>NC_138038.1:1477231-2077231 GCF_964106645.2 Podarcis pityusensis
ACCAGGCAGAGGCTCTTCTCAGTAGTGGCGCCCTCCCTGTGGAACGCCCTCCCACCAGATGTCAAACAGATAAACAACTATCTGACTTTTAGAAGATATCTGAAGACAGCTCTGTTTAGGGAAGTTTTTAATGTTTGATAAATTATTATATTTAAATATTTTGTTGGAACCTGCCTAGAGTGGCTGGGGAAACCCAGCCAGATGGGCAAGGTATAAATAATAAATTATTATTATTACTATTATTATTATTATTATTATTATTATTATTATTATTTGCCTGGTGGAATAGAAAAGTTTTCAGCAGGCATTTAGAAGTTGGCACAGAAGGTGCCTGCTGAACCTCTAGTGGTAAAGAGTTCCCCAGGACTGGACCAATGACACGAAAGAATCAGGTTCTCATTGTTGTCAAACAAGCCTAGCCACCTCAGGCAACGGTGCTCCTGTTGGTGATCTCAGGGAACAAGCTGAGGTGTAAAGGGTTCAAATGGCAGATAGACTGATCTCCCTCAGCCTGTGAGAAGCTCCCAAATGGAAAATCCTAACCATGCAGGTAAGCCGGTCAGGGACAACGTCCTTGGGAATGTCACGTGAGTGAGATGTGGAAAGGGCAAGTGGGGCTGGAGCAAGACTGGCTTGGGGATCGGCCGCTTCTGGCCCCCTCTGGCCCCTGCATGTTCCCAATTGATTCTTCATTAGGGAGAAGTGATTGGCAAGGCTGAACTTTGCCTCTCGTCTCTGGATCCGGCCCCCACCTTCCATCAATCTTGTGGACGGGGGAGCAGGTAGCTGGGCCAGCCCAATCCATCAATTTGCAGAGGGAAATGCCAGATGCACCATGGCGAACCTGAACCATGGTGACACTGCCATCTGCGCTGGGGTGGGGAGCCTGCCAATGTGCAGTGGAAGGAGGGGCTGGGGTTGCTTTGGGCATAGATGGATGACATGGCAGGCTTAGCACTGAAATGAAATCTAGAAGGCTCTGGGGCAGAGGAAGCTGCCTTGTACTGAGGCAGACCACTGGCCCACCTAGCTCAGCACTGCTGACACTGACTGGCAGCATCTCTCTGAGGTCTCAGGTGAGAGCCCTTGAAAGCCCTGCTTGGGCATAAGAACTTAAGGTGAGCTTGCTGGATCAGGCCAATGGCCCATCTTAGTCCAGCCTCCTGTTTTCACAGCGGCCAACCAGATGCCCCATGGGAAGCCCGCAAGCAGGACCCGGGTGCAAGAGCAACTCTCCCCTCCTGTAGTTTCCGGCAACTGGCATTCAGAAACATCGTTACCTCTGGAGACAGAGCCCAGCCGTCCAGGCCAGCAGCCATGGGGAGCCTTAATCCTCTAGGACTTTGTCCCATCCTGCTGTAAAACCATCACTGCCTCTTGTGGGAGGGATTTCTGCTGATTCCCTCCACTGTGTGAAGGAGGACTCTCTTTTCTCTATCCTGACTCTTCCCACATTCAGCTTCACTGGAAGTTTGTGAGTTGTGAGGAGAGAGAGGACAGGAAACTCCTCCTCAGTGCTCTGTGTCCCCTCCGTTATGCCTCTGAGTACCAGAGATCCACTAGGCGATGCCATTGGGGATTGAACCCGGGACCGACTGTGTGGGAATCAGGTGCTCTGCCAGTGAGCCATGCTCCAGGAGGGATGAACGGAAGAAGGGCAGAAGTCAAGCTCCACCTCAAGACCAGATCCTGAAAAGAGCAGGAGGGGAGATGCTTGCGGACTTCCCGCAGGTTAGCCTCTGAGAGAACAGGATAGTGGACTAGCCGGTCCCCCCATGGCCTGATCCAGCAGGACCCCCACCCACTCCAGGTTCCCGGTGAGTCAGCCACCTGCTTATTACAAGGCCCTTCAATGCAAAGTATATCTGATTTCAGTGTGTGGGGTTTTTTTAAAAAAAGAAGTTTCAGAAATCAGCAGCTGTTTTGGGGGAAAGGCTCAACCAATACAGAATTTCAACTGCAGGGTTAGGAAGAGGCTTAACCCTTGCAGGTGTTTTGGAGAAGACTCTGAGAGTTGTAATAATGTTCACCCGCACACTCACAGCAGCGAGCAAAAGTGCTGAAGACATCAAATCAAACAGGAAGTTTCTTCCTGCAATTTCCCCATGCAAATTGTCTCCAAGAATGAAATGGAAAGTTGTTTGAATCAGTTCCCTTCCCCCACCCCATCCGAAAGCCAAAAGTACAAGTTAATGGAACTCAAATGGATCCCTTATGAATTTAAAATCCTTTCAGAAAGGGCGAAATTGTTACAGCTGAGGCATTGCACAGGCCCCAGCGTTGCTTCCTTCCATGGCAAAAATTGAATAATTGATGTCATTTGCAGCGATATTGAAATGTAATGATAAAAAGGCTGCATGTTTCAGGAGCTGATGACAAACAGTTCTTTAATATGCAACTCTTCTTCCTCCCCCCCCCCTTTTTGGAAGAGGAGGAGGAGGGCTGGGGGTGCCTTTTAATATGGTCTAGGAAACCACTTAATGAGTGCGTGCAAAAAACTGGGGGTGGGGGGAGTAAATGGGAGCCCATCTCCATCAATGAGATGCAAGGAATTTCCACCCGACTCAGCAGAAGCTGTGAGTTTGGAGAGTGGGTAATTATATGAATGTAAAAATCATTATAATACCAAATGGCTCCTAAGGAAAATTGATTCTCTCGCTGTACCCTTTGATGTTTACAGGGAAAGAGGGGCAGGAGAGAGGGCCTTGCTCACAGAGAGGTCACCTGATTTCCCTGATGATTCTGTTACTTATTTAGTGCCTTTATGCCCCACCCTTTCTTCTAAGGAACTCAAGGGGGCTGCGCACGGCTCTCTCCCCCCCCCCCCCACTATTTTATCCCTGAGAATAAAGTCGTGCAACTCAGAGTGATCTTGGCACAACTGCTAACAGGAGTGAGACCAGGTTCCAGGTGTTACTGTGAATATGGAAAGCCCTTAAGAACTTGGGACCAGTTCACCTGTGAGACCGCCTTACCTCATGTATGTCCACTCAACAACTTTGATCTGCAGATCGGGCATATGGAGGAGAGGCATCAGAGCAGACAGGGGAGGAGCAAAGAGGCAGAGGCAAGCGTGGAGCCCAAGGAGCTGTGCTCTGAGGCATCAGGAAGAACTTTCTGGCAGTAAGAGCCATTTGACGGTGGAACGGTCTCCTTCGGAAGGTGGCGGGTTCTCCTTCCTTGGAGGCTTCTAAGCAGAGTCGGATGATGCCAACGCATTTGCTTCATGTTATATGAGGGTCTGGACTGCTCTTTTGGTAGATTTAATGCATTTTGGTATGTGTTAAGATTTGAAACCACTCTCCAATCTTCAGATGAAGGGTGGAAGAAGAAGAAGAAGAAGAAGAAGAAGAAGAAGAAGAAGAATCTAAACTGCTACCTGTTTGCCACACTTATCTGCTGAGGAGTAGTAACTGGGTATTCTTAAGACACTTAGAAGCAAGGGGACTGTTGGTGGGGGTGGGGATTTAGTCACCGCTTTGAATTTATTGTGTTACTACCTTCCTTAGTGGGCTGTGCAAACTGCTCTTCTGAATAATGCTTTTCACAGAGTAGGGAAGGAGGCACTGGGGACGAGAATATGGAGCCAAGAGGGCAGGGGCCCAAAAGAACCACTGACCTAAAACATTTAAAATCTTTATCGTTTCCTGGATGTCCTTCAATATTCTGCCTGAGCACTTTTGCAGCAGAGCCCCAGACGCTCACTCCAAAATCACCTTTGGCCACAATCCTTTTGGAGTTTTCTTCCCTCAGCTCTGTGAATGTGACGCATAGGCTGCAGGGTTACAGCTGCAATGCCTCATGCCTGGTCACCTGGCACTGAACTTGCGGAAAGCAGGAGGAGAAATCAGCATGTGACACCCTCTGCTCCTCATGTGTAAATTACCTCCATTGTTTCCATATCTGCAACATTGATCTTTTGAGCCTGAAACATGGCACAGAAAACTTCTGCAGGACAGCATCTGCCCAGGAGAAAATTCACAACAGCTCAAAGAAATCAATGGCTTCCTGGTGCATTACAAATCTTTTCTTGCCCCCCTCCAGAAGTATTGGGTTTTCATTTTAATTTTTTGGAGCAAAACAAGAACAAAAACGTATCAAGCAACCTCCCCCCCCAAAAAACCCCACAACCACCCCTATCTGTTGATTTTCCAAGTCAGGGAGCCATGGCCCTGCCTTGGTCATGGGGTGCTGCCTGCCAGGATAGCAGGGTCAGCCTTTTCTGCTGACCTCTTCATCTTGCCCATCTGATCTGCTGGGCCTTAGTGCCTGTTTGTTGACGCTCAGAGGCGGGATGCGGATCCTCTGGTTGTGACTTGGAGAACCAGCCCTGGCTAGGGGAGGACCACAGAGCAGCGACAGAGGTATTCCTTTTCATTCACTATGATTCCCAGAACATTTTAACACTAGATCCCTCTTCTCAGGGAACTCTGGGAATTGTAGCTCTGGGAGGGGAAGAGTGATCTCTCCAAACATCTCTTTGCACCCTTAATAAACTGCACTTCCCATAATTCTTTTGGTGAAGCTATGACTGTTTAGAGTGCTTTAAATGGATGGTGCAAATGTGGCCATTGGGGCACAGTTGGAGATAAAGATATCTGGCATTTCAACAGAAGCAAACAAGAGCGGTGAATTTTTTTATCCCAGGAAACCTGCAAGTGGGACCCCAGAACTGGTATTGATTACCACTGCTGCCTCCACCGTGGAGACAGAGCACAGCCCCCAGGGCTGGTAGCCATGACTCGCCTCCTCCTCCTCCTCCACAAATTAGTCCAATCCTCTTTTAGAGCCACCCATGTTGGTGGCCATTCCTGTTTCCTGGGGGAGGGAGTTCCATAGTCTGTGCTTCTTTTATCTGTCCTGAATCTCTCAACATTCAGCTTCACTGGATGTCAAGTTCTAATGTTAGGAGGGAGAAGAACGTTTCTCTCTCCACTTTCCGTGCACTTCTTTCATGTCGCCCATTATGCATCTTTTCTCTAAACAAAAAAGTCTCAGATGCTGAAACCTTTCCTCAGGGGGGAGTCGCTCATTCCTCTGGATCCCCTTTCCTGACCCTTTTCCAGGGGAGGGAAGACAGTTGGAACTGCGCACAGCATTCCCAAAGTGGTTGCACTAAAGACTGTTTAATGGCATTATGGCATTAGCAGGGTTTCCCCCTCCTTCTCCTTTAGCTGTTTAGAAAACCACCCAGGAGCTAAAGAGCCAAGTTGACTCACATTCAGCTGCATACCTGCGAAGCCCCTGGGCGCTCTGTTTCTGCAGCTTTTGGGGAGACCTGGAAGAGTTAACATTTCCCAGAGAGAAGATACTCTAGTGAAAAAGGAGCAAGGAAGCACAAGGCCAGGGAGAAATGCTGCTAATTGGCAGAGGAGGAAAAACGCAACCTTGCACCTGGGATTATGTTGATCCAGCAGGGCTTATGAACTCTCTGCCTTGCCTCTGAACATCTTCCAATTTGGCCTTGCTGTGGGTACCAAATTCATAAAGTTCACAGCTGCTTAAATTGGTAGCGGTTGCCTTCAGAAGAGCTGAGAGTGCGCATTAGGAAAGGTCTCCCGTTCGGGGGTGGGGGCTCCCTGAGCTCTGGGGCCGGGGCTTTCCTCCAGGCCTAGTGGGGATTAGCCGGTAGGCTCTGCAGATCAGAACAATCAGCCCATCCCAGCTCTGCCAAAATGTCACCCTGGCAGGAATCAAAAGGCAATAACACTTGCACAGCGCCCCACAGTCTTCCTCATTTGGAAGCATTTTGATGATTTGCTAACTCTAATAAGATCAGAGAAGTCATGGGGGGGGGGGGGAGAATTCCCTGAGGGGGAGCAGGAAAGTAAGAATGCCTGCCTTAAATCCTCAGGCCCTGTGGCTTTGCAGGTGGAAATCTGGAATATTGATGCTTTCAAGTCTGAGAAGCTGGCCGTTCCTTCAGCTTCACCGCATTTTCCTAATGCAGAATGTCCCCATGGAGAGCAAATCAGCCTCCTGGATATCACATTGTATTAGATGGTAGAGGTAAGCCCGGATATGCCCCTGTTCTTGGGCTAGACTCTGGAGGGTCAGGTTGTGTTCCAGGTCTTTGAGACATGGGATGGTGGCAGCTGTCCATCAGAGAGGTGTGAGTGCAGGATGCAATTGGTGTCGTGGCAAACACAATGTCAGGCTGGGCCTCCTATGCTCAGCCATTCTGTTTGTGCACCAGGCATGCGATTCTGGGCTGCCAGCAACGTTGACTTCCCCGAAAGGGCAGCGTGGGATCTCACAATGCATCATTTGCTGGAAACTTTCCTGAAAGCAACTGAACAGATGCCCTTCAATTTTGCTTCAGTAAGAAACCCTGAAAAATCTCCTTTGCAAATAATTGGGTAACTTTTCCTGCCACTTCCAATTTGACACGGTAACTTTCTTCTTTTCGCTACAAGCAAAAGCACTAAGGGTGACAAAACTTGTACAAGCAAAAGAGGTTCATTTATTATCACAGGGTCTCCCCAGATGCTGGTCGCTCCCCTCGCTCCCCCTTCTTCTCTTTTCCCCTCCTCCTTCACTGCCTGGAGGCATTCCTCTGTTGATGACTGGAAATTAGAACACAAAGCAAGGAACAAAACGCTGCTTGCTTTCAAGGAGCAGAAACATCTGATCCTACAAAACCTCCACAGCAACCAGCAGGTGCCATTCTGGAGAACAATGGGGGGTGGGGAAAACCCTAGAAGAGAAGGCCGGGCAGTGGAGTGGCCAGAGTATTAAATCCCACTCAGCCAGGAAGTTCACTGGGTGACCTTGGACCAGACAGTCAAGCCAGGCCATTGGTTGGTTGGTTGGTTGATCACATGTATATCCCATCCTTTCTCCAAGGAGCTCAAGGTGGCATACATGGTTTCTTCCCCTCTTACTTAATCCCCACAACAACCCTGTGAGGTAGGTTAGACTGAGAGATATAGTGACTGGCCAAGGTGAACTCTGTGGCTAGGTGGGAATTTGAACCCTGGTCTCTCCTAGGTTCTAGTCTGACACTCTTAACTACTACCCTTGTGATGGGTCTGGAAGCCTTTCACAAGGAATACCTCTGCTCACTCAGAGATATATTTACAGTCTTTATTTACATACATATCTACAAGTTACAGGACATAGCTTCATGCATCCGAATCCTCGGTAGCAGATCCAGGAAGTGGGAGCTTTCGGCTCCTGCTCCAGCAGAGGAGCTTGGGAAGCCCCAGGCGCCTCCTTTGTGCCCTATGTTTTAACCCCCTTCTGTCCTGTGCTGGAGGAATGGGCATTGACTCTCGCTCTGTCCCTGAACTGGTCGAGTGGTGTTGATGGTTTCCTCACCGCTTGAGTTCCTTCTGCTTGCTTGTCCTCCTCTCCCTCTCCTGTCTTTTCTAATGGCTCCTGTTCTTCCCCCTCCCTCAGCTCCGGGGCATTCCCTGGCAGCCCTGTGACAACCCTGCACTGGCTATGACCCAACAAGGACCCAGAATTCTCAGGAAGAGCCCTCTGGGAGTGGGGCTCCTGCCTTACCTGCAGCAGAGGAGCCCCCATCCAAGTTAGAGGAGGAGGAGGAACCAGCCCCCAGCACTACAAAGTACCAGAACCAGAAGCTCCAGCCTCCGGCAGCTGGTTGGCAAGGGGGGTGGCACACCTATGAGCCCAATGTCACTGTGCTACTCGAGAGCAAAGAGCTCCTGGACTAGGTACCTGCAAGCTGATGGGTCTTCCAAGCTACTGACCTGTGCCCTGTACAGCTCTGCCCTTGGGTTCGTAGAATCATGGGGAACCTGAGGGTCATCCAGTCCAACCCTTTGCAATGCAGGAATCTCAGCTAAAGCATCCATGACAGAGGGCCATCCAACCTCAGCTTAAAAGCCTCCAAGGAAGGAGAGTTCCACCACCTCCCAAGGAAGTCTGTTCCACAGCTGAACAGCTCTTACTATCAAAAAGTTCTTCCTGGTTTAGTCATAATCTCCTTTCTTGTAACATGGAGCCATTGGTTTGAGTCCTACTCTCCAGAGCATGAGAAAACACGCTTCCTCCCTCTTCCATGTGACAGCCCTTGAGATATTTGAGGATGGCTCTCATATCTCCTCTCAGTCTCTTTTCCAGGCTACACATACCCAGTTCCTTCAACCATTCCTCATAAGGCTTGGTTTCCAGACCCCTGATCATCTTGCTTGCTGTCCTCTGAATATGTTCCAGCTTGTCAATATCTTCTTAAATTCTGGCTGCTGAAGCATTGCAATTAAATAATTTAAAGTGGATTTGTGACCTTTTCCTTCAAAAGTATTGGAAGGACTTCGTATGCCAGCTTCACCATTTCCTTCCTTTGGTGCTGGTATTTTATTTTCAATAGAAACAAGACTCTGTTTTTTCACCTACACACACCTACACACCACTTTAAATTGTTCTCTGAGACATGGAAGGCAGGAAAAAGGAAAACTGGGACATTCTGGGGTCAAATCCAGGATCAAATTCCGTGGCTGTCCCTGGAAAATTGAGACACTTGGAGGGTCTGAGATCAGAGTGGGACCATGACTTCCCTTGATCTGGACACTAGACTTCTGTTGCTGCAGCCTAGAATAGCATTAGCTTTTTTTGCTGCTTCCTCACATGGTTGACTCATGTTCAGCTTGTGGTCCACTAAGACCCCAATATTCTTTTCACATGTTTTGCTGTGAAGCCAGGTGTCCCCCAGAGGGTGATGAGCCTAGGGGGTCCTGGGAGCCAGAGGCACTCTTGATTTAGGTGTTTGTGCCAGGTATATATGGTATTTCTGTGCATTTTCCTGCACTTCCATTTCCCGCCTCGCCCCCAACTCTTTTGCAAAGAAGGTGTGTGGAGAGCCCCCCCTTCCTGCCAAGCCTGAGGTCGGAGGCAGGAAACCTGAGAGTTTATTAGTGAAGGGTTTCCCCAGACGCCAGCTACACCATGCTTTCCTTCAGGCGCTGTTTGCAAATATAGGTTATTAAATTGATTTCCCCCCATGTCTCTTCCATGCTCAATGAACATTAAAATTAAAGTTCTGCTTAGTTTCTTTCTAGGTCAAGGGTGAGGGAGCTGGAGGGAGGGGAGGGGGAAAGAGGAGGAAGGGATGTGATGCAGCAATTTCCCTAAAAGAGAAAATGCTGCCTATATAGCAAAACAATAAAACATCACAATAGATAAATATAATGGGGGGTTCACACACACCCCAGTCCAAACGCACAATTGGGAACAAGGTATGCCCAGCGATGGCTGCTGGTGCCCATTGAGTGTGGTGGAGCAAAGCTAATGGACTCACGGTTGCAACAAAACTGTTCCCCAAGCCCATTTCACAGAAGGCAAAGTGGTAGAGCTCAGAGCTGCTGCCCCCACTTTGCCCAAATGAGGAGCCTTGCTCTGCCGCAAGATGGGGGGTCGGGTCCCTGTGGCAGGGAGCAAGCTGCGCACCAAGAGCCCCCGCCCTTCTCCTCCTTCGTCCTGCTGGCTTGGCTTCCTTCCATGCGGTCGACAGCTAGAACGATATTTAGCAGGGCTCTGATTGATGGGCACAAGCAAGTCTTCCTGCCTCCCTATTGTAAAAGACAGGCACCCTTCCAATTTTTATCAAGTTTTACTTTTCAAAAAAGAAAAGGAAAGACACACACCCCCTTCTTTCTTTGTCAAGTGAATGAGAAGATTGACTTTGAAGAGTGTTGATTGACACAGCTGCTGGAGAACTGGGCCTCAGAAACAGCATTAAAAAACCCAGCACCCTAATCCAAGGCAACCTTTTCTTTTTCTTCAAAAAAATGGGTTACCCATTGATAAGGAAGTCATTTGGGACAGAAGCAACTGTCTGAAGAGCCCGCGATCATGGAAGAGCTCAACCAATTCTTAATTTCATAGAATCATGGAGGTGGGAGGGGCCTCCAAGGGCAAGAACCACAGATAAAGCATCCCTGACATATGGCCCTCCAACCTCTGTCTAAAAATCTCCAAGAAAGGAGAGTCCACCTGCCCCCGAGGGAGTCCGCTCCATTGCTCAACAGCTCTTACTGTCAGAAAGTTCTTCCTGATGTTTAATTTGAATCTACAAGGAACTGCACTTTGGCTCATGTGTCAGCCCCTTCTCCCTCCAAATCCCTGAGGTTTCAAGCCGGGTTGTAGTGCCAGGAAAAAAGGCACTCTGGTTATTCTCAAGTGCATTCTTTCTTTTCTTATTGCACTTCAACAGTGAAACGGTCTCTTTCAGGAGATGGTGGACTCTCCTTCCTTGGAGATTTGTAAGCAGAGGTTGGATGGATGCACAACTGTCATGGAAGCTTTAGTTGAGATTCCTGCACTGCAGGGGGTTGGAGTAGATGACCCTCAGGTCCCTTCAAAATCTATGATTCTAGGACTTGTTATAAAGATCTGCTCTAGGGCTGGAAGCAGGATTAAGTTTAACCCTGTGAGTGTTCTCTGTGCTGCTGGTAGTTTTGTTTAGTAGACTCTAGCCTTCAGTGCCTAGACTATATGTAAGCTTTACCCTGGTCCTTCTCCAAGGTGGCATGCAGACAAAGGATCTAGGGGTCTTAGTGGACCGCAAGCTGAAGAGGAGCCCACAGTCTGATGCAGCAGCTAAATAAGCATGTGAGGGCATCCCAGGGTATGGTCAGCCAAGACAAGCCCTTCATGAGGCCAGGAGCTTTGGGTCTGGTCAGGAGTTGGATGGGTGCCCTGGGAATCACCTGGGCACTGCCTTGAGTTCCATGATGGAAGAAAGGCAAGAGATCCAAATGTAATAGTTGACACAGGTGGGGCCCAATCCACCAGCAAGTTCTTTCACACAAAGCAAACCTCACGAGATGCTGGAGGCAATTGCTTGAACTTTGAAGGCAGATTGAAAGCTTTTGCCACACTTTGGATGCTATTGTACAGCTTCAAAAACTTAAGAGCCTTTGTGACTGATCTCCATTTACATTGCATTGTGTCTCTGTTGTTGTTACTTTTCTCCCAAGGAAATCATTTTGTGGTTGGACTGTCTCTGGGATCTCCTCCTCCTGCTGCACCCTTTGCTCTGCTGATGGCCTGGAGGAGCCCGCGTTTGCTCCACAGTGATGGGCATGGGGAGGGCAGCAGCTGCTTCCATCCCCACTTACAATTGCATTTATGGAGCCCACTATAAACAACAAGACAAAAGACTTTTCAAAAGTTCTGAAGGCTGCATATCGCCAATAGCCTCCAGGCACTGTTTGTGGAGACAGGTTATTAAATGGATTCCCTCCTCCCTTTTTACATGCTCAATGAACATTCAAATTAAAGTTCAGCTGAGTCTCCCTGTGGGGTGAGGAGGAGCTTTGAGGGGCTGAGTGTGTTTGGAATGGAATAAGAGAAGGTTCCTCCGACTGACTCAAAGGACAGATGTTCCAAGAGGTTTCTGGCTGCCTTCGCTCAACTGTGGGAAGCCCTGAGGTGGGACGGAAACTTGTCTTCTTAACTGTAGCCACACAGCTTCACCTCTGGACTAGGGATCAATCATACAGACCCCTTCTTCCCCAAACCAAAACTTGCTGATCCATGAATGGATGCCATGTTTTGTTCTGACAGACCAACATGGGAGATGTTTGGATACAAGCAAAGTCATCCTCAAGATTGCAGGCCTTGATGTGGGTTCAGTGAAATGAAGAGAAATTCAGCACAGACCACTATTAGTCAGTAACACTGCCCCTTTAGCTGCCTTCCTTTAGGTCAAGAATTTTCTCCAAGCCTTGCAGAAGTCACCCTTAGCCTTTCTAGGGATGAAAAATGCAGCTAGACACAATAATTAATGTGAATTGCAGGGCATGCTGATCATTGAGACCACTTCCAGCCCAAGTTCCTCCCAGGGCTACACCTATCTGAACATTGCCTGAAGGCCACCTGCCACAAGATCTGGTGATGCCCCCCAACTGGGATGGCATTAAAGGGGAATTGGACAAATTTATGGAGGAGGAGGCTACCAGTGGCTGCTAGTAATCTCAGAGGCAATATTTAGCTGGACAGTGCTTTTTTTCTGGGGGGACGCAGTGGTACGCATACCCCTAAACATTTTGTGAATCTACTGGAGGAAGAAACTAATTTTTTTTAAAAAAATAGTTTCTCCTCTAGCACAGTGAATCATCAGTTCCGTTGAGTAGCATGGTGAATCGTCAGATGCTGGCCTCATTTCCTATCCTGAGTCTCAGGTGGATGCGAGCATTTAATGTGTGAAGCAGCGTGGAATGTGGATGTGTGGTGTTTTACTGATGAAAGTGTTGGGAAAAAGCACCAAGGCAAAAGCCAGCTCCAGATGGCTGGAATGCAAAACAGTGCAGATGTACTGTTGGGGAAAAGGTGGAGCCTATTCTCTGTACTGAGCACCGGATGTTAGCTCAGAGTGTCATCTGACCTGTGCTGGAAGTACAGGGGAGGAGTGTGTGACTCTTCTAATGGAGACTGAAGGGTGCAGTCACATTTCTATGTACTGTTGAGTGACAGGAATAAAACATGTAGAAAGGACTCCTGTCTGTCTCATTTCTCCTCCCTGGGAGAATGCAGGGAGGGAGAGAAGCAGAGAGAAGCAGAGGGTGTGTTTTCCTCACATCTAATGAGGGAAATCACCGGTTTATGACCTAGCCTGCCGGGAGAAGCAGCGGAGAGGTCATCCAGTATCTCGCTCAATTGCCTCGGGGGAGGCCAGGTACCTCTGCCTGTGGGCTGAAGATACTGACATATGGCAGCCTTCGGATGGTTGCGATTCATCGGACATCTGCATGAGAGGCTGGTGGATTGTCCTCCTCTGCTCCAAGGAGGAAGAGGAGCGTCTGAAAGAAGCCAGAGGCTCAACAGACAGCTGGTGGAAAGAAGAAGTGTTTTCCAAGCAACGGAGTTCAAGGTATGCTGCTGCATTTCGGGCTAAAAGTGTGAACGCAGATTGATTGATTCTCTGGTTCACGGGGGAGCTGCGTCTTGGAAAAGTACAGCTCCGGGAGAAGAGGCCTGCATTCCACAAATTCTTGTGGTTAAGATAAGAAGTCCTATTCAAATGCATTGTTGCTAAGTAACGGAAAGTTGGAAAGTTACTGGCAAAGGGGCTGGACTGTGATTATGAAGCTTGAGAAAAGCGAAATAAAACAGAAAATGTTTTGGCTAGAAGTTTACGAAGCTCTTGGAAGGGACTTTCAATAGCAGCCAGAGTTTAGCTGCCAGGTGCAAAAGGGCGTAAACAACTTGCAGTTTGCTGCGTGAGAAAGGAAAAAACAACTGTTGGATTTTACAGCTTATTTGAAAGTGAGAGAGGCTTGGATTCAAAATGGATGCCAAGAAGGGGGGAGACTTGCCTAACTCATCTCCCTGACCAGAGACAGTTATTCATCAGGGTCTGGATGGATAACTACCCCAGAAGGGGTGAGCCAAGATGATGCTGGCCAAGTTCCTAAGAGCTCAACGAAAGCTGAGGAGAGCTTTGACCCCAGAGGGGAGAGTGCAGGAACTGTGGCTGTTGGAACTGTTGGTGTTCCTGAACAAGGTGCAATGGGTGTTGCTGACAGGGGGAGGGAAGAACAGAGTTCAAATCTCCCCACTGATGATGCTACTGGGAAGCATGGAGTAGCATTGAGTGCTGTCCGATGCTACAATTGTGGACAGACTGGGCATCTACAGCGAAACTGTAAGAAGCCGCGCCAGTCAAGAAGAGCAAAGAGCAGCTCTACGAAGCCTGAGGCGTCAGGCAAAAGCCGTTCCAAGTGCCAGGTGAAACCTGCAAAGGCTATGATGGCGAAAGGAACCACGCCAGATGTTGGGAACTCGTTCATAATTGACACGGGCGCCACGGTTCATATGTGCCCGCACAGACAACTGTTTTCGACGTTGAAGAAGCAAAGCTTCACTGTGAAATAGGCCAACGGTCAAGAGTTGGAAGCGACTGGAATTGGGACTGTATCTTGAGAGTCTGAACTTGACTATAAGTGATGTTTACCTGGTTCCAGAACTGAGATTTAATCTGCTGAGGGTGTCGCAGATTGCAAAGAAAGGACTGAAACTGTCCTATGATGCTAAAAGCTGCAAGATCTACAAAGATGGAGAACTGTTTCTTACTGCCAAAGAGAAAGATGGACTGTATTTGTTGACTTTTGATCAAAGTGATTACATGAAATGTAATTCTTCTGTTTCTAACGAAATCTCTCTTGCAGGTGTGACCAGTGTGAGCACCAGGAAGGTGACCAAGACCAAGAAGGTCGACAGAGCATTTCAGCGGGTGTATGCTGATGTGATTGGTCCTCTAGAACCATCTAGAGGCAGTGCAAAGTATTACCTTTTGTGTGTGGATTGTTTCACTAATTATTCTTGGGTTTATATGATGGAGAAACCGCAAGAAACTTTAGAAAAGTTTCAGGAGTTTTGTGACAAGGTTAAAAATATGCATGATGCTAACATTGATTGTCTTTTCACAGATGACAAACAAGTTTTTCTGTTACAGAAGTTTCAGAAGTTCCTGGATGGAAAAGGGATAGACCACAAAGTTTCTGTTTCGACCGAAGCGTGGAACAGGGGGGTCTGTGTGAGAGTGAACAAAGAATTGCAAAAGGGGGTGAATGCGCAATTGCTGAGTTCACATTTGCCACATGAATATTGGGCCGAATCGCTAGCGTCCTATCTTCATGTGTGGTTGAGAAAGGTCTCAACAGAGTTGGGATGTTCTCCTTTTGAGAAGCTGTTCAACAGAAAACCTTCTGTTGCCTATTTTAAGGTTTTCGGGTCTCATGTGAGAACAGAAGCTCCAGGTGGAGTAAAGAATGCCAGAGGCATTTTTGTGGGTTATGAAAAAGGTCTCTACAGAGTAATTTTGTCTGAATCTGGTCAGGTGATTCTCACAAAGTTCCTAGAGAGTGCTCCAGAGCAAGAGCGGGTAGTACAGACATTTCCCACAGGTGACAATTCAGATGATGATGATGATTTTTCTGATGTCACAGATTACAGTGGTACTGATGATGATGACAGTAATAGCTCAGAGAGTTCAGTTGTAACAGTCATTGAGAGGAAATCTCACACAATGGATAGACCTTCACAGGTGAAGGAAGAACCACTGATTGCTACTGGTTCTCAACAGAGTCCAAAGGTTGAACCAGTAAGCACAGAGGATCAGAACCTCAGACGCAGGTCTGGGAGAGTCACAAAGGGTGTACCACCAAAGAGGTACTCAAAAGAGTTTGCTAACTTAGCTGTTGCATGTGTTGCTATTGTTAACAACTCAAAGCAGGTTAAAGCAGTGTCTAAGTCAGAGACAAAGACACAACAGAGAGTAGCTAGCCAAGGTAATGCAGAAGCACTCATTCCTTGGAAGCCAGACAACCAGAGAGGTACACTGGTGAAACCAGTGGTGGGGAGTTCCAAGGGTGGAACTGAAACAACAGGGGACTGTTATATGTATAACAACTGTTTGTTCTCTTCTCTGGATCATGTTTTGCCAATTGATGCTTTTGGGGGAGGATGTTGGGAAAAAGCACCAAGGCAAAAGCCAGCTCCAGATGGCTGGAATGCAAAACAGTGCAGATGTACTGTTGGGGAAAAGGTGGAGCCTATTCTCTGTACTGAGCACCGGATGTTAGCTCAGAGTGTCATCTGACCTGTGCTGGAAGTACAGGGGAGGAGTGTGTGACTCTTCTAATGGAGACTGAAGGGTGCAGTCACATTTCTATGTACTGTTGAGTGACAGGAATAAAACATGTAGAAAGGACTCCTGTCTGTCTCATTTCTCCTCCCTGGGAGAATGCAGGGAGGGAGAGAAGCAGAGAGAAGCAGAGGGTGTGTTTTCCTCACATCTAATGAGGGAAATCGCCGGTTTATGACCTAGCCTGCCGGGAGAAGCAGGTCATCCAGTATCTCGCTCAATTGCCTCGGGGGAGGCCAGGTACCTCTGCCTGTGGGCTGAAGATACTGACAGAAAGTTTGGCCTCATTAAGGGGCAGTATTTCAATAAGTGTAATGCATGTTCTTTGTACTTTTGTCCATTTACTGTATTTATTTCCCCCGATTTGAACTATACGTAAAATGGTGATTTTCTTGAGTCAAAATGAGAGTACCCCTAAACATTTTTTTAGAAAAAAGCACTGCATCTGGATATCAGTTCATTCCTGGGAATCCCAAGTGGGAGACTGCAACTGGATTCAGGTCCTGCTTGTGGGTTTGCTGGACTAGATGGACCTTCAGTCTGACCCAGCTACAGAGCTCTTCCTAGGGTCTTAGCTACGTACCTTATCTCAGAGAGTTGCACAATGCCATGCACAATTGTGGCTCCCAAATTTAAGGCTAGAATGTACATTCAGTTGCATTAACAGGTAAACTTTTCCGACTCCAGTTCAGGCTGAGAGCGGTGAGCTGGCGCTTTTCAATGCTCCATTGTGGCAGGCAGGGAGGGGGACAACACTGCCCCTGCAGCTCAAGAGCTCCAGCTCAGGAAGAAGGCAGTGACAGAAGCCTCCTCTTTGTTATACTACTTTTTCAGTTCTAGAGTTGCTATGCAGCAACGTGCTTTGCCAAGCATTTGTTGGTTCCAGGGGGTAAGATTTAAGAGTTATCTTGTCAGGAGAAGGAAGGAATCCTAGAATAGTAGAGTTGAAAGGGACCCAAATGACCATCTAGTCCAACCCCTTGCAAGGCAGCTCTGAGCAAAATGCAGAGATCAGCAGCGGTAAGAGAAAGCTGCAAACTCAAGTGCTTTCCTTCAGTGTGCTTAAATAAAGTCCAGACAGGATCTTAGCAGCTAAAAGCAGTTTTATTTAAGCAGAAACTATCCATTGTCGAACAACATCGTGAAAACACGTCCACTCTCCTCAAAAACGAAAGTAGAGAGAACAAAGGGTTTAGACTCTCGGATATGACGCAGAATCTCCCCCCTCCTAATAGTAGGCAGGGTGTACACTCTGAGCTGTTTAACCCTGTAAGCTCAGGTTCTCCTCACACCCCCTCTCGCCCTGCGCTACTGTGGGGAAAGTAAGTACAGAACTTACCCCCAACTCCAAACCACCACAAAACTCCCCATGACGCTGGAAGCTTAAAGGTTTGGTAAATCCATCAGCCAAGTTATTGTGACTGGCACAATACTTCAGCCGAATTAAACCTGACTGAACACTCTGACACACATTTTGGAATTGTATGTCCAGATGCTTGGTTCTGGCCTTAAATTGCGCAGATTCAGCCAATTTCAAACAAGGTTGATTGTCCTCCCAAACCGTGACGGGCAAGCTACAATCCCCATAGATCTCTTGCACCAAGCATCTATAGAACTCCAGTTCCCGGCACAAATCTGACAGTGCGCTGAATTCAGCCTCAGTAGAAGACAGCGCAATGAGACTTCGCTTCCGGGACTTCCACCCAACTAGTGACTTCCCAAACTTTACTACCAACCCAGACACAGACTTGCGGTCCTGCGAATTCGCCCAGTCACTGTCCGCATAGCATGTAAGCTTCGCCTCACCTTCAGCTGGCAGTTTAAGACAGAAGTCTTTGGTATGCTGCAGGTAGCGCAGTACCCGCTTGATACCGTGCCAAGCATTCACACTGGGCTTTGACGCTTCCCTACTTAGCATGTTGGTGGCAAAGGCAATGTCTGGTCTGCTCCATTGGGACAGATACAACAGACTACCTAGAGCTGACTGAAAGAGCTCAGCATTCTCAAACTCAGCACTTTCTGCTTGCTGGCTATCTTTCACGAAGTTCGTCTCCATGGGTGTCCAAACTCCTGCACAATCGGACATTCTGAACTTCTCAAGCAACTGCTCAATCTTGCCTTTCTGACTGAGCAAGAAGCTACCATCCTCAGTTCTTGCTATCTGGACGCCTAGGTAGATTTTTACTGCACCCAGGTTCTTGAGCTGAAACTGCTTTCCAAGCTCTTTGGCAAACTTCTGCACCTGTTTGTCTGCCTTTCCAACATGGATGATGTCATCAACGTAAAACAAAACCAGTTCCTGTGAGTCTCCTGATCCTCTAAGGAACAGGCAACTGTCAGCAAGACTCTTCCTGAAACCTAGCTTCTCCAAAGCTTCATTCAGGCACAAGTTCCAATTTCTGGCCGATTGCTTCAGGCCGTAAATTGACTTGTGAAGTTTCCACACAGTACCTTGCTCATTGCCCTCAAACCCTGGAGGAGGAAGCATGTACAGATCCTCCTGGAGGTCTGAGTTCAAGTAGGCTACATCCACATCAAAGTGATGCACCAGCAACCCTCTTTGTACAGCAACGGCCAGGAGCAAACGTAGAGATTCACTCCTACAGGTGGGAGCGTAAATTTCCGTATAATGCAACCCCCTGCGCTGCGTGAATCCTCTTGCCACTAATCTGGCCTTATACTGCGGTTCTCCTATTGCTGTGGGTTTAAGACGGTAAACCCAGTGGCTACTCACAGCCTGTTTGCCCACCGGCAACTTTGTGAGGGAGAACACACCTAGAGACTCCATTGAGCTCATTTCCTTCTGCATCGCCTCATGCCATTTTCTGGCTTCTTCCTGAGGCAGTTTCTGAACATCCTCAAAACTCTCGGGTTCACACTGTGCCATTCCGACCCACACGCTAGTGACAGCAAACCTTTCAGGAGGTTTCCCTTTGTTGTCCGAGCTGATCGGCGCAACACTACTTCAGGAACCCCCTCTGATCTACTGCGGCCAGCCAAAACGTCCTTGGCATCAGAGAGCTCCCCCTTTGACTTACTGCGCCTTCTGGACTTCTCAGCCGAACCTGTGGGGGAAGATGGAGCACTGCGTTGCTCAATCTTCACAGCCTTGGGAGAAGGTCTCCCTTCTGCCTGCACTGGGTCTGGACTCTGGGCCTCAGTAGCAGGTTCAACCTCTTCCTCTTCTTCATCAGCAGAGTCAAGCAGACTCTCTGACAGGATGTCAGGGTTCCCATGTATCCTTGCTCAGCCACTCTGCTCACAGAATTCAGCACTGTTGCTGAGCAGAATCCGGGATTGGTTCCCTGATGGATAAGCAAACCTCCACCCCTTGGTCCCTGGCTCATACCCACAGAAAATCATCTTTTGGGACTTGGGTTCACCTTTCTTACGTTTGGCCTTTGGTATGAGGACCCAAGCCTCACAGCCAAAAACACGGAAATAGTGCACTTTTGGCTTCTTTCCGTGCAGCAGAAAGTAGGGTGTGTCTCCTACCACTGAATTGAATTGAATGACCTGTTCAGAATAAAGTTGGCCGTTTGTAAAAATCACAGGCGGGAGAAGCCTGTGAACGTGGGATTCGGCGGGCACCTTCTGCGCCTCCCCTACTCGTGGGGAAACCCGTTTTCGGGGCTCTGGAGCGACGTGGGGTGAGTGGCGCGGTGCTTCGAATCGTCTGCTTCTTCCACGGAGCGAAGCCGCACAGCCGTTGCCGGAGAGCGCTGACTTTTTCCTGTGGACAATTTGACTTTAAAGTAATTACCCGTGAGTAGAGCTGAAATGGGAGAATTGGATTTTTTAAAGTATAATTTGGTATCGAAGCGGGGAGGTTCAAAACAGGAAGTCCGCCTTCCCCTTTTGTAAATAGACTGAGGCAATGAAGTTGCAAGCTGGAGTCCTGGAAAGTCTTTTGTAAAAGATTAAATTTCCATCGGTAAAGAACAAAACCCCCCTTTGGAGGCAGGAGAAGAGGGGGGGAGTTGTGGACTGAATATGCCTGCAGGAGAGAGCGAAGAGATCTAAAACACCGCCGCTCTGACCCTGGAAATGGGCTGCTAGTAGGTCTGACGTACTTTGGAATGCTCATTGACAGCGTTTAGAACGTTCATTGACAGCTAGTTAAACAAGAGAAATACATTGTTTCTACTGTTACCGGCTGCTTTAAAAAGGAGTAAAAGTAACTGAAAATTGAAACTAACTTGAAACTAATTTTCAGATTGTTTAAAAGAGGATACTATTGACTATTACAAATAGAAACTGTTTCCCCCTAGTGGAAGCCTTTGAAACCGGTTGCTTTACAAGAGTTGGGTTAGGGAAATTTCCAGCTGCAAGTTAAAAACCGTGAGACTCTGGGACTGACCTTGAATCTTTTAAGTGTTATGGTTAATGGAAGAGGAAAAACAGACCAGTCAACTGCTGACAAAACATTAAGGTCTGGGAGGACTTGGCAACAATTCAGGAGAGCTTCACTATCAGGCCCCCCTGCTCCTTCTGTTGCTTCCTTTGTACCAGTATATTTAAAATCAAGAGAAATGTTGACAGAAGAGGCTCTAGTGGCTGCATTATTTAAGATAAATGATTCATTGGATCAGCTTCACAGGTAAATGGACACGATAAATGCGAAAGTGGATGTTTCAATCATTAAAACTAACTTAAATATAGAAAGTATAAATAATACTAATATAGAAACTACCCAGAAATTGACACAGGAACCTATTTCGATACGGCAAACTGCGGAAGAGGCCAGGGAAAAAGCTGTTGTTGCTGAATGTAAAGAAACACAACTGGAGAGAAAGAGCAAGAGAACCCCAGCCCTACAGAAGCAACTTGATGAATATAAGTTGACGCTTGCTATGACTGAACTCAAAGAAAAACAGACGAATTTGAGGATTAGAGTTCACCTTTGGTGGACATGCCCAAGGATTAAGAAACTTTGGGAGATGATTCATAATGAAATGAAAAAGGTATTTAAATATAACTTTTTGAAGAAACCAGAGGCCTTTCTCCTGGGCATGGTCGGCCAATTGGTGTTAAAGAAGGATAGAACTCTTTTCACGTATGCAACAATAGCAGCAAGAATACTCATTGTGAAGTACTGGAAGACACAAGATTTATCTATCCGGGAAGAATGGCAGATGAAGTTGATGGACTATATGGAATTGGCGGAAACGACTGGCAGAAATCCGAGACCAGGGAGAAGAGACGGTGGAAGAAGACTGGAAAAAGTTTAAGACTATTTATAGAAATATTGTAAAAATAATGAATGTTAGAAAAATGTTGGAATGAAGTTATATGGCTTTAGTAGAAATGCTATAAGGAATTAAGTATAAATAGACTAATAGAGTATTAAAGGGAAAAATAAGATTAGAATATGTTAAGATAATTATAGGATAGAAAACAGAGGAAGATGGAAAGGAATTGCTGAAACAATTAATAGAAGTGGAATACAAAAAGGGAGGTGTGAGGAGGTCGTGGAAATAAGGGAATGAAAGTTAAGATATTGAAATTGTTTTGTGTTTTAAATGGTTTGCGTCTTATTTTGCTAATCTTATGTTTTTTCTTTTCCTTTCTTTGCTTTTTCTTTTTCTTTTTTGTTTTTTCTGTTTTATTGTGTTTAAATGGTTGGAAAATCAATAAATATTATTTAAAAAACAAACAAACAGAAGGGTATCATGGTTGATGGTATTGAAAGCCACAAAGAGGTCAAGGAGAACTAACAAGGAGACATCTCCCCTGCCTCTCTCCCAGCAGAGGTCACCATACAGGGCGACCAAAGCAGTTTCTGCCCCAAGACAAGGCCTCAACCCCGACTGAAATGGATCTAGAAAATCTTTTTAGTAGTAATGCTACAAGGAGTATGTAAAAATGGACTGTTAACAGATGAGAATATACAATTATTATATATTAAGACAAAGGTCTAAGATAAAAACAAAGAGGGAAAGGATTTGCTGAATTAACTTACTGAACTGGAATACAAAAAAGGGGAGGTGTGAGGAGGTCAGGGAAACAAGTGAGTGAAAGACAAGATATGGAAAGATTGATTTGTTTTTAATTGTTTTTACTTCTTTGTATTTTGTATTTTCTTCTTCCTTTTTTTATTCTTTCTTATTATTACTATTGTAACTCTTTTTTTATTTTTGAAACTTTAATAAATATCTTATATATAAAAAAAATGAAATGGATCTAGAAAATCTCATCCATAGGCTCTTCTGATGTCCTTGTGGGTGTCCTTAATGGCAGTCTTGCTGGATTAGACCAAAGGCCTATCGAGTCCAGCATCCTGTTTGCCAAAATAGCCAGGCAGCTGCCTTTGGGAAGCCCTGAAGCAGCTCCCTCTTCATATCTGCGCTCCCCAGAATGCGGTATCCAGAGGCAGGGGCAGAGGAAGGGGGTGCGGTTGGGGCAGACCGCCACGGGTGTCTTTGCTGAGGAGGGTGACATTTGGTGTGCCGCCCGCCCATGACTCCCAAGCCCACCCTGAGCCGTTGGGGGAAGGGGGGAGCTGCGCCGCTTTGCCGGCGGCATTCCCTCTTTCCCCCTTCATTTCGACAGCTGGGGGAGGCTTGGGAGTCGTGGGCAGGCGGCACGCCAAATGACCGCCATGGGCGGCTTGCTCCGCCCCCGTGAGTGGCTTGCTCCGCCCCTGGCTGCAGGGCACACTCACCGCTCCATGCACCCAAGCAGCTATCCCGTGCCTGGGAGAGCACCCTCTGCGCCCCGCTCCCCTCGGGAGTGCGCCCGCCCTGGGCAGCGTGGGCATATGCTCTGCCGCTGTCCAGAGGCATGATAGGGGAGTTCATTCCTGTTACGCCGAGGTGACTCTCAGTGGCAAACTCATGACGCTCAGGTTACCAGCACCAGCACCTCTCTTTTCTGTGGCTGACTCAGCTCTAATGGAAGTTTCCTTGGAGCTGATAGAACATGACAAAATGATTGATGCCCTGACAGCAAGTGGGGGGGGGGGAATGGGGAGAAAGGAGGAGGAAGGAAAGAAAACACCAGCTTACTAAGGCTGACATGTAATTCATATGACAAAGAAGTTTCGTTTCGGGGGGGGGGGTGTTTGCATGTGTGCACAAACAAGGGTAGCTATGCTGCTGCTGCGGTTTTTAAAGCCTTGCGTGCCCATCTTCCTTGGCCTCGGCTCTGGCCAAAGGAGTTCAAAGGCACAAGGCCAAACTATAGCTGCATTGAAAGCACTCCAAAACTCCATGGCCCGCCCCAAAGGATTCTGGTATCTGTAGTCTGTTAAGGGTGCAAATAGGCCCCTCTTCCCCTCCCAGAGCTACAATTCCTAGCACCCCCTGGAATGAGGGCTTGGCTGTTAAGCCACCCTGGGAACTGTAGCTCTGGGAGGAGAAGAGGGGCCTCCTAAGCCCACTCAGCACTCTGAACAAACTACAGCTCCCAGGAATCTCTGGGGGAAGCCATGGCTGTTTAAAGGGGTATCCTAGAACTTTGAATGTGTCTTGGGAAGGTGGCCTGTCTGTAGCAGGTGCTGTGGATCTTGCTCAACATGAGCACCAGAAGCCACAGAAGCTGAGGGGGGAAAGCTGAGGGGGAACAAAAATGACCCCAAGGGGGCAACACCATTGTGGTGACAAAAGCCAGAATCTGGTCTCTTGAAGTGGAGGAGGAGGAGGAAAGTCAGTCACATTGGTTCATCCTTCCCAAATCCACATCAAGCTATACCTTTATTAGGCCAAGCCAAACGTGGGCAAACGTGTCAAAGCAAACGAGGCCTCCCACTTTGGGTTGAAGCCCCCACCAGCCTTTGGCAAACAGCCTCCATAATCCCATCCGAGATCCTCCTGTCAGCTCTGGATGTCTACCCATGGCTGTGATGTCCCCACAGGCCAGGCTGCTGCTCCTCCTCCTCCAATCAAAAACCATCCGTTAGCAGTCAGGGCGAATGAGGCACATGAGGAAACATCTTTAGCCGAGTGCCAGCTCCATCGCTGAGAGCATTACAGTGCCTATTGACTGACAACGCAAGTAAAAGTCAGTAGCGATTTAATTAGGATGACTGACTCTTGACTGCCTCACATCTGCACATGAGGGGGGTGTTGGCAATGGCAGAGGCAGCGCGGAGAGGCATCTGGCTCCCACAAGCAGCTGGGCGTGATCTGAGTGGCGTCTCATCTTCAGAAATGCGGCAAGGGACCCTGAGGGCATCCTGGGTGAGCAGGCTGCACAGGTCCCACTTTAAAAATGAAATGACTGCCCTGTGTGTGTGTGTGTGTGTGTGTTGGGTTACTTCTGTGGTCAGACAGCCCTTGGTCCATACATTCCCAGGGTGTGGAGAGAGAGATCGCAGAGCCCCGAGGCTTGAAGGCGACTCGGAAACGTCAGCTGGACTAAAAGGCAGCTCCGGGGGTGGGGGGTGGTCCAGGACTCAGAGAGAGCCTCCTCTGTGGTAGCATCGAGGCTGTGGACTTCTGTCCCCAAGGAGGTGCATCTGGTTTCACTTTTGGTGAATGTTGAAGACAAAGGATCTTGGGGTCTTAGTAGACCAAAAGCTAAACATGAATCAACGGTGTGAGGCAGCAGCAAAAAAAAGCTCTTCTAGCCTGCCTCAACAGAAGCATAGGACCTGAACCATGCAGGAATATGTCCGCCCCCGCCCCCCTCCTCAGATCAAACCTGCAACCTTGGCATTATCAGCACCATACTCTAAGCGACTGAGCTATCCAGGCTCTAGTTACAAGAAAGGAAATTCCAACTAAACATCAGAAAGACCTTTCTGACAGTAAGAGCTGCTTGACTGTGGAGCAGACTCCCTCGAGAGGTAGTGTGGTGCAGTGGTTAAGAGCGGTAGTCTTGTAATCTGGGGAACCGGGTTCGCATCTCCGCTCCTCCACATGCAGCTGCTGGGTGACCTTGGGCTAGTCACACTTCTCTGAAGTCTCTCAGCCCCACTCACCTCACAGAGTGTTTGTTGTGGGGGAGGAAGGGCAAGGAGAATGTTAGCCACTTTGAGACTCCTTCGGGTAGTGATAAAGCGGGATATCAAATCCAAACTCTTCTTAGCCAGTGTGGTGTAGTGGTTAAGAGCAGTGGACTCATAATCTGGTGAACCAGGTTCGCTTCCCCGCTCCTCCACCTGCAGCTGCTGGGTGACCCTGGGCTCGTCACACTTCTTTGAAGTCTCTCAGCCCCACTCACCTCACAGAGTGTTTGTTGTGGGGGAGGAAGGGAAAGGAGAATGGTAGCCACTTTGAGACTCCTTCGAGTAGTGATATAGAGGGGTATCAAATCCAAACTCTTCTTCTTCTTCCTTCCTTGGAGGCTTTTAAGCAGAAGCTGGGTGGCCATTTTTCATGGATGCTTTAGTTGAGATTTCTGCTTTGCAGGGCGTTGGACCAGATGACACTTGAAGGTCCTATTCTCTGGAGCAGCAGAAAACAAGCTTGCTCCATCTCCATGTGACAACCCTTAAGGTATTTGAAGATGGCTCTCATGTCTCCTCTCATATCTCCAGGCTAAACATACCCAGCTCCTTCAACTGTTCCTCATTAGGCTTGGTTTCCAGACCCTGGATCATCTTGTTGCCCTCCTCTGCACACATTCCAGCTTGTCAACATCCTTCTTAAATTGTGGTGCCCAGAACTGGACACAGTGTTCCAGGTGTAATTTGGCCAAGGCAGAATAGAGCGGGAATATGACATTCCTTGATCTGGACACTGTTGGTGCAGTCTAGGATAGCATTTTCCTTTTTTGCTGCTGCATCAAACTGTGGGCTCATGTTCAGCTTGTGGTCCATCAAAACCTCTAGTTCCTTTTCACATGTACTACTGGCACGCCAGGCATCCCCCATCCTGTATTTATAGCAGCTTCTGACATTAGACTCA
Organism: Podarcis pityusensis; assembly: GCF_964106645.2. Lineage (NCBI taxonomy): Eukaryota > Metazoa > Chordata > Lepidosauria > Squamata > Lacertidae > Podarcis > Podarcis pityusensis. Next base: position 1,502,699 of record NC_138038.1, read on the forward strand.
GCCCACCCACAGCCTGGGAAGGAGCCATCTCTTGGCATGTTGGCTTCACCAGCTTGGTGCTCCTGAGGCGCTCCTGGAGGTGGGAGAGAGGCAGAGGCCTGCCACGCCTCAAGGAGCTTGGTTGTCAGATATGGGGCAGGCTGAAATATTAATGGAACTAACATTTCAATTACCTTTTATCTATACGGATGCAGGCAATAGCGCTCTCTCTCTCTGTTTCCCAGCCACTCAGCTCCCTCTCATCCCCCCCATTGCTCCTCTTCTCTCACCCTCCTTCTCACAACCTTCTCTTTTTCTCTCTCCCCCCACCCCCATCTCTTCAGAGACGCTGTCAGGGAGACGTTCATGCCGCGCTGGTTCTTTTTATTGGTTTTCATCACTTTTGACATTGCCAACAATGAACCTTGAAGTAAATTTTCAGGAGCGACGATGTCAGTGGGGAAGTGACGGCGCCGTCATTTTTCTAAATTAGGTGATGATTCCTAGCCCATGTGGAAGGAACTGCAGGAACGACTGGGGGTGCGGGGAGGAAGGAAGGAAGGGAAGGAAGGGGGGAATATTCTTCCTAGGCCGCCTGCTGTGACTGTGTAGGGGGCTACTTCTAAAAAAGAAAAGGACAAGGGTGGAGGTCTACATGGACTGATAGCCCTCCAGGGCCAGCCTTATAGTTAGGCAGCGCATGGCGCATTAGTGCTTGGTTTATTCCGCTTTACTAATAGTCCTTCCCCAGTGCTGCCATATTATTTGCTGCCCAGAGAGGTTATAGCACAGTAAAAGCGGTGACCCCCCCCCGCCCTCAAAAAAGAAGAAAAAGAAGAAAGCCTAGAACATTTGTGGTATGAAATGTTACAGGATTTCAGCAGTAAGTTACAGGACATGCACCAATTGGAACCCAAGAGCTATGAAATCCCAACAAAGTTTGCAGGTACAAATAGTATTGCCATAGGTTTGGGAGGGGTCAACCTAGATGATGCCCCAGGTCCTTTCCCCAACCGTGATCCTGTATCTGTGAGGGTAGCCAGTTTCTTTGTTAAGGTAATGGCCTTGGCTTGTCAGTTCAAAACTGCTATTTACATGTCCAAAGAGGTTGCTCTGTTGCCATAGAGACAAATAGGCAGGCCTCTTCCCACCTCACCTGGCTGGATGCCACCTCTTCCTAGGATGGTGAACATAGGCCAAGCAAGGGACTGTGCTTACATGTGAGTTTGGGACTGGTGCTGGAATCTGGGGCGACAGAGACCTGTCTCTGTGCTGGACCCAAAGCTGTGTTTGGGACTCCCCTGGAACCCTAATGGGGAAGCAAGATGCTGTGGGCCCCTCCATCCTATCCTCAGATCCTATCCGCAGGCTATATACATGCATGAATAAAACCATATATCTAAAAGACACCACAGTCTCTACTGACCTTCATTCCAGGGAAACCAAACCTGGGTAGAGGTCTCTCATCTCTCAGAGACTGGGGCAGTGCGTAGCAGTATTGAAAGCAGGATTACGTGCGACTTCCCTGTTAGCATCATGAAAGCAAATCATCACTTGTAGCTCGGATGTAGCCCTGATGATGGGAGAGAGAGAAAAAGAGGCCAAGGAGGCTTCATAGATGTGTCGTTGGCCTAACCTTTCTTGGGTTGCATGCAGGGGACTGTTTGCGTCAAAGCACCTCTCACAAATAAAACCAATTGCAAAGCCCTGCTGCTGTGTGTGTGTGTGTGTGTGTGTGTGTGTTGCTCCATTTCACAATCCCCCTCCAAGTGCCATTTTGTTCCACTTCTCCTTATAATTCCCTTTCAAAGTAAAAGCAAAGCTTCACCTGTCGGAGCTCAGCATCTCTCCCTTCCCATCTCTCTCTTTCTCTCTCTCTTGCATTCATTCCCCCACCTCCTTTTCCGCCACTGCCATCACTCTGAAGTGCTCCCACTTCCCTCTACCTACCACAAACATCAAAGCAAAGTGTCTGATCTCTTCATCCCCCAGAATAAACAACTGACAGGAAACATAACTAGGTCTTCGCTCAGGTATTGTATGAGAAAAGGATTTTGTTAGCTTCACGTGATCTCCCTTCAGTTTTTGAAGTCTCTGTGCAAGCGGCAGGTGCCTGCAACAGGGAGGATGTGGGAAAGTCACCTCCATAAAGGTCTGCAGAAGAAATCCGGTTGAGGGACAAGCCTCACCTGAAAACAAGGGGCAGGGAGCGGGCATCACAGATTGATGTTGCATGGAGGGAAGCAAAAGAACATCTGCTGGTGTCTATGGAGAATCAACTGTAAGGAAGCAACATCTAGGATTGCTAGACCCCCGTGGGGAGCTGAGGGCTCCAGGTTTGCCTGACTCCCCATAGGTGGCGGGGGGGGGGTCTTGGATCTGCAGGGGGGTGACAGCACCTTCCTTCCCTGCTCAGGCTCCCCAAGCAGGTGAGAAGGAATGACCCTCCCATGTCATCTGCATCTGGGAACAGGCTTTTGAGCTAAGTTTACCATCTTAATTCCCAGCCAGTTTGTGTTTTTCATTTGAGTGATGTACTTTTGGCAGCTGTTGTTAAGGCTTAATGCGCTTAATTACGTCACTCTCCATGATGCCAGCCCCCCCCCCCCCCGAGATCACCAGGGGGCACCCCAAGGCCCTGAAATCTTGATCTCAACCCTAAGGCTACCTCCGCTACCCTGGAGCCATTATGTGACTAGTCGACACTTTATAAAGCCATTGTTGCTAGCAGCCATCCTGAACTGGATTTTGTGGCAGTGAGTCCCACAAGCTAACTGGCATTGCATGAAATCCTGCATTCCTTTTGTCTCTGGTAATTCTTCTTCTTTTATTTCTTTGGCGATCATTTGTAGCCGAGTAAGATTGTGTTCCATAAATATGTCTTAACTGTGAGTCCATAAGTGACTGTGAAGACTTATTCTGGATTCACACATCCTTCCACAGTGGGGACACAGGTTTCCGGGTGGGTGTTGATCTTGGTGAGGGTTTGCCAAGCGTGCCTTCCTCTTAGCACATTTCTCCCTTTCGGCCGAGTTTGAGTGTCTTCAAAGCCCATGACACCTTTGGTAAAGGCTGTTCTCCAACTGGAGCGCTTGCAGGCCAGTGTTTCCCAGTTGTCGCTGTCTAAACTACATTTTTAAAAATTTGCCTTGAAAGAGTCTTGAGACAGCCGCAGCACAGGAGCAAAACCCCTGTCCCAGCAGGCCCCATTCCAAAGGGGGCAGGCCTGGCCCCAGTGGGCAAGCAATTCTAGGGGTGCTGAATGCCCGTGGAACAGCTGCCAAAAAAGTGTGCCCCAGAAAAGAGGACATGGTCATATGTCTCCCGCTCCCCTGTTCCTCTGGCTCCTTTGTCTGCCCTTCACTTCCAGAAGCTGGAGCAGTTTGATAAAGGGCCTGGAGGAGGGTGAAATCCCCAAAAAGGTTATTACGGTACTTTGTTCTGTATGCCACAACAGCTGCGAGAATATTGCTAGCGAAGAATTGGAAGAAACAAGATTTACCAACTATCGAAGAATGACAGATGAAGATGATGGACTATATGGAACTTGCCAAACTGACCGGGAGACTCCGAGACCAGAGAGATGAGACGGTGGAAGAAGGTTGGAAGAAGTTTAAGGAATATTTGAAAAAATATGTTAATATTTAAATCTTAGAATAGCTTTGGAAGTGGATATAGGCGGTAGGGTTAGATGTAGAAGTGTATTTTATAAGTGATAAAATGTGAAGTTTTTTGTGGTGAAAGTAAGTGTGGGGAAAATAAGATGGTTAGAAATTATGATATATGTAAACTGCTAAAGATGAAGTAAAATGAAAATCAGATAGGTGGGACTTGGGGAAGCCCACTTAACAATGTTTAGAAAAATAAGGATATGACAAGAATTTGTTTGTATTGTTTGTCTTTTCTGTTTGTGTTTTTTATATGTGCTATAAAATGAATAAAAAATTGGGGGGGGGGAGAGAGATAAAGGGCCTGGAAGCCAAGCCTGATGAGGAATGGTTGAAGGAGCTGGGCATGTTCAGCCTGGAGAAGAGGAGACTGAGAACAGATATGACAGCCATCTTCAAATATCTCAACGGCTGTTGCATTGAGAATGGGGCAAAACTGTTTTCTCCTGCTCTGGAGGGTTGAACTTGAACCAATAGCTTCAAGTTACAGGAAAGGAGATTCCAACTCAACATCAGGAAGAACTTTCTGATGGTAAGAGCTGTTCAGCAGTGAAATGGACCCCCTCAGGAGGTTGTGAACTCTCCTCCCAGCAGTTGGATGGCCATCTGTCATAAGTACTTCCGTTGAGATTCCTTCTTTCCAGAGGGTTGGACTAGAAGACCCTTGGGATCCTTTCCAACTCTGCCATTATATGAAGGCAAACAGGCGAGGGCAGAGCAGAAGCTGAGAAATTGCATCTGCTCCTTCCTTCATGGCTGCTGGGCATTAATTTGGCTTGGGCAGTCCCTGGGTCACAAGTTGGCAGCTGCATGCTAAGAAAACAAACAGACGGGGCTGCAGGCCTGGGTCCTTCAAAAAGCATGTGCAGCAGCCAAATTAGCCCCTTACTAAGGAAATCCTTTAAAATGCAAGCAAACTGTTTCCAGCAAAGCCTCAGAGCAACCCTGGCAAAAGTTGCATTTCCTTGCCAGCTGAGTGGCTGAGATTAAAAACTGCTCTGTCATGGGGATTTTTAGCATTTCGGGCTATTTCTCTCTCTCTGTTACTCTGCCTCCCCCCCCCCCATTTCATTCTAGAGTAGTAGCCATCCCGGTGGGCGTGTTCGTCATAATCTATAGAAGCCAGGCCATCGGCAACATTGAGAGAACAGACAGGAAATCAATGCCATGAATTTGAATGGCTAAGCTCAGGGGTCCAATGTTCCAGGACCTTTGATTGAATCTGAGATCTTCCTCTCTTTTTTCTTTTTTGCTCCTTTTGCTCTTTTCTTTAACAGCAACAAAACTGCACCTAGTATATCATCCCATCCCATCAGGGACATCCTCGTGTCACGTGACCTGAAACCACTGCAGGTGCAGATCATGGAAATGAAATTGAAATATACTCTGAGTCGAGTGTGAATTTCATGCTCTTTATTCAGCTCATAGTAGCAATGAATGAAACTTTCCCCAAAACGTCTAGCTATATATACATTATTTACACAATGGGCTCTGCGTGATGGGCTAATTCCGGGCTGCTCCTGCAGGCCAATCAGGTTGCGGAGTCACCTCTTCCAGAAGCCTGATTGGCTGCTACTGCAGGCCAATCAGGTTGCTGATTCACTTCCACCTGGAGCTGGATTGGGTGGCTCCTGTGGACCAATCAGACTGCTGCATTCTGGGATCCTATTGTTCTAGGGTTCAGCTCAGTACATAACAGAAATGCTCTTGGCTTCTCTGGACCAAGCACAGATAAAAGACTAGGATAGTTGGTTTTCTGGGATAGGTGAGGATGAGACAAGTCCATAGCAAACCCCAGAAGAAAACTGGATCTCTTTGTTCAAAATCTCCTCTGGCCTTTTAGGTCTGCCTGGCAATCCTTTGGCCCAGAGCTTGAGGGTAGGATTCTGATCTGGCTCCTAAATGGTGCATTTTGCTCCCACAAACTCCCAGTCCTGTTGATCATTGTACAGTGGTACCTCGGGTTACAGACGCTTCAGGTTACAGACTCCACTAACCCAGAAATAGTACCTCAGGTTAGGAACTTTGCTTCAGGATGAGAACAGAAATCGTGCTCGGGCTGCGCGGCAGCAGCAGGAGGCCCCATTAGCTAAAGTGGTGCTTCAGGTTAAGAACAGTTTCAGGTTAAGAACGGACCTCCGGAACGAATTAAGTACTTAACCCGAGGTACCACTGTACTTACAATGATTAGGAATGTGAAGTTGTTGTATCTCTCGCTTGGCTCATCTGGGTTCTCTTATAAACAGTCAGCTCCTTTGCCTTCTGGCACAGCACCCACTTTGCATTCAGTGGATATTGACGCAGAAGGGATGGAAAGGCCACAAACAGGGAACCATGCTTTATTTATGAGAAAACACGAGATCAAGTTTGCATAATCAACAACGATTTAATTTGTGGAGTTTTCAGCCCAGATCTTTGTGTGATATGTGTGTGTGTGAGAGAGAGAGAGACAGACAGGGAGAGAGAAATTGATTTTAAAATATCTTTATTAAGTGGTGTTTGGGTTTCAAATCCAATCTTCTGTTTCTGATATTAAAATGTGTCACATATAACAAAGATCAAATGTACAAATGCCTTACCCGGGTTGTGTGTTTCCCAGTAGGTTCATTTTAGGAGGGGAAGGAAACGTCACCTGCAGCAGTTTTGTTTTCCATTATTTGTCAACCTTTCATTTGCTCATCATTTCCATGGAACCAATTGCAAAATAAACCAGCCCATGAGACTTCCTATTAAAATGCTATGTAAATCTAAAAGTCAAATATTGAAAATGGATCTAACCTGCTAGAAAGAATGGGAAGATGAGGGTAGGGGAACCACATTGACGTGTGGTATCTGTTTTTAAATGGACCACAGCAAACAGACCAGGACAACAATATACATAGAACCATGGAATCATACAATTGAGGAGTTGGAAGGAACCCCAAGGGTCATCTAGTCCAACCCCCTGCAATGTCAAGAACCCTTGACAGATGACCATCCGAGTTCTGCTTACAAACCTCCAAGGAAGGAGAGTCCACCACCTTCCATTCCACTGCCAAACAGGTCTCACTGCTAGAAAGTTCGTCCTGATGTTCAGTTGGAATCTCTTATCTTGCAACTGGAATCCATTGGTTCAGGTTCTCCCCTGCAGAAAACCAGCTAGCTCCTTGACAGCCCTTGAGATATTTGCATGAGACATTTTTAAATTGCCATAAAACTACAGCAGTGGCGGATACAAAGGAAAATGCATTTACTTTTTTTTTTAAAGCATTTTAAAACTGAAAGCTTTCTTTCAAACCTGAACTGATGGAGCCCCCCATATATCTTTTGGAAGGGAATTCCAGAGGGGTAGGACAGAGCCATCACCAAGAAGGCCGTAAAAATACATTTTTAAAATAACATATTCCCCCTCACCTCAATTTAGATAATACTCATTTCTAAATATATTTTCTCCCAAAGTTCTCAAAGTTTTCAAACTGTTTTGGAGAACTGCAAATTATGTGCAGTGTGACAACAAAATTCTGGAAACTTTCAAAGTGATAGTTTGTGGTGTTCTTCCCTGTTACTGTATTACTGATTAATCTGATTCCACTTTTCTAGTACCTTGATATCCCAGCACACTTTCATCACCAAGGGAATAGCAATCTGTGCCTCAAGCCATTGCAAGGAAGGAAAAGATCAGTTCCCTGCCAGGGTTGCCACCTTTCCCCTTTCTAGGAGACTTCCAGTGCCTTTTAACAAGTGACAGACAGAAATTTCAGTTACCGCCTCCTCCATGTCAGGATAAGCCACACCAGTTGGATTTCTGCCTGCTCTGTGGCTGCTAAAGCTACAGAAATGGCTCCCACCTGCTGTGGGGACGAAACAGGTGAGAAAACAATGAACTGGGTTTGGCTGATGTGATCTCAGAACCACTGGCAATCATCTTTGAGAATTCCTGGAGAACAGGCAAAGTCCCGGCAGACTGGAGGAGGGCAAATGTTGTCCCTATTTTCAAAAAGGGGAAAAGAGAGGACCCAAATAATTACCTCCCAGTTAGTCTGACATCAATACCAGGGAAGATTCTGGAGCAGATCATTAAGCAAACAGTCTGTGAGCACCTAGAAAGGAATGCTGTGATCACCAATAGTCAGCATGGATTTCTGAAAAATAAGTCATGTCAGACTAACCTGATCTCGTTTTTTGACAGAATTACAAGGGAACGCAGTGGATGTAGCCTACCTTGATTTCAGCAAGGCATTTGACAAGGTGCCCCATGATATTCTTGTAAAGAAGCTGGTAAAATGTGGTCTTGACTATGCTACCACTCAGTGGATTTGTAACTGGCTGACTGACCGAACCCAAAGGGTGCTCATCAATGGTTCCTCTTCATCCTGGAGAAGAGTGACTAGTGGGGTGCCACAGGGTTCTGTCTTGGGCCCGGTCTTATTCAACATCTTTATCAACAACTTGGATGATGGACTCAAGGGCATCCTGATCAGATTTGCAGATGACACCAAACTGGGAGGGGTTGCTAACACCCCAGAGGACAGGATCACACTTCAAAACGACCTTGACAGATTAGAGAACTGGGCCAAAACAAACAAGATGAATTTTAACAAGGAGAAATGTAAAGTATTGCACTTGGGCAAAAAAAATGAGAGGCACAAATACAAGATGGGGGACACCTGGCTTGAGAGCAGTACATGTGAAAAGGATCTAGGAGTCTTGGTTGACCACAAACTTGACATGAGCCAACCGTGTGACGCGGCAGCTAAAAAAGCCAATGCAATTCTGGGCCTCATCAATAGGAGTATAGCATCTAGATCAAGGGAAGTAATAGTGCCACTGTATTCTGCTCTGGTCAGACCTCACCTGGAGTACTGTGTCCAGTTCTGGGCACCACAGTTCAAGAAGGACACTGACAAACTGGAACGTGTCCAGAGGAGGGCAACCAAAATGGTCCAAGGCCTGGAAACGATGCCTTATGAGGAACGGCTAAGGGAGCTGGGCATGTTTAGCCTGGAGAAGAGGAGGTTAAGGGGTGATATGATAGCCATGTTCAAATATATAAAAGGATGTCACATAGAGGAGGGAGAAAGGTTGTTTTCTGCTGCTCCAGAGAAGCGGACACGGAGCAATGGATCCAAACTACAAGAAAGAAGATTCCACCTAAACATTAGGAAGAACTTCCTGACAGTAAGAGCTGTTTGACAGTGGAATTTGCTGCCAAGGAGTGTGGTGGAGTCTCCTTCTTTGGAGGTCTTTAAGCAGAGGCTTGACAACCATATGTCAGGAGTGCTCTGATGGTGTTTCCTGCTTGGCAGGGGGTTGGACTCGATGGCCCTTGTGGTCTCTTCCAACTCTATGATTCTATGATATGAAACTCATCCTTGAACTGCAGGGAAGGAGCAGGGGGCGGAGGGGGGCACGTGGGGGCTTTAATGGCTCAGCCTCCTATTTCTCTTTCATAGCTTTGTATTATGTCCCATTGATTTGACTCATTGGTAAAGCAGCAAACAAACAAACAAAGGCAGCTTGAGGAACAGACGGCGGCAGGAGTGTAAAGGAAGGTCCATAAATCAGAGCTGCCTCTCCTGGGGCCGCCTGGAGCAGGCCTGGCCCTTGGGGGAAGAGGCCATCCCTTCTCTGCGCCTGGGGATGGGCTGCCCCCCTGGCACCAGGGACGGAGTGGGCGCTGGGAGGAAAGCAGGAAGGGAAGGCCCAGAGCTCAGGGGCAGAGCAGCTGCCTTGCATGCAGAAGGTGCCAGGCTCCGTCCCAGGCCTTCTCATGGAGGGCTCAGACCTTGGGCGGATCAGGCTTGCTTTCTGCTGCCCCAGAGGGGAGGACCTGAACCCATGGCTTCAAATTACAAGAAAGGAGATTCCTACTAAAGCTATGGAAGAACTTTCCGAGGGTAAGAAGTGTTCCCAGTGGACAGGACTACGCCCTTGTGGACTCTCCTTCCTTGGAGGTTTTTAAAGAGAGACTGGGTGCCTACCTGTCAGGGATTCCTGCACTCAGGTCCCTGGCCTCCCGCAGCTGATCCAGCTTTCTCTCCGCACCTGCTCTACCTGTCCCTGCACATCCTCTGCTCTCTGCCCAATGATGAATGTTGCAGGGATGAATTACTTGTGTGTCCCATGCAGGTAGTTCAGTTGCCTCCTGCCGCCAATAAATACACCTGGTGGCGGTTATGCCAGGCGAGATAACGGATCAGGTAGCTTTCCAGGATTGCACAATTCATTTTTATATAGGAGCCTGGTCGTCAGAATGGCAAGAATATTTCACACAGAAGTTCATCATTCACTAAGAAAGGAACGGAGGTGGGGGAGCGGGATTTCAAGAAGAGGGTGTTTTATGGGCGCTTCAGGTGAGCGAGATCCACAAAGATGACACTCCCTTTATCTCATAGGAAACCATTCGGGTGGTTATCAATTTACTCTTGCCTTGTAAATAACGCAGCTGGCGACAGGGGCAGCGGAACTACAGTTGTGTGGAAGTTTTTTCACATAAACTTTCAGTAATAAAATAGTAATGGAACTTGGTATATTTGAGAATGATACAACTTTGAATAGGGCTCTCCTGATAGAGAAACTGATTAAAAGGAAGCAGTTTAAGTTATTGCAAATATAAACTTTTGCTAAATTTATTCTCAGTGCTACTGACCAATTGAGGCCCTTGATTTGCTGTGAAAGTTTCTGTAAAGTCTCTGTGGGTCGCCTCTAAAAGGTGCTGTTATTTACCACAGCCTTCTGTTTTGTGTGCTGGGTTCTGAGAGGTCTCTGTGGCTACTAGCCCTGATGGCTGTGTCCCCTGCAGGGGTCACATGCCTCCAAATATCAGCTGCTGAGAATCACAAGGGGGAGCGTTGCTGCTTTGTGCTCAGGTGCTGCTGGGAAGCATCTGGTTGGCCACTGTGAGAATGGGTTGCTGGACTCCGATGGGGCTCCTCGGCCCAATCTACCTTCAGGGCTGATTTTCTTATGCTAGTATCCGTCTGGCTTAAGACGATGTGATGATGCCTGCAACTCCTAGGAGCAGATCTCAAATGTCAGACCCTGAGATTTATTTATTTACTTGCATTGATGAATAGTTTCCTATGAAACAGTTGAACAAAAAAACATATATAAAGCAATTTAATATATAAAAATATTTTTGAATCAAATAGAGATATAGACTGCTTAACGTTTTGGTCTGTTCCTCTCAAAATCAAGATGTAGTGGGATAAGGTGAAAAAGCCATTTCCCCCAGGACACCCAGCATACCCCATCGCCAAGATTTGACCACCAAGATGACTCAGGCCGGCACCCTTTCTGTACCCCTGATCTACAACTGGGCAAATACGGGCAGGAATCTTACACAACACAACACAACACATCAACACAACACAACACAACACATCAACACAACACAACACGGGTTATCCACCACCTCATTGTTTCAATGCATCTCCAGACTTGGTCACCTTGTCCAAAGCTGCGTAAGGATAATAAAATCATAGAATGGTAGAGTTGGAAGGGATCCAAGGCGGCCATCCATGTGGTAAGTGGCTTTCTCAGAGTGTCTTAAGGAGCGATCACATATGGCCACTTTGCTGCGTCATGAAGTAAACTCAAGGCTGTTTCCACCACATTCCAAGAGGATCCCCAAATCAGTTCTGCAAACTGCTTTGTCCCGCTGGAGAGGAGCCCATCTCACCCCCAAATGTACCCTAACCAGAGGTAAACATTATTTCCTGAATCATCTTCCCAGTTTTACTGACACAGACAATTTTTAATGCACAATCAATGCTTGATGCCTTTTTACAGTTAGTTAATGCACTGGTGGCTGTAACCCCAAGCGGGAGAGCCAGTTGCCATTAAAACCTTAATGTCTCTTGCAGGCTCTGCTTCGATCTCTGAAAGTTGGTTATGGGGTGGGGGTGGGGAGCAAAGGAGGTATCAAGTGTCCTCTGCAAAGGATGATTCTCATGCATCCCCTTCACTCTTCCTAATCTCCATTATCTGTGGCATAATAGAATTTCTTGCCTCCACCCCCAGCTCACTTAATGGTTGCCAAGTCCCCGTAATCCTCTCTAATTTATGACAAGTCCGGCTGAAATACAGCCCCAGCCGGTTGCATCTCCATGATGAACCCAGCACAAAGGGAGACAAACTGTAGATTTCGGGTGGAGGGTTTGAAGTTAACATCTCCCCTATTTGAGAAGGAATCCATGCTTGGAATCTGCTATAGGCTGTCAGGGACCTACAATATCCCTTAGGGGAGGGAACTTGTGGCGTGGGGCTCCAGAGGGCATGACCAAGGGATGATGGGAGCTGTAGAAGAAGAAGAGCCTCTTGGATCCGGCCAATGGCCCACCCCACGTAGTCCAGCCTTCAGAAAGAAAACTGAACATTTATGAAAGCTGTCATCCAGTTCAGGAGTTCCTTGTTGGTTAAGCGTATGAGGATTAGCTGACAGATCTATTTATCTGTAGATTAATTTTTTTTAATCAATTTGCATCTGGAGAAAAAACAGTATTTCTGAAACAAGAAAAATAATTTATTTGTTTTTGGATGTTATGTGGTAATGTCAGAGAGCACATCCTCTTTGAAGAGGCATCCTCTCCTGCGTGAGAGAAAGAGGACTCAGAACTGGCCATTTTTGGAGATGACGTTTGCCATCGTCACCACAAGTAGACTCTGAAATGGTATAGAGATAACCCGATGCCTGTATAATGGTTTGGGTTGTGGTGGTGGTTTCTTGCCTTTTTAGTGGCTTGAGCATTTTACGATCATTCATTTGTTTGTTTTATTGTATTGGTTCACTGCTTTTCTTACAAATGTAATTCAAAGTGAGGATTGATGTTTTTAGTGGCTGGAGAAACCCAGCCAGATGGGCGGGGTATAAATTATAAAATAATAATAATAATAATAATAACAATAACAATAATTTACATTAAAGAAAATGAAAACACAACAATTCAGATTGAGGGCTAAAAACACAGTTTTAAAAAAGGCAGCACTAAACGTCCCTCTCCGCTAGAAGAGGCTACAATATTCTTCTAATTAAGGGCCTAAACCTCTTACAATTAATAGACTTAAGTTGACCATGTCTCTTACTTTCAATGGGTCTACTCTGAGTAGGCAGCCCAAAGTCCTGGCATGGCTGCACACTCAGAGCCCTGCTTTGCTGTTCCTTCTGTTCCTGGCGGTGCCCACAAAACATGACCACACAGAATCAAATTACAAGAAAGGATATTAGTTGGAAACATTAGGAAGAACTTTTGGACTGTAAGAGCTATTTGACTACCTCGGAAGGTTAAAAACCTCCTTCCTTGGAGGTGACCCCAAGGGCCCCTTCCAGCCCTACAGATCTCTGGTGCTGGAAATGGTGGATTGGGCCCAGTGTCTCTCATGTGAAGTATGCTGCAGGCTTTCCCTACTTTTAAGGGTATTGGAGAAGTCACATGGATGCCGTTAAACCAGAGCTGGAAAGGCCATCAGGCTACCCCACAAAGGGCTGTGCAGTTCTTCTGGCACGAAGAGGCATTTGCAAGAGGCGAGGAGCGAAGCTGCCAAGTGCTCCCCTCACCACCCGCCTTTCAGCATTGATATTCAAGGCCTTGTTTTGTATTAGGCTGAGATGAACGCTGGTCAAATAGAATTATGTACTATTTGCTTATGTTTGAAGATAACTTATCATAAAATTAGCCTCTGCGCTCCCTCCCGAGAGAGCCTCTCCTCTGAAACGATTATCCCCCTTTCTAGCAGGCTAAGGATTCCTGGCGGCTGAACCGCTGCCCCCTCTGGCAGGGCTTTTCATTTAGGACCAAGAGCAGGGCTTCCCTCCCAGATTTAAACCAAGGATTTTAGGGGTGCAAAAGGGTAAGTGCAACATCTGAAATAACACCAACAGCCTTGAATATTATGCCAGTGATGGAGAGCCATCAACTTTGGCTTCTGACATCTCTGGGTCTGGGATGATGCTGACCAGGCAACCCTATTCCAAATCATCATCATCATCATCATCATCATCATCATACCCCACCCATCTGACTGGGTTGCTGTTGAACCACAACCTGACCATTGGTCAGGCTGGCCGTGGCTGATGTGGGGTGCAAGGTGTTACTCTATAAAACCCTTAACAAATTGGGACCCGTTCACCTGCAAGATGTCCTTGCCCTGTATAAGCCCACTTGTCTGCTTTGATCTGCACTTTTACAGTCACCACATGATATATATGCTCCATGTTTCTAAGAAACCAATCTTTTCATGTGGCAGCACCAACACACTTTGGAACTCCCTGCTTGCTGACAGCAGGAAGGCCCCTTCGCTCTACTCTTTTAGGCACCCACTAAAAACATTCTTCTTTAGGCAAGCCTACCCAATACGTGTTTTTTAGCTTGTTGATTTTAATTAATTTTTCAATGTTTTAAATAGTTCTTTTAAACTGTTTTTACTGATAATTTCATGGTCTTGTTCTTTTTGAAATCCAGTTTGAGGGCTGGTGGAATAGAGGGCAGGGCAGTAGACGGTAAGTGAGGGCAGAGGTACTAGTCCGCAGAACTAACAGTAGCTGGAGCACCGCAAGACTGCAATCCTAGGTGCCCTCACTTGGGAGAGCAGAGTCCTACTTCTCTGTGCCACGCTGAAAACACCCACATTAAAAAAAGAAAGAAATCCCAGGCAGAGGCATCCACAGGAAGCTGGCAGGAGCACTTTTAAAGCAGAGCAGGTGCCCTTTTGGATTCTCCAAGGATGGGGAGATTCTCAAAGTAGCAGAGAGTAAAAAGTTTGGGACGGCCGCTCTTTCTGGTGAATTAAAGGATGCACCAAGGGTGCCTGATCTGCATTAAGGTGAGGTGCGGAAGGGCCCTCGGTGGGGAAATGCCACTGTGGTTTTTAGGCTGCAAGATTTTTCCCAGAGAGCTAGGGGCGATATAAAATACCAGACTAGGATCTGTGCTCTGCAAATATGATAAAATAATTGGAGAGCCAGCTTGGCAGAGTGGGAAGGGAGTGTCAGACGAGGATCTGGGAGAGGCCAGGGTGCAAATCCCGTCTCAGCCACAAAGCTCAATGAGTGGCCTTGGGCCAGTCACTATCTCTCTCAGCCAGACCTACCTCACAAGGTTGTTGTGGGGATAAAGTGGGGGGAGGAGACCCATATACACCACCTTGAGCTCCTTGGAGGAAATGTGAGATATAAATTGAATAAATAAAAAAATAAAACAGCAGCTGAGGAAGCAGACATGACTTTCTGTCATTGTGTGCATATTTCACTCCCGGTTCTTACGAAAATGGTCCCCGTGACAGCATCTCTTCCTCTTAAGGAACAGCTTGTGAGAGCCAGGCCCACCCAGAAAAGTAGTGCCTCCCATCTCTTTTTCAGAAAAAAAAGTTGAAATCATCACTATGCATTCCGCATCCCCTGAGCTTTCCCAGAAAGTCTTGCTCAATATTTCAGGGAGAACACCCTAGGACGTCTGATGTTAGTGAACACATTAAACAGTGATATAAATTTGTAATGAGAGGCTCAAAATGAATGGTACTTATCATTTATGGATGGAATAATTAAAGATACTGTACTTGGAGGCTTTACAGATTTGATATTTTTTAAGAGAGTGAGAGTGAGAGAGAAAGGGCTGTAAATTGCAATCGACGGGGAAGAACAACTACCTCATGCCCGGAGAAAGCTGCAATATGGGTCAGTCAATCAAAGCCCATTTTGCCTGTGGACAGAACATGCTGGGCACAACCCATAGTTTCTAGATCTATAATGCCACTCCATGCTGGCTTGGCCAGACCCACCTGGAATACTGGGTCCAGATCTGCGCACCCCAGTTTAAGAAGGATATTGGCAAGCTGGAAGGAGGGCAGCCAAGATGATTAAGAGTCTGGAAACTGAGCCATTTGTGAGGAATAGTTGAGAGAGCTGGGGATGTTCAGCCTGGAGAAGAGAAGGTTGAGAGGGATAGGACAGCCCTCATTAAATACCTCAAGGGCTGAGACATTGTTTTCTGCTGTTCCAGAGAGTAGGACCCCAACCAATGAATTCAAACCACAAAAAAGGAGATTCCAATTAAACATTAGGAAGAGATTTGTGAAGGTAAGAGCCATTCAGCAGTGGAAACAGACTCCCTCCTTGGAGGAGGTTGGGTGGCCATCTGCCAGGACTTCTTTTGTGGCATAGCTGTCAACTGTCCCTTATTTGGCGGGAAACTCCCTTGTCCCGTTGCTGTCCCTTATTGATGATGTCCCTTAAATTTCCCGGGTTTCATGCTCACCCGGCTCGGGAGGGAAGCAGCGGCTCGGGGTCCTCCGCCGCAAGAGAGAGAGCACCCACGAGCTGCCGTGTTTCTATCTCTCCCTTTTCCCCCTCAGAGGCGCATCGTGAGGAGCCGGGTAAGCAAAATCCCTTATTTTGGCTGCTGGTCCCTTATTTTCAAATCTGTAAGTTGACAGCTATGTTTTGTGGTGAGTCCAGCAATGCAGGGGATTGGAAGCCTTCAGACTTTGGTCTAGTCCCCTGGTTACTTTCTAGGGGGACATTGGCAAGCAGAGAGGCCCAGAAATGCAGCAAGCCTTCCCTGTTGTTTGCTCCCAGCCTCTGGTATTCATTTTTTAAAAAATAAATTATATTTTTCAGTTTTAAGAATTTTACAGACATACAAATCAAATAATTTCCCAATAAACATACATATTTTGACTTCCCTCCACCCCTTTTGCGGTTTCTTATGATTTTAATTTTTAACACTACGTTTCCTGCATTATTCCATTTATTAATTACTCCCTAATTTTTCTTTAACATTATGTTTAACTGCTTGTTTTACGTTAATCCTGCTAATGAATTTCTATGTATACAAAAGCTTTTCAGATATTCCACAATTTCCCCCCATTCTTCTTGGTTTCTTATTGTTCCATTCAGTTTTGCCATTTTGGCATAATCCATTAATTTAATCTGCCACTCCTCCTTGGTTGGAACAGAATCTTCTTTCCATCACTGGGCATAAATTATTCTGGCTACAGTTGTATCTTACATAACTAGGGGTGGTGGTTGTTGTTGTTTGTTCTTTTGGTAACTCTGTGCCAACTATCCCTAAAAGAAAAGTTTCTGGTTTTTTAGTAAAAGCTATTTTAAACATTTTCTTCGATTCATTATAAATCATTTCCCAGAAAGCTTTTGCTATCTTACAAGACCACCACATATGATAAAAAATACCTTCTTTCCTTTTACATTTCCAGCATATATTTTTGCTAATTCACTAGGTGTCAAAATACCATTTATACATCATTTTTATATAGTTTTCTTTCCGAGTGTAACATGCTGTGAATTTCAGATATACGCTCCACACCCCACACCCCCCATGCAGCCATTTGAATGTTATAACCTCTATGTCTTGCCAATGTATCATCACTGATTTCACCTGTTCATCTTTTGGTTCCCATTCTAATAACACTTTATACATTTTAGAAATTGCTTGGACATTATTTTCTCATAAGTCTCTTTCAAATCATGAGGCTTAATTTGAAAAGCCATTCTTTGAGTAGGGAGAGCCACAGTGGTGTCTTTCTTTCCAACATTTTTTTATATTTATCCCAAACCATATATAAAATCATTCGTATGATTTATAAAACCTTTATGTACTCTGACTTTTCTATACCTTAAGTATGTGTGCCAACTGAACTTATTATCATGTTCTTCTAAATCTGACACCTGAGTATTCTTCAATGTCAACCATTCCTTTAACCAGCAAAGACAGGATGCTTCATAGTATAATCTTAGGTCTGGCAGGGAGAATCCACCTCTTTCTCTAGCAGTTTATTTTTTTTCCTTGGTTTCTTCCCCTGAAACACAGGAGGTTCCATTTAACCCTCACTGGAAGGACGCGTAGGAGCAGCCAAAGGAAACACAGAGTCTCATGTGTGAACGCAAACTGGTGACAAATGGATTCTGTTTCAACACGGAGCTGAAGGCAGGACCCATGGAGGCCTAGTGAAAGTCAACAAGAAAAATGCTTAATGTTTATATAAAAGGGGAAAAAACCTGAAAACTCTGCAGCAAGCATGAGGAACATCTCTCCCCCCTCCACTCTCTCTCTTTGCTTGTCAATTCTCTAAATTTTTGTCGGCATGGCAACGCCACAGGTGAGTCTCGTTAAGCTTAATCCTTGAATTACGAACTACCTCTTCAATTGTCTGTAATTACTTTGGGGACGCTGTTAACCTCTCATTACAAGCGTGCAGCTACTTTTTGTGGGGGGGGATCTTTTCTCCCCTACCTTTTTCTGCCCCCCCTCCTAGAGACGTAGCTAAGAGGGCAAACGGTGGACAGGCCCCCTAATTTAGCCTTTTGCTCTTCGCAAGGCCAGGTCTTTTGTCTTAGCACTCAGCCATCATCTCATCCCCATCATTAAGTGGAGGACGGTTGCCATGGCAATTAATCATTCAATCCCTCATCAGCAACTTTTGCCAAATGTCACCCTGCTCTTGATCAAATGAGGAGAGTAAATTAAAGGGAGCCGCCTGTTACCCTCCGCCTCCCCCCTCCTCCCTCTGGCCGCATTAATAACTTTGAAACAGCAAGATCCACTCTCTGGGGTTTAAAAGGGGATATTTTGGATCTGGTCGGAGAGGAATGAGCGCTTGGGGTTCAGGTCTGATCAGCTGAATCCCACTCTGGGGCACCCCACTGTCAGGAGCCAGACTCAGAAGTAGGTCAATGATAAAACACCTGATTTCAGTGATTTGTTCAAAGAAGCAAAGCAGCGCAGGCCTAGTGGTGACTGCCAGCAGCCCTTGCCCCCATGAGGCATTTGCAAGGGCTGAAGGTCCCTCTTTCCCACCGCTCTCTAAGGCTCCTCACCCAGTTCCTTCCCCAGCAGCTTAAGGCTCTGTCTGCTTCTCTCTCTTTCCTCGGCGTGTTCTAGACCATGGCAAAGGGGAACTGGTCACAGCAAGAGGAGGAGACTCCCCGGCTTCTTCTCAACGCTGTCTCCTGGGCCCCGTCCTCTCCTGCCTCTGAGCCTGGACCGCTCTCCGCCACAGACTCTTCCTGCTCACCAAACCCTGTGGCCTCTTCCAGCACCGCCTCCTGCCAGTCTGCTCCCTCTTCTCCCTCTGACCCCTCATTGTCGTCCCACCCCCACTCCCCAGGCCCCAAACCTTCTTCCCTTGGGGGTCCCCAGCTGGTTCCTCCCACCACAACTCTGCGACCAACCAGTCCATGAAACCTTCCCTGCAGACCCTCTTGGGTGCTGCGTTGGGCAGAGGGGACCTTTTGGTTGCTCCACCTGCCCTCAGATGTTTGGTGGGGTGGGCAGACCAAGAGAGGACCTTTTCTGTGGCAGCCCCACACTTGTGGAAGCCCCCCCCCCCCCCCGAGGTGGCCTGGCACCTGCCCTGCACAGTTTCCTGCAAATGCTGAAGACACACCTCTTGGGCCTGCCCAATGGATGCAGTTTGAGATGGATGCAGTTAAGACCCGCCTTCCTTCTGCAATTTTAACCTGTAACTATTTTTGATATTGTGTTTTAACTGTTGTAACCTGCCCTGGGACCTTAGAATCCTGGAATGGTTGAGTTGGAAGGGTCCCCAAGGGTCATGCAGCACTCACAGCTGAAGAATCCCTGATAGATGACCATCTACCCTCTCTTTAAAAACCTCCCAGGCAGAAGAGCCCATCACCTTCTGCCCATTGCTCTGTCGACCAGCTCTTACCCTCAGAAAGTTCAGAGTATCCTTTCTTGTAATTTGAATCCATTGCTTCAGGCCCACTCTCTGATGCAGCTGAAAAACAATCAGGCTGGTGTTCCAGTCTCTGAGGTGGGTGGGTCGACATCAGGATGTGTCCCCATGGTCAGGCTCCCCCACATGCTCCCATCTGTGCCATGGGGCTTCCATGCACCCCGCTGGCCTTTGGCTCTCCAGGACATCCTCTTGCCATCGTGATTCCTGCATTGCGCGGGGGTTGAGCCAGATGTCTCTCGGGGTCCTTTCCAAATCAGCAGTTCCACAATTCGGAGAGAGAGGCTGCTTAGCCACCAGCGTCAAATGGGTTAATCCCAGCAGGTGCCTGGTGTGCTGAATGCAATGTCCTCCCTTTTGTGGCCTGATTCTTGAAAACAATCCTATCTGAAATCATTTTCCTTTTCAACCTGTAATTAGCTAGCTCCGTTTGCTGCATGCAAATTTCAGCCCCTTAATTGCCAGCTCTAACCTTGAGGAGGGTGGGGGCCCCAGACACCACCCACTTTGGGCTGGCCTTTCTGAGGAAGGGCCTGTTTCCTCTGCATGACCCACAGAAAAGGACACATGGGGGGGTCCCCATTAGTTCTTTCTGACCAATCTAGCTTCAACTACTGGGAGCAGGCAAGCTAGGTTTCAAGGCAGAAGAGGCCAGTACTATATTCTGCAGACAGGGCTTAAATTTGAGTCAGGGTTCAGCACCGGAATCTGTTCTGAAAGGCAAGAAAAAGCCTGGAAGGTGTGGAATTAGTAAAACAGGAGGGTATCTGAGCATGTACAGAGTGATCTTTTCCTCAACATGGAATTGTTAAATACATTGACATTTTCCCCTTCCTCCACCTGGCTCAGAACAGTGGGCAGGTGTGTAAAGCTCATTTACACTAATCCAGCCAGCTGTATCAAAGAATCATAGAATTGTAGGAAGGGTACCCCAACTCCCTGGTAGCTGGGGGGGGGGGCTAGCTGGTTTCTTTGCCCCAGGTGAAGCTTTCAGAGGGGCGCCATTGAGGCTCCCAGCTTGTGTGTGTATGTACACAAAGTCATGTGTGGGGTGTGCCAAACCAGGTCTCTGACCCGGGAGAAATAACGCCTAGTTTTGCCCCTAAAAACTAGAATGTTGAACTGGTCCCAGAAATGGGATGTCCAGACTCAGCTTGGCTTCAGACAGCTGCAACCTGCTCTAACCGGCACTTCTGGGTCCTCTTCAAAGGCAGTTCCACAGACAGGGCATTTCTGGGGGCTACCTGGGAGTCGGAGGCTCCCTCTGTCCAGGCAGGAAACTTTGCAGCTGGTGCATAAGGTGCCATGGGTGCCAAACCTGGATCAAGGAGATCCTCCAAGCAGTTTCTCTCTCAAATGAACTGTGTCACTGTCAAACAGTGTGAAATATTATTGGGGAGACTCTATTATTGCGGAGACTCTCCTCTATGCTCCACTACCTCCCCAGCCCCAGGCAAAAGTAAGATCTCAGTGCAAAAGGCTATAAAGCAAAACCTGGATGTCTCCAGCTCTGGAAGCAGGTGGGGCTGCAGCACCTCAGGTTTCATTTTTCTTAAGTCTTTGCGAAGGTAAATTATCTGTGATTTCACTCTGGTGAGCGAAACACCTGTGCTTGCAAATGGCAGAAATAAATTGTGCCAGCAGCAGATGCAGGACAGAGCATGGCCTGATCTGCAAGGAATTTGCTTCCTGGTTAGCATTCTGCTGCTGCAGGGATGCGATGCAAGGAGGGAGCAGAATCAAGGGATGGGGGGAGGCTGGGAAAGAGGAGGAAAAGGGCGGGTGATCTTCGTCTGGGGGGGGGGGATGCTGTCAGTCTACCATTACTTGACTTGGGGAAGTGGGTGGCCTCCACAAAGAGGAGGATTTTTAGCATTTGATACAGGACAGAGTTCTTCAACCTTGGCTCGCTTGTTGGACTACAACTCCCATCATCCCCAGGCAGCTTAGCCAATAGTAAGGGATGATGGTAGTAAGGGATGATTTTGATACCGATGATGATGATGATGATGATAGTTGTAGTCCAATAACATCCAAAGACCCAAGGCTGAAGAAGGCTGGGACAGGACAAAGAATCAGCTATCCTGAACATTTCAGCTTACATTTAAAAAGCATGCAAACACAACAGCAAGTTACTAGACTGCACTGAGGGAGGGGCGAGCCTGGACATGTGGAGGGTGCCTGTTGCAGCAGAGCAGGCTGTTAGCTGGGGGCTTTAATGCTACATGTAAAACCCTTGTCCTGATTGCACATAAAACTGCTAATGTCATATGGTGTGGTCACATTTAGAATACTGTGTGCAGTTCTGGTCCCCTCATCTCAGAAAGGATACTGTAAAGTTGGAGAAGGTTCAGGAAAGGGCAGCCAGAATGATCGAGAGGGTGGAACAACTGCCCTGTGAGGAAAAGCTGTGACATTTGGGGGTTTTCAGTTTAGAGAAAAGACGAGTAAGAAGCGAACCCCTCCCAGAAGATATTGGGGGGCCAAAACTGCTCAGCCCCCATAAAGTTGGTGCCCCTGTTCTGCATAACAGTTGCTGGAAACCACAGGAAGGGGAGAGTTGCTCTTGGGCTCAGGTTCTGCTTGTGGGTTTCCCAGAAGAGGCACTGGGAAGATTTGGGATGGCGGCAGCATTGGTGGGTGGGCTCCTTTATATTCACAAGCTTCTCTCTCTCTCTCTCTCTCTCTCTCTCTCTCTCTCTCTCTCTCTCCCCACACACACACAGACACACACACACACACACACACACACACACACACACACAGACAGTAGCTCCAAGCCAGTGCCGAACAGAGTTGATCTTGTTCCATGTAATTACCAGGGAGAGCGCGGGGGAAGTTACACAGCGACTCAATTATAGGAAATTGTAAAATTGCATTAGGGAAGGTGGTGTTTAAAGGCTGATGCGTTTGGACAGTTTGTCTCTTTCTGACTCCGGGAAATTGATTAGCCATCAACTGCCTTTCCAGGATGGGTTTTCCCCTCCCCTCCCCCTCTTTTCACATATTTGAGAAGCTGGGAAGCAGGCACAACATAGACATTCTGTATACCCTCCAACTGTCCCTATTTTCCAGGGACAGTCCTTCAATTACGAAAGCCAGCTTGGCTTCTGATTTGATCCCTGTGTCCCCCACCAGTGCTGCCCCCACCAAGGACAGAGAAGAGGAAGAGTTGGCGCTTGTCCCAAGCGACAGCGGCTTCAGCTGCCAGGGAGCAACTCCTTGCCTCTCCACGGCCACCGCTGCCAGCCTCCTCCCTTGGGCAGCTGGTAGTGGCTGGTGGTCTGCAGGTGAGGAGGGGGAAGAGGCTGCCAAACCCTGCCTTGCATGAGGCGCCAACTCTGAGGGGCAGGCAGAGGAAAGGAAGGGGGAGGGGAGCAGAGCAGAGCACAAGGAGTCCTGATTTTTAAAAAACAAACAAACAAACACCTTTGTTTGTCCATGTCTAATCTTGCCCCTTTCTAAAATTTATTTATTGTTATGTGTTTTCCTTTTTGTAAATCTACCAAAGAATGAAATGAAATGAAATTGGGATTAAAGGGTGTTCTTGGGATGGTGGAGGGTGTCTGTGCTGTTCTGTAGTGGTGATGGAACTCGCCCTTCTTCTGATAGGAAATGCTCTGCAGGAGGTGGGGGAACCAAAAAATGGGGGGGGGGGGTCAAGGAGGGTCAGTTGTGGGGAATAAAAAATGTCCCTATTTTCATCAGAGGAATGTTGGCAGGCATGCATTCTCTACATTCAAACGGTGATTGGATGGGTTTCATCTGGCAGGAAAAAGATTTGCACACTCTGATTGTCCAGGAAGCAGCTGAACTGACTCACGTTGGCTTCTGCATCAGCAATGTTGTAATTTCTCAAACCACATCTGCACCTTGCATAATACCCCTTTAAACGTTCACGGCTTGCCCCAAAGAATCCTAGGAACTGGAGCTTGTTAAGGACAGGGAAAGTTGTTAGGAGACCCCCTATTCCCCTCAAAGAACTACAGTTCCCAGAACGGTTTAACAACCAGTTCCTCTTCCCAGGGAACTCTGGGAATTGTAGCTCTAGATGGGCCAGGGGCCTGATCCAGTGGGCTATTCTTGTGTTCTTAACCAGAAGGCATTTCCACGTATTCAGGGATGCTTCCACTCAACCCCAAGGTGGGTGAGGGATGAACGAACACCTGTGGGATCTTTCCCCCACAACCCTGCTCTTTTGGGAGAGCCCATCTCCAGGATGGCCCCTCACCCGGCCACACTTTCCTTCCCTCCCATCAATCTGCTGGATGAAGATGAGTCGTCATACCAGCTAATGCTAATGGCAGAGCTGCCTGCTGCCATAGGGACTGACTGGAGTCATCCAGAGATGGTGCCAGGATCGCACTGAACACGCTGGGTGTCCTTAAAGAGGTACCAGTGGAGGAAAGAGCACTGCTGGGCACTTGGAGTCTGGGAAAGGAAAGGCAGCAGTCATGCTCCAAAGGGCAACCCCAACAGTTCCTCCTGAAAGATCCAGGAAGCTGGGGGTGGAGGGGACAACCTGTCTCTGCGTGGGACCCTCGAGGTCTGCTGCCAGCCAGAGTACGCAAAGCTGGGCCAGGTGAACCAAAAATGACAAGTCTCGCCTGGTGTTTTCCAGTCGAAGAGAAGATTATTACAACCTCCAGCAGGTGGCCGCAAGAATGGAGCTGGGAGGAACATAGCCAGTGCCTGCTGGCTCAGGCCAAGGGCCCATCTGCTCCAGCATCCTCGTCTCACAGGGGCCAGTCAGACGCTCTTGGGGGAAGCAACTCTCCCTCCTGTGGCTTCCAGCAACTGGCATTCAGAAGCAATGCTGCCTCTGACGGGGAGGCAAAGCAGAGCCATTGTGGCTAGCGGCCCCTGGTAGCCCTCTCCTCCTCCATGAATTTGTCCATCCTCTTTTAAAGCCATGCAAGTTTGGGGCCATCCCTGCCTTCTGTGGAAGGGAGTTCCATAATTTAACTCGTATTTCATTTTGTCAGCCCTGAGTCTTCCAACATTCAGCTTCAAGGCCACAAGTTTTGGTGTTAGGAGAGAGGGAAACAAATTTCTCTCTCTCCAGTTCTCCATGCCATGATAAATTTCTATCATGTTCTTTTTACTTTGGCTTGTTAAAACATACCTGTGAAATGCAAGCTTCCTCTGGTTTTCAATGCTATGGATGAATGGATGGTGCCCTTTGGATTATCAGTTGCATTTTATTTGTAGTCTTGTGATTTTATAGTTTTCTTGTTTTAACTTGTACACTGCCTTGAGAACAATTGCAGTAAATAGTGTATATACTTTAATAAAATAGTAACCAACCTCACAGGTGTGGGAATGTTATAGATACTAGGAGCGGATATATTGATTAAATCTTATCCTTCCTAACTCACGCTAGTCATACAGCAGAGTTCATTCCCCAATATATAACAGGAAGCTAGTTTGCATCTTCGTTTGAATCTCTTTACTTATGCAATCCAATCTGGCATGCCCAGATTGGAGTATATTCCTGGCAAGACCCCTTTGATTCCCTCTTAAAAGAAATACAGACACAAGTCTTCCTTATAAGTAATGAAAAGTTTACTCACATTCAGTTCACAGATGGATCCATGAAGGCAGACTTTAGCTTGTAGTTACAGATATAGTGTGGCTTACATCCTTGTAAGGATGGGCCCATGTGCCGCTGGCAGAGAGTCCAGGAGAAGAAAAGGCATCAAAAGAGGAGGATGGCTGCGTGACTGGACCTTTTGTAGGATCTGCAAGGGTCACGCCCACCTACCTGGTCACATGCAGGGGGAGGATGCTCCAGACCAGGTGGAGCAGGAAGTTCAACTGGCTGGATCAACACCCCCCTGTCTGTGTCCACTCTAGGCAAACAGGAAGTGATGTACTTAACTGCTTATGTTACATCCCACAACAGGGTTGTTGTGAGGACAAATGGAAGGAGGAACCATAGGGGTGCATAGAATGGAGATCTGGATTTGCCAGAATATCTCTGGTTGATTTTCAAGGATTTCTGATAACAGAAACATTGTGAGATTCCACTCCCCCCCCCCCAACATAAACCTTTGAAATGAAGAAAGTGTGGAGTAACCAAGACCTAGAAGTGAATTTTTCTGTGAGAAATGTCAGCTCTACTAATAGAATCATAGAATTGTGGAGTTGGAAGGGTCCCGGAGGGTCATTTAGTCCAGCTCCCTGCAATGCAGGAATCTCAGCTAAAGCACCCATGACAGGTGGCCATCAAACCTCGGCTTAGGAAACCTTCAAGGAAGGAAAGCCCATGATCTTCCAAGGGAGACCATTCCACTGCCAAACAGCTCTTCCCGTCAGAACATTTTTCTGAATGTTTAGTCAGAATTTCTTTTCTTGTAACTTGAATCCACTGGTTTGGTTCCTACCCTCTGAAGCAGCAGAAATCAAGGTTGCTCGTCTTCCAAGGAACAGCTCTTCCTTGGCTCAGAATTCAAAGCATTAGTCATTTGCCCCAGACTGGGTTGGTGAGTCTTGGGGTCTAAACACAAGGTAGTTCCCACAAATCTCATGTCTTCCAGTCTGGATGTGCATTGCCTTAGACGCCTTGTTCTCTCTCTCTCTCTCTCTCTCTCTCTCTCTCTCTCCCATAAATAAATACAAATCCAGGACTAGTCTCTACCTCTTGGCTTGGTTAAAGCCCCTCTCCTCCCCTCTGCCCCCTCTGGGCTGTAGTGAGTATTATTTTAGAAATTTAAACCCTCCTTGCCTGCACATCTCCCAACAGAGACTGTCTTTAATGGGCTTACCTTCCACCTTTCCCTTTCCCTCTCTCTCTCTCTCATCAATTCTTGATAGTGCTGCAACATTAATAGCTTTCCAGGGCCCTCTTAATATGCCCAGGGACATAAAGTGGAGCCTAATCAACACATTTTAGGCAGAATTGCCCACATCCTGGTCCGGGTGCCATAAAAAACGGGTACCCATAGAAGCCTCTGTAATTAAGGCTTCCCTCCTAGCAAATCCATTTATAACGCTGAAGCTTCCCGTGTGCCTGAGCTTTTAGGCTGTTTTAACTCCTGCAGCCCAGGCGACAGTCTTCAATTACACAGCTGTGGATAATGGATGCTTCAGTGAGGGGGGTGGGGAGAGAGGCTCACAGCTATTCTGTTTCCCAGAAATGATAAATGAAAATAGATGCATTTCCTTTTTGCCCCCATTTTGCAAAAATGAAATAAAATAAAGCCAGACACGCAGCTAGTTGCAATCCTCTCTTTGCCTTGAATTTCCACACAGATAATAAAAATGTGGGGGGCACTGAAAATGGGGGTGGGGAGGAAGATGGGGGCTGGGCCTCCCACAATCCTCTTTGCCTGCAATAAGAGATAAAAGTGGGGGAAATTAGGGGCTGTGTTGATGAGTATAATCAAGTTAATCATAGGCTTGACGAGGGGAGGGCTCTGAACCCCCTTTCCTTTTCACCTGTGACAAGTCAAGGAGGCTTTTCTGCTAAATATTTTGCCCTCTCCTTAGCGTTGGCTCCCCCCCCCCAAACGCAAGCCTGTGATGGGGGATGCTTCGACATTTGGTGGGGGGGGGGAGGCAGTGGGATTTCAGTCCAGGTGGGCAGAACTCCTGCAGTTTCTGGGAAGGCCCAGCTGCCCCCAACTCAGCCTTCTTGATCCCTTGTCCCCTGCATTGGAGGCAACAAAGCAGAGCAAGGAGACAAGGCACTGGGCCCTTTCTGCCAGGTCAGGCTTTTGGTACATTGAGCCGAGTATTGCCAGCTCTGACCGGCAGCATTGGGGACTTTTTAGAGAAAAGGCAAGTGATAGGAAGCATGATGGAAGTTTATAAAAGTTATGATGGCACGGAGAAAGCGGAGAGAGAAGAGTTTTCTCCCTCTTTTGTAACCTCCAAGGAAGGAGTTCCTCATGAAGCACCTGAGGGCCACCAACTGGGATGGCTTTTTAAAGGGAGAAGGAGAGCGCTCTCAATGGCTATGGTCACACTGCACATTTTAAGCACTGGCGCCTCTTTAAGCAGCCATGGCTTCCCCTGAAGAATTCTGGAGCTGGAGTTTGTTAAGGGTCCTACAATTTGTTAGGAGATTCCCCTTTTCCCCTCAGAGAGCTACAGTTCCCAAAGTGCTTTAGGAATTGGTCCTTCTTCGCAGGGGATTCTGGAAATTGCAGCTCTGTGGGTGGAAGAGGGCACCTCCTAACAACTAAAAGGTAAAGGACCGCTGGACGGTTAAGTAAAGTCAAAAGCGACTATGGGGTGCGGCACTCATCTTGCTTCAGGCTGAGGGAGCCAGCATTTGTCCACAGACAGCTTTCCGGGTCATGTGGCCCACATGACTAAACCGCTTCTGGCGCAACGAAACACCGTGACGGAAACCAGAGCAGCACACAGAAACGCCATTTACCTTCCCGCCACAGCGGTACCTATTTATCTACTTGCACTGGCATGCTTTCAAACTGCTAGGTTGGCAGGAGCTAGGCCAGAGCAACGGGAGCTCACTCTGTCACAAACCGCTGACCTTCTGATTGGCAAACCCAAGAGGCTCAGTAGTTTAGACCACAGCGCCACCCAACACCCATAACAAATTCCCATAATTATTTGGGGGAAGCCATGGCTCTTTAAAGGGGCATCTTAGGGCTTTAACTGTGGTGCAAATGCAGCCTTCGCCATAATGGCTGGGTGCTGCTCCATTATTGGAGGTGGGGTGCCTCCTCGGAGTAACACTTGCTGGGGATCACGAGTGGGAATAGTGCTCGGAAGGGGCCCTGGCTCAGTGGCAGAGTCCCTGCCTGGCATGCAGAAGGTCCCAGGTTCAATCCCCGCTGGCATCTCTTGCCTGGACTCCTGGAGAGCGGCTGCCAGACTGTGCAGACAGTACTGTGCTCAATGGCCCAATGGTCTGACAAGGCAGATTCACGTCCTGCTTGGGGGCTTCCCTTGGGGGCGCCTGGTCAGTCACTCTGAGAGGAGGAGGCTGGACTCGTTGGGTCCCTTTGGTCTGGCCCAGCAGCCAGGCTTCCCTTAGTGTTCTTGGGCATGGAGAACAATTGTCAAAACTGTGTTCAAACTCAGGCGCCAGCAAGTAAAAACCCGACCATTCTGTGCCAAGGAAATCCTGAAGTGTGTAGCTCATTAGCTGCTGTTTGGCCTTATTACTTCTTCTTCCAATAATCGTTTTTTCCAGAACTGCCAATGTTTTCCCATTCCCATCTGGAATTTAGGCAATAATATGGCTGTCTGAAAACAGGCGAGATCCCAGCAGGAATCCTGCCAGGCTCTCCCTCTCCCCCCCTCTCTTTCTCTCTCCTACTGGTTTTCCTTTTGTCACCACCTCCCCCCTCAACAAAGGTGCCTTCCCCAGGAGGAAGAAAGTTCAGTCAGCCCATGCTAAAATATACATGGCTTCCTGCTCTGTATAAATATTCAATTGAAGGAATGAAATGCCACAAGAGCAACACAAGAATGGCATTAGTGCTATTTGGGTCAAATGCGCCGCGCAGGGGAATTCTGACTTCGAGGAGCCTTGGGATTCAGGGGGAGCTCGAGACTCTCCTCTCGAGGAGACCTCTGAATGAAGCAAACTGGTAGTCGGCTGTGATCAGGCTGTAGGTCCATTTGTTCTGGCTCGAAAACCCAGCACTAGGCTGGAAAGAAGTCCTTCTTCACTCAGCGCATAGTTAAACCATGGAACTCCTTCCCACAGGAGGCAGTGATGGCCATTGACCTGGAGGGCTGCAAAAGAGGAGTGGACAAATTCTTGGAGGGGGAGAGGCCTGTCCATAGCTACTGGCTTAGCCTCCACGTTTGTGGAAACCACAGGAGCGGAGAGGGCTCCTGCTTGTGTACGGATCCTGCTTGTGGGTTCCTCATCATGGGCGTTTGGTTGGCCACCGTGAGACCAGGGCCTGGACTAGATCCAGCAGTCGAGCTCTTCCTTTGTTCTTAGGAGCTGCTGCAACAACAACAACTGTGTGCTAGTCCTGTGCTGTGTCTGCTTTCTGAGCCAACCCTAGGAAGCTGCTCTGGGTGAGGGTGGGGGGGTCTTTATTTCAGACAGAAAGGGCCTGAGAGTTTCTCAAGAAATGCTTTTCAAGGGCAAAAGAAATTCAGTAGATCTAGGCTGTGTGTGGACTACGTAGAAAAACCAATTGCTTCTGGAATAAAATGCTGTGTGCATACGCACCCTGGGCCTGGGGCTACAACCTCCATTTCCCTGAGAGTCAGACCCGCTGAGCCTGGTGGAGAGCCCTTCTGAGTAGACAGGTGCACAGGATTGTGCCTGGCAGCGCTCAGTGCCGTGATCAAGAAGATGTGAGGTATTGCCAGTATTTAAAATAAGCTATTGTCTTTCCCATTGTGGATTTCCATTGCCTAGTCGCATTTTGTGTGTGTGTAAAGGTTGGCCTTTTTATTGATCCCTCTGATTTATTTTATCCCTTGTGACTTGTCTCTTATTCTATAGTTTTCCTTGTTCTTGGTGTTGTTGAAATGTGGATGCTGAAATAGGCCAGCTGTTTTGAAATGTTCTAAGCCACCTTGAGTGTCCCCTTTTTTCATTCTTAATGGAGAGGTGGGGTATGCATAGTTTGAAAGAAAAACAGGCACATCTTGCCCACTCTTTCTCAATCCAAACTAGGTGAGTGTCCATCAGATCTCAGCCTTTCCTAATAAGCATTTATGGCAGAGGAGGCGAAAGGAGGCAGATTTTGTTGGTCAGGGTGGCTCTTCCAGGAACTCTGCACACATAATAATCAAGAGCCGCCTTCAAAGTCTGGGTGGGACTCCCCCTTGTTTAATGGCTGAAACTTCAAAGCCATCTCACCCTCATCTCCACCAAGCAGCAGTCAAAGCATCTCGCAGAGCTCCGCTCCCCATTAAGGATCAAAGTCCTGCAGCAGCAAGTGATTGCTTCAGTGCCCGGAGAACTTGTGAAAGCCGGATGCCCTAAAACAGGGGGCTTTTGCCTCCCACCCTTAAAACAGAAGGGCTACCAAATGGCACACATTTGGACACCCCGGGGTCTGTGGCCTGCTTGGGCTAGCACTGCAGGGAGCAGCCAGGTCAACTTTGATGGCCCTGCAACTTAAGAGAAGGTGCTGGGGATTAAACCTGTTTACAGGCTGGGGGGTCAGCTGCTTTCAACGGATGGAGGATGGAGGAGGGATCCAGATCTTTTCCATAAAATGCAGCAACTGTCCTCTGAGCCATGGGCTTCTTGCAAGAGCTGAAAAGATGTGTGGCCCCCTCTGTCAGGCGAAGCAAAGGTTGCAAACCGTCCTGCAACGAGCCCAGCCTCACTGGCCCTTGATGAAACAGGGAAAAGGGTAAGGAGGCCGAGACGGACAGCCACTTTTGCACCACCCTCCAACATGGCACATGAAAATAGGGATGGTCCATCACTTTAGAGTAGAAGGTCCCTATTTTCAAGCGCAATGTTGGACATCAGAAGAGCCCGCTGGATCAGGCCAATGGAGGCCCATCTAGGCCAGCCTCCTGCTCTCGCCGTGGCCAACCTCAAGGAGGCTTTGAGCAAAAGAGCTCAAGGGAGGCTGGCCTTCATGACCTCTCCTTATAGATCTTCTTCGGCCCTTGGCTAATTAGCATTCAATGTCCTTTTGTGTCTATGTGTGTTGATGGGGTGTTATTTGTTTTATGGGGTGTGGGTGAACTGGCCTGAGATCTTCGGAAGAAGGGCGGTATTGAATTAATAAATAAGGAGGTGAAGCATAGCCATTATGGCTAGTAGCATGGCTAGTAGCCTCATCTTCTGTGAATTTGTCTAATCCTCGTTTAAAGCCATCCCAGTTGGTGGCCCTGCCTGCCTCCTGTGCCAGGGAGTGCCATAGTCTGACTCTGCACTGCTTGAAAAAGGACTTTCATCTGCCCTGAATCTTCCAACATTCAGCTTCACTGGATTTCCACGAGTTCCAGGATTATGAGAGGGGAAGAAAAACATATTTCAATCAAATTCCTCCATGATATGCAGTTTCATAACTTCTAGAATGTTGCCTCTTACTCAGCAGCGGAGCATATGCCTGCGCTGCCCAGGGCGGGCGCATGAGGCATGCCCCCGAGGGGGCAGAAGAGGCCCTCCCACGCCCCACAGTTTAGGGTAGGAGAGGGGCGGGGAAGCTGCTGCTCACCCTCTTCCTGCTCCCTGCCGCCGGGTCAGACATGCGGAGCTTCTGCAGCCAGGTGCGAGGCGCCACCGCCACAGAGTGCGCACAGCAGTGCTGCCGCCGACTCTCCTGCTCTCTGCCGCCAGGTCAGACCTGACCCGGCAATAGGCGCAGCGGCTGGGGGTGCCTTGCCATGGCTGAGGAGGGCTGCTCTCCGCCATCGGGTCAGATGAGCTGCTGCTGCCAGGCATGCGATGTGCCACGGCCGAGGAAGGTGGGCAGCAGTGCTGCCACCCACTTGCAGCCACATTTTGTTGCATTTGTTGACTGAGCTAAAAAGTTTCAATACGTATTATGTGGACTTGTTGAGGTTAATTAATTGTCAGACGAAGGTATGAAACTCGTTTTAAATATTATTTTTTCAAAAAAAAGTGTCGTGAGCCCCAAATTTTTTATTTTATTTTAAAAACACATATTTTTGCCATTTTGTCACCCCCTGAGTGATGACAGCCAGGCGGCCCACACCCACTGCACCCCCTTCCTACGGCGGTGCTCTTACTCACCTTTCTCTAAACCAAAGAGACCCAAATGCTGCAACCTTTCTTCAATGCATTTTGGGGCCCAGGACAGGTTGGTGCACCCCCCCCCCGGCTGTTTCATGTACAAAAGCTGACGGGCACTTTTAACCTTACGTCTGCCCTGGCACCAGGACGGCATCTTCCGTGGTATCTGAGGGCAGCAGAACCAGCTCATTTTGGAGGTGGAAGGCAGCCCAGGGGGCGGAAGGCAGCTCTGCCATGGCAAATCCAGCTTGCCTTCCCAGCCTATGATGGCTCCTGGATGAGAGTTCTTGTGTCTGTACTAGCCAGGCAGGGCACCCTTTGGCTAAAACAGCCGTGCACCTGGGGCCAGGATTGAGATGTTCCTCTGCTAGTGATGCATCTGGGTAACCTTGCACCACGAGGCCCTGGATGCATCTCTGTCTAATTACTGCAGCCTGACCTGATGGAAATCAGTCCCTAGGTGATCAATGCAGAGAACGCCATCCAAAAGGGGAAGTGCTATAATGGTGTTTAAATTGTTTTCAAGGCAAAGTTTAATTGGGACTGTGCACAAGGGCATTGTGCTAGTTGCAATGAGATAATTGAGCACCTCAAGGAGCCTTCAGTGTACACGGACAGCCTCAGAGATCAATTACTCTCTCCTTGAGTTGCCCCATGCCCCACCCCCCCCCCAAAAGATGTCAAGATGTATTATTTTTGTAGCATTCTTAGGAAGGGAAGGTATAGCGCTAGCCGGGGGGGGGGGGGAGGAGCTATTATTCTTTCTTTTAAATGAAGTTTCTAGGTGGTGTGATTATGATGAAGAAAAGTAAAAAAATATGCCAGCTGTTGTTGTATCTTCTTTTCTTAAATAAATCTTGATCAAGCACAAAAGTAGAGCATCAGAGGCCATTTCAACTCTCCAAAAATTTCACATGGACTTAGCCTTTCCTCTCAGTGCCCAATATACCTTTTCTGCAAGGAAAACCCATCGCACAGGCCTGTGACACAGGTTTGCATAAAATTCACAGGTGCTAACGTAGACATATAGCTGCAGATCTTGCTAACATATACCTATAGATGCAGATCTTCCAAAGGTGAAGCGGCCCTGTAAGCGCAGGAAAAGGAGAGCGAGAGAGATGAGAGGGGGAAACTTTGAAGGAGGAGGAATTATGGGGAGCCCATTGCATAATACCCAGCCAGGGGCCCCTAAAGATACCCCTGGCAACTGTTATAAGAAAAAACCCGCTCCTTTTCCCTTATGGGGTATCCAAGAGCCCCTATAGAGTCTTTAAGTGGTTTCCCTATCGGTAGTAGAAAATAACAGAGCCCAACCAGAGAATATTGAGAAGCAAAGCAGCTAGTAAGCCTGATCTTTATTGATCTGTTGCAACAGGGTCCTCACTCACCACACGCAGGAGGGAGGAGGAACCCAGAACAATGGACAAGCCCTTATATAGACTTTTGAAATTGTCACATCCCTAAACATCTTTTGGATCTCAGGTCCAACTACGGAGATCTAGTGGCCCTGTTAAGAGGAAACAGAACCATTTTTAGGTGGGAATTCCCCCCAAGGCCTATCTTTTACCTTTAAAGGGAAAAGGTTTAAAATAAGATCAGTGGAAGATAAAGAAAAATTTCTGAAAGAACACGGAGAAGACCTGCGAAAAGAAGCTGAAGAAGAGCCAAGAGCCTTAAAACCAGGAATACAAGACATAGTACCACTACCTTTGGGATTGGACAAGCTGGAGAAGGTGATACCACCGACAGAACAAGAACAATTACTTGGCGCAGTTGGAGGAAAAGCAAAATAAATACACCATGTCCCTGCAACTATTAAGTTGGAATATTCATGGATTTAACTCCCCGGAGAAAAGGAAAAAAGTCTTTCATTTATTGAAAAAGGAACAATTGGACTTGATTTGCTTGCAGGAAACACATGTGATAAGGCTTCATAGGAAAGTATTGATTAATAAAAGATTGGGCCAAGAGTTTATTTCATCGGACAAGGTTAAAAAGAGAGGAGTAGTAATTTATGCGAAAGAGAGCCTATCACCGAAATTTATTTTTAAAGATGACCAAGGAAGATATGTGGCAACTGAAATCCAAACACAAGGAGAAAAATTTTTGATAGTAGGAGTATATGCACCAAATGAGGGGAAATCTGAATTTTTTAAGAAGTTGCATGAGACATTGTTAGACTATATGGATTACAACATTATCATGATGGGAGATATGAATGGAGTGGTATCTACAAACATGGACAAGTCACAGAGACAGGTAGTTACTAAAGATGGCAGACTACCAAAAACCTTTTTTGAGATGACTGACAATATGGACTTGATTGACATTTGGAGAATAAAGAATCCCTTGGGCAGAGAGGGAACCTTCTTCTCTGAAGCCAAAATGACATGGACAAGAATTGACCAAATTTGGATAACTAGAGGACTGGCACCTAAGACTCGAAAAGTGGAAATTTGCCCTAAAACTTGCTCCGACCATAATGCTGTGAAAATGGTGATGAAATTAATACCTACCGGTTCCTTCAGATGGAGGATGAATGACACCTTGTTTAGAGATCAAGAAATTACCAAGAAGGCCCAAAAAACCTTGAGAGACTATTTTGAGATAAATATGAACACTACCATCGAAAAAAGAGTAATCTGGGACGCAAGCAAAGCAGTTATGAGGGGGTTTCTAATTCAACAGAACGTAATAAAGAAGAGAACTCAAAATGAGAAAAAAGATAAAATTTTGGAAAAAATAAAAGAGGGTGAGAAGAAACTGAGAGCGAAACCAAAGTCACAAGAGATTCTGAGAGAAATAAAGTTATACCAAGTTCAATATATGAAGATGATGAATCAGGAAATAGAATGGAAAATTAAACAGATGAGACAAAGGACATTTGAATCGGCCAATAAATGTGGAAAACTGTTAGCTTGGCAAATGAAAAAAAGACAAAAACTTAACACCATTACCAACTTGGAAGTGGAAGGAAAGAACATCCAGAATCCAGTGGAAATTAGAAAATGCTTCCAGAGATACTTTAAACAGTTATATACACAAGGGCCACAGAAAGAGGTTGATTTAGACCAATTTTTAAAAACAAATAGACTTCAAAAAATCTCTCAAGAAAATAAGTTAATGTTGAACTACAAAATAACAGAACACGAGGTGGAAGGTGCCATCCAGAACATGCAGTTGGGCAAATCTCCAGGGCCAGATGGCTTAACCTCAAAATATTATAGATCCTTGAAGGATTGGATAATTCAACCACTAAAGGAGGTTTGTAATGAAATTTTGGAGGGGAAAAAAGTGCCAGAGTCGTGGAAGGAAGCTTATATTACACTAATACCGAAAAATGAGTCTGAAAAGACACAACTTAAGAACTACCGCCCCATATCCCTGCTTAATGTGGATTATAAAATTTTTGCAGATATTTTGGCTAAAAGGTTAAAAAAAGTATTAGTGGAGGAGATACATAAAGACCAAGCTGGCTTTCTCCCGGGTAGACACTTGTCTGACAACACGAGGAATATAATTAACATTTTGGAGATGTTGCAAGTGAATATTAATACTAAAGCTGTTTTAATTTTTGTAGATGCGGAGAAAGCCTTTGACAATATTTCTTGGAGTTTCATGAAGAAAAATCTTCAGGGGATGGGGGTTGGTCAAGGGTTTGAAAAAGGTATAAGTGCAATTTATTCAGAACAAAAGGCTAAACTAATAGTTAATAATGTGGTGACAGAGGAATTTAGGATAGAGAAAGGGACACAACAAGTCTGCCCAATTTCCCCATTGCTTTTTATTTCGGTCCTGGAGGTTCTGCTAAATATGATCAGAAGGGACCGTCTGATCAAAGGTATACAGGTCGGAGCCAAACAGTACAAATTGAAAGCTTTTGCAGATGATTTAGTATTGACGTTACAGGAGCCAGAATCTAGTACTAAAAGAGTATTAGAACTGATTCAGGAATTTGGTCATGTGGCAGGATTTAAGTTGAACAAGTTAAAAACTAAGGTGCTTGAGAAAAATTTAACAACGATTGAGAAAGAGAGGTTTCAGAAGGAGACAGGTTTAACATTGGTTAAGAAAGTAAAATACCTGGGGGTTAATATGACTGCTAAGAACTTAAACCTATTTAAAGACAATTATGAGAAATGTTGGTCAGAAGTGAAAAAGGACCTAGAGATATGGTCAAACTTGAAGCTTTCCTTGTTAGGTCGAATTGCTGCTATAAAGAAGAATGTATTGCCAAGAATGTTATTTTTGTTTCAATCATTGCAAATCTTGGTCAAAGTGGACTGTTTCAAGAAGTGGCAGAGAGACATTTCTAGATTTGTCTGGCAGGGCAAGAAGCCCAGAATAAAATTTAAAATATTAACTGATGCAAAGGATAGAGGTGGATTTGCCCTGCCAGACCTTAAACTTTATTATGAATCAGCAGCATTCTGCTGGTTGAAAGAATGGCTGCTTCTTGAGAACACAGACATTTTGGATTTAGAAGGTTTCAATAATGTTTTTGGGTGGCATGCATATTTGTGGTATGACAAGGTTAAAGCACATAAAGCATTTAAAAACCATATTGTTAGGAAAGCATTGTTAAATGTCTGGATAAGATATAAGGACTTACTTGAAAATAAAACCCCAAGGTGGTTGTCACCGATGGAAGCAAAGGCTCAGAAAAAGCTCAATATGGAGGCCAAATGGCCAAAATATTGGGAAATTTTGGAACAAGAAGGAGACAAATTGAAATAGCAGAGTTTTGAGAAATTAAAAGACAAAGTGTGAAACTGGCTTCATTATTATCAGATAATGGAGGCATACAATTTGGACAAGAAAATTGGCTTCCAGGTGGAAAAATCAAAATTAGAAACAGAACTGTTAGAACCCAAAACTAAGATTTTGTCAAAGATGTATAACTTGCTGTTGAAATGGAATACTCAGGATGAAATGGTGAAATCTGCTATGATTAAATGGGCACAAGATGTTGGACATAACATTATGTTTGCTGACTGGGAACAGTTGTGGACCACAGGTATGAGATTTACGGCATGTAATGCCCTAAGAGAGAATATTATGAAAATGATATACAGGTGGTACATGACACCAGTCAAGCTTGCAAAAATTTATCATTTGCCCGATAATAAATGTTGGAAATGTAAGGAAAACGAAGGTACAT
Source organism: Podarcis pityusensis (assembly GCF_964106645.2). NCBI lineage: Eukaryota > Metazoa > Chordata > Lepidosauria > Squamata > Lacertidae > Podarcis > Podarcis pityusensis. Next base: position 1,539,861 of record NC_138038.1, read on the forward strand.
TCTTTCACCTTTGGTGGACGTGCCCAAAGATCAAGGCTTTATGGGAGATGATCTATAATGAACTGAAAAAGGTATTTAAATATACCTTTCTAAAGAAACCAGAGGCCTTCCTGTTGGGCATAGTCGGCCAATTGGTGCCAAAGAAGGATAGGACTTTCTTTATGTATGCCACAACAGCAGCAAGAATACTTATTGCAAAGTATTGGAAGACACAAGATCTTCCCACCTTGGAAGAATGGCAGATGAAGATGATGGACTATATGGAACTGGCAGAAATGACTGGCAGAATCCGAGACCAGGGAGAAGAGTCGGTGGAAGAAGATTGGAAAAAGTTTAAAGACTATTTACAGAAATACTGTAAAATTAATGAATGTTAGAATGATGTTGGATAGAAACTAAGTGGTTTCTAGCTATAATGTTATAAGGGAATATGAAAAAATGGACTATTAATAGGTAAAAATCTAATGTTACAATACTTTAAGATTGAAGATTAGGATAAACAAAGAGGGGAGGGATTTGCTGAACTAACAAACTGAATTGGAATACAGAAAAGGGAGGTGTGAGGAGGTCCGGGAAATAAGCAAATGAAAGATAAGTGATTGAAAAACTGAATTGTTTTTAACTATTTTTATTTTGTATTTTTCTTTTTTTTTTTCTTTTGTAATATTTTGAAAATCTTAATAAATATCTTTTTTTAAAAAAAAGAAATTGTCTGCCCTGTAGCTCAAGACCTCCCCCCCCCAAAAAAAACCACATCATACATACATCACAGAAGGAGGCGGTCTACAGCAGAATTACATCACAGGAGGCGGTCTACAGCAGAAATACTGTTTGCCAGGATGCCTGATAATGGTCACTGATTGCTTTTTGTGGGCAGCCTGGCCATTCTTTAGTGATGGTAAATACTTTAATTCCTGAATCCAGGTCACATGCTCACCCTATTCATACAAAAATACAGTGGTACTTCGGGTTAAGTACTTAATTCGTTCCGGAGGTCCGTTCTTAACCTGAAACTGTTCTTAAGCTGAAGCACCACTTTAGCTAATGGGGCCTCCTGCTGCCGCCACACCGCCGTGGTGCGATTTCTGTTCTCACCCTGAAGCAAAGTTCTTAACCTGAAGCACTATTTCTGGGTTAGCGGAGTCTGTAACCTGAGGCGTATGTAACCTGAAGAGGTACCACTGTACGCCCTTAAGACATGTAATCAAAAGACAATGGAGAGGCTTTCCCATTTCCTTCCTCCTTGCAGAGAAATATATGAGGTCAATTTGGGAGAGTCAAAATAGTTTCAGAATTGCTCTCCTGTACTATTTCAGACATGGGGTTTATATACTTATGTATGTGTTTGCCTTGTACATTTATCAATGTTTGTTTTATATTTGGGACCTTACAATTCTTGTAATACAACCATGAGGTTTCCATGAAAGGTTTGTCACCAGCCAGAAAGGACAGAAGAAAGAATGGATTCAGACAGAGCTTGCGGGATGCCTCTCGCGATCAGACGGAGAGAGATGAGTTGACTTGCAGAAGTTCATTCAAGAGCCAAATTACACATGCCCTTAGATTTCTGGCCCTGCTCTTCACTGCAGAGTCTACCTCCCCGCACCCCAGCGCAATTTCCAGTATGCCCACCGCCCACTGGCAATGTGTGGCAGGTTTTTTGGGGGTGGGGACCTGTGCCCAAAGGCAGGACCCTTCCATGTCCTGGGACACTGCACTTTGGGAAGTGCATGGAATCAGCTCCAACACAAAGTCTCTTTGGAATCCACAAGCAGGTGTGGGAGGAGCCAGGTGAGCGGAACCAAGCCCAGTTCAACCTGCATCTCCAGCCCCCCAGGAACCAGTCTGCTCTGAGTGAAGTGTGAATATTGCACATATTATAATATTAGCTCAGAAGGACAGTCATGAGCAGGAAGGCCTGGTGCCTGCGATGGACCTTGAGGCCAAGGCCCTTTGGGTCACCAGTCAGCTTTTCAGTGGAGAGGGACTTCTGCAAGATCTCGCCTCCCTGGGATCCACACACCTCCTTCCAACCTTCCTAAGAGGAGGTCTGTGTGTCTGTGTAGCCCCCCACCCCCAGGAAAGGGATGGAAGGGAGCATGTGATGGAAAGGGGCCATGTGGCTCTGGAACGGCAGGCGGCTCTCAGCAGCAGACAGGGGAAAGTGTTTTATTATCCTGGTCATTAAAAGCGCCATTAAAATCAGAACTATGGGGCAGGAGGGGCCCTTTGAACCGCAGCCTCACCCCCCCCCCGGCACTCGGGGCTGGCCTATTGCTCTCTGTTGGATGTCGGATTTCCTTCCCCTCAGATCTCCCCAAATGGCCCCCATTTGCCCACCACGCTGTCTGAGTTTTGTCCCTTTGTGGCCTCACCCAAGTGCTCTCTTCTCAGCATGCTGCACCATCAAGTCAGAGCGCCGGAAGGTTCTTCCAAGTGGCCTCCCCTCGTCCTCTCACCTTCAGCGTCAGATGCTTACCTCCAAGCAGCATACGCCTATATTCTGCATTTTGCCTTATCTTCATTTTGATTCACACCATAATTATGTTATGATTTGTTGTGACTTGACTGCTTTAAACAAATAAATTTTATCTACTTGGCTTCAAATGCATTCGCTCTTGCTCAGCTTTCATCGCTGTCTCCTCTATGAGCTTTTCCCTGGACTTGGCCCCACTAGTCCAGACCAAACTCCCAACCTCTTGATGGATATTATCAATGAGACATTTCAGATAACTCCGGACCTGGTGATGTGGATTCTCAAGCTGGACGGCTCTTTCACCTGCCATCACCTCCTCCTTCTGTTCAGGCTGTAAATGTTACCTATTTGTTGGAGGCTCATAATCAGCGTGATGTGCATGGAGGGGGGAGCACCGCTTGGCTGTGAACCAAACAAAATCCATCTTCATTGCGGCCAGCCCTTCTTTTCCTGCTGACCCTTCCCGCATTAGGAACATTGCTGGCGCACCCTTTGTCATACGACTGCTCTTCCACCAGAGGATTTATAAGGGAGAGCAGGCATCCATCACAGGGCCACGCAGCCATTCATAGACTGGATACATCTTCATTAATCTTCCCCGTGTGTTCCAGGTCGCTGGGGACAATTCCTTGAAACAAAACCATGCACTCCTGATGAGGAAAGGGACCTCTGCCCATTAGTATCCATTAAACCCAAAGTACACACTGCCAAGCAAGAGAGAGATGTGCTGAGGGGCGATCCTGGACTCCAAATGCCACTTGCTTCCTCTACCGCCTAAAGGAAGGCAGTGTGGGACTTTCTGATATCTTGGGCCTAACTCAGCCTTGCCCAGCCTTGTTTCCCGGGGGTGTTTAGGACTGCAGTGGGAGGAGGACACCAGCCTGGGGAAGGCTGTCTTCACTAAGTGGTTATTTATGGCCTGCATATCTCACCTGTCCTCCAAGAAAGTCAAGGCAGCATACACTATTCCACTTCCGTCCCTATATTTTTCCTCACAACAGCCCTGTGAGGTAGGTATGGGCAAGAGAGAGCAATTAACCCAAAGTCACCTAAAGAGTTTAATTGCTGGGGAAATAAATGAGTGGTAATCAACTAAAAAAAAAAAAAGAGTTTCATTGGTGAATTGGGATTTGTCATTGTTGTAGTGAGTATTTCTTTATTTAATTTTATAATGCCAAAAAAGGTTGTCTTTGCGTAAACAAATAATATTTGTGTTATTTGAGTGTCAAGTTTAGTTCCATATTTGCCACGCTTGCAACGAGGGCTGTCTTCAAAAAGATGGCTGCACTCTCTACATAATAAAGGGATGCCAAATGATATGAAAAGTGCCTGGAGATTCTAGTCCTTGTTGAAATCTCTCATTATTTGTAGCTTTCTCCATTGTAGCTGTATTTCCGAGTGAGTGGAGTCAAGGGTCCAGTGTAAGATTTTGGGCTGTTTTCCTCTAACTTGCAATTCCTTTCTAAGATGTCAAGATAATATATAAGACCAATTCTTTTCACAATATTTCTATATTTGTATCATCAAAAATATTCAGTAGCATTGATTTTGGACAGCAAATGGTCTGAGTGCATGGGATTCATTCCAATCTGTTACCTCCAAGGATGTGGACAGGCTGCTTGGACGAGTGAAACTGACCACCTGTCTCCTGGATCCTTGCCCATCCTGGCTAATAAAAGCAAGCCTGGAAGGGCTGGGCGAAGGGCTCTGCAGGGTGGTGAATGCTTCCCTCTGTGAGGGAGTTTTCCCAGACCCACTGAAAGAGACGGTCATTAAACCGCTTCTTAAAAAAACATCTTTAGACCCAGCCAGTATGGCCAACTATCGCCCAGTCTCAAATATTCCATTCTTGGGAAGGTGATTGAGAGGGTGGATGCTGAACAACTCTAGGCACGCCTGGATGAAGCGGACCATTTGGATCCCTTCCAGTCTCAAGATTCAGGCCTCATCATCGGACTGAAACTGCCTTGGTCCCGCTGGTCGATGATCTCTGGCAGGTTAGGGACAAAGGTGAGAGCTGTTTCCTAGTTCTGCTGGATCTCTCAGCAGCCTTTGATACCATCGACCATAACATCCTTCTGGACCGTCTAGAGGGGCTGGGAGCTGGGGGCACTGTTATACGGTGGTGTTGGGGGATGAGTGTTCAGACCCCTGGGCTCTCACTTGTGGGCTGCCTCATCCTCTAACCCATGCTTTTTAACATTGCGTAAAGCTGCTGGGAGATATCATCAGGTTTGGGCTGGGTGTTCATCAATATCCGGATGATACCCAGCTCTACCTCTCTTTTAAATCAGAAACAGTGAAGGTGGTGAATGTCCTGTGTCTGGAGGCGGTTGGAGGATGGATGGCGGCTAATAGATTGAGGTTGAATGCTGACAAGACAGATGTACTGGTTTTTTGGGGGGGGACAAGGGACAGACAGATGTGGAGGACTCCCTGGTCCTGAATGGGGTAACTGTGCCCCTGAAAGACCAGATGCACAGCCTGGGAGTCATTTTGGACTCACAGCTGTCCATGTAGGCGCAGGTCAATTCTGTGTCCAGGGCAGCTGTTTATCAGCTCCATCTCATACGCAGGGTGAGACTCTACCTGCCCACGGACTGTCTCACCAGAGTGGTGCATGCTCTTGTTATCTCCCGCTTGGACTACTGTAATGCGCTCTACGTGGGGCTACCTTTGAAGGGTCCTGGAAAGTACAACTAATCCAGAATACAGCATCTAGACTGGTGGGAAGGCAGGCGAACTAATATCAGTGTACTGGAAGAAGCAAAAATCATCAGTGTTGAAGCAATGATTCTTCAACATCAACTTCGTTGGACTGGTCAAGTTGTGTGAATGCCTGATGATCGTCTTCCAAAGCTACTACTCTATTCTGAACTTAAAAATGGAAAGCGTAATGCTGGTGGTCAACAAAAGAGGCTTAAAGAGTGTCTCAAGGCAAATCTAAAAAAATGTAGTATAAACACTGACAACTGGGAAAGACTGGCCTGCAAGCACTCCAGTTGGAGAACAGCCTTTACCAAAGGTGTCATGGGCTTTGAAGACACTCGAACTCAGGACACAAGGGAGAAACGTGCTAAGAGGAAGGCAGGCTTGGCAAATCCACACCGTGATCAACTCCCGCTCAGAAACCAATGTCCCCACTGTGGAAGGACGTGTGAGTCCAGAATTGGACTCCACAGTCACTTATGGACTCATTATTAAAACTGTGTTTATGGAAGACAATCTTCCTCGGCTACAAGTGATCACCAAAGAAGAAGATAACACTGGTCCTGAAAGACCTACATTGGCTCCCAGTACGTTTCTGAGCACAATTCAAAGTGTTGGTGTTGACCTTTAAAGCCCTAAATGGCCTCGGGCCAATATACCTGAAGGAGCATACCCACCCCCTATCATTCTGCCTGGACACTGAGGTCCAGCTCTGAGGGCCTTCTGGCAGTTCCCTCACTGCAAGAAATGAGGTTAGAGGGAACCAGGCAGAGGGCCTTCTCGGTAGTGGCACCTGCCCTTTGGAACGCACTCGCATCAGATGTCAAGGAAATAAACAACAACCTGACTTTTAGAAGACATCTGAAGGCAGCCCTGTTTAGGGAAGTTTTTAATGTTTGAAGTTTTATTCTGTTTTTAGTGTTCTGTTGAAAGATGCCCAGAGTGGCTGGGAAAATCCAGCCAGATGGGCAGGGTATAGAAATAAAATTATTATTATTATTATTATTATTATTATTATTATTATTAATAATAATTTGAACCAGAGCTGCTTTGGTCCTGATCCAATACTGAAGTCACTGCACTATGGGGCTGAAAGGTAATCAGCTCTCCCGAGTCACATGCAGCAAAACAACGGCTGGTGTCTTCCCATCACATGCAGCCATTCTCCTGCCTTCTTCTACTCCAATGGTTGCTGGGTGCTGACAGAGAAGATGTGGAAACGCAACATGCACAGAATCATGGAACTGGAGAGCTGGAAGGGACCCTGAGGTTCATCTAGTCCAGGGGTTGGCAAGGTTTTACCTGCCTGGGCTGGTCAGGTCCCACGGAGATCTCTCCGTGGGCCAGATCGTGCGCATACACAAAATTTCCGGCGTCTGGGCATGCGCAGACACGATTTTCGGCACTGCAAAAGCGAGTCCCCGGGCCGGTTTAGCGCAGCACGCGGGGACTCGCTGAGCGGGCGGCTCAGTTCGGGGGTGGCTTAGGGGCCGGTTAAACTACCCCCGTGGGCGGCTTGCGGCCTATGGACCCCAGGTTCCCAACCCCTGGTCTAGTCCTACCCTCTGCAGTGCAGGAATCGCAGCTAAAGAATCTCTCACAAGTGACCACCCAACCTCTGCTGAAAAGCCTCCAAGGAAGGAGAGTCCGCCACCTTCCAGGGCGGCCCGTCTCACTCTCAAGCAGCTCTTCCTGCCCTGCCTGATGTTTAGTCAGAATTGCCCTTCTTGTAATTTGAAGCCATTGGTTTGGGTTCTACGCTCTGGAGGAGCAGAAAACAAGCTGGCTCCGCCCTCCATGTGGCAGCCCTTTGGACATGGGCGCAGCCAGGATTTTTGTTGGGGAGCAGGCCTTTTTTGGGGGGCAGGCTTTTTATTGGGAGGGGAAGAACCTCAGTTTGCTATGTATTTTTATTGATTTTTATTTATGGGGGGGAGCTGCCCATGCCTTCAGATATGTGAAGATGGCTCTCATATCAGAGGTGGATTTAGGGCAGTGCAACCGTTCCCCCGCACGGGACGCTGAGCCGAAGGGAGTGCCACAGGTGTTGCAAATATGACGTAGTGCACACGCAGAAGGCAAGGGGCTGGGGTATGTGTGCCGGGTTTTGGCCTTGCACAGGGCACCCCTAAAATTCAAAAGACCAAAGCCCCAGCTCATATCACCTCTCAATCCTCTCTTCTCCAGGGCAAACATCTCCAGCTCCTTCAACCATTCTTCATGAGGCTTGGCTTCCAGACCCTTGATCATCTTGGTCACCCTCCTCTGCACATGTTCCAGCTTGTCAATATCCTTCTTAAATTGCAGCACCCAGAATGGGACACAGTACTCCAGGTGTGGTCTGGCCAAGGCAGAATAGAGCAATACTATGACTTCAGCAACAGTCCACTGGGGTCCTAGGAGGACCTTCCCCATACCTGCGTGGTTGCAGATCCCCCTCCCCCAATTTCTTCTGAGATGCAGGAAAGACAGCAAGTTGGGTGAGCTGGAGATTGCTCTCTGGTTTTTTATTTTATACAGACATTCCTTTTCTAGAATTGCAGCATAGAACAAGAGAGAAAGAGACACAGGAGTTTCACCAGGGGGGGGCTGATGTGATGCTGCTGGGTGACTGAGGAGATGGCAAATTAGAAAAAGTCAATGTTGCATTTTCCCCATTTTATTTTAACAAGACATGCTTCCTTAATGCAAAAAGCTTCATGCACTTTGGTAAAACACTTGTGGGAAGGTGGCTCCCGTGCTCAGAAGCAAAGGAAGGTCCAACTTCCTTCCTTCAAGCTGTTTCAGCCCCTGGCAAAAGAATTGCTGGACGTGGCAGCTCTTTTGGGGGGCGGGGCGCGGGGGGGAGATCGTATCCATGCCATCTTTGTTCCAAAATCAGTATTCTTGACTTTACCAGGGAAAGGGGGTCCCTGTCTTCTGTGGGGCCACCCAGCCTCTCCCCCCCCCCCACCTGGCCTCTGGGCCACATCACTTCTGATAGGTCCTTCTGCTAGACTGAACCCCACCCCCCACTCTTAAAGGGCAATTACTCCCTTGCCTAGAGGGACTCTTATGTAGAGCAGAACCATAATTATCATTAATAATGAGAAAATGGGCTGGCAAAGAGCCAGGCTGTGATCTATTTGTGTAACTGCTATGGGGGAAGATGGCTTCATACCGGCTGGGAGGACAAAGCCTCCCCACCCCCAGTGTAATCCTGAGAATGGGGACAATGGACTCCTCTTCCTTTGCTGAGAAGGATCCCTCCAAGATCTTGGGCAGGGGTCCTGCTGAAACGTAAATGTGAGACCTGCCTTGAGAGTGGGGGGTTTATTACCAAAAAAGCCCCCACAGAGTGTTATGGCAAAATCTGTGGCCTAGAGTACCACTTTCTCAGATGCCCCCCAAACCTTCTACCACCCAAAATCTGCTTGTCTTTCAGGCTCTTGGTTGGTTTCAGTGCAGCAGGTGGAGTTGACCAGCCCTCTCAGGAGTTTTAGGACAGTTTCTCTTGGACGGTGCTGCTCTGCCACAGATTTGTCCTTTAACCAGGGCTGTTTTCTCGCTGGAACACAGTTCTGGCCCCTCTCAGGTGGACGGCATTGCCATTCTAAGACAACAATGAGTTCCTGCACCTCTTGCACTACCTTAAACTGACGTTTTGTTTTAAATGGTGTCTTGTTTGGGGGCCACATCTTGGTGAAAAGCAGGTCTACACATTTTATAAATAGAAACGTTCCTGCCTCTTTCCTCCTTCTCCTTGTTTAGTCTGCTGGTTAAAGGCCTCTCTCACCCAGGCTCCTGAGGCTCACGGGGCAGCTGGGAACAGAGACCCTGCCCTTTTCCATCCCGTTATTTATGTTTTCCAGTTTGGAGGGGGGTTGACCCACAGAATCCACATCAGGATGGACACCCAGGCTCATCTTGAGGGAGTGGTGCCTGCTCCAGGTTTGGCCTGTGCCCTCTGCACCCACAGGGGTGATATGGAAATCTGCCTTCTACTGAGTCACACCACTGGTCCACCTAAACCAGTGCTGCCTGCACTGACTGGCAGCTGCTCTCCAGGGTTATAGGCAGGGGTCTGTTCCTAGACCTACCTGGAGAGGCCAAGGATGGAACTTGGGACCGCCTGCATGCAAAGCAGGTGAACTCACTTGATGGGCTGCGGTGGGCTTACCTGTGTGAGGTGAGAAGCAGCAGCAGTGACCGGGGGCCCCTGTTTACATAGCTGTCAGCCTTTCCCTTTTCTTGCAAGGAATCCTATTCGGAATAAGGGAATTTCCCTTTAAAAAAGGGGAACAACAGCTATGCCTATTTACATTTCTCACAATGGGATACAATATGTTTTTTTCAGGATTGGGGTAGAGAGCAATTGAAGTCTTAGCTAGATTCACTGAACAGGTGCTGCCGCAGGTGCTGCTCAGAGAACTAGGCTGGGGCAGAGGTGGGTGAGAGGGGGCCCAGGACAGGGGTTGGCTGGGCTTCCTCACAGGGCCCCAAGAGGCGCTGATGCCAGCCCTGCCTGCCAGTCCTGCGTCCAGCTCGGCACCACCACTTGAGAAGGACGTTGACAAGCTGGAAGGTGTGCAACCAAGGAGCGGGCTAAGTTTAGCCTGGGAAAGAGGAGGCTGAGAGGAGATATGATTGCCATCGTCCAGTATCTTGGGGGCTGTCACCTGGAAGAGGGAGCAAGCTTGTTTTCTCCTGCTCCGGAAGGTAGGACCCAAACTAAACGATTCAAGTTACAAGAGAGGAGATTCTGACAGTGGAACGGGAGGTGGTCAACTCTCCTTCCTTGGAGGTTTTAAGCAGAGGTTGGATGGCCATCTATCAGGGATTCTTTTTCTATAATAATTGTCAGAGTTGCTTCCAGATCCTAGCTCACAGAGGATCACGCTAGCCAGCGATCATTAAATAAAAGTCTTTATTGAGTTATAGTTTCCATTCTCAAGCTGCTGCGTGCAACCCTACGTCTAATGGTTAGATCGGCGAAGCTCCATCTGAGTCTCCGCCCCTTGTACACCAACTTAATATCCTAGCCTTGCTCCACCTTTTCCGCCTGACTGTTCTTCTCTGGGTCCCTCTGCCCCCCGGGGTCTCTTCCTTCCGGGATTCCTCTGACGCTGACGCTGACCCCCCTGACTCTTCTCCCTCCTTTCGGCGGGCTTTAGGACCTGGCTCCCTTTCCGGGCTGCCTACTGCGCCACCTTCCTGTGCATTTGAACTTGTCGCGCGCGCCCAACCTTCCACCTTCCGTCTGACCGTTTCTTCGCTCCCCGATGGAGGTGTGGCCACTCCTGACTCGTGCCCTCCCCCCTGTTGTGAGCTGCCAGCGCTTGATCCCTGGCGCCCTTCCTCTTCCCTGCTCTCTGGCGGTGACGCTGGTCCCGATTTCCAACTGCTCCCCTCTGAGTCCCCTCTGGCTCTATCTTCCTGGGGTGTCCCCCTAGGCTCCCCCCTTGCCCTGGCCACTGGTGCTCCTTTCTGTGAATCTTCTGATTCACTGGAAAGACTCGGAGATCTCGGGTCGTCGTCATCACTCATCTTTTCTTCTGCCTCCTCCCCCTCGCTCTCTGTTTCCTCCCTTGCCCTTGCCTCTGCTCCTGAACCCCTGACATCCATCCCCCCCTCGAAGCCCCCTCTTCCCCCCTCCCCTCCTTCCGGTGCGGGATCTGGGTGCTGCTGTGTCAGGGGGACGAATGTCGGATACAGTTCGCTTCCCGTGGCGGGCCGCCATCCGAAGTCTTCCGGTTCTTCCTCCCTGCTCTCGTTGACGACGGTCACCTCCGCTTCCATCTCTGTGCCGCCGTGCTCGAAACCCGGGTCGTCCCCGAAAACGTCCATGTCCGTCTCTCCCTCGTTGCCTTCTGGAGACGTTGCTCGTCCTGGACCCTCCAGCCACCTTCTGCGGAACTGCTCCTCTGGTCGATCATCCCACCAATACGAGGGTTCTGAAGCAGATCCCGAGGGTGACCCCTCCGGGGAACGGGCGTCTCGTGTCGGTTCCTCGTCCGAGTCGAACCCCCGGAACGTGCTGGCTGAAAGCGTGGGCGTGAAAAGCCAGTCGTCGAAAAAGTCTGCTGGCATTGGCCTATGTGGGAAGAGGGCATGAAACTCTTCTTTGAGCAGAGGTTCGTCTAAAGCGTAGCCCGGCACCCAGCTGTTGGCACTGGCCGGGGTGCCCTCCTTGGCGAGAAGGTATTCTACCCCCTCTTCCCCCCATCTGGAGTCCAAAATCTCCGTGACTTCGTTGATGCGCTCCTCCTGTGCCACTCCCCCTTGCCCGGTTCTCTCTCGGAGCGGACCCGGTGCCGTTCCTGGTTCCTGAAACCTGTGAGGTGCCTTGTAGGGAGTGAGCACCGATCTGTGGAACACCGGATGCATTCTGGAACCCTCCGGAAGAGCCAGCCTGAAAGCCACCGGGTTGACCTGTTCTTCGACTTGGTAGGGCCCCAGTTGTTTATGCCCTAGTTTCTTCTTCGCCAACGACCTGGCCGGCACTGCGTGGGCTGCTAACCAGACCCAGTCTCCCACATGGATCTCTTCGCCAACCCTTCTGTGTTTGTCCGCTTGTACCTTGTATGCGTGTTTAGCCAGCTCCAGGTGCCGCCGCAGCTGATCGTGGACCTCCTGCAACTCCGACGCGAACGCATCTGCTGTCTGCGGCTCCCCCTCCCCCATTCTTTCCAGTCCCGGGAAGGTTCTGGGGTGCCTCCCGTTGTTGGCGAAGAACGGCGTGACCCCCGTGGACACGTGCTTCGTGTTGTTGTAGGCGAACTCGGCGAGAGGCAGGTAATCCACCCACGTCGCAGGCTGTTGATTCGCATAACATCTCAGGTACTGCTGCATGATGGCATTGACCCGCTCCGCTTGCCCGTTGGTCTGCGGGTGTCTAGCCGACGCCAGGTTGATCTTGACGTTCAGGAAGCCCATCAGCCTCTGCCAGAAGTTTGAGATGAACTGTCGCCCTCGGTCGGACAGAATAGACCGCGGCAGACCGTGAACCTTGAACACGTGGTCTATGAACAGTTTGGCGGTTTGTTCCGCCGTGGCCACCTTCGCACACGGAATGAAATGTGCCATCTTGGAGAACAAGTCCACCACCACCAGCACAGCCGTCTTGCCCCTCGAGCTGGGCAGATCCGTGACAAAGTCCAGGGCCACTCTCTCCCATGGTTCGAACGGAGTTTGCAGCAGTTCCAGCAGTCCGGCCGGCGGTCTGTGCACTGGTTTGGCCCTCTGGCAGGTGTCACACCTCGCCACGTAGTCCGCGACCTCCCCTCTCATTCCGGGCCACCAGAAGTCTCTGGCTACTAATTCCACCGTCTTCTCCTTGCCAAAGTGCCCGGCAGTGGGCGCGTCGTGCAGCTGCTGCAGTACCTTGGCGCGAAGTTCGTCTCCCGGCACGTAGATGGCCCCTTTACGGATGAGCAAACCATCTCGCAGCTGGAACTCGTCGGTCGCTGCCGTGCCCCTGTGCACCTCTGCCATCTTTGCTTGCGCGAAGGAGTCATCCTGCAACGCTCGTCGCACCGCATCCAGGTCAACTGTTGCCGCCGCGCACGCCCACACTGTCGGTGCGAAGATGTGCATGGCGGCCGCTGGCGTTGCCTCCTCCAGATACTGTGGCTTACGGGAGAGAGCATCCGCCATGATGTTGGTGTCCCCCGGGACATATTCTATTCGGAAGTCGAAATTCGCAAAGAACTCAGCCCAACGTATCTGCCTCTGGTTCAGGAACTGTGCCGTGCGCCAGTGCTCTAGATTCTTGTGGTCCGTGCAGACCTGCACCGTGTGCTTGGCGCCGATCAGGAAGTGCCTCCACGCTTTGAACGCTGCATGAATGGCCAGCAACTCCCTGTCCCAGATGGTGTAGTTCTGTTCGGACTTGCTGAGCTTCCTTGAATAAAACGCTCCCGGCCTCCAAACCCCCTGCGGGTCTTTCTGCAGCAGGACTGCTCCCACGGCTCTGTCCGAAGCGTCTGTCTCCACCCTCATCGGCCTGCTGGGGTTGACATGAAGCAGCTGCTCTTCCGATGCGAAGAGACGCTTGAGTGCCTGAAAGGACTGCTCCGCCTGCTCTGTCCAGATGAACTTCTTTTTCTTGGAGCTGAGCGTGTCCGTGATGGCCGCTGTCTGCATCGCAAAGCCTTTGATAAACTTGCGATAGAAGTTCGCGAAGCCGACAAACCGTTGGACCTCCTTCCGGTTGCGTGGGCTTTTCCAATCCAACACTGCTCGGACCTTGGCGCTGTCCATGGCGAGCCCTTTATCAGACAACTTGTAGCCCAGGAAATCCACCTCGGTCACGTCGAATTGGCACTTCTCCAGCTTGGCGTAAAGCCTATGTTGCTGTAGCCTGCTCAGCACTTCCTTGACGTGTCTGTCATGCTCCTGCTGCGATTCCGAAAAGATCAGGATGTCATCCAAGAAACAGACGCACGTCTTGTAGAGGAGCCCCGCCAACACGTGATGCATGAAAGCTTGAAAAACGTGGGAGCCATTTTGCAATCCAAAAGGCATAACTCTATATTCGTAGGTGCCCAGGGGCGTGAACATGGCTGTCTTCCACTCATCTCCTTCCCGCATGCGAATGAGGTTGTATGCCCCTCGCAGGTCCAACTTGGTGAACACTCTGCCCTTCCGTACCTTTGCGAGGAGGTCGTCGATTCGGGGCATGGGGAAGTCCGATGGCTTGGTCACACTGTTCAAGATGCGAAAGTCCACTACAAGTCTTTTTTGGGGCGTGTCCCGCTTCTTAACAAAGAATACCGGACTGCCCCCCGCTGCCTTGGACTCTCGGATGAAACCGCGCTCCAAATTATGATCTATGAACTCTTTGAGTTCCTGCAGTTCGTCCTCAGACATGGAATACAGCTTCCCTTTGGGCAGCGCCGCCCCCGGCAGCAGGTCAATTTTGCAGTCATATGGTCTGTGGGGGGGTAGCCTGTCTGCCTCCTTCTCGCAGAAAACCTCCAAAAATTCCGCGTACTTGTGGGGAACCGCTTGCAGCGTGCCTAGCTGCAGCTGTGACTCCTCTTCCCCTCCTTCCTGCCTGGGCACGATGCAGTGTTCAGCGCAAAAGGAAGAGCCGAAGGTCAGCTGCCTCTGGTACCAAGCCAGCGTCGGGCTGTGCTTGTCCAGCCAACTCATGCCCAATACAATGGGCGTGTCCGATAGTTGAGTGACATTGAAGCTGATGATTTCCCTGTGATTCCCAAGTCGCATCACCATTGGTGGCGTCTGCTTCACCACTTGCCCCCCTAGCAGCTCCCTGCCATCCACCGTGACAACCTGCAGGGGCAGCGTGGCAGGCAGCAACTGTATAGCGTGCCGGTCGACAAAGTCCTGCCCTATAAAGTCCGCATTGCTTCCGGAGTCAATGGTGATTGGCACGTCCATGGTGATTCCATTGGGCAGCTGGAGCGACGCGGTGAGCCTCACTACCGGTTTGGGCGGGAGGGGGTCCATGGGCTGTAAAATCTCTGGGGACTGCTTCACTGACACGTCTGGCTGGGCCCCAGTGCCTCTTCCTCCAACCAGACTCCGTCGTTTCCCTGCTGTGGTTGTCCTTGCTGCGTTGCTGCAGTTACCATTGCTGAGGCTGCAGTGTGCTTGTGGAGCCTCTGGGGACACTCTTTCGCCATATGCTGTGGATCATCGCAGATGTAACACTTCCTGTTCCCTCTAGGAGGCTTCGCTTTCACTGCTGCCGGTGCTAGGGCTCTGGCTGCTGACTGAGCCCTTGCACCTCCAACCTCCATAGGTTCCGCTCCTCCTCCTGGCGGAGGCGTGGATTGCGCACGCGCTGCTTCTCTGGGAAGGAAGGAGGAGCCCCTGGCTGGTTCGCGCCCTCCACGCCCTTCGCCACTGCTCCACGGACGTCCTTCCAGCCGCACCCCCACCGCCAGCGCCCTCTGAACGATCTCCTGCGTGGTCCGGGGTCTCTCCCCCCTCGCAATTTCATCTTTAACCGAGCCGTGCAATCCCTCCCAAAACAGGTCTCTTACAGGAGCCGAATCTCTGTCCCATTCCAGAGCACTGACCAAAGCGAAAAAGCGGGCATGGTACTGCCTTACGCTGGCCCTCCCTTGCTTCAGTCCATGTATCTGCTGCCGAGCAAGATCCACGTCAATGCTTGACAAAAAGCACCCATCCATCGCTTTAATAAAGGCATCCGCATTTTGGAGCGCCGGATCCTTATCTCTCCACAAATTGCGCAGCCATGCTTTAGCATCTCCATGCAAATGGGACATGATGAATCCCACCTTCTCTTGCTCATCTCTAAAGTCTTTGTTCAGCAGTTGCAGTGCACACATTACATCTGCTCTAAAGTTGGGGTACTGTTGCAAATTCCCATCGAAGTGAGAGACCAAACCGCCTGTTCGTCTCCCCAACCCAATCCCCTCCGGTTTGGGTGTCAGTTGCCCTTGCTTCGTAAGCACTTCCAACCTGACCTGGAGATCCCTGTAGGCGGCAGCTGCGTCCTCCTCTCTCTTCCTGGATGCAAGAGCCTCGGCATTCAGGCGCGACACTGCTTCTCTGAGTTCCACTATCTGCTGTTCGGCCGTCATGTTGTCTGCCGTTCGTGAGCTCGCTAGTAGGCACCCGCTTTCTCTCCTCTCCGCGAGGCTGTAGATGCCCACAATTTAAGGGATGGAGCTTACTGTCAGAGTTGCTTCCAGATCCTAGCTCACAGAGGATCACGCTAGCCAGCGATCATTAAATAAAAGTCTTTATTGAGTTACAGTTTCCATTCTCAAGCTGCTGCGTGCAACCCTACGTCTAATGGTTAGATCGGCGAAGCTCCATCTGAGTCTCCGCCCCTTGTACACCAACTTAATATCCTAGCCTTGCTCCACCTTTTCCGCCTGACTGTTCTTCTCTGGGTCCCTCTGCCCCCCGGGGTCTCTTCCTTCCGGGATTCCTCTGACGCTGACGCTGACCCCCCTGACTCTTCTCCCTCCTTTCGGCGGGCTTTAGGACCTGGCTCCCTTTCCGGGCTGCCTACTGCGCCACCTTCCTGTGCATTTGAACTTGTCGCGCGCGCCCAACCTTCCACCTTCCGTCTGACCGTTTCTTCGCTCCCCGATGGAGGTGTGGCCACTCCTGACTCGTGCCCTCCCCCCTGTTGTGAGCTGCCAGCGCTTGATCCCTGGCGCCCTTCCTCTTCCCTGCTCTCTGGCGGTGACGCTGGTCCCGATTTCCAACTGCTCCCCTCTGAGTCCCCTCTGGCTCTATCTTCCTGGGGTGTCCCCCTAGGCTCCCCCCTTGCCCTGGCCACTGGTGCTCCTTTCTGTGAATCTTCTGATTCACTGGAAAGACTCGGAGATCTCGGGTCGTCGTCATCACTCATCTTTTCTTCTGCCTCCTCCCCCTCGCTCTCTGTTTCCTCCCTTGCCCTTGCCTCTGCTCCTGAACCCCTGACAATAATAATAACAACAACAACAGTAATTTTATTATTTACACCCCGCCCATCTGACTGGGCTTCCCCAGCCACTCTGAGCAGCTCCTAGCATGTATAAAAACATAATAAAACACCAAATATTAAAAACTCCTGATATAGGGCTGCCTTCAGGTGTCTTCTGAAAGCTGCGTATAGTTGTACCTTGGCTCCCGAACACCTTGGGAGTCAAACATTCCGGCTCCCGAATGATCAAAAACTGGAAGTGAGTGTTCTGGGTTTTGAATGTTCTTTTGGAAGCTGAACATCCGATGGGGCTCCGCATCTTCAGATTGGCTTCCTGCAGCCAATCCGAAGACGTGCTTTGGAAGTCGAACGTTTCGGAAGTTGAACGGACTTCTGGAACGGATTCTGTTTGACTTCCGAGGTACAACTGTAGTTCTTTATCTCCTTGACATCTGATGGGAGGCCGTCCCTGCATTGCAGGGGGTTGGATCAGATGGCTTTGGGTATATCTTCAAACTCAAGCATTCCATGATTCACCACTCCAGAGCTGCTCAACTGTCAAAGAGAAATAAAAGCCTCTGGGCTGGGCTGCCCACACTTTCTGCAGAGACTCCCCCCCCCTCTCCCCCCCACACCCACATGGGCCACCCACCCAGTCCCCCCTTTGCCGTCTCTGAGCTCCATCTTGCAGGCAGGGCGGCAGCAGGCCTCCTCCCTCCGCCCTGGCGGCCCCTTGCTCTGCCTTCCTTGCCTCCTTCCTCTGGCATTGCATCTTGCTCAGGAGAGACCTGGCAATAACAAAGAGCCCCTTATGACAGGGCCTACACAGGATATGAAATGCATGCCAGCGAGATAAGCCGCCATCGCCCGTCAGTCATCCTGTATCTCTGGTGGCATCAAAAGGCGCGTGACGAGCCACAGCCAAGAGCCACAGCCAGCTTGGATTGACGCCGGGCTCTTTCGCCTCCTCTCTTTTCTAGGCTTCCACCCCCCTCTTCCTAAGTGTTGTTCACGGAGGAATAAAACCAGAATAAAGGCACTTCCAGCAGGCTGCTTTTAGCCTCCTAATGTGCGGAAGGGAAATGAAGAGAAGAGAGAGATGCTGCGGTGGGACTACTGGGAGGATTGGGATCAGAACTGGGTGCAGTTTGACAGGGTAACAGACTTTGTTGGGAGGTGGTAGACCCTTCTTCGCTGGAGGCTTTTAAGCAGAGGTTAGGTGGCCACCTGCTGTGATTCCTGGTGATTCCTGCATTGCAGAGGGCTTGTTTTTTTTTTAATTCATTTAATCGTTTTTTCAATACAGACATCAACCACAAAAAACACATACAACAAAAACCACAATAACACTAATAATACAATTTAACAATTCAGATTTGAGTACTGATATACCTATAACTATACCCTTTTAACAATATTTCCCCACCTCTTCTCCCCCTACTTCCCACCACTTTCCGCCTTATCGCTTAAGTCTTCCTTCCAAATTTCTTCATATTTATCCATTCTTAATTTGCGTCAATATGCAATTCGTTCGTATGTAACTAGTCTGTCCATATTGTCAATCCATGTGCTCAATGGGATCTTTTTGCGGCTCTTCCAATTCATCAAAACAAGTTTTTTTTGCTTCTAATATGGCACGGCACATCCATTTTTTTTTGCATTGCAGAGGGTTGGACTAGATGACCAAAGTCCTCATCCAAAGCCTTACTGGTGAACCCGTCTCCTGCAACCTCAGCTGTCCATCCCCCCAAACCCCACATCCCTGAATGACTTCCTGTGGACTAGAGGCAGCTATACAGAAAGCACAGACTGTCTCCTATGCCAGGATTTGAATGTAAGAGATTTGTTGTGGCTGAATAACTCTTGGAGACTATTAAATAGATTGCAGGGGGGGGGGATCAACACAGCAAATAAGCAGCTGACCTCTTGACCTTGACATCCCTGCATGTGGGAACTGATCCTAAATTCAGCACTGATGTAAAAATACTGCAACTGCATGTGGCCTACACATTTATCCTGCGGTGCACTTTATTCTGCAAGAACTGTCACCTGGTCACTCTTCCTTAGGCAAGAACTAGCAGGCTCAGTGTACACAGCATTTTAGAGGGCGATGCAAGCAAAGGTTCTCTGCCCTGAACAAATTTTGACAGCGTCCAGAGCTGCACAGACTGTAACCAGAATTTCGGTAGATTTTTCCAGAAAATTTGGCTGCCTTTCCAAATCTGGGGCTAACTATTTTCGTTTTGTATTGCCTTTATTTTGTCAGTACTGATAGTTCTCGTTTCAGTGCAAGGCCTATGGTGTTCTTTAACATTTGTAGGTCACTGCATTGCACCATGGGTTTTGTAGTCTTTAAGGCTTTATAAAGAGCAAGCCACCCACTCCTCTCCCTTTCTTTTTGTGCTTCTTTAGCTTGTAAGCATGGAGATGGCTGGGGTTGTGGGTGAAATGGTTAAAATATCATGAGGCTGCTGAATCCTTCCCAGCTGCTGTTCTGGGTGAGGAACTGCTATTAATTAAAACCTGAGTGCTGGAAGGGCAGGTTGCGATGCAGGGATGTGGTTCCTCTTGGCACGTCCTTCAGCCTATTGTCTTCTCTGCCAATATGGGGAGGGTTTTGCAGAGGGTAAGAAGCAATGATCCCCACGTATTGATGGCCGAGCAAATCAATGCTATCTCCCAGTTCCATGCGTAGGCACCCATTGATTTTTGTTGTTGTTGGTACCTCTCTGTTTATGTAATGTCTGAACTTTGCACAACTCAACCGTTTTATGTGCAGAAAAGGAGGCCTGTTGCCATGAAAACAGATCTCTGGATGACAGCGTAATGCCGAGTTCTCCTTCTTTCCTTGGACTGCACTGAATGTATTTTAACCTTGATAAGTCAATAACTTTGTACAAAAGGGAGCAGAAGCTGATAGGGCTTTGAATGCATTGAAACCTTCCCCCCCCCCCCCATTTTTAATTCCCAGGAAATCGCTCCGTCCTGCAGACCGCTGAAAGCCATTTGAAATGAAAAAAGGCTGACATTTTGAACGCCAAGAAGTGGCCTGTTTTTGCATCCACAAAGGATGCGGGGGTTTATTTTATTTTATATCTTTCCTGCTTGGTAAAGAAAGGCAGTAAAGCTGGAGAGTGATGGAGGCAGATGTGTGGGGTGGGGCATTTGAGGAAGAGGCCGCCACTCTCCCTTTTCCAACTGCATCAGGGGGGGGGGGGGAGGATTGACAGAAGCCTAGAGGGCAAGCCTTTGCCAAAAGCAAAGAGGGCCCCGGCCGGAGGGAACAGGTTGTGCTTGCCTGTGACTGTCCCGTGAACAGTCTGAGGGACTGGCAGGGGACCCAGAGGGAGTGGAAAGGGAGACATGAGGGTGAGGTGATCAGATTGTGGGAGATTTGGGGACCACCCGTGAATTAGCCTGGCCCTGGGTGGGAGCCAGGAGGCTGATGGGGGCTGCGCGAGAAAGTGCATTAGAAGGGGGGTGGGACTGCCATCAGTACTCAGGGATGGGACCGCTAGCAGTATCTATTTATTAGGATTGTATTGATTTGTCTTTGCCTTGATACTTTTAGTGTTGGGTTTTTTATATTTATGTTGTTGTTTTAATTTGCTGCCCACGTCTTAGAGATATTTTCTATATTAAGTGGTATAGAAATGGTCTATAAGTAAGTAACTGTCCTCTATAGCTATGGGGCAGATCACATGCTTGGTGTGCAGAAGGTCACAGAGTCAATTCCAGGCTATCCGGGGATAAGAGAATAAGAAGAGCCTGCTGGATCAGGCCAGTTCCCACCTCCCCAGTGCAGCATCTTGTTCTCACAGGGGCCACCCACAAGCAGGGCCTGAGCTTAAAAAGCCCTCCCCTCCAGCGGTTTTGGGCAATAAATCATAAGTCAGCTGCTGCATCCTCCTCAGCCAGCTTGGTTGCCCCTTTCCTGCTCGACAATATTCATGTTGTATTGCAAATGCAGTCGCACCATGGATTTGCATAATAGCATTAGGATACCGGCAGCTTTGTTTTCTGTTCCTTTCCTAGAGATTCCTAACCTGCCATTTGCCCCCTTCCTTTTAATGCTGTATTGTTTTTAACACTTGATTGGGAGCCGCCCAGAGTGGCTGGGGAAACTCAGCCAGATGGGCGGGGTATAAATTTATTATTATTATTATTATTATTCCTGGCTGCTGCGCACTGGTTCATCATCTTCACTGAGCTCTCTGCTATGACCCTAAGGTATCTCTCCTTGTCCATCACCGGCAGTTCAGACCCCTTGAGTATAAGAAATTAAGAAAATTTTTTGTCCCCCACATCATCATCATCATCATCATCATCATTTATTGAATTTATATACCTTCCTATACTCTGAGGTCTCAGGGTCTCATCATGTGTCATTTTACAGATGTTTCCTTTGAATTGGACTTGCAATTTTATCTCTGAATTGTGCCTTTGGAACTCTTAACAATCCCTTTTTATTTTAACAACCCTGAACAATCGACTATCTTCAGCAAACGTGGCCACCTCACTACTCACTCCTAACTCTAGATCATTTATGGACAAGTTAACATCTTCCAATATCTAAAGGTCTGCCACATGGAAGATGGAGACAGCTTTCTGCTGCTCCAGAAGGTAAGATCTGAGCCAATGGATTCACAGGATTAGAAAGGAGATTCTGACTAAGTATCAGGAAGAACTTTCTGGTGGTAAGAGCTGTTTAACAGTGGAACGGACTCCTTTGGAAGGTGATGGACTCTCCTTCCTTGCAGGTTTTCAAACAGGGGCTGGATGGCCATCTGTCAGGGATTGTTCAGCTGTGACTCATGAATTGCAGAGAGTTGGACTAGATGACCCTCGGGATCCCTTCCAACTCTACAGTTTTATGATTCAATAGATGCCAGTCCTTGGGAGACTCCACTTTCTATTTCTCCCCTTTCAGAGAGCTGTTCATTTATTCCTACTTCCTGTTCCCTGATGTTTAGCCAATTCCTGATCCACAAGAGGACCTCTTCTCTTATTTATTGACTGCTAAGCTTACTTATAATAAGGGACGCGGGTGGCGCTGTGGTCTAAACCACAGAGCCTAGGGCTTGCTGATCAGAAGGTTGGGTGGTTTGAATCCCCGTGACGGGGTGAGCTCCCTTTGCTCGGTCCCTGCTCCTGCCAACCTAGCAGTTGGAAAGCACATCAAAGTGCAAGTAGATAAATAGGTACCGCTCCGGCAGGAAGGTAAAACGGCGTTTCCATGCGCTGCTCTGGTTCGCCAGAAGCGGCTTAGTCATGCTGGCCACATGACCTGGAAGCTGTCTGTGGACAAATGCCTGCTCCCTTGGCCTATAGAGCGAGATGAGTGCCACAACCCCAGAGTCGTTTGTGACTGGACCTAACGGTCAGGGGTCCCTTTACCTAAGCTTACTTAGGAGTCTTAGGTGAGGTACTTTGTTGAAACTTTTTGAAAGTTCATGTAAGCTGTGTGATGCATAAGACCTCTGCCTGGCACTTTAAAGCGGTGCTGCCAGTCAGAGCAGACACCATTTGGCTAGATGGATCAACGGTCTGACTCTGTGCAAGGAAGATTTGTGCATGGATGGTGGGGACGGAAAGAGCACCAGCATGGCATGCAGAAGGTTCCAAATCTAGCCTGCAACATTTTCTCTATGTAGGGTTTGGAAATGATGGCCTGTCTGAAAATCTGGAGAGCGGCTGCCAATCAGTGTAGCCAATACTGAACTACTGTACTGAAATATACTCAGAGTCGCAAAGTGATTTCATGCTCTTTATTCAGCTCATAGTGGTGAGGAGGAATGAATAAATGTCCCCTCACAGTATCTGCTTTATATACATTATTTACACAATGGGCTGCACATGATTGGCTAATTCTGGAATTCTACTGTAAGCCAATCAGGTTGTGGATTCACTTCTATCTGGAGCAGGATTGGGTGGTTCCTGCCAACCAATCATACTGCTGCATTGTTCTAGGACCAATCAGACTGCTGCATTCTGAATCCTATTGTTCTAGGACCAATCAGACTGCTGCCTTTTGGATCCTATTGTTCTAGGACCAATCAGACTGCTACAGTTTGGATCCTATTCAACTCAGTACATAACACCCCTCCCCTCTAAGTTCCAGTCCTGCCCGGGAGGTCGCATTCATAGTCCTCAAGGTATGCCGGCGGCCTACGTGTGCGTTGTGGCCTGGGGTGTTCCCTGGTCCGGGCTCCGGGTTCTGGCTCGTGTTCCAAGGATGCTGGCTGTGATGCGGCTGTTTGGTCTGGTGCAACCGGCTCGCTCAGTCGTGGTTCTGGTTCCGGTGTCCTTTCGGCCTCACGGGTCCTCTCTGTATTTACTGATTCTGCCTCTCCTGCTGGCCCCTCCTGCTCTATGGGCCTCACTGCCCCGCTGTTCCCTTGGGACTCCTCTGACCTGTCCTCCTCCTGGTTTTCTCCCGGGAATCGTCGCCGTATCTGGTCGCAGTGGCGGCGCCAGCATTGCCCCCCATCCGTTAGCACCTCGTACGACACGGGGCCAGTGACCCTGGTGATTGTGGCGGGTACCCATGCTGGGCCTGCCCCAAAATTCTTTGCGTACACTGGGTCCTGGGCCTCGAAGGTCCGGGGGTTCCTGCCTTCCCCCACCACTACCTCATCCTGAGCTCTATCGGGGTGAAGGCGGTCCAATCTGATTGCAAGGCGCCGACCCATTAGTAGTTCAGCGGGGCTCCGGCCAGTCGTTGAGCTGGGGGTGCTGTGCTGTGCTAGAAGGAATGTGGCAAGGCGGTACTCCCAGTCCCCTTGCGTCATGCGGCGAAGGGTGTCCTTGGTGGTCCGCACCATGCGTTCTGCTTGGCCATTGGTGGCAGGGTGGAACGGCGCCGAACGGATGTGGCGGATGGCGTTCTGCGCTGTGAAGGTTTGGAATTCTCCTGACGTAAATGCAGTCCCGTTGTCTGAGACGAGAGTGTCAGGGAGCCCGTGGGTTGCAAACAGCCTGCGTAGTACCCGGATGGCTGCGGACGTGGAAGTGGACGGTACCAGTGCGACTTCCAGCCATTTGGTGTAGGAGTCCACCACTATGAAGAATGTTTTCCCCTGAAAGGGGCCAGCGAAATCCACATGCAGGCGTGACCATGGTGCTCGGGCGGACTCCCAGGACTGGACTGGGGCCCTTGGGGGATCTGGGCGGGATTCTTGGCAGGCCTGGCAGTGTTTGACCCAGGCCTCTATCTCTCCATCGATCCCCGGCCACCACACATAACTCCTGGCAAGGGCCTTCATTCTTACTACCCCTGGATGTGTCTCGTGTAGGGCTGTGAGGACCCTTTTGCAGAGGGGCTGGGGAACAACGACTCTGCTTCCCCATAACAGGCACCCCTTGTGGGCCGACAGTTCATGTTTGCGGGTTGTGTAGCCGGCGAATTCTGGCCCGGGGCTGCTGCTGGGCCATCCCCTCCACACCCAGTCCAGGACCCGGGAGATGACCCTATCTTTCTTGGAATGGTGTGCAACTTCTTGTGCCTGAATGGGGCGGTCGGGAAGCAGCTCCAGGCTCATAACCTCTTGTGCAGGTGCTGGGTCAGGGCCTGTTTCCGGTAGTGGTAGCCTGCTGAGGGCGTCCGCATGGCCCATCGCCTTCCCAGGTCGGTGAATCAGTGCATACTGGTAGCTGGCAAGGAAAATTGACCACCTGAGGACGCGAGGAGACAGCACTTGGGGGGTCTGCTTTTCGGGGGCAAACAAGCCAAGCAACGGCTTGTGGTCAGTCACCACGGTGAAGGGCCGCCCGTACAAGAAATCATGGAATTTTTTTACTCCCTTTACGATTGCCAGACCCTCCTTGTCGATTTGCGAGTAGTTCCGCTCGGTTGTGTTGAGTGTCTGGGAAAAGTACGCCACCGGTACCTCTCTTCCATCCGGGAGTTGGTGCCCCAGGACAGCTCCAATGCCATAGGGTGAGGCGTCGCATGCTAGCACCACCGGCAGCCTCTCGTCGAAGTGTGCCAAGACCGAGTTTGAGACAAGCAAGTCCTTGACTGCCTGGAATGCGGCCTCCTGGCGCTGGCCCCACACCCAAGGGGCCCGCTTGTCCAGGAGTCTGTGTAGGGGCTCCGCTACCGCCGCCTTGTGGGGAAGGAAGGAATGGTAAAAGTTCAATAGTCCCAAGAAGGCCTGAAGTTCAGTCTTGCTCTTGGGCGCTGGGGCATCACAAATGGCCCGTACCTTGTCCCCAGTCGGGTGGACCCCTTCTGCGTCCACCATAAATCCCAGAAAGTCCACCTGAGGCACTCCTAGTAGACATTTTTCCCGCTTCACCTTGAGACCCGCCGTCTGGAAACGGTGCAGAACGGTGCGGAGGCGGTCCTCAAACTCCTCTGGTGTGGGGCCGGCAATCAACACATCATCGAAGAAGGGGGTGACGCCAGGAATCCCTTTAAGGAGAGAGTCCATTATATTCTGGAATATGCCTGGTGCCACGCTGACACCGAATTGCAGCCGCTTTACCCTGAACGCTCCTCTGTGCGTCACAATCGTCTGTGCCTCTGCTGTGGCCTCATCTACTGGCAGCTGTTGATATGCTTGGGCCAAGTCCAGCTTGCCAAAAATTTTCGACCCAGCCAGGGTGGCAAGGACATGGCTGACCACTGGCACTGGGTATGCGTGGGCCGTGAGGGCCTTGTTTATGGTACATTTGTAGTCTGCGCAGATGCGGACCGAACCATTAGGCTTGACGGGTGTGACGATTGGGGTTTCCCAGGGAGCATTAGGCACCGGCTCCAGCACTCCTTGCTCTACGAGTCGGTCCAATTCCTCGTCTATACGGGGTTTCAAGGCGAACGGGACCCGGCGGGCCTTGAGCCTGACCGGTCGTACTGCGGGGTCAAGCTGTAGCGCAATGGGGGGGCCCGTATACTGTCCCAATTTCCCATCGAAAACCCCTGGAAATTCCTTGCATATGGCGTCCACGTCCACTTGTAAGCTAGTGTGGTTCACCCCGGTGACAGCTAGCCCCAGTGGTCCAAACCATGCCAATCCCAGTAAGCTAATGTAGGGGCCCTTGACCACAAGCAAGTCCAGTTGCCGCGTCCGCCCTCGGTATTGCACCCTGAAGGTCCCCACCCCCATTGTGGGGACCTTACGTTTCTGGAAGTCCCGGAGGGTGAATGGGGCCGGCCTGAGTTTGGGACCCCCAGTGGGACACAGTTTCCTTAAGGTCCTTGCCGAGATTATGGATAGAGTTGAACCCGTGTCAAGCTCCATGCGGCATGGGGCCCCCTCTATCTGTACCTCTACATAAATTTTCTCTACGTTGGGGTGGGGCAACTGGTATACCTGGAAGTCCGTGAGCTCCGTCGAGTTGCCTTGGTGCGTTGGGCCCCGGGACCTGGGGCTCTTGGATTGGTCATCTGATGCCTGGTGTCGGGTGGGCCGAGCCCGACACACCCGGGCGATGTGTCCCGATTTTCTGCACTGCCTGCACTCTGCGTTGCGGAAACGGCAGGTCCTCCTCTCGTGACTCTCCCCGCAGCTTGCGCAGTTCCCTCCTTCTCGTCGAGGCAGCTGTGGTCTGTGCGCTGCTTGAGTGCGCTGCTGTACTCGGTGCACCTCCTCCCTGTCGGATCCTGAGTCGTCGGTGAGGTCTTCATGGTGGACCCTCGGTTGGGATGGCAGGCTCGGCCGTGCCTCTTGGGTCGACCTCTCGGCAGCTTCTGTTGCCAGGGCCTCCTCCAGAGCGACCTGGAACGTTAGGTCCTTCTTAGCGTAGAGGCGCCGTTGCAGCTTCTCATCCTTCAGGCCACCGACGAGGCGGTCACGAAGCATGTTCTCCAGCTCTGAGAAGTTGCAGAACCGGGCGGCTTGGCGGAGAGAGGTCACAAACCCAGTTATGGTTTCCCCAGGGGCTTGCCGCTTTGCGTAGAAGGCATTTCGACGAGCCACCACTGAGGGCTGCGGCGAAAAGTGCCCCTTCAGCTGTTCCATTATTGTTTTGTATGGAACAGTAGCGACGTCTTCAGGCGCAAGGAGAGCCCGGGCGATTTCAAACGTCTCCTCTCCGCAGACGCTGAAGAATATCGCCCTCTTCTTGGCGTCTTCTTCGTCGGTGACCCCTTTGGCTTCTAGGAGGAAGGTGAAACGGGAGGCGTACGCTTCCCAGTCTCCAGATGCTGGGTTGAATGGCGAGAAGCTGCTGTTGGCTGCCATTCTGAGTTCCTTGTGCCCCGGAGCTGAAGCCTGGATACACGGTGCGAGGCAGCGGTGCGGCAGTTGGCGGTGCTGCGGTGCTGTGTGTGGCAGTCAGCTCAGCGGGATCCCACCCTCGTCGCCAGTGAAATATACTCAGAGTCGCAAAGTGATTTCATGCTCTTTATTCAGCTCATAGTGGTGAGGAGGAATGAATAAATGTCCCCTCACAGTATCTGCTTTATATACATTATTTACACAATGGGCTGCACATGATTGGCTAATTCTGGAATTCTACTGTAAGCCAATCAGGTTGTGGATTCACTTCTATCTGGAGCAGGATTGGGTGGTTCCTGCCAACCAATCATACTGCTGCATTGTTCTAGGACCAATCAGACTGCTGCATTCTGAATCCTATTGTTCTAGGACCAATCAGACTGCTGCCTTTTGGATCCTATTGTTCTAGGACCAATCAGACTGCTACAGTTTGGATCCTATTCAACTCAGTACATAACATGTACAAAGACACATCATCTGACTCGTATACAGCAGCTTCCTGTGATCCCATACCTACAATAAAGTAAATATACATATTTGCTTCCTAGGGATGAAAGTGAAATTTGTTCCATCCACATTTTAAAGTAACTCAGCCTCATTCACTGGTCCCAGATTTACATGCAGATTGAAGGGCAGCAAACGATTGAATGAGAATTTTGTGATGCAGTTTTAATTTCTAGATTGTGTGCAAAATATATGTATTTTATTGGGAAATGTAGTATTTTTCTGCATACAAAATGCAGATTTTTAGGGATTAATTTTTCAAAATGAAAAAAATGTGTGTGGAATTTACGAGGTTTTTTTTTTTTTTTAATCTACAAAAAATGGACTTGTGATTGAGCACATGTGAAACTGGATGAAATTCACAATGCAGCCAAAATAAGAATCATTCAGTCAGAAAGAACCACTCTGAAAAAGATTCCAGCATCCTCTTCTAACAGTGGTCAACCAGATGCCTGCGGAGCCTACAAGCAGAACCTGAGCGCAACATGGATTCTCCTCACTTGTGACTGGCAGGAGCTGGAACTCAGAAGCATTGCTGCCTCAGGCCACAGAGACAGAGCAGGTGGCTAAGAGCTGCAGACGGGCAGCCTTCTCATCTGCAAATCTGCCCAGTCTTCTGCATTGCAGCCATCCCTAATGACATGTCAGGCTCAATTAAAAGCAATGGTGTTAAAAAGGTGTTTAGATCTCCAATTAGATTTAGATTTTAGATTTGGGAGAGAGTGAAGCTCTTCCCTGTTTGGCAGAATCTCAGCTATCAAAATGAATCTACTACCCAGGATGCTGTTTTCATTCCAATCAATTTAAATTGTAAATAATTCAGGCTACTTCAAAGAATGGAAGGAGGATATTTCTAAATTCATCTGGCAGGGGGGAAAGCCAAGAATTAAACATAAAATTATGATAGATATAAAAGAAAGAGGAGGCTTTGCCCTGCCAGACCTGCAAACGTACTATGATGCAGCCTGCCTGTGTTGGTTAAAAGCATGGATTACATTGGATAATGCAGACTTAGAAGGTCATTTTTTAAAATTCAGCTGGCATGCATATCTCTGGAATGGGAAGGTGAAAATTTATAAAAGTTTTATGAATCATATTCTAAGGAAGAATTTGTATAGAGTTTGGGAGAAATATAAAAATCTGCTGGAAAGGAAAACACCTTTATGGCTATCTCCTATTACAATTAAGAGAGTCAATATGGATAGACAGGGAATTGCTGCACTGAGGGAACCTAAACTGAAATCAATGGACAGTGTAAGGAGCCATGTTACAGACTGGTTACAATATCATGTTGCATGAAATGTTTAAAATAGACAGGAAAAATAGTTTTTCAGACCAAAGCTCACAATTTGAAAAAGAACTTCTACAAAACAAAGGAAAATCTTTTATCTAAAACGTACAATCTAAAATGCTTCCTGCAAGGCCCTTTCCACCTGGCCTAGGGGGTGGGGCCCAGACTCACCCAGCCTTCTATGTTAAATATGTATTCTGTAGTTGACCTCCTTTGTAATGTATTATTTTGAAATCTTTAAGATACAGTCATACCTCATGTTGCGTCCGCTTCAGGTTACATCTTTTCAAGTTGCGTCCTGCGGCAACCCGGAAATACCGGAACGGTTACTTCTGGGTTTTGCCGCACGCACATGTGCAGAAGCACTAAATTGCGCCGCGTGCGCAGACGCCACTTTTCTGGATGCAAACGCTTTGAGTTGTGGACGTGCCTCTGGGACAGATTACGTCCGCAACTCAAGGTTCCACTGTAATGTTTTCTTCTGTTATGTCGCTTTGACTGTATATATATTTGACTTTCTTCAGATTGTTTTATTTATGTTTTATTGATTTAATATGCTGTAAACAGCTTTGAGATTTTTCTTAAAAATATAAAGCGTTATAGAAATTAAATAAATAAATCAAAAGACGAGCTTGTCAAAGCCTCTATGACAGTTTGGGCAATAGATATAGGACATAATATAGATTTTAATCTCTGGGGAAAACTTTGGAAGAGTGATCTGCAGTTTACAGCATGTTATTCTTTGAAGAACTACTTGAAAATGATTTACAGATGGTATTTAACTCTGAATAGGCTTGCTAAGATGTATAAGACTGAATCAGATAAGTGCTGGAGATGCAATGAGGTTGAGGGAACATTCTTTCATATGTGTTGGACCTTAAGAGGGTAAAAGAGTATTGGGAAATAATTCATAATGAATTGAAAAAATGTTTTAAAGTACTTTTCAAAAAAACCCCACACACCTGAGTCCTTTTTGTTGGGTATAATTCAGATGGAAATTCCCAGATGTCAAAAAAGGTTATTTATGTATGTGACTACTGCAGCCCGTGTTTTGTTAGCACAAAAATGGAAAATGAGCGAGGTCCCAACTAAAGAAGAATGGCAACTTAAACTGATGGAATATGTGCAGCTTGTGGACCTAACATATAGTATAAGGGAACAAGAACAACATACGTTTAAAGGAGATTGGAAAATGTTTATTGCTTATATGGAGGGAAATTGTGTACACTTGAAAACGTTGCCAGTATTAAGATAAATTCAACAGTGTAAATAAGTCTTGATGGATGTAATAATGGAATGCTGAATGGTTTAGTTTATGTAAAATATGCAGAGATTTATAATATGCAAAATGAACCATGGAAAGAGAAGAAGTCATTGATATTTTAAGGTTCCTTAAATGAGTATTCTAAATTATAAAACAGAAAATTACACACTTACACACACACACACACACACACACACACACACATAGTGTTTAGAAGGAAGATGTGAGTTTTTAGTTTGCAGTTGCTGTTTTAACATTCCAAAGCCTCTCCTTGCTTTATCTTTTTTTGAGGGTTCTTTTTTTTAACAAACGTCAATCAAGCGCTCGAATTTCCCCGCGAAAGAGGCCACGTGCCTTGCCGGCGGGGGCGGGGCCGAGCGCGAGAGACGCTTCGTGGCGTCGCCGGGGCAACGGCTGCCGGGGAGACGGGGGCGGGGCCGAGCCGCGTGCGCCTTGCGCCGGGGAGGAGCGCGCGCGCCCCGCCGCGCCTGGCCGCCTGCGCCCGGCTCGCCTGCGCTCAGTGTCGCCGGAGCCGCCGCCGCGGACGGAGCGGGCCAGGAAGCAGCCGCCGCGCCGCCGCCGCCAGCCGGGCAGCCAGCCGGAGGCCGGAGCCCGCCCGTGGAGCCGCCTCCGGGGATGCCGAGCCGCCAGGACCCGGCTGCCGCCTAGCCTCGCCGAAAACCGGATTTGGGCTTTGCAGCCGCGCCCTCGCCGCTGCCCGGGAACGCCAAGCCGCCGCCGCCGCCGCCGCCTCGTCCTCGGTTTGGTCCGCGCCGCTCGCCTTCCTGGGCGCCGGAGTCGGAGCAGCCTTCTTCTGCCGGCGTCGCCCGGAGCGCCCTTGGCCGCCTGTTGGGGCGCGGCGCCCTTCCTGCGCCCCGGCGGCCGGCGAGGGTCGGGGCGCACACAAAGGGAGCAGCCGCCCGGCGGCGTCCCCCGCCGCTGCCGCCGCCCGCCCTCCATGTCGCCTCGGCCGGGCGGCGCGCGGCCCCGGCGGGAGAGGAGCGCGGCGGGCGGCTGGCTCCCCCGGCCCGCCTTGCCGCGGCGCGGCCCTCGCTGCCCGTGAGGCGGCGGCCCATGCCCGGGGGCGGCGGCCCGGCCCGCGGCGGCGGCGGCTGCTGCGCGTCGCCTGACCCCGCGCCGACTCGGCCGCGCTGGACCTCCGCATCGCGCGCTCTCCGGCCAGGACCTCCTTCTCTCCCCGCCGCGGCTCCATGGCTCCCCGGACGCGCCGGCTGCTCCCGCCGGGGCCGGCCTGAAGAGGAGGAGCGCGGCGGCGGCGCTTGCCGGGTAAGGGCCGCGGGGCGACGGGGCTCGGGCCTCGGGGCGGGAGAGCGGAGGCTGCCGGGGCGGGCAGGGGCGCCTCGCCCCCTCCTCTCGTCCTCGGGCTTTTCCCTCGCGCCTTTTGTGAGCCACTCTGAGCGTTTTGTCGTGTTCTCTTTTTGCCACCAAGCTGCCTATTAGTTGACATGCATCTTTTCGGTGCTCGCGACAGCCCTGCCAGGTGGGTCGAGCTAAGAAATGTGCAGTGCCTGCCCCAAGGTCACCCCAGCCAAAGGGCGCCTGTGGCCCCCCGGCCCCACAAGAACCCCTCACTGCCGTCCCATCTGCCTTGCTTCATGGGGGGCAGCCGGGGGGGGGACACACATTCTGCTGCGCCCATGCTGCTCCTGCTAGCAGGGGGGTGAACTTGCTGGCTGAGCTGCAGGTGCCTCTGGGGGCGCCGGAAAAGGGTGCTTTGGCCCAGGTGCAGTGGGAATCTCCTTGCCTGCCTGGAAGAGCCTTTTTCGGGGGGGGGGGGGGAGAGAAGAGGCTCTGCAATTTGGCTACTTATTTTTCCTGAGACTACCCAGGTGGCCTCTTATTGCATGCTATCTCTCACTTTGGGGTAACGGGCTGGAAATCTTTCCTTTGGATGATTAATCTGCTCCCCTCCCCCATAAAATTGGAATGAGTGGCAGAATTGCTTCTGCTTAGGCCGGTGAAAGTGTAGTGAAGCTTTCTCAGAACTGACAAGAGAGTGGTGTTTTCTTTGATTACCTGGCAAGCCTTGTGTGTGTTGGAAATCACCTGCCCCCCACCCTGGGAACGTGTGTGGCGGGGGGGGGGGATTGGATGTACCTTCCAACTCAGCAAGTCTGTGATCTGTGTGGAGAGGTTGGTCTGCCCACGTGCCTCACCCCCCTTGGTCCTCCTTGGGGCAGGAGCAGGAGGTGGGCATGTACCTGTGGTTTTCAATTTCTAAAGGAGCGCAGGGGTGCTTTTAATGAAAAGGGTAAATGTTGCTGACACATCCTCATGGCAGCAGTGGGATGGAGAGCAAGGGAGATCTCAACCAACCCACCTCAGCAGTACATTGATTTTCTTTTTAGGCTACTGTTAGGGATTCTTGGCATTACATGTAAATGGAGGGGTTTTTGGTAGCGAGAGGAAATCTGCTGTCTTGAATAATACAATATTTTTTTGAACGGAGTGGAGGGTTGACAAGTAGACTGTTGGCCTCCTTCGCAGAGATGTGTAACGGGGGGGGGCTGCAGATGTAGCTGGACCCCCCTTTTTAAAATTAAATTATTGAACGCTTCACAAACTTGCATGCTGCTGTGCTCCTGAATGCCCATTGCCCCTAACTTGGGCACATTGGCTCTAGATGATGCTTCAGCAGCCTCTGGAGGGCCACACGTTTGCCACCCCTGCTGTGGAACTACCTGAGCCTCTTGTGAGCAGAGGGGGTGGGTGGGGAAAAGGCTTTTGCCTGGCTTGCAGCTGGTTGCTGGTCTGGTCCACCAAAGCAATTCTGTCTTTGGAACCTTAGATAAAATGCGGGGGGGGGGGGGCAGTTCCCTGGCTGCTGAGAAGCAAACCTCCATGTGCAGGGGCAGTCTGCCATGATGGCGGGGAGGGGGCGGGGAGGTAGAGGCAGAGCTTGGGGGCACCTGGCTGGCAAGTCCTGCGAACAGGACTCAGTGTTGGACTCAGTGGGTTTGACCCAGCAGGGAGATGATCTTCTTGATGTCCCTCAGTTTACTCATTTAGTCTGTAGATTAAGAGAAATCCCATTTTGCTGGAGGAGGTGGAGGCTTTCCAGAACCTGCATTTTTGTTTGTTGTGCCCACATCAGGGGCTAATTTCCTGCTAAGATCATGCCCATCCTTGAATCCGGAATCTTTTAAGAAAGAACAAGCTCTGAGAAGTAGGAGTTTGCTTGGCTGTGTTGTAAGAGGCACAGACAAATGCAGCAAACATTATCTCCCCATCCTCTTGCAATACAGCTCACCTTCCAGCTGGCCCTTATCTTTCCATGAAAGGAGCTTACAGTAAATGTGTTTATTCCCCCACCCCCCCTTTTTTTTAAAGTGCAGTCTCTGCATAGTGCCTGATAGGTTGGGCTGCACACAGTAATTCTGGGTCTGAAGAGGCAGAGGCGGTGCAAGAGTTAAATTGCAGTGAGGCTGTGTGTGTCTCTGCCCCCCCCCCCCCCTTTTAAGCTGATCTCGTTCCTTTCACATGACCAGGGATGGATGAGCGCACTAACCTCCTTCTCTCTGGCTGAGCAGGAGCAGAAGAGCTCCCTTTAGTGTCTCTTACAAAGAAGCTGTTCAGCCAAAGAGCATCTCCTAATCCGAGGTCGGAGGCATCTGGCGAATTAAGGGCAGAAACTTAGGCGAGGGGTCTTAAAGGGGCCGAAGCTGCCCGTCTCTTAGGTGGGGAAGAGAGGCGTGCCTGTGAATGGAGATAAGGGGAGCTGTGTCAGATGCGACTGGTCTTTGTATTTAATTTATTTATATCCCTTCCTTTCCCCCAAATTGCCATTCAAGGTGGCTTCCAATGTTTAAAAACAGCACCATTGTTATTATTTATTATTAGTGGCATTTATTAATCACCTTCTATGCCATTGTCTCAAGGCGATTTACCCATACGATAAAAAGCATAAAAACAACCAGTACCTTTAAAAACAAGACTGGTGCCCTGACAAGTGGTGAAGACCCCTTTACTCAGCTGGGGAAGCCTGTCAGAACATTTCCAGGAGGTGTCAGCGGGCAGGGAAGCTTTTCCATAGAACAGGGGCCTTCCAAGGGTCTAATTACCCACGCAATGTCAGCAACGTTATTGGCCCGTGGCCAGTACATTCTTAATGTTATAAAATATAAAGTAGTGAAAAAAGCTAGTTTAAAAAACCAACAGTTGTAATACACCAGACCCCGTTTAGAGCCAACAGTTTGCCCTGACAGCTGCCCAGTGGTCAGCGCTGCCTGCACCTCCCTTTCCAGAGGCCTGTTCCAGGAAGACACAAAAGAGGGAGCCCGTCTGGCCTCTCTTGGGAGAGAATCCCGCCTTCTGGGAGCAGCTGTAGAAAAGGCTTGCTCTCGCATCCCCACCAGCACCTGGTGCTGAGGGGACTGAGAGAAGGTGCTCCCCTGAGGATCTTTGCACCCGGGCAGGTTCAGGCCATAGATTTACTGGTCATCAGCAGCACTTTGAATTGTGCCTGGGATCAGATCAGATGTCAGTAAAGTGGTTTTAACTGGAGAGTAGCGTTCCTGGCTGCTGGTTCCCACAGTGGCAAACTGACCCTCTGGACTTAAGAACCGCAGCCTCCTCCTCTCCCCGTGGCTCAGCAAGAGAGCAACCCTGCCTGAAACCCTGGAGCCCTGAGCCAGGTGGGCCAAGGCAGCTTCCTGCATTCCCCAGCTGGTCTTGAGATGGTGTCTGTTGCAGCGAGGAACTTTGGAGCTCACAGGGAGAAGCCCCTGCCCAGTTGCATTGGGTGTTTTGACCTGCAGGTTCTAGGAGATGGACTTATGCCTGCTACACAAGGCCAGGGTGCTTTTCTGGGCTGGTTGGGAGCTGCACTTCAAAACGTCTGGAGGGCACCAGGTTGGCGAAGCCTGGATTAAACGTCCTCCTGCCACAATCATTTTCTGCAATGTACTCCCATGCTGTTGATCCACATGGATGTGGTGTGGCAGCAGAGTAGGAAGCTGTGGTTTATAACTCAGTGTTAGGAGCTGATATGTAAATATTCTGGCCTTTGAGCAGACCTATGCTCCTTGCTTTGTAGCTTAAAAGGTAAAGGGTTCATTAGGTTCAGTCGTGGCCGACTCTGGGTTGCGGTGCTCATCTCGCTTTATTGGCCGAGGGAGCCGGCGTACAGCATGACTAAGCCGCTTCTGGCGAACCAGAGCAGCGCACGGAAATGCCGTTTACCTTCCCGCCAGAGCGGTACCTATTTATCTACTTGCACTTTGACGTGCTTTCGAACTGCTAGGTTGGCAGGAGCAGGGACCGAGCAACAGGAGCTCTCGTGGGGATTCGAAACGCCGACCTTCTGATCGGCAAGTCCTAAGCTCTGTGGTTTAACCCACAGCGCCACGCGCGTCCCTTGCTTTGTAGTTTAAGACTAGCTAAATTGAGGGATGGGAAAGACCACCTTCATGTTCTATCAGCGTCCATGGTTCTTGGGTGCCAAAGCCAGATTTAAAATTTTATTTTTTTAAGCTGGTGTCTGGAGTTTTCCACCATGGGCTAATTGCAGACCTTAGTTGGCAGATAAAAACCATATGTAAAGTAGTTATTATTCATTTTTTAGAAACTTAGGTTGGAGCAAAAGTATGTAAGCTTTCAGGCTTTGTAGGTGCTTTGCTAGGTGAAATGTGAAGGGAGCAACATTTCTGGCGCAGATGGAACAGGTTGGCTTAGTGGCTGAATACATTTTCGCAAGGAAAAACCTGCTTTCCAAATAGCCCAGCCCTTGTGAACTTTTAAAGCCTGCGTACATTTTAACCCGACTTAAGTCACTTGAGTGAAAGATGGTAGCTGTGGGGTGAGGAACCTGTGGTCTGAGGGCCACATTCCGGGCTGGGTGGCCTTCCAGGGCCACGTGCAAAAGTGGGCACAGCAACAAATGTGCGTTTTGCCTTTTTACTACAAGGCTGCTTTTTCTCTCTGTGCTGCATCCATCCAAGCAAGCAAGAAGGGGGGGCTGGACTTGGCCCCCCAGGGCTGCAGTCCCGCTTCCCTGATTTAGAGGGTGCTGCCTTGTAAGGGTTTTGCATGGATTTGGCCTCTCAGCCATAACGCTCTATGATGGCCTTAGCTCCCCCCCCCCAGCATACCTCACAGGGCTGTTGTGAGGCTGAAACAAGATTGCCATAGAATGGCAGAGTTGGAAGGGACCGTGAGAGTCAAACCCAGGACCCTCAGATTAAGACTTTTGTGCTCTGCTGACTGAGTTAATGTATATGAAATGATAAAACAAACCAAAAAGGGTGGGGGGAGAAACTAAGGTAAATGGTAGCTTCTAAGGTTGTAAGCTCCTTGGGCAGTGGTGGAGTTGCATGTATAAAAACCTTGAAATAGTCGGGGAACTGGAAAGAGGGAGAGAGTTTATTTGGATTTGTAGCGAAATCTCAGCTCATTTCCTCCTCCTGTGCTGGAACCTCTTGATAATGACGGTGCCTGCAGATTATAGATCTGATCATTTGGAACCAAATAAAACCCTTGGCTTCCTTCAACTTTATACACCTTTTGAAAGGCTCCAAGAATTTGGTGGGTCTGTCTCCCCCGTGGCACCTGCCACTTTCTTTTCCCTGCATAAAGATCCATCTCCGGTTTTAACAGGTCGATAAATCTCCGCTTCCAAGTCCCACCTCTCAGTTTCATGCTGCAAGATATTTCAAGCCTGAAGAGGGAGGGCCATTAAAAATGCAAGGCTCTGAGCCATCCGGGGCTGCAGGAAGGCAAAACTCACCCTTCCCCCCTTTTCTTCCTAAGGTAACACTAATGTCTCAGCAAATGAAACTGATCTGTAGAAAATGTAACTTGAAAAAAGAGACATTGCACATACCTTTGTAAACCAAGAAATCTTTAATTTTTTTTTTTTTTTAAAGACGTTGGCCGTGTGCTTGAGTAGTGAAATGGGACTTCAGTGGCCCACCTTCCTTGTTCCCTCAGACCACCTCCTCTTTCCATGTGTGAGGATAAGGAAATATTTCTTTACAAAACGGATTTCTGTTGAGAGTGGCGCTCAGAACTTGTTGGGAATTTGATGGCCTTTCACTTTGGAAGAGTCCTGATCCTGCAACCCAGTTGCTAAGACAGTGGCTGCCAAAGTGACTACTTCTGGCCCTTGGGGGAGGGGGGTGCTGACGGCGTAAATGGCTATCAGACTCTGAAAAGCTGGTATCACCGGATCACATCCATCAGTTTCATTGTATTAATTAGACTAAGTAGTTTTAATTAGATTTTGCAGTAAAGGTGTAATGCATTGTTGCAGTTTTGAATTTTATTGTGTTATTATCTTCCTTGATGGGTCCTGCAGACCACTATTCTGAATCATGCTTCTTATAGGGCAGGGGAGGGGGCACTTGGGGTGAATTCATGGAGCCAAGGGGGGCAGTGGCTGGGGAAAGTGTGGGGCCCCCTGCTCTGAACTCTTATGTGCAGCAAACCTGCTACTCCTCCCTGGAGTCGAGAGGGAGGAGAGGCAGTGGAGGGGCATTTCACAGTTCCCGCTGCTCCTGCTTGCAAGAGAGTCTTGTCAAGTGGCTGAATGTGCCTTTGCTGTGTGTAAAGGCTGCAGGTGTGGGGGCCATTAATGGCTGCCCTGGTCTGCCTGCCTTGCCAGCTGCCCTTACTAAGCCTCCGAGTAAGCGGAGAAGCTAGATTTTTGCCATCCACCGTGAAAACATGCTTAACTTTTTTCTGTACTGAAAAGAAAACACAGCTAATGTCATTTTAAGAATAATTTAAAATGTGTTACCCAATTGCAGCCCATTTTGCATCCTTCTCCAGGTTGCATATATGGGTTGGTTTGTTTTTTATTTGAAAATAATGATCTTGAGCTTATTACAGCACTTCAGAGTACAGGATGATACTTAACAGTCTAAAATGGAGAAAGGGGGAAAGCGGAGGTCTGAGTAAACAGGGATTCTTTATAAGGGGTTCTTTCAGTTGCACCAGAGACTTTCCTGAGTCCTTTGTATGGTGCATGAGGCTCTCCCCCTCCCCCCTGTCCTCCTGCCCACACGCAGAGTGCCTTCTTGTTCCTGAACAACCACAGTTGGTCCTCTTTCTCTGTGGCAACTAGTACTTAAGGGGCATATCCTGATGGGGTCAAAAACTCTGCTTTAATCCCTTGCAAGCCTGTAAAGGAGGAAAGAGCTGGCCTGTTGCTAATGCCTTGAGAAAATATGTGACTCTCTGGACAAGCTGCTATGCCAAATATAAATGAGAAATTGCATTCAGGACTTTCCAGGCAAGCGAAGGAGCGAGAGAGGAAGGACATTTCTCTCCTTTTTCTCTTGCCTGGTGCATTCTTTGGAAAAAGCTAATATTCCTGCAAGGTAATTCAATCAAACAACGATTCCTGTCTGCAAATGCGGTAGCGAGGCAGGCTTACAAAAGCCCCTGCTTTTATTATCTCCTGCTTGCTCGAGAATTGCTTTTCTCCCTCGAGTGAGCTGGCTAAAGCTGGCTTTATTATGTTAACCTATTTGTGTGTCAAGAGCTATTGTGCCGCTCAGTATCTCTGTTTGTGTTTGCTTGGCACTGCAAAGAAAAGGGCAAGGGAAGGGAGAAGAGGAGGAGAAATGGCTGGCTGGTCAGTGCCTGGCACTGGGGGGGGGGGCAGCACCACTTGCTTGCGTCTCCTGTGATTGCTCAACCCCCAAGGAGGGGTCCGCCATGATTATCAGCCTGCTGCCTAATCATGTCTCCTAAAAAGCGCACCTCTTTGAGTTTTTGTAGTGTTTGCGGCAGGGATGCTATTTCTACTTTGGTTGTGCAACCTTTGCTCACCTAGTGCCCCTAAATGTTTTAGCCTGCAGCTAGAGGCTACCAAGGCTGCTGAAGGCTGCACCCCTATCTGCATCTAAGTCTCCCTCCCTCCCCCCGGTTTTGTAGTATCTGACACAGACCAATGGTTCTTCTAGTTCAGTATTGCCTACACTGACTGGCAGCAGCTCCCCAGAGTTTCAAATGGGTCTCTCTTAGATGCTGGGGATGGAACCTGAGTCCGTCCTTCTGCATGCAAGGCAACTGCTCTACCACTGAGTGAGTTATGCCCTTTCCCAGATCATTAGCCCAGCTGGGGAAACCCAGTCAAATGGATAGGGTATAAATAAAAAAATTACTAAATGTATAAATGAATTGGGTGGTATAAAATATATGCAGGGGGAAAAAGAACCATGGAGGTGGAAGTCTTTTGATAAGAAATTAGAGAATGAAAATGTAAGATGTGTATTATAGGTCTTTGAAAGTGCATAAATAAAAATTCAAAAAACTAAATAAAATATTATTATTATTATTTGCCAAGTCCGTTCGGAGCAGGAGTGTCTTAAGTTCTTGGACAGCACTTTAAAAAGAAAGTATGAAGGAGCCGGTGGTCTTTTTGATTCACACATCCCAGGAGTCTGCAGGTAAAGGGTGAAAGTGCATGCGACAGGTGTATTGGGGTAGCCCTACCCCCACTGTTAATAACTGGGGGGCGGGTTGCATTCAGTTGCATTCAAATGCCTTTCTTTTGAAATGAAGCAAAATGCTGTCACTGAATTGATCTTTGCTTGATCCCATTGTCAAGTTGGCCCAAGTCCCTTTTCCCCGTGTTGTGGAGGTCAGGGCCCAGTGAGATTGTGTCTCCTTTTCTTAGATTCTGGAATCCTGAGCGGCTGGTCTTTTCTTGCACGGACCTCACCAGGTCTAAAACGGATTGGGATCCCCAAGTATCCTTCAAAATGGATTGAGTCATCAAGACTCAAAGGCGTAACTGAACCCTGTTTACCTTCCTGGGTGTGTCTCCGGACTTTCAGTACTGTGGGGACTTGAATAATTTTGAAGGCTCCACCCAGGGTGGGTGCCTGTTGTGACCCTGTCTGAGTGAATGGCCTCGCCTCCTCCCAAAGCAGGTGGAAAATCCTGCCTTGTGCCTCCTCACGGGATGCCATGGAGCCACTCAGACACTCCCAGCCAGCCACCTTACTGCCCCCAAGGAGACTCAAAAATGGGGGTGGGTGGGTTTCAACTCCTCCATGTGCAGGGAGCCCCCACAACCCAGAAGGGCTACCTTTTCTTTCCCTTTTTCTGATACACCATAGCAAGTTATGATTTATTGATATGCCGTCTTTCTGCCCAGAGGAGACCCCGAGGCGGCTCACAAACAATGCAAGTGCAGATAAACACGTAGCAATATAAATGCGGTGAGAATGAGACAGAAGAGTAACATTTCCAGAGTATTTGAGGGCATTCATTTTCCTTCCCCAAAGACAGCAGATTGTCCCCCACAAAAACATGAAAAGAAAGAGAGAGCCACAGGGAGGACGTAAAGTAGCAGCTCCTCCTTTTAAGGGTCCAAGGAAGGCGCTGGGAGGCAGGTGCAGCAGCCTCTGTCCTTGAGAGCGAATTACAGGTTTCTACTTTGGATCTAGTATGAAAGCTTCCTCCAGCTGCCAGAAGTTTGCAGACGCCTCTGGTTGGGAGGCCAAATTGGATTCCCTTTCCTTGTGACATGGCATTAAAAGCCGGGGGGGGGGGGAGATGTTTGTTTAAGCCTGTTATGGGTCTCTTGGTGACCCCGAGTGCACCCTTCCACCGGGGCACATGAAATTCTCTCTTGGCCAGAGGCTGTGGACGCACTTAGAGTTGGGCTGAACGTTACCTCACTTAGCTAATAAGCTGACGGGGGGGGGGGTTAGGATGACCTCTTGAAGATGCACACAGCCGGATGTGCCCCCCAGGGCTGTGAGCTACTAAAGACGGAAAGGTGTGCAGATTCCTTGCTCAAGACAGATCTTTCCTGAATGGCAGATGATGGATGCTGTCTCTGGTTAAAAGGGGGAAGCCTACAGCCCAAAGGGTGTCTGGCTTCTGTGGGGGAAGGATGCAGAGCCCCAGGGGCCACTGAACTGCCTGGGGGCCATTTCTGGAAAAGTTGTTTTGCTCCTTGGTAAGAAGCAGCCAAATAATGAGCATCAGGAGCCCCAGTTTGAAAGTCCTTGGTCCTCATCGGCTGTTGGAATTAAGCCAGGGGCACATTAGCCCAGCTTTTGTCCATCCTCTTAGCTTGGTGGCTTCCATTATCTCCTCCCGTTACGGCTCTCCTAGAGGGCTGTGGTGGGACACATGGGAAGGTTAAAAGGGTGTCTCTGTACATGTGCTGTTGTCCTTCCCTGATTCTAGAGCTGTGGTTTTCTTGCTGTTTTGTGCATTGCATTGATTTTGTAGCTGTAATGGAAATTACAGCTCCTAGAGGTTTTGAGGCCCAGCACTTACTATTTTAGAAATTGAGCATCCAGTTATTGCCCCACCCCCCCGCCACCTTGCAGTAAATGCTGTGGGAGGATTGCAGCACAATTCCATTTCTGTGAGCTGATGGGGGTCCTTAAAACAACGCCTTGTAAATACCTGTCCCTCTTTGTCACCTGGAGGCGATTCTGACTGTCCCCTGGGTGCTCCCCGGCTCCTTTTGCAAGGAGCTAGCTTGGTCTCTGGGGAGCAGAAGTGCCCCCAACTGGGGCTTTTATTTAACCCTCTTCTTCTGCCGTATCTTCAATGGGCAACCAGTCACAGGCCAAACAAGGTGCCTTTGCTTCCCTTTGCGTTTATTGCAAATGCAAAACCAGGGCTTGTGGGGTGTCTGGAGGGGAAAACGCAGCTCTGCCCTGGGCCGGAAGCCATGAATGCAGCAGCTCAGTCCCATCCTGTTCCCCCTCCGCCCGCTTCTTTCGTCCTTCCTCCCTCCCTCCATTTCAGGGTCTCGTGGTGGCTTTTTCCTGGAGAGGCGCACAAACGCATCTCTTTATGGCTGGCTGTAAAC
Organism: Podarcis pityusensis; assembly: GCF_964106645.2. NCBI lineage: Eukaryota > Metazoa > Chordata > Lepidosauria > Squamata > Lacertidae > Podarcis > Podarcis pityusensis. Next base: position 1,581,526 of record NC_138038.1, read on the forward strand.
AAGCTTCCAATAAAAACAAGTTAATGACCTGAAACCGACAAGAGCCTGCTGGGGATTTTTTATTGCCCTGGAGACTCCTCTTGCCAATGAGGCGGCGCCCCAGCCTCCTCCCACCCCCGCAGAAAGGCCAGGTGATTTCTGGTGATCTCTGCAGGGGCCACCTCAAGTGCTTTAACTGATTCCGACCTTCCTTGGGCATTTAGTTCAATAAAAGTTGCAGAAAAGGGCAACTGAGGAGCCGGAGTTACACAGAAGATGGAGCAAGCGTGTTTTCTCCTGCTCTGGAGGGTGGGACTCAAACCAGTGGCTTCAAGCTACAAGAAAGGAGATTCTGACTAAGTATCAGGAGGAATTTCCTGGCAGTAAGAGCTGTTTGACGATGGAACGGACTCCACCTTTGGAAGAAGGTGCTGGACCTTCCGTGGAGTTTTTTTAACACAGGTTCATAGAGTAATAGAATGGTAGAGTTGGAAGGGATCCCAAGTGACAGGAGCGAGTGAGGCTGGGTTCTGCTTGCCAGTTTCCTACGGGCAGCTGGGACCAGGATGCTGGGGTAGATGCCCCCCCCCCCAGCCTGATCCAGCGCAGCACAGGGCTCTTCTTGTGTTCTTAAACTTGCCCAATGTCTCTTGGTGGCAGTTCACTGTCCCATTGTGTGTATATGTTACTGGGGGTGAAAATGGGTCTGATCCATTCCTACTAGCCCGTAACTGTCTTGTGGATTCATAGTATCATAGAATGGTAGAGTTGGACTAAATGAGGGTCATTTAGTCCAACCCCCTTGCAATGCAGCCATGACAGAGGGCCATCCAGTCTCTGCTTAGAAGCCTCCAAGGATGGAGTCTGTTCTTCTGTCAAACAGCTTTTACCATCAGAAAGTTCTTCCTGATACTTAATTGGAATCTCCTTTCTTGCAACTTGAATCCATTGGTTTGGGTTCTACTCTCCAGAGCAGAAGAAACAAGCTGGCTCCATCCTCCATGCAACAGCCCTTGAAATATCTGAAGATGTCTTTCTCATGGCGTCAGTCACAGTGAAGTATGTGAGGATAAAAACTGTCCATAAGATATCCCTGCCCCTCTGGGTGTTGCCTGGGAAAGGCCTTCCATCCTTGCGCTGCTCTGCCTTCCAGCTGCTTCTCCTTTTAAAAAAGAAGCCTTTTGTTTCACCTGCCTAACTTCTGTAGGCCATTTTTTTTAGCAGCAGAAGGAGAATGCCATGGGGTGCGGGGGGTGGGGTGGGGGTGGGGAGCTGGGAGCAAAGCTGCCTTTGTGGTTGGTAAGCAAGCCCTAATAGAGCAGTAAAACCTTACACTTCAGGGGCTTCATCTGTCCCACACAGCCAGGCTCTGTTGCAACTTGCAGGATACCCAGGACCTGCGAGGACGAGCAAGAAGTGGCCCTCCTACTCATATGCCATAATTTGCCAGCTGTGTTAGTGCCCTGCTTTAATCTATGACCCCAGGCAGGTTATTGAGTGTGCAGTTAGTCATTCGAGAGCGACTTTATGTTTTAGAAGACCAATTAAACAAAAGCATGCTTCTAGACCACATGGGACCAGAGATTTAGGCAATTGCAGGTGAAATATCAGGTATCTGAGAAATGTTGGGATGGTGTGTGTGTGCTCCAGGCAGTCTTTGCCCTGTTCCACCACTGCAAGAATAAAATAGGTGAAGAAAGCAGAAATATGCATTGACAGTTAATTTTCATGCGTTCTCTTGGACACGGAATGTTGATTAAGAATCTGGATCATTTTAAATATTGAGGTCCTGCCGATGGTATGCAAAACGGAGAGTTCTGTCCACGGCGGAAGAGTTCCATCACAAAGAAGGAGCTATTGGTTCTTCTGCCGCAGGTATAAAGCCTGCCCCCAGTCCCAGGGTGCAGTGAGTGGAATAGCCGGGCAACCAGCAAAGCCTCTTGCTGAATGACGCTAACAAATCAGTGGCTTAGAAAGAATTAAATTTGCAGCGACTGTAGCTAAACTCCATTCACATGTTGAGAATAACAAGGAGGTGAGAGAGGCCTGTAGCTTTTGATGCCTGGTGCTCCTGGCTGGATTGGGTTGAATGGCCGTGTATATGTTACAAAGCAGCTCTTCCTGCAACAAATGATAGATCAGTTTGCCTGTTCATCGTGACTCAAGGATCCCCCATGGAACTGGGGCAGAAAAGCACAGATTCGGTGGAACTAGTTGTGCGTTTAGGCTGCAGCCTGATGTTTGTCATTGCAGGGGGTTGGACTAGAGGACCCTCGGGGGGCCCCTTCCAGTTCTGTGAAATGTGGCTGGAGTCATCAGCTGGGGGTGGTGGGGTGAGCTGGTTGCTTTGCTGGATTCTTGCATGGACCCCTTCCTAACTGTGCCCTCGGCACCCTGATGGGTGTGCCCCAGCCCCAGCTCCAGGGGGGCGGGCAGAAGCTGCTGGCTTTCTGCACCTCCAGTTGCCTGGGCAGTTGGGTGCGGGGAGAGGGGGATAGAGAAGATTGAGGCTGGGGACCATTTTTCTAACTCAATAACTGGCAAGACAAGACGGAGTCTGCAGTCCGGAGATATAATTAGTTTGCAGCCACTGCACTTCCTTGATTTAGCTTCCTCGAGCTGAACAAGACAAGGCTGCTCGACCCAATTAGTGGGTACATCCCAGCAGATAAGAGGCTGTTTCTCTGGTCCAGAAATCGGGGGGGGGGGGGATAAAAGAGTGGGAGAGGAAAGAGAGGAATTGTTTGGGGGTCTTTATTCCTCAGAGTTGGAGAGATCTGTGTGGTTTCCTATAAACAAGATAAAATTTGTTAGCTGAAAAGTTAACAAATTGTAAAACCAGTAAAACTGCTTCTGACCTCAGGGAGTCACCCCAGACCACTGAGGGCCCTCCTGGCTTGGACTGGAAGGTTTGCTTGCCATCCTGAATGGCCAGTTGTTTTTGGGAAACCCCCAGCAAGGAAGCAGGTGAGCCGCCCCTGGTGCCTTGGGTTCAGCATCCCAGTGCTGCTGCTGGGTCAGACTCCAGCCTGCCTTGTTCACCCTCTTCCAGCAGTGGAAGCTGAGTGCAGAAGCAGCGCCCTCCTCTCCCTGAGGGTGGGACCCAAGCCAAGGGGAAGACCGGGGAACGGATTCCCTTGGAAGATGGCAGGTGCTCCTTCATTGGAGGCTTCCAGGCAGAGGTTGGGTGGCCGTCTTGGCAGGGATACTTCAGCTGCAATGTCTGCAATGCAGGGGGCTGGACTAGATGACCCTCAGGGTCTTTCAACTCTACGATTTCTTGTGATCCCAACCATCCTGCCTCTGACAGTGGAGCTAGGAGCCATTGATGACCCCATCCTCCATGAGTTTGTACAAACCCTATTGAAGGCCCATGAAGTTGGCAGCCATTGGTACATGTTGCCCCTGCGAATGGATTTGCTGCCCAAAGAAGCTCTTTTTGCCGTTGGTGCTGGACCTGCCTTTGTCTATCCTCACAGCACAACCATACCACGTTTCACACCTCTCTCAAGGGGAAACATGGTGGCAGTGCATGACATTATGTAGTACATAGTTAAACTATGAAACTCCCTCCCACCGGAGGCAGTAGATGGGTCAGCCCCTGCCAGCCTCCCCCAGCTCTGAACCAGAGTGTCTCTAAAGATAGCACCTCTTTCTGTATCAGGGAAGGTCAGTTTCAGGGGACAAATTTGGCCTGGCCCAGGGAGGGCCACCACCTTGGATGGCTTTAAAAGAGGATTGGACAAATTCATGGAAGAGGGAGCTATCGGTGCTACTTGCCACAAGGACTACTAGCCACAACCGTTAGGCTCTGCCTCCAGTAATGCTTCCACCTATCAGCTGCTGGAAACCGCAGGAGGGGAGAGGATTCTGGTGCTCGGGTCCGAATTTGCAGGTTTTCCACAGGCACCTGGCTAGATGGGCCACTGGCCGGAACCACCAGGCTCTTCTTTTCTCCTGCTTGGCATCCCAAAACGTTGCAATGGTGCCCCGAGCTACAGTCCCCAGGGATGGGGGCTTATCAAACCACTCCGGGAGGGGAGCAGGGGTCTCCCTGCAGCTGCCAGCACCCTTTGCAAACAACAGCTCCCAAGGTTCTCTGGACAAAGCCAGGATTGTCTGACGTGGCATCATAGCGCTTTCAACATATGTCGTGAGTGGGCTGGGGTTGGCAGGGCGCTGGGACAAGTGGTGCAGCCCAGTCCTTCTGTGTGCATCCCCTTTGTAATGTCCTGCGTCAATTCCAAAAGCGTGAAATAGATCCTGAAGCTCCAGGGGGGGGCTTAGATGCACTCATACCTGTTTTTTGAATTCTGATCCCTCCCTACTTTCCTCTCTTGTTTGGAGGCAGTTTTGTGGCTTGGCTCCCTCGCATGTGTCTCCTGGATTTGTGCACGCCGTGGGTCCTGTTCTGAAGGCGCTCAGTGGCAGAGCGTGGCACAAGGCCGCAGGTTGAGTCTGCGATGGCTACCAGTTGAAAGACTCTCCGGGGATAATACTGCATCTGATGTTGTAGGAATGGTATAAGGCAGCTTCCTATAGTCCATGGGGGTGGGGGAGACAATGAAATGATATTGTTTTCCCTCCCCCAGCCAAGATCTCACTCAACCCCTGGTGAAGTTGAGGCTGGGCAAATAAAGCCGGCAACAGATCAAATGGCTGAGAAGACAGAGATGATGGATCGCCAACGCTCCGTGTTTTGGAGAGGATATTTAAAAGGGAGTTGCTAGAGCTGCCTGAAGCTCCATCTGGTCCAGCTTCCTGAATCCAAAGCAGATGCCTCCAGGACGTCCACAGGCAGGATAAGAAAGCAATAGTAGGTCTCCCCTTTAGCACAACCCATCAGATTGGCATTTGGAGAGGGAGAGAGAAAGTGCCCCAGAACATGTTTATTCTGTTCTCGCCTAGTATGAGCTCCCTGAATTTGTTTACCCCTTTAAAAAACCCTACATTTTTTAAATTAAATACATTTTATTAGTATTTTCCACACAACAACAGCAACACGAAAAATATTGAAAAATAACAATACTTTTATAGTTTTTCAAATGTTGGTTTTTGTGTGTTGTGTATTGTTAAACAACCTACATTTTAGTGTGCGCTAGAATCTCCCCGTTGGATCAGACCAAAAGCACATCTAGTTCAGCCCGGCTTCCCAACATGACAAACTAGATGGCCTTTGGGGAGGGCCCACAAGCAGGAAATGAGGACAGTAGCCCTTTCCTGCTGTGGTTCTCCAGCAAACTAGACTTTGGTAAGGGACATTCACTGGCCAGAGTGCTGCTGCTTCATTATTATTATTATTATTATATTATATTATTATTATTATTGTTATTGTTATATTGTTGAGCTGTAAGGGTGGACATGGATAGTCAAAGAAGGGGTTTGATCTCTGTTAAAGCTGTCTCAGTCGGTTTCCCACACCATATCTTCTGGCAGGGAGTCATGCCTTAGATCTGGTGTTTTGCCTCTGTGAACGTTGGTGTTCCGACACTAAGTTCCAGTGGAACAAAAGAAGTGCCATGGTCAAATAACTTCTTGGTGCAACTGGACTTCTCTGCAACCCTTCCCCTCTGCAGGGAGGTGGGACTGATTCGGGTGGTCCACCCCCACCACTTAATGGATCCAAATGGTTTACAGAGAGTGGTAGGGGATGTCTTATCCTATGTTGATGGCCTCTCAGCTGATTCCCTGGTGGTCCGCTGGAATGCGGAGTTAACCTGGCTCTGAAGTGCCCTCTCCGATTGCATGGAGCTCAGATGGCCCCATGGTTTTCCCTGGGGCTGAGGGTGTTGAAATAGCTAGAACATCAGTGGCCAAAAAACTCATTCCAAATTGGGCTAAACATGGGTTAGAGCTCAACATTGAGCCGACCAAGTGGTGATGGCGAAGATGTTCTTCGCCGCCTCTATTGCATCTGCAGAAAACAGTTGCAGGAGACTCTTTCAGGTGATGCGTAGGGTGATAGAAACACCTTTGCCATCGGGGTCCAATAAGAACTCCAAGATCTCCTGCAACAAGTTTTTTGCGGGTAAAGTGACTCGAATTTGGAGGGAGATAGACTCCACCATGAGAGCAGGGCCAGGCAGGAGATTCCCAGAGCTCTGTCTAGTCACGTTGTATAGGGTCAGTTTCAACCTGTTACCTTTGAGGATGTGGACAGGCTGCCTGGCCTAGTGAAACAGACCCTCTGTCTTCTTGACCCTTGCCCACTCTGGCTCATAAAAGCCAAGCCTCTTGCTGGATCCTAGCCAGGATGGCTCTGCCTGCCTCCCCAGTCAAGGCAGCAGTGCTGGAAGGTGCCGGGGGGGGGGCGACGCTTGTGCTCAGGTCCTGCTTGCGGGCTTCTCAGTTGGGATTGGGGCACCTGGCTGGCCACTGGAAGAAGAGGATCCTAGATTAGACGGGCCGTTGGCCTGATCCAGCAGCCTCTTCTTACGCCATTATGAGCGGAGCTGGCTGGCTGCCAATCTGACAGCGTTTCAGCTCCCACTTAAAATCTCTGATCGATGGTCAATTGATCCTTCTCTGAAAATCAGAGCCACTCAAGGCAACACGAGGGTGCTACGTGAAAATGTGTCTTTAGTTTTCTTTCTTTCTGGACTCTTTCCTCTTTCCCCTCCTGGCTGAACATATATCCACCTCCTGCCTCATCCCCCCCCCTTACAATGTCCGTCGTTGCTGCTTTTAGAGAGGCACTGACCCTCGTCCTGTTCCTGCTCCAAAATTTGTTACTGCAATAAAGCCAAGAGGTTGTTAAAGGATGTCAGGGATATAAACTGCGTACTAAAAGTTCCCTGTTGAAGCTTTAGATTGTACGAAATCTTGGTTTAATTGCCTCTTTGCTGGATTTATGCAGCTTATTCAGTAACTCTTTATTTTGTGTGTGTTCCAGTTTTCTTCCTCCCACTCTTCTGTCCTTTACTCTTCAGGTGTAGTTGGAATCAGCTTTGCACTCAAAACATCAGCTGCTCCCAGAGAAGACTAATCTCTCTCTCTCTCTCTCTCTCTCTCTCTCTCTCTCACACACACACACACACACACACACACACACCAGCTCAAACCAACATGCGCCAGGAGTCCAAGGGAACGTAGAAAATTAGGCTGTCAGCTGCCGACTTCTGCTACCTAAGAACCTCCCGCTTTTTTGTTTGCCATTTTACTTATCAAAAAAGGCCAAGTCTCTAGTCCTCCTGACTGTGAAGGCGTGCTTGGAAAGTGCCTGTGTGCAGTGCTCTCTGGGGTTTCAGGAGCCTGGGCTGGGGGAGAGATGCCTTTTCCTGCAAGTCTCTGGCACTTCTTTCCGGTGGCAAGATCTGTTGCTTGTAAGATTGGGGGGGGGGTCTTGTTCCTGCTGGTTTTGTTCCCTTCCCACAAGCAGTGGGAGTCTCTGCCTGGTTTCTTGGCAGAAAACTCACTGGGTTGGCTGGCACCCTTTTCTTGGCTCTCCCAGTTTTTTCCTCTGGCAGCCGTCACAAGAGCATATGCCACCTCCCTCCCTTTCTCTTTCTCTTTCTCTTCCTCTTCCTCTTCCCTAAGTAGGTAGCAGGGAAAAGGGGTGTTCTTTGAAGTTTGAGACCTGGATCATGCAGCCCTACTGCTGTGTGTGGGTGTGGCGGTCTGGGGGCCACCTTATCAGGCCCCCAGGACTCTTCCCACCCACCCCGCCCCCCGCACCAGCCCTGTTCTGTGCCTCCATGGAGTATTTTTGCCTGCTGGGAGGTGTCCTTGGGCAGCAGTGATGCCCTTGGAGGATGGAGAGGTGCGGGGGGGGGGGATGCGCAAGCCTCTGACTTTTTATGTAACTGGAATGTAGCTTTCTGGAGTGAAGTCTTTGCAAAAGGAAGGGGCACATTTAGTGCCCTGGTGCCACCCGTGCCACATGGCTGCTGGAAATGTGGCCCTTCAGATGGAAAGGGCTTTCTGTCCCTCTTTTAATGCAACAGGGAGACAAGTCATTGGTTCTTCGGTGAATGACTCTTCTATTGCTTGAGAGCCAGTGGCACAGTGGTCAGTGTCAGACTAGGACCTGGGAGACCAGGGTTCAAATCCCCACTTGGTGTGAGGCTGGCAGGCTGGGTGTCACGGCCCTCAGAGGGCTGTTGTGGGGCTCAGATGAGGAGGGGGAGGAGAACGCTGCCTCCTGCCTTGAGCTCCTTGGAGGAAAAGTGGGAGATAATGCGATGAGAAAGCAAGATGCCGTCCCAGACAGCCCCCTCAATTATGTGTGCTAATTGTGAAACAGAGGTAGACTATAAATATCAGTATAACTTTTTTTTAAAAAATGGGGGCATGGGTGAGGTCCACGCTGCCCAAATTCTCTGGGTTTGCAAAAAAAAAAAGAAGAAAAAAAAAAGGAACAGAAAGGGCCTCTGTCCAGCAGGAGGTGGACTCAGTGCAGCTGATTTACCTTCTCTCTCTCTCTGTCTGTCTCTCTGTGTGTGTGTGTGTGTGTGTGTGTGTGTGTGTGTAAATATGTAAAATGCGCACCCCCTTGCACATGCATGCACCCCCCACCCCCGGTGGAGGGGGCCCCTGCTCCCCACCACAGGCCTGCCCGCTTGCTTGCCCGCCCAGCTGTTCCTGGGTTATTAATGCACGACGCTGATCATGGGCTCCCGTTGTAATCATTAAAACTATTAGAAGGGAAATGTTCGCTTGAAGCTAATGTCAGCCTCTCTCTGTTCTGCTTTGCAAACGCTCACAATTAATGCCAATCAGGAGCCAGGAAGGAGCCAACTTGAAATCGCGTCTGTTTGATCTCATTTGTCAGCTGTTGCCGTTCTGTGTTGTACATTTTCATACAATTGCTATAAACATAGAAGGGGAGCTGGGGGGGGAGTGCCTCATTCTCTCTCTTCTCCACCCCCCCTTCCAAGTGAGCATTCACCATTGTTCTGTATGTTCATTTTAATCATTTTGTATTTCTCTGCCTGTCATCTGGTCCTCGCAGGCAGCCTCGAGTGGGGAGAAGAAAGTGGGCCTTTGTAAAACAAATACATAGATCTTGATAGATGCCTCATTTTCTGATCCGGTGGCTGTGCGAGATTATCTGCAGCTAAATAGGAAAGGCCTGTTTAAATTCCTCTTTTCCGCAACGAGCCGCTCGCTTTGCTCTGAATGTAGCAGATGTTTTACTAAGGCTTGTGGGGGGGTTGGGGGCTCAGTCTGCATCTTTTTTCTTTTAATGTTTTAAAGGAAGTTGTTTATGTGTGAGGAGAGAAGTGCAAAAACAGAGATGGTTTGACGGGGTTTGCAGCACTGCTCTGTTAACTTAAAAATAATAATAAATTGCATGAGGTAAGCAAAAGGAAAAGTGGACTTTTTTAATTATTTGGTTGATTGGACCTGTTTAAGCGTTGGGTCAGTGCAGCTGCCACACAGGTGAAGGAAGGGGCTTCTCAGGAGGCACCTGGCTAGCCCTGCCCCCACGACCCACCTTCACTAACCTGGGGCCTCCAGGTGTTTGGGGCACAGCTGGCATCAGCCCAGGGTGCTGAGGCTAATGGGGGATGGAGCCCAGGATACCTGGAGGGCACCAGGTTGGCCCAGGCTTGTCTTGATGTCACTTTGCAAACCAGCCACACTCCTGGACAGTGCGCTGTGAGTCTTGCACGGCAGGGGTTGGGTGACCCTTGGGGGCCCCTTCTGTGCTGGGTGCTCCCTGGTCTTGGAGTCCTGGATTCCACGCAGCTTTTCCTCCAGCAAAATCTGGGGCAGCGCTGTAGGAAGAAGAAGAGTTTGGATTTGATATCCCGCTTGATCACTACCCAAAGGAGTCTCAAAGTGGCTGACATTCTCCTTTCCCTTCCTCCCCCACAACAAACACTCTGTGAGGTGAGTGGGGCTGAGAGACTTCAGAGAAGTGTGACTGGCCCAAGGTCACCCAGCAGCTGCAGGTGGAGGAGCGGAGATGCGAACCCGGTTCCCCAGATTACGAGTCCACTGCTCTTAACCACTACACCACACTGGCTATCCTGTGTGTCCTGTTTTCCTACAGCAACCCTCAGTCCCTCTTCATAGCCAGCCCCATGGGATTTGGACACAGGCTGCCCCTCCCTTTATCTAGAAGGGGCTCATAGACTAAGGTTACCAGATTTTTATCAATTAGTCCGGGGACACTTTTCAACTTCAATGGATTTTGTACTGGGGGACTGATTTGTAAATCCGGGGACTATCCCTGGGAAACGGGGATGTCTGGTCGCCTTATCATAGACCCCTCCCCACCTCCCAGATTGACCCGTTTCAGCACCAGCCTGCCAGCTTGGCAGCCAGCGAAAGTGGCTTGATCTGACCAAAGAATTGTCAAACTTCACAGTCCTAACAAAAGCACCCTAAAATTTAAGCTCACTTCATTCTAGCAATTTTGATTGGTCTTTTTTTTAAAAAAGTGAGGAAATATGTTAAAGGGACACCAAAAATAGATTCTCTCAAGCAGTACTGATATATCGCTCAGGGCCGGTATGAGGAGCAGACGGTGATGTCAGCTTCGCTCAGCGGTATATCTCTGGGTGAAAGCGCCATCCCACTCAGCCCTCATATGGCAGCGGAGAGGGAGAAGCCGGCTGTCTTGGCGAGGGGCTCAGGCACTCTGTCCCTCCCTCTGCATCCACTGAGCAGTTAAGGGAGCCCCGCGCCCTGCCCACGAGCAGCAGGAGCGGGCGGGGGCTGTCCCTTCCCGCTCTCCAGCTGAGCTGCGCAAACAAGCCAGTGAGCGCCTGGGTGAAACCGCCTCAGTTCCCCAGGTGAGAGCAGGGCAGTTTCACCTGGTGCCTCACAGGCAGAGGCCAATGCAGCTTGTTTTTACAACATCGCAGTATATATGTTTGGCTGGCGATACACCACAATGTTGAAAAGCTGATATTGCCCAGCCCTAATAGGTGAGCGGAAGGTAGATCAGGACTTTCAGTAGATTACTAAGGATTTCTGAATCCTGCTTTGTTTGCAATAGTCGTCGGTGGGCCTCAGGGATCTAGAGTAAGGGAAGAAAACCCAGGTCCCTCAAGGGGTCTTGAAGTGCACCCCCTCACCCCCTCAGCTCGATTGCCGTTGGAAGCTGTTGGCCATCGCTCCATCTTGTGGCACGTGAGCTGTTGTGTGAATGATCAGGTTATATTGTCTGCTCTGCATCTGCTGCCTTCAGATTTCCATTGGGTGACCCCTGAGTTCTAGTATTGTGAGAGACGGGGTGGGGGGAATTCCCCTTTCTTGTTTTTCTGCAAACTGATATTCTAACCTCCTTGCAGTCCCCCCCCCCCCCGGCTCCTCTTTCTAACCTGGCAAACACACAAGTCCAAAGTGCCAAATGACTGCAGTGGTTGCCTTGGACGATGACTTTATGTTGGTGTCCAGTGAACCTGTCCTACAAGTTCATTTCTTGGCATCTTTTGGTCTTTCTTTTGCAGCAAGTAATGATTTAATGTTTGAATATTTTCCCGACAGAAACGAACCACACCAAGCTTGCAAGTAGGGTTCCCATTTAAAGTCCAAACAAAGAGTTCAACATGGCTCTCTCTATTCCAGTGTTTTTTAATATTTCATTGTTCCTGGCAAAAGTTATAATTTTATTTGCTCCAGAAAACCCTACAGCAACCTCCTAAACCTGTCTCTTCTCTCTTCTCTCTCTCTCTCTCTCTCTCTCTCTCTCTCGCTCTCTTTCTCCCCCCCATCCACCCAGCTGAACTGTCTCATTTAAAGAATTGCATCCATTGTAGAAGGGTTAGGGGTCTGGCTGTCTTAGAGCTTTGTGTTGCAAAACAGTGTTGGGGGTGATGGACGTCCCATCAAACCGTAACCCGATTAGGCAGGGGAGGGCCACAGCAGAGGTTGGGAGCCAATGGTGCTTGAGGACATTCTTCCCCAGGAGCCCCTGAATGGAAACCCCATCTGTCGACTGGTAAAGCCTTTCTCTGCTCCTGCTGCGTGCCTCTGATAATGGGGGCCGCCTTCAAAGGAGCCCCCCTCCTCCCAAGCAAGAGTTGGATGCTTCCTGAAGGCCCGTCCCAGGAGGGGAGAGAACGAGTGGTGGGTGCGCTGCAGAGACCCTATTGTGTGCGTTTGCCCTGCACGAGGGAGATGGGGCGAGTCCCAGACGCCCCAGACAGTGGGAGTGAGTGAAAAATGGCCCTTCCATTCAGCCACGACAGCTCCTTTTTGCAGGTGGCTCCGGGGGCGAAAGGTCAGGAAGTCGGGCTGCTGGCACAAAGGCGAGGCAAGGAAGCCGAGCATGAAGGCGACGGGAAGAGATGCAGCCAGTGGGAAGGAGGGCCAGGAGGAACCGCACTGGTTTCCAGGCAGACGGGATACGAGGTGCCCTCTCCACTTACATGGAGTTTCACCCCCTGCCACTGAACTGTGCGCCCGCCAGGAATGCCCCTTCGTGCATCATGGCCGCATGAGCCACATTCCTGAGAATCAGAAGCGGAGCTCACTGCCCCGGGCAGCCTCTGAGAATGCTGGACCAGATTGGCCTGTGGTTCCCCCCCTCCCTCCAGTTCCCTGCTGAAAGTGAATAATGATGACGAGACCGGTGCAGTTCACCAGGAAGGGTACTTCACACCCGGGGAGCCACCACTGAAAAGGCCCTGTCACAGGCCAGCACCAACCAGGCAGCCCCTGGTGGTGCCACACAAGGATTTTAGGTAGCAAGGCTGGGCAGGACTCTTCTCTGCCTGAGATTGTTGAAAGTTGCTGTCCGTCAGAGTAAGTACTAGGTGAAATGGGCCACTGGTCTGACCTGATTATCAGGCAGCTGCCCATCTTGCCCCAGGCAAGGGACTGAGGCTGAAATTGCGCACTGTGGCACACAACAGGCTTCTGCTGCAGCACATAGGTGCAGACTTCCAAGGCGCCCGTCTCTGTCGCAGGAGGTCAGGACACGTCCTCCGCTATGACCTGATCCAGGGGTCAGCAAACCTTTTCAGCAGGGGGCCAGTTCGTTGTCCCTCAGACCTTGTGGAGGGCTGGACTATATTTGGGGGGGGGGGGTGAACGAATTCCTATGCCCCACAAATAATCCAGAGGTGCATTTTAAATAAAAGGGCATGTTCTACTCATGTAAAAGCATGCTGATTCCCAGACCACCCACGGGCTGGATTGAGAAGGCGACTGGGCCGCATCCGGTCCCCGGGCCTTAGGTTGCCTACCCATGAGATCAGTGCGTCGCTCAGCCCTTTCAGCTGTTCTCCAGACGTTCCAACCAGGTAGTCCAATACAGCTCCCACCAGTTTGTGCTGCCTGGGACTAAGAAGCATTGTCGTGCAGAACACCTGGAGGGCACCAGGTCAGCAAAGCTTGCCGTCATTTCCTCCTGTCCCTTGCAGGAGTTCTCAGTAGGGGGATTTGCCTCCTTTTTTCTTCCAGAAGTGGCTGGATGCAAATGACCTTTTTATTTGTCTAAAGTAGATCTTGGGTCTCTTTGCTAGAAATTGCCCTGATTAGATTATATATAGTGCTAATTCTGCTTTTCTTAATTAAAAAAAAATCAAGAGTGCCTCTGAAAGTGACTGTGCCCAATCAATAGGCTGCTGACAGTGGCATAATTTGTAATTCCATTTGTAATTTTCCATCAGACATCTGTCTCGGTTCCTTGTGAGTCAACATAGATCTGTGCAACTTTACCCAACTGGCTCTGTTCCAGCAGTGTGGGGTGACTTTCCCCCCTGTAGCTTAGATGGATCTCTGGCGTCTGTCGCCATCAGGGTGAACACACTTTCCCCTGGTCCCAAATGCTGATTTATAACCAGAATGGTATGCACTATGTGCCTTAGAAAAGCCCACACCCAGCCCTGGAGGACCCACAGTCTTTATCCCCATAAAGAACAGAATTCTGCAATCTTGCAGATCACTGAACTTGACATGATGTTGAGCTTCGGGCAGTGAAGCCTCTGCCTCTGATTGGTTGAGCTTCTGTGACCCTACAGAACAGAGCCTGGGAGCTGGGGTGGGGGCAGACTTCAGACTTGCAGGGTCTACTCAATGTTGCCCCCTCCCCAATTGGAAGATCCATTAATTGGAGCCTGATCCAAAAGGCAAAACTTGGAATAAAAGTATTCTGAGCTCAGGAAATTGTTTTTGAGTACCAGAACTGAACCTAGTACATAGTACTTTGTTATCCACAGCTTTCTATATTTCAGTGTGGTGTAGTGGTTAAGAGCGGTGGACTCATAAGCTGGTGAACTGGGTTCGCGTCTCCGCTCCTCCACCTGCAGCTGCTGGGTGACCTTGGGCCAGTCACGCTTCTCTGAAGTCTCTCAGCCCCACTCACCTCACAGAGTGTTTGTTGTGGGGGAGGAAGGGAAAGGAGAATGTCAGCTGCTTTGAGACTCCTTCAGGTAGTGATAAAGCAGGATATCAAATCCAAACTCTTCTTAGCCAGCATGGTGTAGTGGTTAAGAGCAGTGGACTCGTAATCTGGGGAACCGGGTTCGCTTCCCCACTCCTCCACATGCAGCTGCTGGGTGACCCTGGGCTCGTCACACTTCTTTGAAGTCTCTCAGCCCCACTCACCTCACAGAGGGTTTGTTGTGGGGGAGGAAGGGAAAGGAGAATGTTAGCCGCTTTGAGACTCCTTCGAGTAGTGATATAGAGGGGTATCAAATCCAAACTCCTCCTCCTCTTCTTCAGCAGTGTAATTTGGAAAGGGGGGTGGGATTTTTGCCCCTTCTACTTTTATATGGTATGGTGGGGATTTAGAGATCCTTGATGATCACCTGTAAGCCACCCTGAGATCTGCCAGTAGATCCCAGTCCACCTTCTCTCCCCCCCCCCCCCCATTGCAGATTGACGTACAGTGTATTTATTTGTCTCTATGCAGACTGCATTCTGTGGACATCATTCACTTCCTGGGGCTCCCACGGGAGAAGGGCAGCATATAAAAACAAGCTGTATTTGAAAATAGTAAAACAGCCAAATTTAAAACACTTGGACAAGCAGATATGTTTTGACCAGGGTTGAAACCATTGTAAAATCCGGTTCCTGCCACGCTTGGCCGACAAAGAGCCTCTTTGGAAGATGGTCGGGTGTAGAACAGGGGCTGTCAACCTGGTCCTTGCTGCCCACTAGTGGGCGTCTCAGGATTCTAGGTGGGTGGTAGGGGGCTCTCCGGGACAAGCGCTGGTGGGCGGTAAGGAAATTTGACCATCAAGAAAGATGCATTGGTGGGCGGCAGGCATAAAAAGGTTGACTACCCCTGATGTAGAAGAACATGAGCAGAGCCTGCCAGATCAGGCCAGTGGCATCCGGTGCCCATGAGTCCACCATGAGATGCTTGTGGGAAACCAGTAAGCAGGACCTGAGTGTGAGAGCCAGTCTCCCCTCCTGCAATCTCCAGCAGCTGACATTCGGAAGCATCTGTGCCTCTGACGGTGGAGGCAGAGCACAGCCATCCAGGCTAGAAGCCGTCCATCGCCATCGCCTCCTCATTCCTCTTTTGCAGCGAGTCTCATAGTCACACCTGGGTCCCAAGCGCTTCGGGGTTCTTCTGCCTGCTTTTTCTTTTTTTGAAGCAAACCATCGCTAGGTTTCCCATTCAAAGTGTGATTTGCCCACGTGGACAAAACGGGCAAATGGCAGTGGGTTCATTCAGACGCAGGAAACACTGAGCTTTCCTGATCATAACGCCAGCACTTCTTCTTCCCCGTTTTCTACCTCTTGTGTGATGGAACTGTGACTTTTTGAGTGATGTGCTGGAATGTGACAATAAATACCTTTCCCCCCAGTGGGTGTGGTGTGGCACAACAACAACCTCCCTGCCTTCCACACAGGCATGCTTTTGTTGCAGAGAGAGCCCCCCAAGGGGTGCATCTTCCAGGTTAAAGAGATTTTAAGTGGATCTTTGCTGGAATCAAACAACATGGATGTGAGCACTAAACGTGGCCTCTGTTCCACTAGTTTTCCAGAATGGCTTTTATGTTAGGTGAAAACTCAAGTATTGTGCAGAAATTAACAGTCGGGAAACATCAGGGGAATGGAGCAAACTGCTGTGTGAGTTCAGCCTTGGCTTTGCTTCAAGCTAGACGCAACAGGATTCTTCAGCTGAGATGCCTCCATTTCCAGGGGTTGGGCTAGATGACCCTTGGAGTCCTTTTCAACTCTACAGTTCTACAAAGAGAGAGTTGTTGCACACAGTAAACCAGAGAGCATTAGCTCATGCATGTGGAAACTGAAGGCTTCTTAAGGTTTGTTCTTGCTGCTCCAAGCTCTGGTTTGCATTTTGGCTGCCCTGGGCCAGTCAGTTGGGTAGGTCATAATTCAGTTTTTAGGGGGTAAGTGCAGAGTTCCAGCTTGCTGGCATTCGTGTTGAATTTATGTTTTACTTTAAACCAGGTTTAAAGGGGCATTTAGTATATTTGAAAAATGAAAATAAAGCATGCTTGAAGTGGGATTTTTATCTGTTCTCTGGCAGGCTGCAGGATGAGGCCAGTGGGTGTTGTTTACCTTGCTTGGGTCACATCCTGCACAGGCCAGCTGCAGCTTCCTTCAGCTTTTGTGCCTCTGCTGCTTTAGACTTTCCTTTGCTGATAAAGATCAGGTTTGAATGGGAGGCCTGCCTGGGCTAAATGTATGCAAACTAAATCAATTTGCAGATAATAATTTACTTTGCTTAGTTTTGCTCTTTAGAGACTTTCGGGGGGTTTTTTAAACTGTGGTTTTTCCCCTTTACTTTTGCTGGGGGATGGAGGGGAAAGTGTGCTCTGTGGATGGAAGAGATAAGAGCGGTTGGGAGCCTAAAGTACATGGAGGGATTAGCTTGGCTGTCTTTGTTCCATGTTCATATGGGCAGATTCAGAATCTTGAGTGCCTACGATTGTGTTGTGGGTATGCACACCAGAAGCTTCTGTTGCTGCTCATGTGGCTTTCTCGCAAACCCCACCAGCCCCACACTCCCCTTGCCAACCCACAGCCTTCTCTTTACACCTCACCCAGACCCCCTAGCCTCACAGCTCCTCTGTGCCCCTCCATCCCTGCTTTAGTCAAAGCTGCCTTCTCCTCATGCAAATCCAGGACTGTGACGCTGGGATGAGGCAGATCAGTTCCTCCAACGGGGACTGCATGTTGACTGCCTTACAGACAGATAGGTGGATAGATAATTAGAAAACGAAACGTTGCTGGCTCTCCTAAATGCAAAGTGAAATCCTAGAAGTGGGGGGGGGGGGGCTAAGCAGTTCTCTCTTCAGAGTATGTCTTTTGGGCTTTGCACCTCACCGTTCACCTCCTTCCCCTCCTTGGAGGAGCAGATGCAGCCATGCAGAATTAGCAGATCTGCGCAGGTGACATGATTTACTCAGCTTGCAGAATCCTAGAAGCCAGAGCTTGGCAGAGAATGTTAGATACTTCCTCACACAAATAAAGATGCAGCCTTGACGATAGCTGGGATAGCCTTCTGGAAGAGGATATGCAGCTGGTTAGATATGCTGCAGGGCTTCAAAATGAGAACTCTTGGTTTCATGAACTCTCCAGACCACACATTTTTCTCAAGTTTTCCCCATAATCCATGAGAACTAGGAACTTCCTTTAAGAGAGAGAGAGAAATTACCGTAAGGTCGAATTCCATGCCTTGCTTGGGGAAAATGCTGGTGTAAGGAATCTACAGCTGCTGGCCCTGGTGCCAGGCCCTTCCCACTCTCGCCCTGCGACGTCTCCAGTCCAAAGCCTGGTCTTCCTTCATTTTGCCAGCCAATTATGTGCCTTTGCTTTGCCTTCTGATCCTCTTGTGTGGCTTTTCTTTTTAATCTTGAAATGTAAAGATTCAGACGTAACATCTACCACTCTCTCCTATATAAATAAAGGCATAGGGGCTCATACTTGCAGAGCAATCTTAGGCATGTCTACTCGGACGTAAGTCCCATTGAGGTCCCTAGGACAAGCACATGGGATGGCAGCTTTTAATGCCTTTGCAGATCCACTTTGTCCCTCTCTCCCTCCCTCTCTCTCACTTGTCATGGGCTGAGCTTTACAATAGTCACAGCCCACCTTCGGCAGAGAAGAGCTCCTGAGGCAGCATTTTTAATGCAAATGAGGCAGAAGAAGGGAGTATTATGAAAATCCACTGTTGGAGCAGGAAGGAAATGGGGGAGACCTCCCATATTGTATACATGAAGGAAAGTCGGGACCATAGAATGGTAGAGTTGAAAGGGACACCCAGGAGTCATCTAGTCCAACCCCATGCAATGCAGGAATCACTGGCAAATGGCCCCCCAAACTCTGCTTAAAAACCTCCTAGGAAGATGATGGGAGCTGGTCTCCCTCCCAGTAGCAGATGGAGGGCTGCCCCACAGTTGTAGCTGGGGCACAGGGGAGGAAAACTCAAGGAACATCCATTTTGGCAGGGTAGGGGTTGAGTGATTCCCCCTGCTGCCGCCGCCCAATGTTGTTGTGAAGGAGACAACCGAGCTTTAAATTAACAGACTTAGCAGAGCGGGGGAGGGGGGAGAGGACGCCCCCCCCCGTATTATCTGTGGAGAAGCCCCCTCTTTTAATCAGCAGTGTCTGTGTCTCTTTAAGATCACCAGGCTTTTAAAGATCACACAAGGGGTTAGAGGAAAATTACCCTTGACTCTTAACATGCTAATATAATCTTGAACCACATCTTCAGAACGGCAGCTAAAATTGCTTTTTAGATTAACATTTAATTATTAACAGGTCTCTCTCTCTCTCTCTCTCTCTCTCTCTCTCTCAGCTAGCATGCTGCTCCCCCCCCCCCTTGCCAAATATATTAGGCGGGTCTGATGGAGACATTTTCAAGTGAAGGTGGGGGGGGAAGGAGGGTGGCAGGGAGGAAGGTCAGCCATGCCTCCGACAGGCCCCCCCCCTTGCTTTATTGCAAGCCGTTGGCAAGGTGCTAGTGAACTTTCCCTTTTGGGTTTTTTATTTTATATTTCCCATAATTTACAGAGGGGTGACCTTTCCCCAGATTAACTCATTCCACCACCCAAACTGTCAGCTTTGCTAATTGAGTCGCCACTCATTTTCCTTTTCAAGGTTGAGCATAAATTACACCGCAGTTTCCAGCGTAGCAACCTGGGGGGAGGAGGGAGGGACACACACACAAACACGCACAGTAATTCAGCAGTGACTAGCCTTGGAACATGTGAGGAAGGAACAGAGGGTCCTTCTGAACATGTGCAGAGTGCATTGCTATCCTTTCCCAGTGTTGCAGCTTGGAGTGGGCTCGGGTGGAGTTGCCCCATGTGGTCTTGAATCCTCGAGCCTCTTGGGACGTTGTTGGGGTTTTTGAAGAGGACGTGAGGAGCTGAACAGTTGGTGCCCTTAGGATCATCAAAATGTAGAGCTGTAAGGGACCCCAGCGGTCATCTAATCCAACACCCTGCTTAGGAAGGCCAGAACAGCCTGGCTTAGGAAAGTTGTTACAGGTTGGGTTTAACAATTGGGTGAGGAGCCTCCAAACTACTTTTTTGTGCTGGCATTTGTTTCCTTGCAAATGGCTCTTGAGCACTTTTCCTGATCAAGCCAAAAAGAACATTTTGAGAAGACGGGGCAGATCCCTAGAATTCGGGTCATGTCGAGTTTGGTGAGTTGCTGAGCCTGCCAGATGGGATTCCACCGAATGTGAAGCTTTAACACTTGGCTGATGGTAAAAGCTAGATCTGATGAGGCTTAAAACAGACCAGAACTATTTTCTGTGTTGAGGTTTTACCCTCCAAATAACATCCTCACAAGAACCCTGCTGGGTAAGATAAGCTCTGATGGGGGGGGGGCTGTCCCCCAGCAAGCTCCGTGGTGGAGCGGAGATTTGAACCCAGGAGTTCCCTGCCCTACTCCAGATTGCGACACCACACTGGCTCTTGTCTGGGGTCCAGATTCAGCCCTTGACCGTTCAGCTTACCAGGGGACGTGGAGCCAGTCTGCCTCACAGGGTTGCTGGGGACTAACATGAATTTGTGAAATAACCATTGTGGGAAATGGTATTAATGTTCCTGGCTGCTATATGTAATGACCTGTCTGTGCACCAACACTGTGCTAGTGCTGTACAGACAAGGGAACTTTGGGTCCAGGTCAGGGGAGGTAATTGTCCTTCTCTCTTCTGCCTCGGTCAGAGCCCTCCTGGATTCCTGTGTCCACTTCTGGGCTCCACACTTGGAAGAAGGATGTGGACCAGCTGGAAGGTGTGCAGAGGAAGGCAACCAGGGGGATCAGTTATCTGGAAACTGAGCCTTACGAGGAACGGTTGAGGGAGTTGGAGATATTTAGCCCAGAGGAGAGAAGACTGAACGGTGACAGGATCACCATCTTCAAATACCTGAAGGGTTGTCACATGAAAGATGGAACAAGCTCCAGGACCCAAACCAGTGGATTGAAATAGCAAGAAAGAGATTATGACTAAACATTAGGAAGAAATTTGTGACAGTGGGACAGACTCCCTCGGGTGGTGGTGGACTCTCATTCTTTGGAGGTTTATAAATAGAACTTAGATGGCCATCTGTCGGGTATGCTTCAGCTGTGATTTCTGCATTGCAGGGGGTTGGACTGGATGACCCTTTGCAGTCCCTTCCAGCTCTACAATTATGTGATTCCGTGGAAGTTTATGGACCTTCTGCCAGATGGATTTAAAATTATGACTAAGAATAAAAATAAAAAACCAGGCAGGGGAAATGTTGTGTATCGGTGGAGATGTTTGAATGCTCTGAGGACCGATTTTGGTAATGAAGAAGGTCCTGCGGAGGGAGAAGGCATCATTCCAAAAAGGGACAGAGCTTGGAGACAAGATAGCTGCCTTCCTGTCAGGTAAACAGAGGCAGCCAGAATGGCATGGCTTTGAGGCTGCCATGGATTGTGCCAGAGCAGGATGCCTAGCGTTTGACCTGCTGGGAGAACCTTTTGGGATTTTCTCCTGCGCCAGCCCTGCCAGGAGATGTGCAAGGGGATAGAAGTGCGGAAGGTTGTGCAGGAGAACATCCCAAAGAGGGGATTTGGCTCCCGTGTCAGTGAATGCTCTGGTACTACCGTTTTCCTTTTCGTTTGCCAAGTTCTGTTGTAGCCCTGAGTGAAACTTGGTGCTGTCTGAATTGGGCACCTTGCTATTGGGCACCTCTGCTTTTGATGGGGTTTGGGGAACTCCTGAGCATATCGGTAGGGGGAGGGCACCAAATTTGGAAGATTTGCCCATGATGCACATCTTGGATTGAGAAGATGAATTGGGAGCCCTGCCTTTTTCCTTTGAAGTCTTAAACCACCTGTCCTCGTGTGACTGGCAGGCGGATAGCCCTGCTCACTTGCCCAGGGGCCCGTGGGTGTCCTGAACGCGTCTCCTTCCGCAGCCCTTCATCCCTAGAAGTCCAGTGTGCTCACTATCCATTGTGCCACGGAGCCACCTGTTTGGCCTGTTGAGATTGTGGCAGTTCCCAAATCTTCAGAAATCGTCTTTGGGTTGGTTAGCGTTTCTCCAGCAGCCTCTCTGGATCTGAATGTGTCTCTCTCCTCCGCTCTGGCCTCCACCCCCTTTCCCTTTTATCTCAGCCTTGCCGGGCAAGGGGGGAGAGAAGGGCATCGACAGCTGTGCGGCGCCTTATCTTGCCACGGGGACCTTCAGCGCTGGAGATAAGGCCCATCTTATCGCCTGCGGATGTCAGAAAAAGTGCCAAAGAGTTCTATCATTGGCGCATTAGATGTCGGCTGGGTTTTTTTCTTTTATTAAAAAAGTCACAAAGACCTTGGACTTATAAATAGCCTCAATTTTAACGATAGGCTTTCAAAATTAGCAGGCGTTAAGAGAAAAGGCTGTGAAATGAGAGCTGAAAAAAACAGTTGGTTGCCATAGGGTAACTTTTAGAAAGGCAGCTATTTTTAAAAACCGGAGAGTGGCGGATATTGAATGCATTGTGTTCTACCGTTGCTTTACGGGAAGCCTAAAGGCAAAAAAGTGCAGCTGATCTGTTTTGAGTTGGCAGGTGCGATTCAGACCCTGATGTCTTATTCAACATCTTTATCAACGACTTGGATGATGGACTCAAGGGCATCCTGATCAAATTTGCAGATGACACCAAACTGGGAGGGGTGGCTAACACCCCAGAGGACAGGATCACACTTCAAAACGACCTTGACAGATTAGAGAACTGGGCCAAAACAAACAAGATGAATTTTAACAGGGAGAAATGTAAAGTATTGCACTTGGGCAAAAAAAATGAGAGGCACAAATACAAGATGGGGGACACCTGGCTTGAGAGCAGTACATGTGAAAAGGATCTAGGAGTCTTGGTTGACCACAAACTTGACATGAGCCAACAGTGTGACGCGGCAGCTAAAAAAGCCAATGCAATTCTGGGCTGCATCAATAGGAGTATAGCATCTAGATCAAGGGAAGTAATAGTGCCACTGTATTCTGCTCTGGTCAGACCTCACCTGGAGTACTGTGTCCAGTTCTGGGCACCACAGTTCAAGAAGGACACTGACAAACTGGAACGTGTCCAGAGGATGGCAACCAAAATGGTCAAAGGCCTGGAAATGATTCCTTATGAGGAACGGCTAAGGGAGCTGGGCATGTTTAGCCTGGAGAAGAGGAGGTTAAGGGGTGATATGATGTTGTTGTTGTTGTTTAGTCGTATAGTCGTGTCCGACTCTTCGTGACCCCATGGACCAGAGCACGCCAGGCACCTCTGTCTTCCACTGTCTCCCTCAGTTTGGTCAGACTCATGTTTGTAGCTTTGAGAACACTGTCCAACCATCTCATCCTCTGTCGTCCCCTTCTTGTGCCCTCCATCTTTCCCAACATCAGGGTCTTTTCCAGGGAGTCTTCTCTTCTCATGAGGTGGCCAAAGTATTGGAGCCTCAGCTTCACGATCTGTCCTTCCAGTGAGCACTCAGGGCTGATTTCCTTAAGAATGGATGCGTTTGATCTTCTTGCAGTCCATGGGACTCTCAAGAGTCTCCTCCAGCACCATAATTCAAAAGCATCCATTCTTCGGCGATCAGCCTTCTTTATGGTCCATAAAGTGATATGATAGCCATGTTCAAATATATAAAAGGATGTCACATAGAGGAGGGAGAAAGGTTGTTTTCTGCTGCTCCAGAGAAGCGGACACGGAGCAATGGATCCAAACTACAAGAAAGAAGATTCCACCTAAACATTAGGAAGAACTTCCTGACAGTAAGAGCTGTTCGACAGTGGAATTTGCTGCCAAGGAGTGTGGTGGAGTCTCCTTCTTTGGAGGTCTTTAAGCAGAGGCTTGACAACCATATGTCAGGAGTGCTCTGATGGTGTTTCCTGCTTGGCAGGGGGTTGGACTCGATGGCCCTTGTGGTCTCTTCCAACTCTATGATTCTATGAAATGCCTCTTCTTGTCCAGAGAACCTGGGGTGGAACTCCCCCTCCCTCCCTTTCTGCCTCCTTGGATCCTTGGCCCCTTGCCCACATCCCATAATAAGTTTATGGAATGCAGTGCCACAAGCTGCTTGGTGACAGCCACTTGCCCAGAGAGCTGTAAAGCACACAGATCTCTGGAAGAGGAGGGGGAAATGTCTGTCCTCAGGGACTTGCCATGTACAAGTGTCGTCCCCCCCCCTTATGTGGGGGTTGCATTCTGGGCCCCTGCCCACATAAGTGAAATTGCATAATAGGGAGGGCGTGTGGGGAGGACATAGAGAGAGACTCGCCCTGGAAATCAGTCAGGCTGCTGCCTCCCTACCTGGGGGGGGGGGGGGGCTGAGCAAGTGGTGGCAACGGCCATGGAGGGCGAGGGCCTAGAAAGGGGCCCAGCAGGGCCTTTGGTCTAGCGTCCTTTCGTGGAACCTCCATGTTCAGAATCGGTGTGCCTGTGAGTATGAGCTCCTGGGGATGAACCACAGAGGAGCCCTGTTTCCCGTGTGGCCTGTTTCCCGTAGGGGCACTTAGCTGATGACTGCGGAAGGGGGCAGGACCTGGCCTGATCCAGCCCTCCTGCAATGCACAGTTTTCCTTGCCCTTGAGTCCTGGGAGGGAGTCTTTCTCTCCCCAACCCATTTCTGTAGGTGACCTGCTATATTCAGCCCAGATTCAGCACTTCTGATATATTTCAGGAAGCTGTTTGTTTGCCTGTTCTCTGTGCATTTGGACAGCTCTTAAGATACCATAAACAAATTTGGCATGGTGGTTCCTGAGATCAAGGGGCAGGTTTTAATTTGTGCTCGGATAAGATTGGACACCATTTTGAATCAAGGCTGAACCTTTGAAAACAATATGGATTTTAACAATTGATGTCAAAACTGCATTATTTGTTCCTGAGCCATGGCTGCTGGTTCATTGCAAGAGGGGTCCTCCTCAGCCTTTTCTGAGCTGCAGCTTGCAGGACAGAGGGCCCCCCATTTCTCAATATGCCTGCCTCCCCCCTTCTGTCTCCCTCTGTAAAACAAAACCAGAAGGAGCTGTGGGCATTGGTGCTGACGGGCAGCGTGCCTTAATGTGGCCCAGTGGTGGCTCTGGCCTCACCAGGGTGCTGGCCAGGTGCAACGGAGATCTTGTACCTGTAGAACTGCCTCTTCTTGAGGTGGGCAGAAGATACTCTAGGAGACAAGGGGACCAAAGCATCTCTCCAGGTTCAGGTGGTTTGAGGTTTTGTGGCTAATTAAGAGTGATGTGACCTTTTCTAGGAGAACCTGTCAGCGGAACTTATGGGGGGGGGGCATGAGAAGGATGTTGGCGCCCGCGGCACCCTTTGCCTCTTTGCCTTGCCACGTGAGTTTAGTGACCCAGAGAAGGAAATGGGGATCCACAAATACAGTTGCTAACAAACGGTGATGGCTAGAAATTTAATTTTGTTCTGGAAAACCTGCTGGGAAGACTCTCAGAAAGGCAGTGTCTTGTGCTAGGATCAGCGTCATGTAGGTTGGACGCTTTTGAAAAACACCTGGTGCACTTAAACTTTGCCTGTGTGGAGCAGAAAGCTCAAAAAGGCCGTCTCTTTTTCTGACTAGTGAAAGCATACAGTGGCTTCCCAATGCAGCCGTAATTTGTGGGTCCTTGGAGAGAAGCCTCCCTCCCTCCCTCCCTGGAAGACCTGGCCTTGTGGGATCATGAGGATCCCCAGGCTGCTGCGAGGACGCAGGCCGTATTTCTGCACATAGAGAGCACCTCCATCACATTCGCTGCATCTCTGCTTTCAGAGTTTCATCAGAGGCAGTAAATGCTTCTGAGTAGCCATTGCAGGAACTGCAGGGAAGGAGAGTTGCTCTTCTGCTGGGGTCCTGCTTGCAGTTTTCCCATAATGAGCATGTGGCTGACCATGGTGAGAACAGGGTGCTGGAGTCTTGTCAGCCTTGTCCTGCAGGCTCTCTTCCTTCCTATCCATTGCAAGGGTGACCCTCTGCTGTTGTGCAGTTCTTTATTTCAGGTGAAACAGAAGGCCAGCAGTCCTTTTCCATCTGAGCCGAATACCCCAAATAGACGCAACTGGAGCCTGGTGCAAAGAGTTGTGGGAGCTGGGGGGGGGGGCTCCAGAGCATTCCCCTTGTGGCTAGTGGCCATCAGTAGCCTTATTCTTTAAAAATCTGTTCAGTCCTCTTCTTAATCCATCCACACTTTGTGGCCATCCCAGCCTCCTGCTGCAGGGAGTTCCATAGTTTAACTATGTGCCGGGTAAATAAGTCTTTTTTTCTGTTCCAAATCCTCCAGCCTTTCGCTCTCTTGGGCTGTTTTGCGTCCCAGTGGCCTGCTGGATGAGGGAACTGGTGGGAAGTGGAGTCAGCAGCAGCTGGAGGGGCTGCAAATGGGTCTCCAGCCTCCATCTCCAATTTCAGTGTCCATATTATAAAGCCCAGACAGCAAACTCTGGCTAAAGTGCGCAGGAAGAGAACTGTGTGCTGAGCATGGTCTCTTGCTTTGTCTCTGGCCAGAGCCAGCTTGGAACTCAATCTGGGGTGGTTGGGAATTAGTTCAAATGCAGATGAAGCTAACTAAGCTAATGTTAAGCATTTGAACAGATCAGCCTCAAAGTCTCATTAGCTGATTCAGGGCCTTGCACGGTGCCCCCTTCCCTTTCGAACAGTCCTCCTCAGATGACAGTCAATCAGGACAGCTGGCTTCTGTGCCCCATCTCAGCCCTCCCATGTGCAGACCACGATAGGTTGACGTTGGGGGGGTGTTTCTCATGCTGGATCTCCTGTAGGAATTAGGGATGCAGAAGGTTACAGTTTTGCAGGATTACTGTTTGTGCATTTGGGGTGGGATCCTAGAAGGGTCCCCAAGGGACATCTTGTCCTACCTCCAGAAAAGGAGGAATCTCAGCTAAAGCACAGGTGACAGGTGGCTGTTCAACCTCTGCTTAAAAATCCACCGCCTTCTGAGGGAGTCCATTCCACTGCCAAACACTTCTTACCCTCGGAAAGTTCTTCCTGGTGTTTAGCTGGAATCGCCTTTCTTGTAACTTGTCTCCATTGCTTCGCGTCTTCCCCTCCAGAGTGGCAGAAAACACAGCCCTTCAGATATTTGAAGATGTGTTTTTAGATTTCTGGATTTTGTCTGTGTTGCTTTAACTGATGTAAGCAACCTTGAGTCCTGGTTGGGGGGGAAACATGGAGTATAAATAAATGTTCTAATAATAACTCACCTGCAGCTTAAACTCCATGTTGGGAGATCCCATCTCTGCCCCATTTTGAGACACACAACCCCCACGGTTGGCCCAGTGCATTTTCCTGCAAAATCCAAGCAGCTTTTCAATTTTGAGGCAGTAGGGTAGGTCTGAAAGTGAGAGCATTTGCTGCCAGTCAGGGTTGACAGTACTGAGCTGAATAGACCAATGGCCTGACTCTGTACAAAGCTTAGCCTGTTCCTAGTAGGTTTGCTCCTTCCATAGGTTTCATGGCAGCTCATGTCTGGCAGTGTACCTTGAGCTCATGCCGCAGAAGCTGCAGTGGACCCCTGGCAGGGGTGGGGGGAACATAGCAGATGGAGTAAACCAAATGCACAAGGTGCCCCGTTAAAGATGTGGTAGATCAGCCTGGCTAGTTGGTCTCCCACCATTCTCTGGTCCACAGCCTCCAAAGCTCCCTCAGGCATTTCATCCTCTGCCTCATACCAAGCCAGACCTTCATGACCTAGACCACCAGAAGAGCCCCTCTGGCTCGGGACAGCAGGGTCCCCTTCAGCACAGCCTCCTGTTCTCACGGTGGCCAGCCAGGTCCCTGTTGTGGGGAAGAGCCTCTGGCCTCCTTGGGCATCCAGCAACTGGCATTCAGAAGCGTTGCTGCCGTGCAAAGCTAAAATTTGCATTTGTTGCTTTGCCCCCCCTTTTCTCTGGCATGGGGCTCCTGGAAGGCTGCCCATACGTGCCCTTGGTCTGCAATAGGGTCCCTCCAGGCAGAACTGCATGGAAAGAGACCCTGATGCTTCCTTGCACTCGC
The DNA here is from genome assembly GCF_964106645.2 of Podarcis pityusensis. NCBI lineage: Eukaryota > Metazoa > Chordata > Lepidosauria > Squamata > Lacertidae > Podarcis > Podarcis pityusensis. The sequence goes on from NC_138038.1 coordinate 1,608,832, forward strand.
ATGGTTGCTGAGCAGTTTTGGGTCTGTCTGTGCACGCTCCATGACATCACAGCAGATGAGCCAATCCGATGGGGAGCCTGACAGGCCCCCGTGCAAACCAGCTTGACCTTGTTACCATACGGATATAAGAGGCAACTGGTTTTGCGTTAACCTGCGCCCTGTCTTCAGTTCCAGGAGTGGGTCACCTCTCAGGTTTGTGGTCTGTCATAATGTACGTCACTCTTTGTGTGATGAGGAAAATAGGAAGCTGCAGTTCTAAGAGTTTTCGCTTCCCAGAGTTTCTTCCCCAGCCGCCTTTGCTCCGGCTTCTCCAGGTGGCAGCGCTGGTCTCCGGGGAGAGGAGGGCTGCCTGTGGATTTGCCAGGAGGATTAACACAAAGCGCCAGGCGGGCAGGGAGGGCCAGCAGCAGCACCCTCTTGCCAGAGACCCAGATGGCGAGTACCTGTTGGCTGGTCATCAAGAGCTGGAGGAGACGGCAGGTGGGATGAGGCTTAGGACAAGGAGGGCGGGCGAGGGATTGGAGCAGCGCCATGGCTGTGCAGGAGAAGCGCTGCGGAAAGGGGACGGGCGGACGCCTTTATTTCAGGGAGCATCTCAGCTCTGCAAATAAAGAACGCTGTATCTGTCTACTCCAGGGCTATTGTTATTGCTATTTATTTACATTCTGCCTTTTCCCCAGACCGGGACTCCAGGCAGCTTATGGATAAAAATGCAAAAATGGAGAGAAAACTGGGAAAGCTAAAAACATAGAAAGGATAATAATTTTAAAAAGCAATTACAACAATAATTTTAAAATGTTTTATTTTTACACACACACACACCAGAACAATTGGACAAAGCAGCAGTGGCCTGACCCAGTCTTGATACTTAAAATTATTATTATGGTCACTTTCCCTCCCCCCTATGGTCCCCGGGCTGGGTGCAACCTTAAAAGACAGTAATAAAAGCAAGTTTAAAGCTGCTTACAGTCACAGAAATAGGGTGGATTGTGAAAATATGTATCTCCAAATGTCCAATGCCAGGGTAAAGAGGCACATCTTCTGCATTTGCCAGGAACTGCATAATGACAATGCACCTCTGGGGGCAGAAGTTCTTCAGCTGAGGGGCCACCGCAGAGAAGGCCCTCCACTCGCAGGCCACCACTCCCTGCCACTTCTCAGGGTGGAGGAAGTACTAGGAGGTCCCCCTCTGCTGATGGCAGCACCCAAGTGGGTCTGTAGGGAAGGAGGGGGTCTTTCAGATATTGGAGGCCTGAGTTGTTTAGGGCTTTGGACGTTAACGTGAGCACCTTGAATTGGGCCCAGAAATGAACTGGCAACCAGTGCAGCTCGTTTAAATCAGGTGTTATGTGGATCTAAACAACACCGGCTGGTAATCTGACAGCTGCATTTTGGACCCATGAAAGTTTCTGAGTTGTCTGCAGGGGTAGCCCACATAGAGCGCATTGGCCTCCCCACCCTTTGGGAGCGACCAGGGATTGAGCCTAGGACCTTGGAAATGCTTTGGTGGAGCACTGGCTTCTCATTCTGCTGGGAGGGGCTGGCTGTGTTCAGGACACAGGAACCACCCGAGAATTGGAAACTGTGGACCTAGTCCAGGTACAGCCCCATGGCACAGCCCCACTGTGGCTCAGCCATGCCTGGGGAGTGGCAGCAGGAGCCACAAGGAGCCTTGTGTGGCCTCGGTCTTCTCTCTGGGAACTCACTTGTGGGCCTAGTGTGACGTGCAAACTGGGAGTGTCAGGATACCTTAAGTGAGAGGAACATAGGTCCCTTCCTGCAAAATCTGCAGCACATGCATCCCTCTGGCTGGTTTTTTGCACCTTGCATGAATTGCATCTGATTGCGCCCTAAAAACCCCGCCTCCTGCCTTCCTTGTGGCTTTTGTTGTTGTGGAGTTTAGCTGCTTCCCAGCGCTCTAGCGGCTTGCTAGCTCCCTGTATGACCAGGCCAAGGTTGTAATCCTGGCATTGTGGAGGTGAGCAGCTGGCTGGCTTATCAGTCAAGTGTATTCAATTCCCAAATAAGCCCTGCTCTGTTCTCGGATGTGTGCGCATATATGTATTTTCTTCTCTCCAACTACATAATTTCTGACTGATTGTGATATCATATTTTAAAATTACCAGAAATCAAAGCCGGGAAATGGATATCGCTGCTTTTTACCACGAGCTGCATTAACGAGGGACATATAACGAATGCTCCTTTCTCTGTGTCTCGCTCCTTTTCTTAAAGACAGTAATAGGAGAAAATTGGTTTTGAAACAGAATAAAAGTCCCTTTCAGAGGAAAATCACTTCTTTCAAGGTACCTTTGCAGAAAGTAAAATAGTCAGTGATGAAAGGTGGTTGTGTGATTGTCTTCTGCTTTTAGAGAGAGTCTGCTACAGATGGGGAAATACAAGATTGGGATAATTACATGGTAACGAACTCTTGTTGTGAAATTAGCATCTTAAGAAAAATAGTGAAAAAGGCTTTTATTCATGAATACTTCATTACTCGGAGGAAAGTGGACCAATTTGGCAACTCCAGGCACCTGTTCAGGATTAAATAACTTTTCTCTCGGCGCACCTTTCCCTCGCAAGTGTAGCATGTTTTTGCCGAACTTTTTGAAGGAGAAATGGATCCTTTGAGGTGGTCCGGATAGGGACAGCGGAAGCAGCCTCTTCAGCCCAACTGGCCCTGTGGGAATGGCTTCAGAAAGGTGCAAACACTTCTGTGGTTTTTGAAAAATACCAGAAATCAAGTCAGGTTTCCCTACGCACAAGGAAGAGTTGTTCAAACTTTGGCACACCACATGTGCTGTGTGCCTTGATTGCTTACAAGAACGGGCAGAGGGGGGGGGGAATGTATACTTGTAAAAACTGTTTAGGAATAAAAAAAATGTACATTTTGGAACTGGTTTGATTTCTCCTTTTTGTGAGTGTTTTGCTTTTCAATATTTTTAAATTTGGTTTTCTACATCCTGCTGTTTCTCCACTAGCTCAGTTTTTAGCTACTCATTCTTTTTTACTTTTTCAATGAAATCTGATATAATATGCACACATTTATAAGTGGCACCAGTGTGACCTGGTTTTGATGCAGGGACTTGAACCTCCCTCCCCACAGGACAAGAACCCACAAGCAGGATTTGTGTTGAGAAACAAAAGATTGCCTCTGTTGTTCTTATAATAAACCGCAAAGTGTCTAAGTGCGTACTGCTGTGCAGCAACTGAGTTTTAAAAAACTATTTTAAAGCCTGCATATATACAGTCATTTAAAAATAAAAACTTTTATCATTCTTATTATTTTTAAACTCACTAGCTACCTTTTTTGCCATTGCAATCCAAAGCAGCTCGCAACAAAATGTAGATAACATACATTAAAACCATCACAAAACAAAAGCGTAGAAAAATAGAAAACACATTCATGGTTTTAAAAGGCAGGATCAAAATATCCTTCCCATCCAAGGGGCCACAGGTAGTTAAAATACCAAAGCTCTGGTGAAAATGAAACGTTTTTGCCTGGTGCCAAAAGATGCGTAATGATGGCGCCAGGAGGGCCTCTCTAGGGAGAGCATTCCGCAAGTCGGGAGCCATCACGGAGAAGGCCCCATTCTCGTGTTTCTAGCTCTGGACCTCCCATAGAGGAATGCGGGAGGGACAAAGGGCAGAATAAACAGCAAGAAGCAGCAAAGGTTGCAGGCAGCATAAAAACCTGTTTGAGCCCAAGCCTCTGCTGAGCTGGCCACAGCAGCAAGCCAGAGACACGAAGTGCTGCCTCTGAACATGTGTGCAGAAACCCCTTCAGTTGTTGTTTCATTCCATTGTGAGATCTGGGTGGGTGGGGTGCTTTGAAAATGTATTTTTCTTCCTTCCTTGGTTTTAAATGTACCCGTCTGGTTTTTTGCTTGCTTGCTTGCTTGCAAGTTGCCTTAGAACTGTAGAGGTGGAAGGGGCCCTGAGGGTCACTCAGTCCAACCCCCTGCAATGCCTTGAGTTGCCATTGGTAAGAAAAGGTGGCCCATAAATTTACTGTGTGATAGCAGCCCTTGTTAAGGGAAGGTGTCTCTTGGGGTAGGCAGCCTCTCTGGCTCATGGCTGCCCTGCCTGCCTGCCCCCTGTTTGAAGGCCAGAGTTCCCTCCTGAGGTTGCCTTTTCTCTCTTGGGGGACGAGTCACGAGGCAGCAAAGGACACAAGTCTGTTTGGAAGGGAGGAGGACGATCCGCAGGGAGGCTGAGAGCGAGCAATTCCTTGCTGTCCATGCTAATTTATCAGCCTGGAGAGGAGACGGCCAGCCATTTCCGCTCACGCCTGTCGGCTGCGTTCAGGGGGAAGGACGTTGGGCTAAATCGTGCTGACATAACCATTAACCAGTTCACTCCAGTCAGAGGGGACGGACGGTGTGCAGTCTCCCACTTCATGGGCCGTGATGAGGAAATGTCCCCCGGGGGGGAATTGTGCCAGGGGCAAAACGCCAGAGCAGGAGGGAACTTCCCTGCCTTTCCCCAGCACCCTTCCTTGCGCTTCTGGGCGGGACGAGGGCCGGCCGTGGCCCCTTCTGGGCTCCCACCCACAGAAACATCCCAGGAGCGGTGACCTTGAGCCTGGCCGGCCAGCCAGCAGCCGCCCCATTTTGGCCAGGCACTTTCCTTGAGGACCGCTGGCGGTTTTGTTTGCTTTCCATGCAAATGGAGTTGGCGCAGCATGGGATTGCAACTGCTTTCCCTCAGCTTTGTTAATTTGAAATTTTGTCTGCACAACAATCTTCTTTTAAAAGTAACCAGAAGTTTACTTACATTCAGTTCACAGTAGGTTCCCTGAAGGCAGGCTTTAGCTTGTAGTTACAGAAGAGAGAGTGGGTTCATCCCATATGGGGATTGAGCCCATGTGCTGCTGGCTGAGAGCCAGCAGTCAGCAAAGGGTATCAGGATGGAATAAAGCGAAGAAGAAGAAGGGAAGATGGATGTGTGACCAGCCTTTTTATGGGGTCTCCCAGGGTCACGCCCATCTACTTGGTCACATGTAGGAGGAGGATGCTCCAGACAGGTGTGACAGAAAGTCCTCCTGGCTGGAGTAACATCCCCCTGTGGGTCTACTCTGGACAAACAGGAAATGTTGTATTTGACTGCCTTCTGTGATGTTACATCCCACGCAATTTAGGTTTTCTTTTTGTTTTCCTTACCACCACTCTGAGATTTTAAGGGCCTGCCTTAGTTCCACCTGTGTAATTTCTCCTGGGGACATTTTGCTCGCAGCCTTGGGGAAATGGTGCCTGCTTCCATTTGGCATATCCGAAGGAGGAGATTTGGTGCGGGGCAGAGGGAAAGGAGTAGCTGCAGGTCTTGCACCTGTTCTTCGGGCTTCGTCCCTGTTCCGCTCCGCCCATCCCTCCAGCATTTCTCAGGAGGTTGCTTCTAATTAGCAGCCCCAAAAGGTTACCATGAATTGTTTGAAAGTCACCCGGAGCAGAGCAGGACACTGTTTTATTCCAGTTCCCTCTGCAGTCAGAATTGATGGTGAGGAAAAGGGATTTTCACACTAGCTGCTCCTGCGCCTGCCATGCTGAGGGAGCTAGAAAGCCGCAAGGCTGGGAATCGGGACTGAAGGATCAGGAAGAAAGGGGTGGAGATCCGCTGCAGGGTTTAATCTGAGCCCAGGACAAAGAGCTGATCTTTACATGGACAGCAGTCACGTAGGACCCTGATATTTGGGACTTCACTGCTTGCAGATTAACAGGCTGCATTTTTTAAAAAATGGCCCCCTTTGGGGAAGGTGGTACAACTAGGGCAGGGGTAGGCAACCTAAGGCCCGGGGGCCGGATGCAGCCCAGTCGCCTTCTCAATCCAGCCCACGGACGGTCCAGGAATCAGCATGTTTTTACATGAGTAGAATGTGTCATTTTATTTAAAATGCCTCTCTGGGTTATTTGTGGGGCCTGCCTGGTGTTTTTACATGAGTAGAACGTGTGCTTTTATTTAAAATGCATCTCTGGGTTATTTGTGGGGAATAGGAATTCGTTCATTCCCCCCCCCCCCCAATATATATATATATATATATATATATATATATATATATATATATAGTCTGGCCCACCACATGGTCTGAGGGATGGTGGACCGACCCAGGCTGAAAAAGGTTGCTGACACCTGAACTAGGGGGTTAACATTAAAGGGCAAAGAGCAGCAACCATTTAGTTATCTGTGTGTGTATGGGGGGCACCATTTATTTTGTCTTTTTACCTTGGGCACTAAAATGTTTTGAGCTGTCTTGTGTTCTTGGTGGTTAAAGAAAACATACACGGAGAGAGACAGCATCCCTGCATTTAGAAATGAGCATCTAAGGGAGGAAGGCTATAGCTCCAACTTTAACCATTACCCGCTAATTTTCTAAGTGTAAGGATTATTTTATTGTTAAAAAAAATGAGAGGGAATCTAAACATGCAATTCCCCACCTACAATCATGGTAGTAAAGTTCCAAGAAATAGTGCACAGTTGTTCTAAAGAGAGGGAAATCTGCTCCAAACCTATTTATGATGCCTGGGCTTAGACCAGGAATATGTTAGGGAAGATCACATAGCTATCTATCTAGATCAAAGGCCAATTAAAAAAACAAAACCTCATATTTCAAAAATGCCCATCCTATGAAGTATCCCTTAGGAACAACTTTTAAAAATGCAATCTGAATATGATACAGTCCAAACATTTTCAGTCATAATATCTTAAAATAAAATCCATGAATTTTTATCTAAGATATCTAGATAAAAGTCCGTTTTTCCATTTAAAAGAAGTAGTGTGACCTTTTGAGGTTAACTGTACATCAATATTTCGTATGTTTGTTGCACTGGTTAATATTTAGACCAAGATGGGGGAACCTGTGACACCCCCCCATCTCCCACCCCCCTGAGCCGACATGCCAAATGGTCAGAAATGGTGGGAGGTGCATCCAGCAGCGTCTAGAAAGTCACAGGTTTCTCACCCCTAATTTAGCCCCCGAGGTGTTTACTTTCTGGGCCATGGGAAATCCGGCTCTGGCTGCTCCAGGGTTCCAGTGAGGCTTTCTGGAGCAACAAACCAGACATCTTAATTCTTGCATCAGGCAACAAGTATGCACGCCTCTTGGGTGATTTGCATGAATCCGGATGTTGGAAGGCTAATTTTAAGTCAGTCCACCTGGAAACAAGTGGAGGCAGTAGGGAAAGAGGGAGACTTGTGCCTTTCCTTAGGGACAGCCAGGCTCCGGCACTCCTGAGACCAAGAAGCAGCCTTCCTGACCAGAGAACCTGTCCTTCCAGGCATATGCTGAGTTCTTGCAAGCTGCCTGATGGTTTAAGCCGACCTCCCCTTCTTTCTCCTCCCCACATTTGCTTGTTGCTCCCTGGGTAGGCCAGTCTTTCCTCCAGCAGCCAGAGATCTGTGTGTGATGTGATATATGCATCCTGACAAGCAGCTGTCAGTGGATTTCAGCATGGAAGCATAATGGAACAGAAACCTCCTCTCGGAAGGACACTGTCTGCTCCTTGTACATTGCCAGCCGACCTTTTCCCTGCGCCTGGTTGCAGTGGCAAGGCCATTCCAGACGTCACTCAGGGTGGAGAGGAACGAAGCATAATTTATGCCATGCGCTGCACTTCCCAAAGGATAGTGCTGTGTGCTGAGCTCCAAAGGAGCAAATCGGTGGCTTTGGCCTCTTTCCCCTCGCCTTGACTTTGATCATCGGGATTTCGAGGGCAGCCTGAGATGGGGCAGCTGAAAGCTCCTGAGCCCGCATTCCCCTTTTGCCAGAGGGAGGGTGGAGCGAAGGCTGCATGCTGGGGGAAGCATGTGCTACTTTTCGGGTGGAGGGGGGACATCCAGTGCGAGTTGAGTGTTTTCTAAAACTTGGGGAAAGTTTTGTGTTTTGTTTGTTCCCATCAGGTGTTGCTGGTAAAAGTTGCCCTGTTGGGAGGACTGTCCTCTCAAACAAATACAAGGATTCTTTGGTTGTGATTTCTGCATTGCAAGGGGTTGGACTCTGGGGTCCCTTCCAAGTAGACAGTTTTAGGATTCTGTCATCTGCTGGGAAAAGAGCCCACCTTTGTGCCACTTCAGCTTTTATTGATGCTTCTGGGGTTATTGGGGGGGGGGCTTGGTGTTCCTACCCACCCAGAAGGAAGTGATAGAAAACCACTTTTGGAAAACTTCCATAGTTGACTTTCTGTCGTGTCCTTGGATCAGCCTGCTGAGTCCTCCATGGTGCACACATTTAAATTGTAATGCTCAGACCATTCTGGAAGTCACTCAGGGCTAGGACAGAAGGCAGTGGGGTGGGGGCGGGGTGATTAAGCATAAGTAATTTAAATAATGTTGCCAAGACTGTCCAGATTCTGCACCAAGAAAAACAATAATAAAGCTGGATTCAGCAAACTGTGTGCATTATGCAAATTAGGCAACTATGCACAATATGTCTTATTTGGTGTAATTTATTTTCCTCTCCGCCATTCTGCATACATTATTCTGGCTTTGTTAGTCATGGGTAGGGCCTCAGAAATTCCCTAGAAATATCATTCAGCAACTTCTGTTGTTTTGAGGCTTCTGGCAGTATCTCCCTCGTCCTTTCAAGCACATCTCCACCACCATAAGGCCTATGTCCTTCGTTTGTCTTGAATTCAGCTGCCTGGTGCTGCACTCTGAGCTGTTCTGTTTAGCAATCTTCTTATTGACTCAGTTTGCAAGGTTCTCTGAAGTGGGAGAATCACACAACTTAGTCTGCATTCACACAGCAGTTTATTCCACAATATTTCCCTCTTAATTTCTGCATTATATTTGAACTTTCATGCAACTTAAAAGCCACTTCCATAAATTTAGCAGAATATAGTGCAAGTTTAGTGCTCATTTCAGTGTTATTTCCAACAGATTTTTTTACTGGAAACAAATTACATGGGAATGAGTGCTAAACTTTCACTATATTACGCTACATTTCTGAAAGTAGCTTTTACATTGTTTGGAAGCTCAAATATCTCGTGAAAGGTAATAGCTAGGGAAACATGAAAGTGGAAATAAACTGTTGTGTGGATGCAATCTGCATTTTTCCTAGGCTGTCTGTGATGTCTGTTATTACTGACTAGTGAGGTTCTAGGGGTCTTAGTAGACCACAATCTGAACATGAGGCAACAGTGTGATGCAGCAGCAAAAAAAGCTAATACTATTCTAGCCTGCATCAACAAAAGTCTAGTGTCCGGATCAAGGGAAGTAATAGTCCCACTCTCTTCTGCCTTGGTCAAAGCACACCTGGAATACGTTGTCCAATTCTGGATGTCACAATTTAAGAAGGATGTTGACAAGCTGGAACGTGTGCAGAGGAGGGCAACCAGAATGATCAAGGGTCTGGAAACCAAGCCTTAGGAAGAATGGTTGTGGGAGCTGGGTATGTTTAGCCTGGAAAGACAGGGGAGATGTCTAAAGGGTTGTCCCATGGAAGATGGAGCAAGCTTGTTTTCTCCTTCTCTGGAGGGCAGGACCAGAACCAATGACTTCAAGTTACAAGAAAGGAGATTCAGAATCAACATCAGGAAAAACTTTCTGAGGGTAGGAGCCGTTCAACAGTGGAATGGGCTTCCTCGGGGGGGGGGGTGGCCTCTCCTTCCTTGGAGGTTGGATGGCCATCTGTCAGGGATGCTTTAGTTGAGATTCCCGCATGGCAAGGGGGTTGGACTAGATAATTCCATGATGCTATGACTCCCTCCAGTTTTGCTGACTGACGCTCTTCCGTCTTTTTGGGTCCCCCGCAGCGCACTCTGGATTGACGCCACTGGAGCCTTTTCCCTGCCACCAGTCATGTTGGCCTGCCTGCAGAGGACACAGAACCCGCCCAGCCAGCACCTCACCTGCCCAAACAAGGCCCTGGAGCCACGCAAGTGTGAGTAGACCCCCTCGCTGGTTCTTCTGCGGACTCGACTCACAACTGCCTTCACACAAACCAAAGCTGGTGTTAGTCGTAACGATTCCCATTGTGGGACACTTTCCAAGGTGTGCCTCTGTGGCCACATCTGCACCATGTGGGTTAAATCGCTATGGAACCATTTCAAATAGCTGCAGCTTCCCCCCAAGAGTTTTGGAGCTGCGGTGTGTTGGGGGTGCCAAGAGTTGTTGGGAATGCGCACCCCCCCCACACACACACTTAACAGAGATTGATTGTGAAGCCACCCTGGGAATTGTAGTTCTGGGAGGGAAATTGCTGGGACAGTTATCCCCTAACAACTCCCAGCACCCTTAACAAACTACACCTTCCAGAATTCTTTGGGGGAAGCTTAAAGTGGCGTTGTAATGTTTCAGATGTATGGTTTGAAGGGAGCTCAGCCCGTGTGGCCAAGGAATGGCCAGGGATAAAGGGGGAGATCTAGGTCCCTAGAGCGGAGGAGAGAGTGGAAAGTGGGTGGGTGCTCAGGGGTAGCCTGCAGTCTGGGGGCCATGACAATCAGCCTAGTTTCCTCCCCCAGCAAAAGTGCAGCCATTGGGGGCATGGGAGTGGCGCTCTCTCCATCCCACGAGGGTTCTGGGCTGTTGCTATTTTGGCTCAGCATCCCTTTGCTGGTTGGTGGGGGCTGGGAGCAGGGAGCCGTTTGACTGGAGTGGGTGGGGTGGGGGTCGCGCTCTTCTGAGTCATGTCACATGGAGAAACACTGCCCCCTGAGTGAGCTTGACCAGGGTTTGGCGTGGAGAAGGATCCCTGGGCTGAGAGCAAATGCGAGGGTGGCAGTCAGAAGGAGAGAGAGCGAGAGAGCGAGCGCCTGTGCTTTCTCTGAGCAGGGAGAACGGCTGGCCCTTCCTGCTTCCCCTTGATGCTGTCTGGCCATATTGAAAAGTATATTTATTTAGCAAATAAGAAGAAGAGGAAGGGCAGGTGGGAAGTGGAGACGGGAGCTGGGCTTGGATGGGTGGGGGAAGTGGGTTCCCATGGCTGGGCAGTGCCCCGTGGCTGGGGTGGGGAGCACCCTTTGCTGCCGTGCTGCGACTTGGGTGCTCGCCAGCCAGGGCCCCATGCAGCCAACGCCCCGAAGGAATTGCTTCCTGCCTCCCCTTCCTTTTTATTTCCTTCTCAGGCCCCTGTAATTATTTCTCTGGGTTTTGCTGTGATTCTGCGGCTCCTGATGAGTTGGCCTTTCAGATAAGCCGTAAACTAGTTACATTAAAATAGGTTCCGAAAGGTCACTCATCAAAGCACCTGTTCCTTGCGGTCTTTGTCTCTCCATCCAAAGCTGTGATTAAATGTCTATTTAATGAGCCCGGCTGAGGCAGGCTGCGGTGACCTCTCTGGCTGCAAAGGCGCATTAAGAGTCTCAAGTGATGAATGTGTATTTTTAAACCGGAGGGCTGGGGGTTGGGGGTTCCCCCCCTCCCCTGTCTTGCATCAGGAGCCCTCTCTCCTCTTCTCCCTTCAAGTGTTTGCCGTGTTCCAGGCCTGGAGATGAACATTTCTGCTGCTTTGATCACTGAGACCCAGCATGGGTTTCTCAAAAACAAATCATGCCAGACAAATCTCATTTCTTTTTTTGACAGAGTTACAACCTTGGTGGATCAGGGGAATGATGTGACGTCATGTATCTTGACTTCACTAAGGCTTTTGACAAAGTCCCCCAGGATATTCTTGCAGAGAAGGTGATCGAATGGTGGCCTGCACAGCATTTGAGGAACTGGACTTGCAGTCCTTCCTCCCCGTCCTCTGATGAACGGTTGTTGGGGTAATCGGAAAAGATGGCTCTTCTTAGAACTAGGCACGATTTAGAAGCGACTCTGATTACTTAATTTGCTCCTGAGTATCTCGGCAATTATCTTTATGGGCCTTATTTCTTGTCCTCTGGCGTCGTTTCCGTCGATATTAAATGAGCCCACCTCGCAGCGTGGCAGCGGCTGGCCTGCCACCACCACAGAATCCTATTATCCTGCCTGTGCTGCTGAATAATTTTTGTATTAATTTCACATCAAAGGTGAGCCTGTTAATGTTGGCCTCCCGCCTGTGCTGGAAGGCACAGGGGATGTTGGCATTTCTGAGGCTCTTCCTCTGCCTTTCTCCTCCTGCTGTGGACACGCTGGCTGGCTGGCTGCCCTGGGGGGCTGCCCTGGGGGGCTGTCAACAAGCACCCCTCTCTCTTCCCAGTTTTCCTTCTCCCGTTTCTCCTGGGCTTCCTTCGTCTCACATAGTGGTGCATTGCAGCAGGAACGGTGAGCTTGTTGCCCTCCATAAGTTATCGTTATTGTTTATTAAATTTGTACAGCATCCTTCACCTGTAGATCTCTTCAGAGGGTCTCCTGTCTGTGCCCCACATGTGCCCCAATGCAACCAGTGCTATGCCCCTGGTGGGTCTGGAAGCTTGGCAGTGAGGTCCTGCTCACTGTTGTGGCTTCTGTGGTCCCTGCCACAGGGCGAGGGGGCAGCCTCAAGGAGGTAGTGAGGGCCAAGGAGTCAGGGCTGGTTGTGAGCCTCAGTTGTCCATTTGAGACTTGTGGGTATAGAGCAATATATAAATTCTAATAACAACAATGATGATGTCAGAGCCAATTCTCCAGCTGCAGACTCCTGGTTTATTTTTAAAGAGGTAACTGACCTTGCACCCGTCTCTCCTCCCCCTGTCCCCCCCCCCCCATGGATGCATCCTCCATGGAGCTGGATCCTCCTCTCTCTTCTCCCACCTGCAGGAGGACAAGCCTTGGGGCCGCCTTTCTTCTTCAGCTAGGCACCCCCTGAGTGCTGTGCCGCTAAAAATCGGGGCAGAAATCAGCCTGCCCTTTCCATCTCTGGGGGGAAAGCGCTTCTCTCTCTCTTGCTGATTAATTTAGTAATGGATTTCTCCCTTCCCCTTTAATATATGATTTTATATATTTTTCATACCAGGCAGCATTAGTGTGCAAAGCAGTGGAGTTTTAGAAGCAATCAATATCCCTGAGCTATGGAGCATGTGGAGCATTATTTCCAACTCTGATTTGGGGACTAGCTGGTCCTGCAAAAGGAAGTTTTTATATATCTCCCTTTAAAAGGAGTAAAGGGAAACCAATAGTGGGTGAGTCCAACGGTCAAGAAAGCGGTTTCTGCCCATGCCATAGAGGGAAGTGAGGGGCAGATGGGGCTCGTCCGCCTGGGAAAGGAGCCCATCTAGGAGAAGGAAAACTCTGATCCTAAACCTCCACTGCCTGGCAGGATATCTTCAGGAGAAGAAAAGGCTCAAGAGGAAGCCCTCCACAAATCCAGAGCGGAGACAGTTGGATGGCGCCTTGTCCGCCTCCTTATAGCAACTCCTGCAGCCAAGCTGGTGCCAAACGTCTGGCTCTGCTTTCTTTTGGACCGCAACAGCGTGGCTGAGAGCGGGTCTTGTGTTTGGGCTGCCCAGGACCTCTGTACACACTGCCTAGGCTTGTGCCCAGGGGAGGGGGGTTCATTTCAGTGCTGCTGACACAATGGCTTGACTTCACCCCCAGACGTGCACTCCATTGTCTCTCAAGACAGATGGATGCCAACAAGTTATATCCCACCTTTTTCTCTAAGGAGCTCAAGGCGGCGTATGTGGTTCTCTGCCTCCTCCTTTAATCTCCACAACAACCCTGTGAGGTGAGTTAGGCAGAGAGGCAGGGACTGGCTCAAGGTCACCCAGTGAACTCCATGGCGGAGTGGGGATTTGAACCCTGGTCTCTCCCAGGTCCTAGTCTGACACTCTGACTTCTGTACCACTTTGGCTGCCAGCTGCCCAGCCTTGTTTGACACAGCCTGGATTTATAGCATGGGAATGTTCTCTTGAAACAGAGTAACTCGGCCCAGCCTGCCTTGCCACTGTCTGTCAGCAAAGCAAGGTGGACCACAAAAGGGGTCGTGACCAGACTGAATCTGTGCCCTCTCTTTAGCTGTGTCAGGTGATGGTCTTTTTATCTTCAATTTCTCCCCCCCCCCTTCTGTGTTTATAGGAGCATGGGGCTTTACTTTAAATTATAAACTGACTAATGTGGGGGACGGAGACAGTGCTCCTGAAGGTAGGAGTCTATCAATTGATGAAGATGATCATCCAAATGTCATAGACCAAATGGAGCAAACGGCACGCAGACCTAGTGGTGGGAGGAAAAAATCCTTAAATAAGAGGCACGGGGGAATGATTAATGGACTTCAATGTCTGTACACTAATGCGCAAAGCATGGGAAATAAACAAGATGAGCTTGAGCTCTTGGTACAGCAAACTAAATATGACATAATAGGCATCACTGAAACCTGGTGGGATAAGTCCCACGATTGGAATGTAATAATGGGGGGATACAATCTATTTCAGAGAAACAGACCAGACAAGAAAGGAGGGGGAGGAGTGGCGTTATATGTCAGGGATGTGTATACCTGTGAAGAGATCCAAGATTTAGAACCTCAAAGCCAAAGTGAGAGCATTTGGGTCAAAATTAAGGGAGAGAAGAATAACAGTGACCTCATTGTGGGAGTTTACTATAGATCCCCAAGCCAAACGGAGGACATAGATGATGCCTTCCTGGAACAGATGGCCAAGCATGCAAAAGGAAGGGAGATAGTAGTAATGGGGGACTTCAATTACCCGGATATTTGTTGGATGTCAAACTCAGCCAAGAGCATAAGGTCAAACAGATTCCTCACTGGCCTTGCAGACAACTTCATTGTCCAGAAAGTGGGAGAAGCAACAAGAGGAACAGCCATTTTAGATCTGGTCCTAACCAATGTTGATGACCTGGTTAGTGGGGTAGAAATGGAAGGATCATTAGGTGCGAGTGATCATGCTCTTCTGAAGTTTACTATACAGCGGAAAGGAGCAGCCAAGCATACTAGGACTCAATTTCTTGACTTTAAGAAAGCCGACTTCATAAAACTTAGGGAAGTGCTGGGTGAGATCCCATGGACAGTAATACTAAAAGGAAAGGGAGTTCATGATGGCTGGGAGTTTGTTAAGAGGGAGATAGTAAAAGCACAAAGTCAGGCAATACCAATGAGACGGAAACATGGAAGGTGCCTAAAGAAGCCAGGGTGGCTATCTAAAGAACTTTTAACTGAGTTAAGATTAAAAAAGGATGTGTACAAAAAATGGAAAAGGGGGGAAACCACCAAAGAGGAATTCAAACAAATAGCCAGCACGTGTAGACACAAAGTCAGAAAAGCTAAAGCACAGAATGAACTCAGGCTTGCTAGAGAGGTTAAAAGCAACAAAAAAGGCTTTTATGGGTATGTCCGTAGCAAAAGGAAGAACAAAGAAACAGTGGGGTCACTCAGAGGAGAAGATGGTGAAATGCAAACAGGGGACACAGAAAGAGCTGAACTCCTCAATGCCTTCTTTGCCTCAGTCTTCTCCGATAAAGAAAACAATGCCCGACCTGAAGAATTTGGAGCAAATGATTCAGCAGAGGAAACACAGCCCAGAATAACTAAGGAGATAGTACAAGAATACTTGGCTAGTTTAGATGCATTCAAGTCTCCAGGGCCAGATGAACTGCATCCAAGAGTATTAAAAGAACTGGCAGATGTGATCTCAGAACCACTGGCAGTCATCTTTGAGAATTCCTGGAGAACAGGCGAAGTCCCGGCAGACTGGAGGAGGGCAAATGTTGTCCCTATTTTCAAAAAGGGGAAAAGAGAGGACCCAAATAATTACCGCCCAGTCAGTCTGACATCAATACCAGGGAAGATTCTGGAGCAGATCATTAAGCAAACAGTCTGTGAGCACCTAGAAAGGAATGCTGTGATCACCAATAGTCAGCATGGATTTCTGAAAAATAAGTCATGTCAGACTAACCTGAGCTCGTTTTTTGACAGAATTACAAGCCTGGTAGATGAAGGGAACGCAGTGGATGTAGCCTACCTTGATTTCAGCAAGGCATTTGACAAGGTGCCCCATGATATTCTTGTAAAGAAGCTGGTAAAATGCGGTCTTGACTATGCTACCACTCAGTAGATTTGTACAGTGGTGCCCCGCAAGACGAATGCCTCGCAAGACGGAAAACCCGCAAGATGAAAGGGTTTTCTGTTTTGGAGGCGCTTCGCAAGACGAATTTCCCTATGGGCTTGCATCGCAAGACGAAAGCCCATAGGGAAATGCTGGCGGTCGGGAGCAAAGACTTTCGCCCACAGCCGGCCTTCAGAAGAGGACCTCTTCTGAAGGCCGGCGGGGGGGGGGCAAAAGTCTTTGCTCCCCCCCCGCCTGCCTTCCCCCCGCCTGCCCCGGGCGATCTTAAAATGCTGGCGGGCGGGAGCGAAGCGTTCGCTGCCGACCCCCAGCATTTTAAAATCTCCCCGGGACAGCAGAGAAGTCTCTGCTGTCCCGGGGAGATTTTAAAATGCTGGGGGTCGGGAGCGAAGCGTTCACTGCTGACCCCCAGCATTTTAAAATCTCCCCGGGACAGCAGAGAAGTCTCTGCTGTCCCGGGGAGATTTTAAAATGCTGGGGGTCGGGAGCGTTCGCTGCCGACCTCCAGCATTTTAAAATCTCCCCCTGTCCCGGGGAGATTTTAAAATGCTGGGGGTCGGGAGCGAAGCGTTCACTGCCGACCCCCAGCATTTTAAAATCTCCCCGGGACAGCAGAGAAGTCTCTGCTGTCCCGGGGAGATTTTAAAATGCTGGGGGTCGGGAGCGAAGCGTTCGCTCCCAACCCCCAGCATTTTAAAACGCTGTTCCGAAGCGGGGCGGGGGGGGCGGGAACACCTGCCCCAGCCGCCCCACTTCGGAACGCTGTTCCGAAGCGGGGCGGGGGGCCGGGAACACCTGCCCCAGCCGCCCCACTTCGGAACGCTGTTCCGAAGCGGGGCGGGGGGCCGGGAACACCTGCCCCAGCCGCCCCACTTCGGAACGCTGTTCCGAAGCGGGGCGGGGGGGGGCGGGAACACCTGCCCCAGCCGCCCCACTTCGGAACGCTGCTCCGAAGCGGGGCGGGGGGCGGGAACACCTTCTGAAGGCGGGCGGGGGGCGAAAGTCTTTGTCCCCCCTGCCTGCCTTCCCAGGGGCTTTTAAATCGCCCCGGACAGCGGAGAAGTCCTCCGCTGTCCGGGGCGATTTTAAAATGCCGCCCGCCAGCATTTTAAGATCGCCCGGACAGCGGAGAAGTCCTCCGCTGTCCTGGGGTTTTTTAAAATGCTGGGGGTGGGAAGAAAAGCCCTTGTTGTCCCCCCCCCCCAGCCTTCAGAAGAGGTCTGGGGACAGACTGTCCCCGGACCTGGTCTGAAGGCGGTTTCCCTAGGAACGCATTGATTGATTTTCAATGCATTCCTATGGGAAACCGTGCATCGCAAGACGAAAAACTCGCAAGACGAAGAGACTTGCGGAACGAATTAATTTCGTCTTGCGAGGCACCACTGTAACTGGCTGACTGACCGAACCCAAAGGGTGCTCATCAATGGTTCCTCTTCATCCTGGAGAAGAGTGACTAGTGGGGTGCCACAGGGTTCTGTCTTGGGCCCGGTCTTATTCAACATCTTTATCAACGACTTGGATGATGGACTCAAGGGCATCCTGATCAAATTTGCAGATGACACCAAACTGGGAGGGGTGGCTAACACCCCAGAGGACAGGATCACACTTCAAAACGACCTTGACAGATTAGAGAACTGGGCCAAAACAAACAAGATGAATTTTAACAGGGAGAAATGTAAAGTATTGCACTTGGGCAAAAAAAATGAGAGGCACAAATACAAGATGGGGGACACCTGGCTTGAGAGCAGTACATGTGAAAAGGATCTAGGAGTCTTGGTTGATCACAAACTTGACATGAGCCAACAGTGTGACGCGGCAGCTAAAAAAGCCAATGCAATTCTGGGCCTCATCAATAGGAGTATAGCATCTAGATCAAGGGAAGTAATAGTGCCACTGTATTCTGCTCTGGTCAGACCTCACCTGGAGTACTGTGTCCAGTTCTGGGCACCACAGTTCAAGAAGGACACTGACAAACTGGAACGTGTCCAGAGGATGGCAACCAAAATGGTCCAAGGCCTGGAAACGATGCCTTATGAGGAACGGCTAAGGGAGCTGGGCATGTTTAGCCTGGAGAAGAGGAGGTTAAGGGGTGATATGATAGCCACGTTCAAATATATAAAAAGGATGTCACATAGAGGAGGGAGAAATGTTGTTTTCTGCTGCTCCAGAGAAGCGGACATGGAGCAATGGATCCAAACTACAAGAACGAAGATTCCACCTAAACATTAGGAATAACTTCCTGACAGTAAGAGCTGTTCGACAGTGGAATTTGCTGCCAAGGAGTGTGGTGGAGTCTCCTTCTTTGGAGGTCTTTAAGCAGAGGCTTGACAACCATATGTCAGGAGTGCTCTGATGGTGTTTCCTGCTTGGCAGGGGGTTGGACTCGATGGCCCTTGTGGTCTCTTCCAACTCTATGATTCTATGATTCTAAATCAAACACCCCCTCCTCTGCTCAGCTGTCCTCTCACTCCTCTGCTGTCTCCCTGCAGCTGCAGAGCCCTGGCTCATATTTTAATTAAATGTCACTTTCCGCATGCCTCTGCCTTTGCACTTTGTCTGTGCCTGTATCTGCTCCTGGAACCCCGGCTGCTGTTTCTACTACAAACGCAGGAAGTCTGTGCTGCCGCTGTAACGGCTGGAGATCAATATTCTTCTCCTGAGCTGGCTGGTGTCTTCTTCCACGAGCAATTAAAAAATACCTCTTGGAGGGGTCTCAATGGAGCCGATCAGTGGGGCATCTTGAGTCTGGGACATGCATCTCCTGTCCCAGGTCCTGGTGCCTCTCCTTGAGCTTGCGATCTCTGCCTTCCACTGCTCACAAAACGTCAGGCACCCCGGCCGGCACCACTCTTGGACGAGGCCCCCTGCTCCCTTCTTTGGCAGGGCTCAACTTTCCTTTTTCTTGGAACGAAACTGTGGAACAAAGTTGGTGGCCCTTGTTGCCCTTCTGGCCAAAGTTGCCCCCTCCAACGCACCATCTTTAGGGGTTATTAGTTTCAGAGATGGCCCGCTCCAGAGCCGGGGGAGGCTGGCAGGGTCGGCCCCCGGCAGTTGTGCTGGGCTTTGCAGCAAATGGCAGGAGCCCAGGAAGCTTTCTTGTCCCGTTGGTCCATCTAGCTCAGTATGGCCTACACTGAACGTTGGAAGCTCTTCTGAGCTGCAGCCGGGAGACCTTCCTAGCCCTACCTGGAGATGCCAGGTTTTAAACCTGGGAGCTTCTGCATGCAAAGGAGAGGTCCTGGCACTCAGACGCAGCCTAGGCTCATGAGAGGTGGAGGGAAGAGGGGGTTTAGGCCACCAGACTTTTAAAAATGAGCATGCGCTTGCGGAGCTGGCTGTGCTGCTCAAGTGATCCACCAGATGTGATCCGTTGGCTTCCTATCAGGGACTCCCTGCTGTTGGTCACCCTGGTGAGCTCCTTCCGGAAGATAAAAATCTACTTGTCAATAATAATAACAGCAACAGTTTTAATACAACAATCATCAGCTGTGTACAAATGCTGCTGGGTATTCCAAGAATACCACTGTGCAGATTTCAATATTTTATTTAATATCCTTTTCCCTTGATGATAGGAGCTAATAATCCCCCCACACCCCATAATTACTATGTTTTTCAAACCTTTTTTGCTCCCACAACATTAAGGCTTTGAAGATGCTTCCGTGTTCCTTGACAGTGCCTCATGGATTTGTTGACCAGATCCCTTTTTGGCTGATCAGATTCCCAGCCCTTAAGTGGTGGATCATTTTTGCAGGTATCAGAAGAGACTTGCTGGATCTAACCAAAGGTCCATCTCAGTCAGACCCTGTTTTTCAACAACCCCCCCAAAACATCCCACTGGAGAAGGCTGGGGGTGTCCACAGTAGCTTTGGGGTGCTGGGTGACTGTCTCTCTCCTGGGGGGAAATGAAGCCCCATGGGGTGGGGAATGGGTCTAGACTGGGCCTGCAGTACGGCTTATGTGTTTGTGGGCGGCTTGCTGGTCCCATGGGTCCATTGGTGCACCTTCATCTGCACCTCAGCACTTTCAGTTTTATGCCTTCCCCCCTTTTTTTTAATAATATTTATTAAAGTTTCAAAAGAAGAAAAATCACATTAATAAAAAAATTAACAATAAAAAGGAAAAATACAAAGTAGAAAAAAGAAAAAAAACAGTTAAAAACAATTCCATCTTTTCTTCACTTCTTTTACGTTTACTTGTTTCCCGGACCTCCTCATACCTCCCTCTTTTGTATTCCAATTCAATTTGTTAATCCAGCAATTCCTTTCCCTCCTTTTTAATCCTAATCTTTAATCTTGATATATTATAACATTAAATTTTAACATATTAAAAACCAATTTTACCATATTCTTTTGTACCTATACCGCTAGAAACCACTTAATTTCAATCCAACATCATTCTAACATTCATTAAATTTGCAATATTTCTGTAAATAGTCTTTAAATTTCTTCCAATCTTCTTCCACCGACTCTTCTCCCTGGTCACGGATTCTGCCAGTCATTTCCGCCAATTCCATATAGTCCATCAATTTCATCTGCCATTCCTCCAGTGTGGGTAAGTCTTGTGTCTTCCAATGCTTTGCATTAAGTATTCTTGCTGCTGTTGTAGCATACATAAAGAAAGTTCTGTCCTTTTTTAACACCGATTGGCCAACTATGCCCAGGAGAAAGGCCTCTGGTTTCTTCAAGAAGGTATATTTAAATACCTTTTTTAGTTCATTATAAATCATCTCCCAGAAAGCCTTAATCCTTGGGCATGTCCACCAAAGGTGAAAAAATGTACCTTCAGTTTCTTTACATTTCCAACATTTATTATCAGGCACATGATAGATTTTTGCAAGCTTGACTGGGGTTATGTACCACCTGTATATCATTTTCATAATATTTTCTCTTAAGACATTACATGCCGTAAATTTCATACCTGTGGTCCACAACTGTTCCCAGTCAGCAAACATAATGTTATGTCCAACGTCTTGTGCCCATTTAATCATAGCAGATTTCACCGTTTCATCCTGAGTGTTCCATTTCAACAGCAAGTTATACATCTTTGACAAAATCTTAGTTTTGGGTTCTAACAATTCTGTTTCTAATTTTGATTTTTGCATCTGGAAGCCGATTTTCTTGTCCAAATTGTATGCCTCCATTATCTGATAATAATGAAGCCAGTCTCGCACTTTGTTTTTTAGTTTTTCAAAACTCTGCAGTTTCAATCTATCTCCATCTTGTTCCAAAATTTCCCAATATTTCGGCCATTTGGCCTCCATATTGAGCTTTTTCAGAGCTTTCGCTTCCATCGGTGACAGCCACCTTGGAGTTTTATTTTCCAGTAGGTCTTTATATCTTATCCAGACATTAAACAATGCTTTCCTGACAATATGGTTTTTAAATGCTTTATGTGCTTTGACCTTATCGTACCACAGATATGCACGCCATCCAAATACATTGTTAAAACCTTCTAAGAGTTTTATGCCTTCCCAGCCATACTAGTGGGCGGGGGGGGGGGCTTGACGGGACTCATTCCTGCCGTGTGTTGCTGTCCCCTCCCCTTAATTAGTAAGAACACAAAAGGAGCCTCCTGGATCAGGCCAGTGGCCCATCTAGTCCAGCACCCTGTTCTCACAGGGGCCAACCAGATGCCCGGGATGGGAAATCTGCAACCCCCAACACAGATGTTGGGTCACCCCCAGCCCCCCAAATAGAATCAGAGAGTGTTATCTTGCGCAGTCTTCTCTGTTTCCGTCTCTTTGCCCGCCCCCTTGGATGGAGGCTGATCCTGGCCTGCCTTCTCCCCCATGGATGCAGAGAAGGATGAAAGGAGGTGGAGGAGGAGGAGGAGGAGAAAAAGAAAGACAAGAGGGAAAGAAAAGTAGCGTGAGCGTTGACAAGACTTTTCAGAAGTCCTCTTCCAAGGCCCCATTACACAGTGTCCTTTTGTGTTCCCTGAAAGTATTTTGGCAGCTTATCTGCCAAAGGTTTTCAGCCTCTGAAATGCTCAAGTGGGAGGTTCAGGGATGCTTTTGAGGCATCTGCTGCTGCTGCTGCTGCTGCCGACTCTGAGTGGGATAGCCTTTGGGTACTTTGAGATCCTGCTTTCAAAGTCTAGAACTTAAGTGCCCCTGCCTGTATGCGCCAAAGACCAACGAAAGCTCTTATGGGCATTCAGAGGCACACTAATGCGTTGCGCATGCATGAAGGCGCCCTTTTCTGAATTGGGGGTGTGTTCTGCATTCTTCCCCAGGGCACACACAAAGCTTCCTTGGGCATAAGGGGGTCCAAGAGACTTCTTACAGAACGCCATTGTGCAAATGTCGCCTCGGTTGAACCATGTCATGTGACTGAGACCAATCTCAATCTCAAAGTGCCGGAGACTTTTCAGTTCAGTGAAAAGTCAAGTAAGAGGTGGCAGGATAGGATCGTAGAATCGTAGAGTTGGAAGGGACTGAAAGGGTCCTCTAGTCCAGCCCCCTGCAATGCAGGAACCTCTGCTAACTTGCACCCCCTTCGCTTAAATCCTATGCAGAAAAACTCAGAATCCTGCCAAATGTATAAAATTAGGTGGGGCCTGGAGAAAGAGGAAAGAGAAAAGTTTTTCTTGCTCTCTCATAACCCTGGAACTTGTGGACATCGAGTGAAGCCAGGTGTTGGAAGATTCAGGAGTTTACCTCTATTTATTTTCAGTTATCATTCATGCCATACTGGCTGCTCTTAGGGGGAGGGGGAGCTAACAAGTCAAATTAATTAGAGCAGGGGTTCCCAGTTAGCTAGGTACTGCAGACCTTATTTTTCCAAAGCCAAACCATGGACCCTCTACTTTGGAAAATGTTGATATCTCCATGGTAGGTTTTGTTATGCGAATGGTGCCACAGATCCCCTGGGTGGATCACGTGGACCCCCTGGGTTCCGTGGACCACCAGCTGGGAGCCACTGCATTAGAGCAACAAAGGAAGTATCTAGGGGCTGCTAAAAAGGTCCGGAAGAGGAGGCAGTGCCTTGGTGGGCCAGTTGTGGCCTGTTAGATGTGGCAAGTCCTCGTATCTTCACAAACTCTTTCCTGGTGCCTCTGGTGGCAGCAAACCTCTTGCTTTCTTTGTGTGCTTCCAGTGCGCTGCTGCCCTGGTGTTTCCTCCCATCGCAGGTGTGTCTCTGAAAGGGGAGATAACAAGAGCTGCTTGTTTACCAGAGCCTGCCAATGAACAAAAGGGCTTTGACGCTGCGCTTCAAATGCCACCTCTTGCAGTGAAAACACTGCTTTTGAGCATGATTGGATTTCGTGCCCAACCAGAAATAGGAATATTTTCCTAAATGTGGCAAGCACTGCACTCGCCGGTCTCCCATGTTCCCTTCCCAAGAGTCCCCTCCTTTGCAGGGCAAAAAGAGAGAGGGAGGTTCAGGTATTCATTAATCATAG
The DNA here is from genome assembly GCF_964106645.2 of Podarcis pityusensis. Lineage (NCBI taxonomy): Eukaryota > Metazoa > Chordata > Lepidosauria > Squamata > Lacertidae > Podarcis > Podarcis pityusensis. Next base: position 1,632,144 of record NC_138038.1, read on the forward strand.
ATAGTTGTGTTAAAAATAAAAAGGGAACAAAATCAACAAATCAGGTTTCTGTACAAAAATCTGGGCTATTGCATGTCAACGATACTGTTAGCCTAATCTGCAGAAACCTTTTTGTGTGTGTTGTGGATACGGGGCAGTGGGGGGCTGCTGCTTGGTGTGGTCTATTTCCCTGTGGCACACCCCGCCAGAAAAGTTTGCCTGGCCAATTCTTGGGCTCAGCCAGAAATGCCCCCGGCCCACATGCCCTTGGTGGGCAGGAGCCAAAGGAACAAAGTAAGCGGAGCCACCAGTTCTGTTCTTACTCTTGTACAGCTGTGCAAAAGAGCAGAAGTTTCTCCATGCCCCCCCCCCATCTGTCCACCCTCTAGCCGAGAAAGTGGAATGGGCACAACTCAGTGGCATTTGCTTGGAGCAGGGGGAGGGAACCTGGGCAGAGTCTGGCGGGCCAGATGGATGGAGAATGGGGACCTCAGCCTGAGGACCCCCACCCCTAGGCAAGTTGGAGGAGGCTGGATTGCAGGGGGTTGGCCAGGGTTCCCCTCTGTGATTCTATGGTGAAGCTGCCTTGGCCCTCTGGATTTTAACAGCTGCATGCAAAGAATCCTGCCCTGTTGTTAGATTGTAGGATATTTTCAATTCTTTCTGTTGGCTTTTGTTTAAAGCTCCGCTGTGCCAGAGGTGGAAAATAAGATGATAAACTCCCACCTCCCCACCCTTCAAGAGCTCTGTTGTTTTCCACTCTGCTTCCAGGTGTGATACAAAACACCCAGCGAATCTGGGAATGTGCCTGCTGTACCTCAGAGACACAGGCTCTGCAGAACCCCACATTCTAAAGCAAGTGCTCTCTCTCTCTCCCATCGTGACCTGCAAAATGGTGCTTTTACAAAAGGTAGTGCAGTCCTGTGTCTCCCAGGGGATCCATGGCGGGGGGGGGGGCAAGGAGATCCCCTTGGCTGGAAAATGTTGTGCCCACTAGGCCTCTCCCAACAATTGCTTGAGGGGGGCTTCCCTCCAATCCCCTAATAGGCAATTAATTCTCCTTCAAGCCCATTTCGTCTTGGGGCAAAGTTCATGAGGCAGCCTGTGGAATTTGCAGCATTGCATTTTCTGTGCTACCTTCGCATGTGATTTTACACATGCAAGCCTGTTTACCAAATCCATGTCAAGTTCACCTCCATGCCTTTTGCATCTGATTTTGCCCCAAATTGTCCACCTGTAGCAGACCAGCCAGGTCCTCTCACCCTTTTTAGAAACTCTGTAATGTTTCTTTCTGCATAAAATTGCAGGCAGCTGTGGATTCTTAATCTCTCTTTCTAGGAAACAGTCTTAAGTTTGTTGCATAGCAGTGGAGCCTGGCTTTTATGGTCCATCTGCGGAGGCAGCGTGAGGGCGTTGCACTTGTGGAAATTCCCTCTGTTGAGTGATAAAAACTGTTTTAATTGCATCTGCATTTTTTAAACAACAACAACACCACCTCTTTTAATAGCTTCCTAATTAATATATTATACTAATTTTTTATTATAATAATTTTTATTGGTTTTTACATATACTTCCTTACATAACATCATATTGATCCATATTTTTAACAAGCATTTTTGTTTTCTTTTTATTTAATTTAAAACCTGCTACCTGTCCACATTGTTCAATTCTTTCCAGTGCTTCCATTGCACTGGTTGATGGGTCCTCTACTGTTATAACTAAATCGTCTGCAAAGGCTTTCTATTTATATTCTTTTCGACCGACACCAATTCCTTTAATCTTGTCAGTTTTTCTCATATTTCTTAGAAGGACTTTCAGGACTGTTATAAATAATAATGGCGGTAATGGGCAACCTTGTCTGGCAATCTAGCTTTTTCTGTTCTCATCCTGAAGCAAAGTTCTTAACCTGAAACAATACTTATGGGTTAACGGAGTCTGTAACCTGAAGCGAATGTAACCCGAGGTACCACTGTAATTCCAATTTTTTATTATAAATTCCCAAGAAATATTATTAAAGGCCTTCTCAGCATCTATAAATAATACATTATACTAATACCCATGGTATTTTGACAAAGTTGCAGGAGGAAAGTTTTTCTCTTGTGCGCACCCACAAAATATCACCTTAATTTCCACATGGGTTTACACAGGAGCCGAGACAAGATTCCCAAACCCTCCCTCGACTCTGCCCTGTTCAGCTGCATTCCCAGGTGTCCCTGGCAGCTGCTCCTATGTTAGGACCATGGAAATAAATTCTCTGCCGTAGTTGAAGACAGAAAGTTGGGTGGCCTGGAGCTGACCCCCAGTACTCTTCCATCTTGCCAGGACTTTGCTGGCTGACCCCCAGGTTTTGACTCAGCAGAAAGCGTTTGGAGTCTCCATGTTCTTTCTTGGTTATCATTGCATGGGGTGTCATTGGTCCCTGGTAGCTCCAGGTAGGACTGAGAATGTCCCTTGGCTGAAACACTGGAGAACCACTCACCAACTCTGCATAGAACAGTTTCCCAGTATTGTATTCATTCCTCTTAAGTGCATTTTATTGTTGGTTTGCATAATCTTAATTTATGGCCCAAATGCTTGTCAGCCTGCACCTTAGTCTTATCGTGGTCCTCTCTGATGGGCATTGCTGTTTTTCAGCGAGAGGGACGGGGCTTTGTCTGTGGTGGCACCCCACTTGTGGAACTCCTTGCGCCTTTGGAGGTGCAGCCGCCATCCTCATACTTGAGTTTTGACCATCAGCTTTATCCACCCTGGCTTTTCAGATAAGCTGGTGTTTGTGCGGTTGTATGTGTTGTTCTATCTGCTTCCTCACTAATATAAAGACTCATGCATTGTCTGGGGTTTGATTTATTTAGGCATTTTCTCTCTCTTAGGTTAGTTCGGCTTTTGTTGTATTTTATGTTGGAAACTTTCAATAAAAAACGATTAAAAATATATAGGCATTTTGATGATTGTTGTTGATCTGGTTTATTGTTGTGAACCAACCTACAATCTCAATTCATTTTATTTTAATTTTTATTTAAAAGCATTTCCTTTGCTTTAGATTTTGAAATTCGTAATTGATGCAAATCAAATAAACAAATGCATAGGTCATTCTCGCCCTCTCTCTTCCTAATCTCCCTTTCCTGCAGCTTGGCTTGCTTTGGCTTGCAAATTCTGGCCCCTTTCTCTCTGCTTGCAGCCCTGTAGTAGTTGTGTTGCACATGCTGGGAACAGGTGGGTAGATGGACCTTCTCCACTATTGCATGGCAGGTAGTGACAGAGATGCTGTTTTTGGGTTTCCTTATTCTCCATTTTACCAAGCTTAGTGGGGGGCGGGCTGGGGGAGGGGGCAGTACCCACTGCACTCGCAGCCAAAGCCACAAGCGGGGGGGGGGGGGGAGTAAGCTTGTAAAAAACAAGACTGTGCATTTTTACTGGTCTGTTTTGCAATGTGCCTGCCCTCTTTTGCTGCCCTGTTTTATATGCCCATATCCCTGGCCATAAAAGGTAAAGGGACCCCTGACCATTAGGTCCAGTTGTGGCCGACTCTGGGGTTGCGACGCTCTTCTCGCTTTAATGGCCGAGGGAGCTGGCGTACAGCTTGGTCATGTGGCCAGCATAACTAATCCGCTTCTGACGAACCAGAGCAGCGCACGGAAACGCTGTTTGCCTTCCCGCCGGAGTGGTACCTATTTATCTACTTGCACTTTGACGTGCTTTTGAACTGCTAGGTTGGCAGGAGCAGGGACCAAGCAACAGGAGCTCACCCCGTCGTGGGGATTTGAACCGCCGACCTTCTGATCGGCAAGTCCTAGGCTCTGTGGTTTAACCCAAAGCGCCACCTACGTCCCATCCTTGTCCATAAAACATGTTGAATTTCCCTGCCCCCCTTTCTCTCCCCCTTAGTTTCACGAGCTGACCTTGGGCCAGTCACCCTCTCTCAGCCTGACCTACCTCGTGGGGTTGTTGTGGGGATTAAGTGAGGAGGGGGAGAACCCTGTTTGCCACCCCTGAGCTCTTTGGAGAAAGAGGGGGGAGTCTAAATGCAGTGAGAACATTTTTGCACTGGAGTGCACATTTTGCACTCTTGGTACGGCCCCTTGCCAGTGAAAGGAGCCTCCAGTTAAAAGCTTCAGGCGCCGCTGCTGCAGCCCTTTGTGCCGGAGTGTCGAGCGTCTTCCGAGAGTTCCCTCCGCCGCGCCTGACCAGTGGGGTCCGTCAGCGCAAAGGAGGCCCCTTCCCTTCCCGCGAATCAAATATTAATCTGCAGCCATTCAAGGAGGATGTTGCTTAAATGGCAGAACAGAGAGGCTGGGAAGTGCCTCCGGCATCCTGCAGGGCCCTTCAGTTGCGTTTATGCGCGTCCTCTGCGCAGCCTCTCCTGTCGTCCTGACATCTGCCCGCCCCTCATCTCTGCGCCTGCTGCTTCCTTCCCCGCTTCCCCCGACTGGGTGGCAGAGAAGGCCAGCAGTTTCACGAAGGCAAAGCGTTGCTGCTTCTGCAGCTGCAGGTGCCTCCCTCCTCAGATCCCTAAGCCCTTCCACAAAAGAGCTGCCTCTTTGTGCAAAGTTCTGTGGGGATTTTGATTTCTGCCTCACGTAGAGCAGCATGACCTGGGAGGAAGGGCATTTCCAGAGACTCCCTGGTTCAGATCTCACAGAGGCAGCAGTGCTTCTGAGTACCAGTTGGTGGAAACCACAGGAGGGAAGAGTTGCTCTGGTGCAAGGATCCTGTTTGTGGGTTTTCCAAAAGAGGCCTCTGGTTGGTGGGATAGATGGGCCCCCATTGGGCTGATGCAGCATCCAGGCTCTTCCTGGGTTCTCAGGTTGCACCTCTGCCACGGACTGCAAGGCGCTTGGGCGGGTGTCTCTCTCTCTGTCGCAGTGCCTTAGCTGAACCACAGACTGCTGGGCGGCCTCACAGGACTGCTAGAAAGAATGGAGTAACAATCAACGTGTTTGCATCTCTTTTGCATACAGAGATTTGCTTCTTCCTTTTATAGATTTAGAGGGATTTCATGCACAAGTGCTGGTCTTTAAAGCAGAGGACTGAAGGTCCAAAGTAACTTTTGTCCCATGCAAAGTCTGTGGAGAGATGTCCTCAGATAGCCTGCAGTCGCTGCAGCCCCCGTGCCAGGGCTTGGGGAAGGGCATCTCTCTCTTGCAAGCAGGATCCCCTGTGGCATCTCCAGAAAGGGCTGGCAGAGGCTCTTGCCTGAAACCTTAGAGAGCTGCTGCCAGTCAGTGTAGACGAGACTGAGCTAGATGGACCAATGGTGGCATAAGGCAGCTTCCAACGTTTTCGGCCCCCACCCACCCAGCTTCTTCTCCCCAGTTCAACCCTTCAACTCTTAAGCTAACTGAAGAGGCAGGGCACTTCCAGAGGGCTGTTTGTTGCAGGATCTTCAGAGGATCTAGGCATAGATGTCCAGCCCATATGTCCAGCTCCCCCCTCCCAGTGTTTAATCCAGATTTACCTTTGGGGGATGGGGGACCCAGTAAGTTGTCAACAACCCACTTGCAACCTGCCTGAACAACCTGCCTCCCAAGAGCAGCCCAGAGAATATAGCCAGTGTCTCCATTGCTATGGAGGGGTCAGTTCCTTGCATCCTGCTCTCCTGCCAGGTGGGACTCAGAGAAATTCTTCCCTCCCTGTTTGTGGGCGCGCGCACACACACACACACACACACACACACGCAGGAGCCACATAAGGAGCTATTGACAAGACCAGCTGGTGCAGCCAGGGCGGTGATCTGTTTGTGGCTGGCACAGCACCCTCCAGCTCCTGAGCTCAAGCGATCCTCCAGGAGAAGCTGAGTTGCAGCTTCTTGGGGCTGGTTTCGCTCTTCCCCTGAGATTTAGGTTCCCAGAGGTTATGCAGAATAAACTGGTGCAGACAACTCTTAATCTATGCTGGTTTGCTCCAGTTTACAGCCTCTGGGCTTGCAGTTGCCTGATTTTGTCCTAATGGGGCCTGCCAATCTGTGCCCTGCTAGATTACTGAGCCCAAGAGGGTTCCCTCCATCCCTACTCCAGGAAGCCCCCCCCCCCCAACATCTTTCAAGACCTGATGGAGACACCCAGCTGGAGGTTGTTTTAAGGCGACAAGGCTGCCCAGGAGGAAAACACTCCTGTCTCTCTTATTCTGAACCCCCCAGACACACAAACACACAGAGTTTGTTTTCGCGCTGAGCCTAAGTGGCACAGTGTGTGGCATCAACAGCACCAATTCCTCACGAGGAGACAAATTCAACATGACACACGTGTGTAGCAGTATCTGCGGTGACACTTTGGCGGCAGATAATAAAGAGCTTGCCCTGAGGTGAACAGATCTGGCAATGGCGTCTTGAAAAGCCTCTCTGTTAACAGATGGGCTGGTTGGGGTGGCAGCAGTGGAGTCGCCTCATCTGTTCCCTTGTGTCTCGTTACGCAGGAAAGTTGGGAGGGTGTAGCAGCAGGGCCTTGTTTTCTGGGCTCTGCAAGGCTCCCTCAGATTTGGAGAAAATTGGGAGGACAATCCTGAGAAAGCTTCTGGGATCTCTTGGCTAGAGAAGAGGGGGGGCACTTAGAATCATAGAATCACATAATTGGAAGGGACATCTAGCCTAACCCTTTGCAGTGCAGGAGCCCCAGCTAAATAACCCCTGATGGATGGCCACCGGACCTCTGCTCAACAAGCGCCCAGGAAGGAGAGCCCACCACCTTCCAAGGTCTTCTGTCCGCAAGGAGCGCTTTGTCCTTTCAGCCGTCCCAGCATGGGCGCTTCCTTACCCGGGGTCCGTCCTGTAGCTCCTCGGTCTCAGTCTGCCCCACAGGAAGAAGCAGCAGTGGCTCTCTGGGGTTTGGCAGGGCATCTTCCCTAGCCTTGCTTGGAGATGCCACTGGGGACTGAATCTGGAACCAGCAGGGGATCAGCTGCTGTGCGCCAAGGAGGCTTATGCAAAGTCAGATCTTTGCTCTGTCTTAACCCACTGTTGTATGTTCTGGTCAACAGCAGCTCTCCAGAAATTCAGGGAAAGGGAAAGACTTTCCTAGTCTTAAGATCTGGGTTTGTTTTGGTTTTTTAAGGCAATATTGGTCAGCCATCGAACAAACCTGAAACTTCCTTTGTGACAATCACTTCCTCGGCTATAGAGCTGTGGCCCCACCCATTAGAGCACAGTGGATAAGATGGGCCTTAAGCCCCCCACCCCACCCCCGTAACTTCAGCATAAGCTGCCGTTGCAAATGATTTCTCAGCCTGCATCCTGAGCACTTTCCTCTTTCACCAAGGCAAGTTGTGTTTTTGTCTTTGTTGCTGTAGCTGCTGCTGCTTTTGGAAGTGAGCAGTGATGAGACCCTTGTGGAAGGACCCTGGCAGCGCAGTCAGCTGGCTGTGCACTTGGCATCTCTTTGCTGCAGACCAGCAAGAATAGTCCCCAGGCCTGCCCTGCTGCTGCCTTCTGGGGTGGGGCAGTGGGGAGAGCCAGCCGGTTTGTACTTGGCCCTGGTGCCCCCCCTCTCCTGCTGCTTCAGTGCCCATCCGGCATCACCCTTTGCCATCATCATTCTGGCTACACACACACTCTTCCTCTCCCCTGCTGAGGCAGTTTCCCATGCTGAGAGATTGGACCTTGAAGCTCTGTTTGCCTTAATTTGTAATATTTCCAGCCTGGGGGAGAATGCAGGGAGCATCGATTGCATTTCAGCAGGCAGCCTCACCCAAAGGCCCAGTGGCCTGACCAGCTCCAGTTGACTTAATTGGAACCTCTGCTCTCTCCCCCTCCCCCTGGCATTTATCACCAGGACCTGTGTTCTGTTTCAGGCGAGCAACGCACAAAGTCATCAGAAAAATGTGGAGGGAGCATTCTGCTCCACCTGGGGGGGGGGTCTCCTGTGCACTCTGCCCTGCTGAGCTTTACGCTGCAAGTACACCTTTGCGATTACAGGGGCTGTGCAGCTTGTATGGGTTAGGGGTCAGCAGCAGCTGGCCAGCCTGAGGGCTAAAGCTGACCACCCACAACCGGAACTGGATGCAGCCCCTTGGGCCTCCGTCTGCACTCTCCCAGACTTCCATGCCCAGCTCCACACCCCGGAGAGGTTTAACCGTCGGTCCCTCTGCATACGGAACTCTGGGAATTGCAGATCTGTGAGAGGAAGAGGATGCCTCCCAAAAGCTCCCAACCCCCTGAGCCACTTCCCAGGATTCTTCAGGGGACACCGAGGCTCTTTAAAGGGGTGTCAATAGTGCTTTAAAGCAACAGCGAGCCTTGTGCTTCCCCTTGTTCAGTGTGAGGCCATAAGATACTTCTCCACACACAGGCCTTCTGCGTCAGAGGCATCGCTGCTGTTTTTGGCCTCCGTGAAGGTGTTGGATGGATTATTATTTTAAAACATCAATCAAAGATCAGCGTTTGATTTTATCCCCCATGCTGTTTGACATCTACATGAAACCGCTGAGTTTTGGAGTATGTTGTCAGCAGTATGCTGATGACACTCAGCTCCATTTCTCCTTTACTTCTTCAGGTGAGGCAGTGGAAGTGCTGGACCCAATGTCTTGCCTCCAGTCATGGACTGGATGAGAGCCAACAAAGTGAAGCTCAATCCAGATAAGACAGAGGCACTGTTAGTGGGTGGTTCCCTAGACCAGATGGGTGGGAGATCGCTTGCTCTTGATGGGGTTACACTTACTCTGAAGGAGCAGGTTCATAGCTTGGGGGTCCTCCTGGATCCTTGAGACTCAGGTGGCCTCAGTGGCCCGGTGTGCCTTCCATCAGCTTTGGCTGGTGGCCCAGCTACGCCCCTATCTGGACAGGGACAGCCTAACTACTGTTGTCTATGTTCTGGTAACCTCTAGGTTAGATTACTGAAATGCGTTATAAGTAGGGCTTCCTCTGAAGATGGTTCGGAAACTTCAGATGGTGCATAAATTTGGTGGCCAGGTTGCTCACCAGAGCAAGATGGTTTGAGCATCTTACACTGATCCTGGTCCAACTGCACTGGCTACCAATTAGTTTTCGGGCCCAATTCAAAGTGCTGGTTTTTTGTTTTTTTATTAAAGATTTCCTTGATTTACAAAAGTGTGTGCAATGTCTCTCTCTCGTATATTTTTCCCCCATGTAACACTTTTACAAATCAGTTTCATTTGTTGAGACACTGGGAAGAAAAGGGGGAGATGGGTGGGGTCGGGTGGCGATGTTTCTATTTTACTTACTATATGTAGGGTTTGGTGTCAGCGTTGCTCTTGCAGGTTCTTTGCTGTTCACTTGTGTTCCTTTGGTGGTGAGAGGTTGGGGTTGGCCTAGGGTGTGGTTGTTCATTTGTGGTTGGCTGTGGTGGTCTTTGTTTTCATGTGTGAGTGGGGTGGGTGGGTGTTTTGGATCAGGTTAGCCATATTGATTTGTATGCCGTTGGTGGATTTTTGTCATTGTCTTGTTGGGCTGTGTATGTGATAAAGGGGAGCCATACCGGGGTGAAGGTGTCTTTTTCTATTTGTCTCCATGTCAGTTTAAGTTTATTGGTTAATTTTTCTAGTAGGGCTGTTTCCCATACTATTTGGTACAATTGGTCCATGCTTACTCCTGACAGGTCTCTCCAGTGTCTGGTTATGATGCTTCTGGCTGCTGAGAGTAGGTGGGTTATGAGTTCTTTGTGGTGCAAGTGGGCATTATTGTCTTGGAAGATGTTTAGTAAGGCCAATTCTGGGGTGATTTCTAATACTTGTTTGGTTATTTTACTTATTTCTCGTATGGTTGTTGTCCAGAATAGTTGTGTTTTGGGGCACTCCCACCACATGTGGAGGTATGTGCCTGTGGAGGTGCACCCTCTCCAGCATTTTGGTGAGGTTTCTGGGTGTATTAGCACTAGTTTTCTTGGTATTAGGTACCACCTGTAGGTGAGTTTCAGAGTGAGTTCAAAGTGCTGGTTTTGACCTATAAAGCCTCAGGACCGCAAAAGCTCAAGGACCGTCTCTCCCCATAGAAACCAACCCGGGCTCTGCAACCATCATCTGAGGCCCTTCTTTGTGTGCCGCCTCCATGAAAGGTCCGAAGGGTGGCAACATGAGAACGGGCCTTTTCTGCAGTGGCTCCCCATTGGTGGGATGCTCTCCCCAGGGAAGTTCGCCTGGTGCCTTCCCTACACAGGCATTATTTTAGACATTCAACTGATTAACATTCTATGGTTTTTTAAAATGTTTTTGTGGGAGGGGGAGTTGTTGGTGTGGTTTTGGTTTTGTTTTACTATGTTTTATCTGTTCTCATTTTGTGTTTTTTCTGTTGTGAACTGCCCTGGGATCTTTGGATAAAGGTGTAATACAAATTTAATATAACAACAATGAAGAAAAAGAAGAAGACAATGACTTTTTGGAATTTATTAACTGTCGTTTTGTAAGCTGCCCTGAGACCCTAACCAAGGAAGGACAGGGAACAGATTGAACAGATAATCCAAAAGGCAGCCCCTTTCCCACTGCTCCAGTCAGCCAGGGGTGCCAGCTCAGCAGCCAGGTATGTGAGGAGCAGTCAAGGAACAGAAACTGGTGCCCAGAGAATGAAGGGAGCTCCTCTCTTGCCACCATCTCATGAGAACAAGCCCCCTGCTTCTAACAACACCCGACTCCTTTCACCCCTGGAGCCCCAATGGGCAAGATGCTTCTCTCTTTACTCTGGCAGTAGCCCAATTGCTCTGGTCGTTGAGCACGCAGATTCTCCCAGAGTTTTAATTTCTGTCAAAGCAAGGTTGTCAGTGTGAGGCTGGGCTGAGATGGAGCCGTGGGCAGGGCTTCCTTGCCCCTTGGTGTGTTCTCAGGAGCTTGGGAAGTTGTGTGTGTGAGAGTGAAGCAGCAGCCCTTCTTTGGAGGCCCCCCTGCCAGCTTGTGGCTCTGGCACCCGCTCTGGTCCTGCGAGGAGGAGGCAGGGAGGGAGGGTGATTGCCACCTCCCTCAGTTTGCCGTGAGCCTAGCAGCTCTTAGCTGTCAGCATCCGGATGAGCCCTTGCTCCTTGCTCCTTCGCTGTAGCTTGAGCTCCTTGGGAGCCAAATCGCAAGACAGGCTGACAGCTGAGCAGTGGGGGGAACAGACCCCTTCCCTCCCCCTCCACAAGGGCCTCTGCAATCGAAGGGGCTCCACAATTAACCCTGCCTTGTTCTCCACTTTGTAACTGATTTTTGGCACATTTTTTAAAAAAAAGTATACGGTTAAAAACCAGGGTTAATTAGGCGCCCTGGCAGCTGGGCCTTGGCGGAGGCCATTGTGTGCCTGAATTTAACCGGAACTGGTTTCACAGCGTAGTCTGCTTTAATTGGTAACTGTTGTGAGTTTGGGCAGGCCGACTGCCGCCTCACGCAGACCTAGCCAGCCTCCCAATTAGGGGCTTCCCCCTCCTCTCCCCACAGTAAGAATGCTTCTGTTGAGCCCCTGTGGGATGCCTTCCCTCCAGCCCTCTGCCGGTTAATCTGATATATACAATGGGCTGAAATTGGTGCGTCTCCTGGGAGCCGTCCTCATTAGTCCTGACTCCTGTGATGTCACGGCATGTTCAGTGCTGTGGGCGAAGGTTTCCTGGCTGCAGAATGTTACTCAGAGGCAAGGGCTCTGGGGGGAGGCGCAGAGATGGAGGGTTTTGGAGGAGGGTGCGGGGAGCCTCTGCATTTTGCATCTTGAGTCCAAGTAATGTGCGTCTTGGCTGCTGGTCTGTGTAGTGTTAACCTTTTATTACGTAGCCCAAATATACTCCTCTTTCTGTTTTGGGCCAAGTGCTTTCTCTGCGTAAATGGTCGCTCCTGATAGATGCTTTCCCTGCAAGAATTTTGTTTCCCCTCAGTTCCACTCAATGCCATCATCTCCCACAGCAGCAGCTGCTTTTCCCCTGAATGGAGCTCCTTTTCTCCTTCACATGGGTGAAGCCCACCAGACAGTCATAACGATAAATAGCTGGCCGTATTTGTCCACGTCACTGAGGACAGATGTAGTCAACTCAGCGACACTTTCTGAATCACTTCCAAAGCAATCCCTGAAACGTTTTTTGGTTGGGAGAATACTTTTCGACATTGCTGAAAACATTCCTGGAAAGTAGTGAGTCCTTGTTAGCTCAGCCCTTGTTATTGCTGCAAACCTCCTGGGCTGGGTCTTTGCAAGGGAGCTCCCAAGCATCCCTCTGGCGCCTGAGCATTCACCCCAGGGGAAGGAGGCTGCTGTGGGCATCTCTCTTCTGTGACAGTGCATGTGCTCGTCAACCTGTCCAGGATACATTGCAAGTTGTCTGTGCAATCTGTGGCCGACTTCACTTGTGATGGTTGGGCCACAGTCCTCAACAGGAGTCCTGGGGGCGCAGCAATGCTTTTGAATGCCAGTTGACGGAACCCATAATGGAGGAGACGGCTCTTGTGCCCAGGTCTTGCTTGTGGGTTTCCCACAGAAGAAACCATTGTGGCCATTGTGAGAAGAGGGTGCTGGGCAAGATGGGCCCCCTTGGGCCTCATCCACCAGACTCTTCTCATGTTCTCCGTATTGCTGCTGCGTTGCTACTTGTGCTGTACAATGTGAGAGTGTTCCAGATTTTGTGGGGCAGGGGCCTTGCTTTTTATATTTTGCCCCTCCATTCCAAAGAATGTAGAGTTGCTTGGCTGGATCCAAAGAGAGATCTAGTGTACAGACCAGCATTTGGCCTCCACGGAGAGCCAGCCAGATGAGGGGGCTGTGACAGCCACAGGCCTCTCCCATTGCTGGGTCTCCATTTCCTAGAGTTACCAGAATGGTGTGAGATGCAGTCACACACTTGTGTGAATGTAAAGTTGGCCTTGGTGCACTTTGGGTGTGTGCATGGGGCTTGGCCTTCCCCCGCATTTAACCTTGACTTTGCCACCCTTCCTACAGCCCAGGGTGCCAAATGATGGTTGCACTCGATGACATCAAATAAACTCACAGTCCATGCCGTGTGTAGTTCAGACTAGATGTACCAAATTAGACGTTGACGGTCCATGGGCTGGCTTGGCATCCATCAGCTCTTCCCACCCCCAGAACTTCCTTCACACACCCCAATCAAGTCCTAAGATTTATTTCCCATTGCAATATTCCCAGATCTGGGCCTAAATCTGCCTCCGAGCCAGCCTGTTGGCCAATTTGCAGGGAGCAAAACACTCGCCTTGCTGCAGGCATAATCTCATAAGCCTCTGCTGCCATCCTAATGGCTTCTCCTGCCTGCCTGCAAACCGCTCTCCCTCCAGTATAGATTCGCAGAGTAATATAAAAAGCCATCGGATTATTACTGCAGGCGATAGGTTTTCCATTTACAGTAATAAAATACTGAGGAAACAAAACAATTTAAAATTCTAATAAAATTCAAAGCAAATCTTCAGCAGCTGAGATGATTCAATTATTTAGCTGTTATTGAATGCAAAGATGGGGAATAGGGAACAGGTTGTGGGGTTGGGAGACGGGAGGGAGGACTGCTGGTTTGGGGTTTGTTGTCCTGGGCAGTGTCTTCTGTGCCAAATAAAAAGCAAGGTCACGCCAGGGAGCCAGCAGCCAGTCGTGAGAGGTGAGCATCATGGGAGGCTGGGGCAGAGGCCACAAAGGTGTGCCATTGGCTTTTCTGCAAGGAAAGGTCAAAGCATTTTGAGGCTTTAACCTCTTCTGGAGAAACAAAAGAACAGCTTTCCCCAACAATGGCACCCTTCTACTCTTTGGCACTACATCTCCCGTCGGTTGTGCTGTCTGCGGCTGATGAGAGTTTCAGTGCACAAGAGCTGCAGGCCTCTAAACCCAGTTTCCTTTATCCATAGATTCATTCATTCATTCACTGCATTTCTGCCCACCTTTTTCTCCGAGGAGCTCGAGGTGCGTGCATGGTTCTCTTCCTCCCATTTAATCCCCACAACAACCCTGTGAGGTAGGTTGGGCTGAGAGAGGTAGTGACTGGCCAGGTTCGCCCAGTGAGCTTCAGAGCCCTAGTCTGACAATCACGCCACCCCTGGCTCTCAAACCAGTGCCAGTGGGTAGTGAGAGAAGTTTTGCCCACCTGCAGAACGTTAGAATTCAGAGCCACCCAGTGAAACTGATTGGCCCTGGCTCAGGACAGACGACAGGAAGGACTCCTTTGTGGGGCTCACATAACATTGCAGGGGGTTGGTCTAGACGACCCTTTGGGTCCCTTCTGACTCTCCAGTTCCAACTCTACAAAACATAGGACCCGTGGGGTGCAGCAGCTGAGGATGCTGGGCCAGGGAGCCCCCCACTCAGCCATGGAACTCCCTGAGCCACCTTGGGCCGGTCACTGCCTCTCCGATTAACTCACCTCACAGGATTGTTTTGAGAATAAAATAAGGAAGGAAAAGACCCAGGTATGCCACCTTGAGCTCCTTGGAAGAAAAGACGGAATATAAATGTCTTGCTGAATAAAGCTGCAGCCACACGTTGTGGTGGCTGTTAGTGTTGGGTGTGTTCACAGTGAAGTTGTATGTGGCTTGGGGGCCATTTCACAGTGCTCCCCCACTTTTCCTCACATCAGCAGGGCTTCATTGGTGTCAGATTCACCACACCAGGAGGCATTGACAGGCCAGGGCTGACTCTGCCCCAGGCCTGCTTGTCGCCATCAGAAACACATGATGCCCAAATGCACCTTCGCCTCTCCCCAAACACCCAAGAGGTCTCTCGATGCCTCCTACTTCCAGGCTGGGAGGAGTGTGAGGTTGTTGAGTGGCTCAAGGCAGAGACGAGGCCAAGTTCCCTGAAAGAAGGGCTGCAAGAGGGGGGGGGGGGCTCCCATTATGCACACACTCAGGTAGAAGCACACAGCCCCTCAGAAGGTTTTCACAAAGGTCTTTGCAACTTGGCTGGTGACCCTGTCCAGCACCTGAGTTTTATAAAAAAAAGAACAGGATTTGCGTGCATGTCGGACAAAGTCGTTTGAACTCAGATTAAGAGCCCTGCCCTGGAAACGCAGCGGGTGCCCAGTAAACGGCTGGGGGAGCACAGCCTTGGGTGGCTTCAGAAGAGAAGTTCAGTGACTGTTTAACAAATGGCACCAGCAAAAAGACTTTTCTGCCTAAATTTGGCTGCTGAAACGAAGAAGGCAAACCAGGTGCAGGTTTTTGTATGAAAGGGCTCCGATCTCAGTTCAGTTCCAGTGTTGCAAACCCTTTGCTCAGAGGCAGCCTTTTCTTTCCTTCTCACTGGTCTGTGATCAGGAGGTTTTGGGATCTGGCAAGAGAGAAGTGGGCTCAGCCCTGACCTGCCCAATCCAGATTTCTCCCCCCGGGGTCCAGCGTTTTCCAGGCCATAAGACTGTAGAGTTGGAAGGGACCCCAGAGTCATCTAGCCCACCCCCTGCCATGGCGTTTCTGAAGCCCCTCTGCCCGGACGCACCGTGCCCCGGCCTTGGCTTTAGTCAGCGCTCAGCCGGAGCAGATGGCAGCAGCCTCCTCAGAGGAGCACCTGGTGCCTGGGCCAGAGAAGGGCTTGGCTGTGCAGCCGCTGACAGCTCCGCTTGCAAGAGGAGAAGGGGTGAGGGAAAGGGCAGGCCGTTGGTGCTGGCAACCGCGGCTGCGTGTCAAGGCGAGGCTGCCTTTGCATGACGGGTGACGGGGTGATTGGGGAGAGTAATTACGGCCCGTTAGAAAGCAGTAATTACTGCAGGGAGGGAGAGGCGCTTGCCAGCGGAGTGCAGGAGTGCGCCAGGAACCCTCTCGGAAATTGGTAGCTCTGTAATTTTCCCAGTGGGGGTTCGCTGCGTCACCCTGAGATGTGACAACACATGGAATTTGCAGCTTGTCACAGCGAGCCCAACTGGTGTTCAGGCAGTGACACAGCCTCTCTCCCTTGATCTGGGAGTGATCTTCCAGGGGCTGCTTGGTGCGTTTCCTGTGCTTGACTCGCGGTGGCAGAAGGCTGGCACCCAGTCTGGCTTGTGCCAGGGCAGGTGGGCACTGCAGCCCATGCACAAAAGGGCATCAGTTGCTGCATTGGGTGCAGGAGAGGAGCTTCATGGGAATCTGTGCCTGTAGTTTAAGGAATCAGGAGCAGGTGGAGCCCCTTGTGCATGTGTGGGGAGAGCTTTGGTGGCCCCTCGGGAGCAACTGACGGTCAGAGGGGCAGCCCTTCAGTGCCCTTCTCAGTACTGTATCCCTCCCTCCTGAAGGCTAGGGAAAAGCAAGCTAAATTATGCAAGTCAGTAAAGAACTATGGAATAAATTATGCAAAATCAGAGGAATTAAAGACATAATTTATTCAGGGTCATAGGGTTCAGCTCTTTTTGGCCCAGGATTTGGATAGCCTGGGAGTAGAATGTTAATAGCTTTTAGCCTGGGCGACTCACGACCCCAGCTTGAAATCCCATTGAAGTCAACGGGGATTTGAAAAGAGGGAATAAGTGCACAGAAGAGTTTGCATCGTTCACAGATTCCTAAGAGCTGGAAGGGGGGGGACGGACCATCTAGTCTGATCTGAAACAGACACAGAATAATCTTCACAATCCAGGCCCCAAACAGGGAGCCAGGCACCCCAGTGAATGATGCCTGCAGAGCAAATGAACCCAAGCTGCTTGTTTGGGGAGGCCAGGCACCTCCGTTGTTCAGGTGTGGCTCTGCGGCTGTTGCTCACCAGCATTGTGACACAGAGCAGGAGAGCGGTTTGTGCAATTCCTGCCTCTGCAATGGGCAGGTCGCAGTGGCCGCAGCCGGTCTCTCCTCCTCCGTGCTGGGGAGGGGTACCTGCCCTCCTCTGGCTGTGGGGCTCAGAAGCGCTGGAACAGCACAGCTGGATCCTGCAGGGCACCACGGAGCTTGACCTTGCGGGCACTCACCCCGCTGCCCCCACCTCCAGACGGGAACCTTTCCCGCCAGCCCTCTCACTGGGAGCCATTTTCATTAGGGATTCTGCGAGTGTCACCAGTTAATTAGCGTCATGTTAATTGAGTATTTGCCATGCTTCCTCCTCCAAGGACAGCCGCGCTAGCATGGAGGGGAATGCAGATGTGTCGTCCGGAGGGTGGTTGGGGTGGCAGCCGACCTTGTCCTCCTCTAGCCCTGGGTCCCGGCAGCAGCCAGACCACAGGGCAGACCCCCATCCGAGCACTGCCCTTGGGTAGTCCACAGGGTGGCAGGGCATTCCTGCAGGGTGAGCTCTTGGGAGAGATCATACTGAGAGCTTGGCTCCTCTGGAAGAGGTTTAGGGCTCCTGGGGCTCTAGGCAATGTCTCTTTTGTGTTGTTTGCTCTGCCCAACAGAGCAGGGATACTGAGGCATAACAGCTTCTTCACACGGCACATCATTAGACTATGGAACTCCCTCCCACAGGAAGTGGGGATGGCCACCAACTTGGTTGGCTTTGAAAGAGGATTAGGCAAAAATCACGGAGGAGGAGAGGGCTCTGGAAGGCTATTAGCCAGGGTGGTCATGGTTTGCTTCCAGGGTCCGAGGCAGTTGCTGGAAGCCATGGGAGGCGAGAGTGTTGCTCCTGCTTGCAGGATTCCCATAGAGGATGGGCTGCTGGCCTCATCCAGCAGGTGCTCTTCTGATGTTCAGGCCAGGGGCCCACCAACTCCAGCATCCTGTTCTCACAGGTGCCTGAGGGAAGCCTGCAAAGAGGACCCGGGCACAAGAGCGCTCTCCCCTCCGGCACTGCTGCCTCTGACGATGGAGGCAGAACATAGCCATTGTGGCCAGTAGCCCAGAATCCAAACAAGCACCGAGTGCATGTCGGGAAAGTGCATAATGCAATTGCCTGAGAATCTCCACTTGCCTTACCTGAAGACAACACAGTTCTTGCCCTTTTAGGGGTTGGGAAGGTTTGCTTGGATGCCTGTGGGCAATGCCTGCTGAGAAGGAAGGGGGGCAGCAGTCAAGGGGTGGGACTTCACTGCCATGCGTTCCTCCTCCCATGGGATGGCGGCAGCGGCATCCTGCTACTGCTAATTGTTGCTTGTAATTATCTTTGTACCCTTAATGTGCATTGTGACAAGAAGATCTCAAGGAGGTTACTGTGTTTGGATTTTGACATTGGAAACGCAGTCGAGAGATGGGAGGAGACGAGGTCAGGAGGAGGGTTCGAGTTCAGCGCAGTGGTGCATGCTGAAGATTATTTGCAAATAAGGGATGCAAGATGGCAACCTTCTCCAGCCAGGTGCCCCCCCCCAGATGTCGGCCCCAGCCAATCTGACCATGCTCCCACCCATCTGTTGTGCAGATAAAATAGGGGGGGGGACCATGTACCTAGAGCACCCTGAGCTTCTTGGAAGCAATTAAGAAGCAAGTATTTCTTTGGCCTGCCTCTGTGGGGCTCCTCTGGGAGGCCTCCCTTCCCCATCGGCCTGTGTTGTGTCTGCAGCCGCAGAACCTGCCCAGCCTAGACAGACAGACAGACAGACAGACAGACAGGTTATTTTCCTCCCTAAGTGATAGACTTAGCTGGGCCTTTGGGGTAGACTATTGACGAGATATTGGCAGCCAAGGATCAAGTGGCAGCTGGATGTCCTGGGCTATATTTGTCTTGCTGGCTCGTGATGCGGCCGTAATCCTCACAGAGAGCGGTCAGGGTGAAGACACCAAGACGTGTCTTGCCTTGGAGGCCTCCAGAGGCTCTGAGGGTCACTGGCTCCGTCCCCAAAGGCAGGTGCTGCTGGGCAGGCCAAGGGGCAGGCGTCGGCTCCCGGCTTTGGAGGGGCCCTTGAGCAAAATGCTCAGCCTCCTCTGCAGCAGATGCCTGGCCATGCCAGCCCTTGGCGCCAGCCCTGCAAGGTGGGCCCCTCAGCAGCTGTCCAGGTGCTGCAAGCGGCTCTCCCACAAAATCATATAATCATAGACCGGTGGAGTTGGAAGAGACCCCACCAGTCATCTGCTCCAACTATTTGTCTTGAGCATAAGGCACTGATAATGAGGAAGGCCGTCTCTGAATATGGGCGACGTGTTCACTTATCACGGTTAATAACAGACCCCTCCTCCAAGAAAGAGGTCTGCCTCTCCTCTTTTGAGAGGGGCCACTGGATGCCTCTGCTCACAAGCAAGTCGTAGGGTCATCAAACATTCCTTGCTATTGCCTCCCAGAACCTGGTGCTCTTATTTATCTATCTATTTCGGAAGATTAATGCACTTAAAGCCATTTCCAAAGAGAATAAAACAAGAAAATTAGCAGTAAAAACTAAACATTTGAAAGATAGAATCAGCAATAAACTAAAAATAGATTAAAAGATACATCAGCATTCTACACGTCTGGGTGGGTTTATCTAAACAAGGATGTTATTTAGCAGGCTCCGAAAAGAGCTCAGCGAAGGCAGGGAGTTCCAAAGTGTGTGGCTGCTGCCACACTAGAAGATTGATTTCTAACAAATTGGGAACGTGTGTTATGTGGCACCTCAGATCAAAGTGGGCATATTCGGGGTAAGGCAATCTTGCAGGTAAACTGATCCCCAGTTGTTAAGGGCTTCACATTTTAACAGTAGCCCCTTGCACTGGGCCCAGGGGCACATTGGCAACCAGTGCAGTGCTCTGAGTGCAGGTGTTGTACACAGACCGGATTTAGCTTGTCATTCCATGCTAAGAGCTGCCAAGAGACAGAGGAAGTTGCTGGTTCTGAGTCAGACCCTCAGTTGTTCTGTTGTGTTGTATTGGGTGTTTATTCTTCTTCTAATATATGTTTATTGATTTTTTTCATGGCAACAAACAATAACAAAGAAGCAGAGGACAAGGACTGTGTGGAGCACATTATTGAAGTTGGAATAAAATGAACAGAAGGTTCAGGACACTTGTGCAGACGTCATAATAAAATAGATTCTGCTAAGGGACATTGGGCTGCCCTGCATGATGACATTTGCTGAGAGAAAGACAGTGGAAATGTGTCCCTGTTAATTCTCTTCAACCTCCAAGCGGTTTTCAGTACAGTCAACCAACGCATCCTTCTGGAGCAGCTCTCCAAACTAGGGGTGGCTGGCATCGCTTTGCGGTGGTTCCAGTCCTACTTGGGTGGTCGTTCCCAGAGGGTGTGACTTGGGGAATGCTTTTCAGCCCCGTGGAACCTTCAATGAGGGGTTCCGCAGGGCTCAATCCTATCCCCCATGTTGTTTAACTTCTACATGAAACCGCTGGGTGGGGTTATCTGGAGGATTGGAGTACGTTGTCAGCAATATGCTGATGACACTCAGCTCCATTTCTCCTTTACTTCTTCAGGTGAGGCAGTGGAAGTGCTGGACCCAATGTCTTGCCTCCAGTCGTGGACTGGATGAGAGCCAACAAAGTGAAGCTCAATCCAGATAAGACAGAGGCACTGTTAGTGGGTGGTTCCCTAGACCAGATGGGTGGGAGATCGCTTGCTCTTGATGGGGTTACACTTACTCTGAAGGAACAGGTTCGTAGCTTGGGGGTCCTCCTGGATCCTCGAGGCTCAGGTGGCCTCAGTGGCCCAGAGTGCCTTCCATCAGCTTTGGCTGGTGGCCCAGCTACGCCCCTATCTGGATGGGGACAGCCTAACTACTGTTGTCTATGTTCTGGTAACCTCAAGGTTAGATTACTGATATGTGTTATAAGTAGGGCTTCCTCTGAAGATGGTTCGGAAACTTCAGATGGTGCATAAATTTGGTGGCCAGGTTGCTCACCAGAGCAAGACGGTTTGAGCACATTACACCAATCCTGGTCCAACTGCACTGGCTACCAATTAGTTTCCGGGTCCAATTCAAAGTGCTGGTTTTGACCTATAAAGCCTTGAGCGGCTCAGGACTGCAAGACCTCAAGGACCGTCTCTCTCCATATAACTGACCTGGGCCCTGAGATCTTCCTCTTCCTCAAGAGGTCCGGAGGGTGGCAACACGAGAACGGGACCTTTTCTGCAGTGGCTCCCCGTCTGTGGAATGCTCTCCCCAGGGAGACTCTGGCGCCTTCATTATACACCTTTAGGCGCCAGGCAAAAACATTCCTCTTTAACCAGGCCTTTGGCTGATTGGCACCCGATGCCCTTTTAAATGTGTTATGGGAGCGGGGGTTATTGGGTTGTTGTTGTTGTTGTTCTTATTTATATTACGTATTTTGTGGGTTTTTTATCTTGTAACTTTATGGCCGGACAGTTTTATCCTAACGTATCTCCTTATATGTTTTGTTAACTCTGTTGTGTTCTAATCCATGTATACAGTGCAATTTTTCTATGCCAATAAAGGAGATTGATAGATAATTTTATGTTGTGAACTGCTCTGAGATCTACGGATGAAGGGGTGGTGTGGAAATTTAATAAATGTAATAATTAAAATCATAAACAGAACATTAAAAACAAGCAAACCCACCATAGCACCTTGAATTGGCTACTCGTATTGACACCACAGTTGACAGTCTGGGGCTCTTCTGGAGGGTCCTGGACCTGTGTCCTAAATTTGTGTTTTACAAATTTAATAAACAATGGTGAAAATAGCCGTAATTTTGGAAATCCGAGTCTCAGGTGCCCCATAGAGGTGGGTGTTGTTGGGGGCCTGTGCAGCACCTTCCTTTTACCTACAAAGTACAGGAACGTCAACCCTACAACGTCAAGAGGGCCTTGTTTAAGAGTAACCTCTTAAAATCCTCCTTGTCTTTGTTGCATGCTCAGACAAGGCAGTATTCCACCTCCTCTCAATTCAACCCCCCCCCCCCCCCGGTGGAGGCTTCTGCGCATGGCAGTGCAGCCCTAGCAGCTTCTTGCGAACAAGGATGGGGTATTATTGTTATCTTATTTTATTTATTTATATCCTGCCTTGTTCCCAACGGACTCAAGGCGGCTTATAGATAAAATCAAAACAGCTGGAAAAAACCACACAGGAATAGAATTAAAACTATATACACACGATCTATTAAAACACTACAAATCATAACAATAGAAACATTGCAGCACCAATCCTTTCCTTAAAAACAGCCTAATCCTGAAAGTCCGTTGAAATAAGAAAGTCTTATTCCACAAGGAGGGAGCCAGTCAAACCTCTCCAAGGAGGGAGCGCCAAAGTCAGGGAGCAGCCACCACCGAGAAGGCCCTCTCCTGTTTCAGTTACTTTCAGTGGCCAGGGCAGTTCATCCTGGGTCCAGGGCCAGAGATGGGTTTCTTAGTACAGAAGGTTCCCCAGGGTTTTATGCAGGGGCCTTTGATACTCAGGGGATGCAAAACGGATGTGCAGAGCACTCAGCTGCCCCCCTTTTCCAGGGACACCAGGAATTTACGTCATGCTTTAGAGCAGCTTCCCCCCTCCCTGGTGCTTTACAGATATGTTTGTCTCCTGTCAACACTTCCCTGCTGACTGGGGCTGAGGAGATGTTGGTGCAAACCATCTTCGAGGCGTGGCATTTGAGAAAGCCACTTAAAGTCCATGCTTCTGAGATGTTGCCAGCCAGAGCTTGAAGGCAGCAGCTTTCCCCTGCTTTGATATCCCTGGCACCTGGTTTTTCTGAGGTAGGCTGCCTCGGAAGCAGAAGGCTTTATCCTTCGTTATCACAACTCATAGCTCTTGAGAGACCAAGAAGGCTGATCCTTCCCAAAGGATCCTGGGACAGTTGGCTGTGTAGATCAGTGGTACCCAAAGAGGGTGATGGGATTACCGGGGGGGGGGGGGGTGCTAAGAGGCAAGAGGGGGGCAGGGGGCACTGGAGGTGTAAATGGCTGTCAGGCTTGGAAAAGTTGCCATCACTGGATCAAGTTCATCAGTTTTCTTGATTTAGTTTCCATTGGATTTTCAGCAAATCCTTAGCGGGTTGTGCAGGCCACTGTTCTGAACAGGGGCTTTTTGTAGGATAGGGGCTGCTGGGGAGGAGTTTATGGAACCAGAAGCACGGGGGGGGGCTGGGGGGGAAGGGAACCCCTGGTTCAAATGCAGCCGTGGATCTAGCTCATTCTTAGCTCTCCAGGTTAAAATGGGTGAGCATTTGGACCCCCCCCCCACCTATTTGGGCTTCCTGGTTTTCCTGGCTGTGGCAGCAGGACACAGCTAGGGCGGATCTGCCATCCTCAGAACAACAGCAGGACGTGGCATCACCCTGCGTGCAAAATGTGTGCTTGTCCACGTGCGCTTCACTTGAGCAGCTGCCCCTCCCCCAGTCCATTAATCGCAGGCTTCCATTAAAACCCACCGCAGCAGGTCGTTTGAGAAGCGAGGCGAATGGGTTCACTGGCCATTTCCCCATTACATTAATGTTATGGGCTTTTTACAGGTGTCTTAAATAGACATTGTTATTAACGAGTCTATTAAGTCAATTAAAACCCAGTCCTTTGAGCTGGATTTAATGTAGCCACTGGGAGAGATTGGGGGGAGGGGGCTAGAGGTATTTTTGGTTTCCTGCCATGGTATAAGGAGCAGCCGGCCATTGTAGTTTCTTTCTGCTCCTCTGCTTCCTTCCTTTCTTTCTTTCTTTCTTTCTTTCTTTCTTTCTTTCTTTCTTGTGTCGTGTCTCACATCCGTCTTTGGAGATATGCCTCTCCATTCCTGGGAACCAACTTTTCATTTTCATTATTATTATTACTGTTATATATTGCATATATATCGCACCTTTTTCCCCAAGGAGCTCAGGGTGGCCGGCATAGCACTCCCCTCCTCCATCCCCATAAAAACCCTGCGAGGCTGGTTAGGCGAAGAGGCCAAGCAAGGATTTGAACACATGGATCATGGAATACAAGCCTGCTTTTAAAACCCTCCGGCCTCTTGTGCCCGCGGGAGGGAGCCGGGAGCCGAGGCCGGTGTGTCCCTCAGGTCTGCCTGCCTCCCTTGGCGAGCAGGAGACGGTGCCCGAGAAAGACTTGGCATGTTGTTTTTAAATGACTTGGTAGCAGCTCTCCCCTTTTTTCCGCCCTCTCTCAGAGGCAGCCTTTTCAAACACCTAATTTATTCCATCTATTAGATAGATTTTGTAGATTTAATCATTTTCACAGTTGGTGGCTCATTGGATACTCAAGATAAACTCCAAATGAAAGTATAATGGGAACGACAAATGAGTTTTTGCACCAGAAATAGCAGAAACTTGCTCAAGAAGGGAGTTTGAGAGGAGCAAAATATATATAATTTCTCCTTCCGCCCCCCCCCCGCCCCTTCTTGGCGCTGCCTTTTGCTGACTGCAGTAGGTTACCACAGTTAATTTCGCCAGTTTTGTTCATCTGTAAAATTGCATAAAAGTGACATTTTTGTGCTCATTATAAGAAGTGCTGATTTATAGCTGGTAAATGGAATCCCCCTCCCTTTTGTGTGTGTGTGGAGCTCTCATAGTAGCGTAAAGCACCCATGAAATTGCTTGTATAATGTAGTTTAAATCCAATCTCCAAGAGAGATTCCCTCCCTCCCCCCTCCTTGGCTAAGGAGATGTTTCCTCTCCCCACACCAAGTTTATTTAGGCTGCTTGGAGAATGGGGGGGGGGGCGGGTCGTGTGTTTCTTTTGGTTGCTGTGGTCCATTTCAGAAGAGTGAGCCAGCTACTCATAGAAATGTGGAATTGGAAGGGACCCTGGAGGGTCATCTCCTCCACCCCCTGGACCACCGGCCAGGCTGACGGGGGCTGGCGTGGTCTTCAGAAGGACGGATCTGCCGTATATGTAATACAAAAAGGGCAAAGCACATTAAAAGTATCTGGAGGTTTCAGTCCTTCCTGAAGTCACAAATTAGGCACAATCTTCTCCATTATCCCAGAGTGAGGGGCACCAAGCATCCAGCGTAAGATTTTGGGCTGTTTCCAGCTGAGTTGCAATAACTGTTTGAACTGATTCTTCTGACAATATGTTGACATTGGTATCATCCGAAAATATTTGGCAACATTAATTTTTGACAAGCA
Organism: Podarcis pityusensis; assembly: GCF_964106645.2. Classification (NCBI taxonomy): domain Eukaryota; kingdom Metazoa; phylum Chordata; class Lepidosauria; order Squamata; family Lacertidae; genus Podarcis; species Podarcis pityusensis. The sequence continues at coordinate 1,656,828 of NC_138038.1, forward strand.
ATAGTTGGTTTACGGAGAGAATAAACCAATTTTGAAGGTGTTTTTTTAAAAAGCAGTTTATTCGCGAAATAAATAGGTGAATGCCCACTTAACGCTGCTGCCTGCCTTTTTGTGTCCTAGGTGAAGTCATGGCTCCCCTGCATTCCCCGCGATACCCCAGCCCAGCTGAACTGGACGCCTACGCGCAGAAAGTGGCCAACAGCCCCCTCACCATCAAGATCTTCCCCGCCAACATCAGGGTCCCACAGCACAAGCACCTTAACCGGACAGTGAACGGGTACGACACGACGGGGCAGCGCTACAGCCCCTACCCTGTGCACGCCAGCGGCTACCAGGGACTGCTGGCCATCGTGAAGGCTTCCTCCTCCTCCTCCTCCTCCTCCAGCAAAGGCGTGGTGAAGAGCACGGAAGGCAAGCGGACTAAGATGTCCCCTGCCCACGTGGCCGTTGCCCCCTACCCTGTGACGAGCACTTTAGCCCCAGGCCCCTCCTGCGCAGCGCAGCTGGGCTACCACAGCAGCCAGAAGCAGATGGAGGCCCCCGCGGCCCCCAACGTCACGGTAGCCACCTCAACGATCCCGCACGCTGGCAGGAGCCTGGCGCTGCCCCAGTCCAACCTGCCCTCCATCCAGAACATCATTTTCCAGATCAATCAGCAATGCCAGGCGCAGGCCAGCCAGCCGCTGTGCCAAGGGGTAGTGGTAGCCAACCCCAGCCCCGCCAAGCACGGCGCCGCCACCGCCGCTGGATTTGCCACCATGGCGACGGTGGGTGCAGCCGTGGCGTATGCGGGTGCCGTGCTGCCTGACTGCCGCAAGGGGGCTGAGCTGGTGGCAGGCTCCCACCCGGGTGGTGGGCACCTTGGTGCCAAGGCCAGCCTCTACCCCGACGGCATGGACTACCTGCTCTGGCAGCAGCAGAAGCCGCAGCAGCAGCAGCTACGCATGTACAGTGCGGGCAGCGGGGGTGGGGGCGCCGTCAGCAAGTCCCCTGAGGTGTGCGCCGGGGTCCTGCGTGCCTATCCCATGACGGGCACGGCCGACAAGGTGAGCTCGTCCCCGTTGAACTGCGTGGGCATGCACGGGAACTTCTCAGTGGGGCAGTACTTTGCTCCCCCCTGGAACAGCATCCTGGTCACTCCCAACAGCGACTGCTACAACCCCCCGGAGCTGGCCAATGGGCACCGCGAGCTGGGCGTCCAGCCCTCGGACGGGCTGCCCAGCTTGCCCAGCAAGACGCTCTGCAATACCTCTGTCCTCAGCAGCAGCCTGCAGTCGCTGGAGTATCTCATCAACGACATCCACCCTCCGTGCATCAAGGAGCAGATGCTGGGCAAGGGCTACGAGACGGTCTCCGTGCCGCGGCTCCTGGACCACCAGCACGCCCACATCCGCCTGCCTGTCTACAGATAGGAGCCGCCGGCACTCTGCTCTGAACCCGGAGGGCAAACCGCTTCAGCTACGGACCCCCCTTTCCCCCTGCTTTGCCCTCCCCAGCACCGCCAGGGCCCAGACGGCCGCGGCAAGCAGGGGCCCCGAGGAACGCAGGCAGAGGCAGGCAGCAGCATCCAGAGACTCGCTGGGATCACAGAGCTTCAGTTGTGCAACCGGCTGCCCTGGGATGGAGGAAATTGCTTGTCTATATAGCTCAGAAGTTTTTGTTTCTATTTCTTCAGAATGTGAACAGGGAGATGCTGTCCAATTTTGCTGCTAATCCAGGGAGAGAAGGCTTCGCTCTGTGTGTGTGTGTGTGTGTGTGTGTGTGTGAGAGAGAGAGAGAGAGAGAGAGAGAGAGAGAGAGAGAGAGAGAGAGAAGGGGCGTGTGAGTATGAGTCTGTGACCAGTTGGATTTGCATGTGGAGGGGTCCCTTTCCCAGAAAGAAGTTTCTGTCCTGTGCTGAGTTCAAGTGGGAGCTTTACGTGGGGATGGGCGGGAGTGGATCGAGCCCCTTCCCCAGCCTGCTCCTAGGCATCCAGGTGGCTTAGTTGTGTAGCTTTGCCTACTTTCTAGTTGAAGTCTGTAACTTGCACTGTTTCGATTTAAAGCTAATAATTGGGGAAAGGTGTGAAGCCTATTTAAGGAAGGAAGAAGAAAACACTTGAAAAAAACTTGAAGAGACTTTTTTGTTTTGTTTTAGTGGAATCTACTGTACATTTCTGCGTTTGGCTGCTACACAACGGAGTCCCTCTGCCCTATGTCAGCATAGCCCTAGGTGATTTTTTAAAATTAAAACCTTACATTTTATTGTTATTGTTATTAATATTAATATTATTTTTAACGGCAATATTGCATTGCCTGTTTTTGTCTGGGAAGCCAGCCTATTCAGCCAGGAAGTTGTGCTAGAAAGAATGAGAGGCCATATTGGAAGGATTGTCCCCCCCAGCCCCCCCCCTCGTTGGCCGTTCATTTTGACGATTTCTGTCTCTTTCAAGCCCACCTGTGTTGCACCTGCCTGCGGATGCACAATTTGAAAGGGCAGAGTGCGGGAAAGAAACTAATTTACCTCTGAAATGTCACAAGCAGAAGACTTGCTCCATTTTTGTTTCTCCCAAAAAGTTAATGGAATCGGACCCACAAGGGCCCATGTGACGTCATGCAATAGGTCCCCCTGCAGCTTGGCTTGTGGCGCGTGGTTTTTGCATTAGGCTGGACCCAGGTCTAAATCAGGTCAGAAACGTGGCTGGGCGGCGGGACAAGTGGGGTTCGTAAATGATTTCAGAAGAATTGGAGGTGAGCGTAGATTTCTCCTCAGCCCAGCCAGTGTCGTGTCCATTACACAACAATTCCTCGCCTCCACCTGCTCTGATCAAGTTGCAGGAGCCTTATGGGTTCTCAGGCAACACATGCGGTTTCGTTGTTGGCAGTGTCTACTGTTAGAGAGGCAGGTTGCAGCTGAGAGGAGTAGGACTAATCCCATTGAATGCATCCAGTGTGTTGTGTTTAGTTTTTCTTTCCAGCATATTATAATTTGCTTACTTTAATTTCCTTTTTTAAAAAAAAGAATTCTCCAAAAATATTCCTTCTGCTCTTGTCATTCAACCCATGTAATTTATGTTTTAATAAGTTTTATTCAAGGGACCTGCTTTGCGGGAATCACAGAGGAGTTTCCTCCCTCCCCTCCCCACTGTTTAAAAGAAGGAAAAAATAAGAGTGGCCCAAAAGGGGTTGTGCTCTGAATATAGAGGTACTGTGTCCTTAACCACCTGTTCCAGCACTAAGTGCATTTACAAATCTCTGAGAATGTGTTTTTATATGAAAAAGTGACCATTATATTCTACTGTGAGAAGTGCATTGTGCACTATATTGTTTTAAAAATGAGAGAAAACAAAAAGTTGGAAAAAAAAACAGCAAACGATGTCTCTGGATGTTGTCTTTCTTTTTTCTCTACCCCCCCCCTACCCACCACCCCCACCACCACCAAAAAGAAAATTAAACCTGGGCTTTCACTGGCTGTCTGGTTCTGGAATTTGCTTGTATACCTTTTGCTCTCCCTTCCTGTTCTTCAGTGGGTGGGGGGAGGAAGCAGGGCAAGTCACACGGAGGGGGGGGACCCCCTTGGCCCCCCTGGTGGGAGCGCCCTTGGCCACATGGAGTTCCTCTGTCCACAAAGGAAGTTTCCCACCCATTTCAGCAGAAGAAGCAGGCCTGCCTGGGTCTTCCTAGACGCACTTGGGGCTTGAGGGAAGCATTGGGGAGCCCCACAGCCTCACCAAAGCACATGTGGGTCCCCAGATGGGGAGCAGACCGCTTCTGCCCTTACCGCAGGGGAGAGCCAGATCACCCCAAGGAAGGGGGCTGAGGATGGATCCTCTGTCAAACTTCTGGTGTGTCAGATTTCCCCCAGTGTGTCATTTTATTTGGAAATGAGTCTTCATAAGGAAGTGTTGAACTTTTGCAGGGAGGGTTTTTCTATAACTTGATTTATTGACATTCTGAAGATTCGTATGGCATAAGACGTCACCCCTCATTTTTTAGTTTTGCTGTTCCCCTCATGTGCTCCCTCTCTCTAGTCATGCAAAATATTACCACACAATTTGGAAGCCATGTTTTCTTCAACATTTCCTAATCCCCTTCTCTTTCTTTGTGAGATTTTGCTTCTCTTAGCTGTGCCTTGCTTGATTCAGCATTGACCCCATAATTAAAACACTGATTTCCCTCATGTTTTGCTCCAGATAAGCTTGCATTGTACTCCTCAGAATAATGTGTAAATTAGAGGAAAGTGTCAACACTGAATGCTGAGCTACCTCTGCTAGTGCTGCCACCCCTGTTCATTGTTTTGATGAAAAAACAGAAAATAGATGGCGAATTCTTCAATGATAGAGGTCCGTCTACCACAGTTTTACCACACCAAGGAAAATTTTGTAATGGTGAATCATTACAAAACAGTTTTCTCTCCCGCCTTGTGGTGTTATTTCCCTGTAGAAAATGATCCCCCAAACCCCTTTTTCCGTTGACTTTGGGACATAGGGCGGCTTTTATTTATCTTCTGAAAGGATTAAGAGTCCAGGGCATTTCCTTGGCAACCGCAAAGGTCAATAGATAATTTATATGATGCATAAGAAGTGGAGCTTTTTGCCAAACAGCAGGACTCTCTATGCTGGCTCTTGGAAGTGGGTTTTCAGATCCAGCTGGTGGTCTGGATATGCCCCCCCCCCCCAAGACACACAGCCATGTCGTCCTCTTAAAAAAACCCTTGTGCTCCTTTTCTTAAGACCACAAGCATCCTCCCCACACCCCAAGACACTTTCTCTCTGAGGTGAATTTATCTCCTGTCAGGAAAAGCTGTGATGGAGGAATGTTATTTTTTTGTCTTGGGGGGGGGGGGATTGGCCAGCAGGCTCCTTCCTTCTCGCTCCCTGCAGGGTCTGTCCTCTGGGGTTCCCAGGCAGCTGAAACAGCGCCTTCTCCCTGCCATGACCCCATCCGCTGTGGGCGAGGGGGCAGATTACTGCCCCAAACAATGAGCTCCTTGCATTGGGGACAATAGTATTAAATGCCAAAGAGGTTTCGGCGCAGGGCTGCTATCACTCACGCCCTTGTCTTCCCCCTGATGTGGCATATGGTGCGCCATTATGTGGGCCTCTGGCCTCGCAGAAAAGCTTTTGCGCTTGGGAGGCAGGCAGGACTCTCGCTTTGAGGGCGAGACTTTCCCATACTGCCTCTCGCTTTTTCGTCCAGAGGAAGAAAGCGGCACCTCTTCCAAATAAAGACCTCAGATGGAAATGTGGCAGCACCTGGGGGGGGGCGCTTCATGGGCTTTTAAGCTGAAAAATGGGCCCTTGGCTGAAATGATGCGCAAAAGCCCCAGAGGTAATTTTGTTGAATCGGGGCTTCCGTGGCTGATCCTGAGAGGAGGGAGTCTGGTGCGCTCTCTTCATTTCTGTTTACTTGTTTTTATGCCGTGGCCTTGAAGGGGAGAGACTGGCATGGATGAAAATATGTGCTTGCTACCAGGAGAAGTAGGCTTTGTGTGATGTCTTCTCCTCTCCCCACATGAGCCTCCCAATTCCCAAGCGCTCCCCTTTCTTGGAAGAGGGGTGGTGCTGCTGTCGGTTTGACTGCTCACACAAAGGTTATTCTATATCTGGGCAACGGCTGCGCCTGTGGGATGCTCCTCAAAATTGCCTCCATTTGTCTTTCCTTGCACACATAACAACCTGTCTTCAAATTTCATGCTCTGCATGGAGAGGGGAAGGCAGATGAGCCAGGAATCCTGAGAAACGTAGAGTCTGGGTGTCCCTCTGCTGGCAGAAAACGGCTTCAGACTTCTTGGAAAGAGGGTCAGAGCATGGCCCAGGAAAACAGCACATGCGTATGGCCACCACTTGGCTGCAGTCGGAGCTGGCAAGGCAGCTTTTCAAAGGCATCTAGTTAGATGCTGTAAGAGCATCATGTGTACTTGTGTCTGGGTCTGGTCAGTGCCTGGGTGGGAACTGCTTCGGGTTCCATGACAGAAGGAAGGTGGGCTATAAATGTAAAAGATGAGGGGGGGGGGATCAAGCAGCAGAGAGATGTCCATTTCAACAGTCACACAGGACGGCATGTCTCTCCCACCAGGATAATCTGCCTTGGCCATTGCCAACTTCCCCACTGGAGATGGCAGAGGTAACGGCAGGAGGAACACAGGAAGGTGCCTTGCACCAAGTCGGACCCTGGCTCTGTGGAACCTGGTTTTAGGAAGCCCTGCCTGGAGATGCTGCAGGGGGTGGAGACGGACCTTCTGCATGCAGAGCAGATGATGTACCCACTGAGCCGTGTGGCCCTTGCCAACTATACAAAGGATGGGTGCTGAAAGTACCAGTTAGCAGTGGTTCAGGCCAAAGCTCTATCTAGTTCAGCCTTTCGCAACCTTCGCCAGACGTGGTTGGACTACAGCTCCCATCCTTCTTACCCGGCATAGCCATTGGCCAGGGATGATGCGAGCTGTAGTTCGAGAACATCTGGCGACCCAAGGTTGAGACAGGCTGATCGTCCCACGTGATCTTTTTCACAGTGGCCAACCAGATTTTTCAACTCTATTTTGATAAATCTTATATCTGTTTTTTATGTATATTTTATATTTTTTTATGTAAAGCGCAGAGAGGTTTTGTTCGCTTAATGGTCTCTGTCGAGAAGCAGGACAGAAGGGCAGTAGTCTTATCATGATGTCCAGTGACAGGCATTCAGAGGCTGATGTATATAGAGCCATCACGGCTCATTGTCATTGGTAGCCTACCCTCCGTGAATTTGTCTTACCCTCTCTGTGTGGTTTGGGCATGTAGAACACACACAATGCATGCCAGAAGCCTGATGTGACACTTGCTCTTAGGTGCATGCAGAGTGCTTTGTCTTCATTCAGTACAGTCCACATGCACACCATCCCAGCAGTGGCAGACCTTAGGGTCTCAAATTCCACCGCCTCTTGCCTTTACATCCTGGCTGCGTCACCCCTTGCAGAACCCCCGAGGCTCTGTGCCCAGCGGACTGAACTCTGCTAAATCCACCTCTGATCCCAGGGTCAAGGGAAGGGTTTCCATTGCCGTGATTAACCCTTGCCTCCACTATGGGAAATGTCCCTGGATCCCATGGCTGCAATTTGGGCAGACTTCTTATCCTCTAGAAGAGGTCCCCTCCAAGGACAATCTCTCAGCAGGGAAATCTGATTCTCTTCCTACCCTTGTTCCTCCCAGATGCATCAAGCAACCCACTTCCTCCTCCGCCTTACCAAGCAGGAACATTTCAAGGGCAGCTGGGGGGAAATGGCCAAGCCTTGGAGGGCCTGCGGATCTCACCAGCAGGGGTGCAATGGGGAAGTCTCTCATTTCAGCAGTTGCTTTTCATGCAGCCCATAGAGGGGCCAAAGGCTTCCTCCCTCACACTAGGAAGACACAGGACCCCTTCCAGTCCCACTCTTGCAGCCTAAACATGGAAGAAAGGGCAGCCCTTTAACTGCTGCACTTGGATGCCAGGCCAAGAGTTGTGCCACGAAAAGGTTTGTTCCTGCTGTGGTGGCTGAGTTGAGAAGCACCATGGACATCCAGCAAAGGACATCCAATGAAGCAAGCACACCAGCTTGCCCCCGCAATTGTGGGGGGCGCTGCCAGGCGACGTGGGCATGCCATGTGCACACGCCATGCAACATGCTGATATCACGCGTGCTCTGACTTTGCTTGTGGGGAAGTGGAGAATTTGCACATGACTTTCCCACATCTCTGCATTCAATTCCCCAGCTTCTTTTACTTTCTTATTCGCTGTGATTCCTGCCTTGCAGGGGGCTGGACCAGATGACCCTTGAGGTTCCTTCCAGCTCTACTTTGAATGTCTCTGCTCTGCTCCGTGTTCAGGAGACCCAGCAGGAGGGAATGTTCCCCAGGTGAGGAGAGGAGGAGGTGTGGGACCCAGGCTAGCCCTTCTGGAGGACGCAGGAGACAGAGGGATTGTGGCCTCCCCCCGCGCGCCTCCTGTAACTCCGGCTCCCGGTGTTTCTCTGGATATTTATGGCAAGCTGGGAAGGAAGCGCTCGCTCAGTGGCACTGTAGCCACCATGACAGCCAATCAAGGGAACAAAGAAGGATTGGCACAAAGGGGGGAATTTCACTGAGGCTCATGCTACGGGGGGGGGGCTGGGGGAGAGAAATCAGCGCAAGAGATCTGACTGCCTTGTGGCATGTTCAAATTAAATTGTCTTCAGGAAAAATATTTGCTTAGATCTTTTTTTTTTAAAAAAATGTCGGGGGAGAGAGGCGAATAAAAGACACTGGAGGTGCTGCATTCTGCGGAGGAAACGGGGGAAATGGAGGCTGGAGGAGTTTCTCACGGCCAGAGACAGCCACTCGGTTCAGTGTTGCCACATCAAGCGCTGTGAGCCAAAGCCGCGCTCGCTTGGCCCAAGCTGGGCAGTAAGAACAGCTGGGGGGGGAGCAGCCAGTGGCGTAGCGTGGGGGGTGCAGGGGGGGTCGGCCGCACCGGGCGCAACATCTGGGGGGGGGGCGCTGGCACTCGCAGCTCTCTGCCCCCTGCTAAAATCCACGGGTTAGGGGGCGCAAATTACTTGCCTTGCCCCGGGTGCTGACAACCCACGCTACGCCACTGGGAGCAGCTGCTGGGCATGCAAAGAGCCCTCCACCCCCTTCAGCCCCAGGTGTCTCCAAGCAGGGCTGGGAAAGGCTCTTTGTCTGCAGTCCTGGAGAGCCGCTGCCAGTCCGTGAAGACACTGCAGAGCTGCACCGGAATAAGGCAACTCCTTTTGGGGAGCAGCTGCTTGGCATGCAGAAGGTCCCCGGGTTGACCCCCGTCTGCAGTCCTGGAGAGCCGCTACCAGTCAGTGTAGGCAATACTGAGCCACACGGACCAGGGTGCATTGCAGGAGGTTGGACTAGATGACCCTTGAGATCCCTTCCAACTCTACAATTCTGTTCTATGAACTTCCCAATTTCATTTTTTAAATGGAAATATTTATATACCTCTATCATAAAAGTATATCAGAGCGATTTGCAACAGTATAAAAGCATAAAACCAAACAATAAATCGCAAAAAGTTAAAAAGAAGTTGAAAACCAAAAGAAGTTAAAAGCAAACTTCAGTAGACCTTGTGGGGAATGTATTCTTAACAGTCTGCATCGGAGGAATAGGAAAGTTTTACAGCCTCTCCTGATTCAGATGTTCTGGACAAGCAAAGCTGTGCCTCAACATCAGCATCCTGGCGTCACGTTGCTCCCAAACTCCTGATGCCCTGTAGCGTCATAGAACACTCAAGCAACAGGTGCAAGCAAAGCACTATCTCCTCTGCGGATTCAGCAAATGAAAACGGCTTTTCATTTTTCTTTTGAGGCTGTTTAACAACAACAACAGCAACAACAATATATTAATTTATTACTTGTACTCCACCTATCTGACTGGGTTACCCCAGCCACTCTGGGTGGCTGTTTCATTATTTAATTTGTTGAAAAATAACTTGTATCCTTATACATACATTTCTGAACAATATCTGGTGCTAGCAATGTGCTCCCCCCCCGCCCCATCTTGCTAAATGCTTCTTCCCACAGATTCCCAACAGATGGCCAAGTGCAGAGGATGGGCTTCCAATTTTGCCTCATACAGGCAGCAGAATTACACCGTTCCTCCAGTCAGCAGGGTGCTAGCAAAGCACTATCCCCTATTGACTCCACAGGGTGCAAGAAAATGCTCTCTTCGGTGAAGCTGCATGGTGCAAACCAAGAAAGGAACAGGCTCAGTACACCCACCTGTCACACTAAGAGAAAAAGGATTTTGCAAGGGGCCCTTCCTTCTGTGGCTGATAGAAACAGGTGATGTTTATCTGGTTCTGAGACAGGGGGAAGCAGCAGCAAGTCTCTAAGGCTCTGGGCTCTTAAGGGTTCAGCCAGCCCAGCTCTGCGAATGAAAGGCTTTTTCTCTTTCTCAAGCAGGAAAGCAGGTCTGTCCCTGCAATGGAAAGACTGGGCTTTTCTGATCCTACAGAAAAGAAGACGGAGAACACTTTTCTCCAGTTACATTTGCAGAATGACATCTGATTTACTGTGGGATCAGCCTCTGAGCTGGGTCAGTTCCTTTGCTGCCTTGGGTCTCCCTTCTGGAGGGGGCCCTGGGGACGGGAGAACACGCCTGTAATGAATCTCCTAGAAGAGGCAACCAGGTATGATGAAGCTGTCCTCTGACCCTGTAAATTCTGCCAGGCACTGCGTTTCAGCCTTCTGGCAAGAAAAACTAAAGAATGAAGGAGGGAGGGAGGGAGGGAAGGAAGGAAGGTGAGCAGGCCTGTCTGGATCCAGGTTAATGCTGCATGTACAAGGTCTTAGCCTTGGGCTTTTACGTTAATTAATCTACAAGAGCAGAGTTCCCCCCCCCCCCCCGCACAGATCAGCCTCTCTTTCCTGCTCCCCTGCCTCCTCACCACAGTCTGCAAACACATGAGCCAGTGCAGTGTAGCGGTTAGTAGTGTCAGGCTAGAACCTGGCAGGGACCCTGGCAAGGGTTCAAATCCTCCCTTGGCCATGAAGCTCCCTGGGTGACCTTGCGTGCCACTCACTGCCTATCGCCCTGACTTGCTGCACAGGGTTGTTGTGGGGATTAAATGAGATGGGGGGGGGGGGAGCCACATGTGCCACCTTGAGCTCCTTGGAGGAAAAGGTAGGGTGTAAATGCAATAAAATAAAATAAAAATAATCAAACAAAAACCCAACCTTTGGGTATCTTTTTGAATTGCGCTGGTCATGCACAGGGCTAGCAATCAAAGGAACAGGCTGAGCAACTTGTTTGCATGCTAACAACTTCCAGAAGGGGACAGCATTGTTCCCGTGCAGCAGAAGCAGCAGAGTCCTGCTGTGGCACCTTAACCAACTTGATGGCATACCCTCCAAGTGTCCCTATTTCCCAGGGACAGTCCAGCAATTACAGAAGCCATCCCAGATTCTGAATTGATCCTGGAATGTCCCTGTTTCCCCTGCCAGTGCTGTGGAGGGTGAGCTGGTCTTCAGCAGTGCACCCTGGTGCCTCTCCACGGTCGCCCTGGCCAGCCGCCTTCCTTGGGCAGCTGATAGCGGCCAATGGAGAGCAAGCGAGGAGGAGGAGGAGGCTGCCGCTGCCAAGCCCAGCCCTGCAGGATGTGAGGTGCAGGCAGAGGGCAGAGCTGCCCTGGACGGGAAGAACAGCGGAGAGCAAGGAGGCTTGGTTTTTAAAACAGAAAAAAGCTTTGTGCATCCACATCTAATCTTATCCCTTTATAAAATGCATTTATTGGAGTGTTTTTATTTTTGCTAATCTACCAAAGGATAACATAAAATCAGAATTAAGGTGTTTTCTCAGGATGGTGGAGAGCAGGTGTGCTGTGTCCCATTGGTGTCGTGGTGGGGACACTCGCCCTTCTTCTGATAGGAAATGCCGGGGGGGCGAAAATGGGGGTTCGAGGAGGGTCGGTTGCGGGGGAGTGAGCAATGTCCCTATTTTTACCTGAGGAATGTTGGAAGGCGTGTTATTGTGGGCTGGGTTCCGCTTTGGCACTCATCCCAAGAGGCACCCCAACATTCACTCCCCCTTGCCTTGTCCAGCCGCACAGTGGCTGCTGGGGCCTCCTCTGCAGGGGACGCTCCTCTTTTTGAAAGGCCATCAGAGGGCAGCCCTGCATTTGAAGGGCTGTCCAGCCCAATAATGAACCCTGGAGAAAAGGAGGCATGTAAATTGCCATATGCAAATTTTACGCAAATTCACATGTTCTAAAACCACCCACCCCCAATGTTTTGATGATGCAAAACATGCTGTCGTCCTCTGGATACCTGTGTGCCCCGTTGTGCTTGGGTCCTGCTTGTGGACTTGTTATGGAGGCAGTTCCGGGCCTGGATGAAGCTGGTCTTTCGGCAGAGTGGGTGAGATGCCCTCTGCTTTCTGCCTCTCCCACCCCTGCTGCCATGGCCTCCTTCCCCACCTTTCCAGGCAGCTTTCTGATGACATTCGACAGCCGTCAAAATGGGTTATTTATTCCCCCGAGCTGCGCACACTTGCCCTCCTTCCTAAGCACATTATGCTGCAAATCCTGTTAAACTAACGTCACCCCGCTTAGGTGCCTGGTGCTCAGGGGGCATTTCAGCCCAAGCCCTGAAACTCGCCCTACCTCTTCCGCTTGCCAGCCAGCCAACCCAAGGCAAATGCTTGTCCGTTGCCAGTGGAGAAGTGTGTCTGGTGTGTCTGTGCTGGCATGACGTTCCCTGGCACTCGTGAGAAGCTGGTGCTCTCCTCTGGCACACCCAGGGGCAAAGGCAGCGGGTGGGGTGGCTGCCCTCCCTCCTTGCCCTTGGCCCCACAGATGGGACTCGACTCCCCTGCCAGAGCTGCGGCCTTTAGGCTGCATTGCATACGCAGAAATCTCATTACCTGCATTAGGAGAGTTACTGGCAGGAAAGCCGTAAGCAAGCTGGCTTTACAGACTCCTTTGAACTTTGCAGAGCTGCTGGCCTATATCTCAGAGCCGCTCTGGTGGGGGCGGGGTGAGGATTGTGCCCCCACTGGCCGCGTCTGAGGCTCTGCATCAGGAACACGGCTGCTGTTCCCTGGTTTGCAGGTTATAGCTTTATTGGGGAGGGCTGTAGCTCAGCAGCAGAGCACCTGCTTGGCATGCAGAAGGGCCCGCTGGCATCTCCAGGGAGGGCTGGGAGCGACTGGGAGCCCTGGAAAGCTGCTCCACTCAGTGTGGACAATATTGAGATAGATGGGCCAGTGGGTCAGCTCCTGAGACTCCTATTATGTATATTTATTTTGACCAAAAATCAAAATCGTTTGGCCTTATCTTTGCAGTAACAGGTGGAAAGTCAGCAGGTGACTTCCCAGGGCTCTGCCATGTGCACCATTCCAGGCTGGCTGGCAGTGGGAAGGGCAGCCTGGTTCCTGCCAGGTCAGGGCTACAAGCGCTTTCTACACAGCAGCCCCATTCAAATGCATCCCTGGCCTGAAAGGTAGGACCAGATATTGCAGCCAGGGTGCCTGGAAGGAGTTGGGTGCCGGAGGAGCCCCTGAGCTTGGGCTGACTTGACTCCCCCTGCCCGTGTGTCTAATGTCAATTCTCTTTGATCTCTCCCCAGTCTCCAGCCCCAGCTGACTGTTTCATCTCAGAGTCTCTTCCTCCATTAATCTGCCCCTTTGAAGTGGGGAGCAACCAATGAGAATCCTCAGAGCAGCTCCCACATATGGCACAGCTCTGGAAAATGCATGTGAGTTTGCTGGCTGTGTTTAAAAAGTTCCCTCCTTTGGAAAATGGAAGGCACATCTCGCTTTCCCCCACACTGGCCCCTGAGCTCTGCCACCCGCTGCCCGCCTTTGCTGGCACCAACGCCAAGCAGGCCAGGCTGCCTCCTGCGCTGACAAGGAGCATAGCCACACCATGGCAGCTTCTCCACCAGGGAGACTGGGAGGAGATCTAAGGGGAGGGGGTCGCAAGCTGCAAGGGCCAGCGGAGGGGCATTGGTGAGGGGCACAACACTCAGTGCCACTGAGGGACAAAACACCCACATTCCCTCCCAGAGAGGATTAACAGAACCGTAAAGTTGGAAGGGACTACCAAGGGTCATCTAGTCCAGCCCCCTGCAATGCAGGAATCACAATGCTAAAGAATCCCTGGCAGGTGGCCACCCAGCCTCTGTTTAGAAACCTCCAGAGGTTTAGAAACTTAGCAAAATAAGCAGAAGTGTTGATGGTGTCAAGGCAGGCGGAAGCTGCATCGAGGCTCCAAAATACGCTCGGCAGGAAGTAGCCCAGAAGGCTGATGTATCTCGGGGACATTTCTCATTTACCTCCCAAGCATCCAACTCTCTCTTGCCAAGCCAAGAGTTGCGAGGCTTTATAACGTGCCAGGGGATAGCAGCATTTTCCCCCTGCAGACCTGGCCTGATCAAAATACAGTCAGGAGGATAAAAATAATTTCAAGGGAAGCATCTGATAAAGCAGGTCTCAGGAGGCAGCTACTGTAAAACTGCACAGCTCAGAAAATAATTTAAACGGGGAGGGGGGAGCCTCCGTTCATCTCTCACTTTGACTGAATGTTCGTTTCCAAAATTAACCTTCAAATTTATCTAAAAATAAATTTGCCGCTGTGCTTGGCATTTGCTCAACTGCACGCTGTCTCTGACTCCTCCTTTGTTTGGGGTGAGCAGGTCTGTCAGGGCTGGCTGGCGGCTGCAGGTCTTTTGAACTGGGGGTTTCGGGGGGGGCGGAGTTGTAATCCAAAACATGGGTGGTGTGCCAGGTGGGGGAAGATGGGTTGACTTGGTTTAAGGCAACATCGTGTGATCTTGTGCATTAGGCCATGTATCTGAAGCGCTATGATACTATTTTAGACAGGCACGACTTCGCCCAAAGAAACCTGGGAGCTGTAGTTTGTTAAGGGTGCTGAGAGCCGTTCGGAGGTGCCTGTTACCTTCAAAGAGCTACAATTCCCAGCGTTCCCTTGGAAGAGGAATTGAGTGTTAGACCACCCTGGGAATTGTAACTCTGGGAGGAAAACAGGTGCCCCCTAATAATTCTCACCTCCCAGAATTCCTTGACGGAAGCCGTGACATTTAAAGTGTCATCGCAGTGCTTTCAATCCATGGGGTGATGTCATCATTCAGTATTCAAGTACTTTCTCATAACAAGCAGAGTCTGCATTAAAAAAACCACTCTTCTATATTCCCGTTAAAGTCTCCCGTCCCCTTGCTCTCTCTGCTGCTGGGGGGTGGGGGGGTTGTGTTGGCTTTTGCTGTGTGTCAATTTAGCATGGGCTGCAAAGGTCAGTTCACTCCTGCATTGACTATAGAAGATGTCGATACTTGTTTATTACCCAGGACTGTTAATGCACCGCCATTTTTGTGGCTTTGGGGCAGTAGACATCATATTGATTGTGGCCTGGAATGTGCTTCGTGACCTCCTCCTGGGAGCCGCGCTTGGCCCAGGCCAAGGGGGAGGGGAGCCAGGCCTGAGGCCCAGGAAACATCCCCAGGGCAACACCTTTCACCTGCCAGGTGTGGTGCTGCCCACAAATCCCAGGAACTGGCCAGAACTGGCCAAAATAAACCCCCACTGCAGTCCCAGAAGCTTTGTGGTGTTTCCTAGGCATCAGGGTTCACTACATTGAGCCCCCAGACCTGTTTTCACAGGCTCTTAGAGGCTCAGACTTGTGTCCCATGAAGGCTTTATCTCACAACCTGACACAGCGGGTGCTCTTCACACACACACACCCCGTGGGCTCCCCAGTGCAAAAGCATTGCAAGGGTTAAGGCTGTTGCTCCAGTAAATAAATCTTGCCCCCCCCCCAAGTCAACTGAAACTCCTAATTAAGGGACTTGGGCCCCATCTGCCCCACACCTTTAAAGCAGTCACAGTAGCTTATTCCCCTTTCAGAGTTACAATTTTCAAATTGGTTGAACATGCCATCTTCCCCTAGAGAACTCTGGGAATTGTAGCTCTGGGAGGGGCGAGGGGAGGGGGGGTGCCGCCTCACAACTCAGCCCCCTGAACAAACTACAGTGCCTGGGATTCCTTGTTTCTGATTAAAGTGGTATGATACTGCGTTAAACAGAGGTTGCAGGTGGGCCCCAAGTCCCTTAATTAGGAGTTTCAGTTGACTGACTAATCTACATCTGCGTAAATCTACGCATGAGTAAGTCAACAGTTCTGAAGCAAAAAAGTACTTTTTTGGATTTTACTCTATATGAACACACTCCCGTTTACTCCGCATCCGCTGGCTTGGAAAGGAGTGGACACACAATGTTGGCCCCGATTCATATCTATCTGTTGTCCATCCTTTTGTTGCCTATGAAATAGCTGCATTTCAATGCCTTTTCCCCAAAACTGGCTTTGATTGAGAAAAAGAACGACCTAGTTGTGTTTTGAGCTGGTTTTAAGCCTAAGAGAGAGATGATTCTTATAAAAAAACACTTAAAAACAAAGAAACAAATCTGACCATTTTATGGGGGGGGGGCTTTTTGTCAAAAAGTTGTGTGCATCAGTGGAGCCAATGAACCAATTTAACACGGCAGCCCTAATTTAAGTTGGGGAAGCAAAATCAGGGGAGGACCCCCTCCCTTCCCCTTCAGAGTTTTGCAGAAGTGAGAATGTGGACGGCAGCAACTTCTCTGCCCCCCCCTTCTCTCCCTCTGTCTTTGGCTCCTGCATTAAGCACCCCTTTCTTCCCTCTGATGTTCCTGCCTCCCCCCATCAGTCTGTCTCGCTTTGTTATGCCAGGGGAGGGGAAATGGGAGGGATCCGATGTTAATAAAAACGATTGTGTGTTGCATTGACACGAGGGGCTTTTAAATCCCTTCTTGGCGTTCTTAAATTACAATAGGAGAATAAAGAGCTGGGGGGGGGGCGGGGAGAGAATATGGGTCTTTGGTAATGTGTTAATCTTAATTGAACAATTACCTCCGCTCCTGAAGCGTTCATTACTGCAGCGCTTATTGTCAGCTGTTTTTATTGTCTTGCAATGAATGCTGGAGAATCCATTTCTTGAAAAATGAAAAGCAGCTTCAGAAACCAAGCTGCTCCCTGCTCTCTTCACCGCTGTCCCCACCCCCCTTTCTCTCAACTTTTACAAGAAGAGGCTGCTGGATGAGGCGGGGGGGCATGTGGTCCAGCCTCCGGTCCCCGCAGTGGCCCCCCAGGTGCCTCAAGGAGAGCGCAAGAGGCCCTGGGGGAGGCAGAGCCCAGAGTCATCGATAGCCCTCTCCTCTCGGAACTGGTCCAGTCCTCTTCTGCTGCGGCAGCGAGTGCCGTTCTCTATGTGGAACATGAAGAAGTCCTTTCTTTCATCTGTCCTCAGTCTTCCAACATTCGCTTTCGTTGGACGTCCTCAAGGTCTAGTGTGATGAGGGAGAAAAGCTTCTCTTGCAAAATGATCTGGTCCGTGGCCTTCATTAGCAGGAGGGACCTGTTGCGCTCTGGGCACTTGTGACTGCGGGCAATAAATCTCCCTGGCATCTTTCTCTCTATCCTAGAAATCAAATACATCGTTTCCCCATGTCTTGCTCTTTCCCCCAAGTGATTGTTGGGCTGAGGCCTGCCTGGGTTGGGGGACGAAGAAAGACCTGCTTCACGTCCTCTGGAAGCCCCGGTGTTCTCAGTTACTGGGCAATTAGGCCACGCATAACCAAACTGGAGACAACTTGTTTGGGCAGCAGAAGCAGTAGCTGCAGAGGCCATCAAATTCCAGGAGAGGCAATCAGGCTTGTTAATGAATCCCCTACAATCTGTTCCTGCGTTGCAGCAGAATGGACTGAAACTAAAAACTAAAACTACAGTTTTGCCAAATAAATTTGCCAACGGTTGAGGGAGTTGGGCATGTTCAGCCTGGAGAAGGTGGCCATCTTCAACCATCTGCATGGCTGCCACATGGAAGGGGGTGCAAGCTTGTTTTCCCCTGCTCTGGAGGAGAGGATCCAAACCAATGGAATCTGAGGTCCCTTCCAATTCTAGGATTCTAATCTCAGGTACCCCCTGAAGCAGTTTTATTTTACATTTTCAGGATTCTGAGTGCAGGGTGGTAAAAGTGGCTGCTCAGCTGCTGGGGTGGGGGGTGTTGCTCTGACCAGAGTCAAATGTGTCCAATACTGTACTAATGCATCACCTATGTATTTATTTTTATTGCAGCAGTTTGGCTGGCGGAATAATGTGCAGCCTTTTGCGTCTCACTGCATTGTTCAGCGGGCCAAGCTGTTAAGCCCCAGATAGATCTCTGTTTTAGAACTCTTCCAAGAGCCAGCGCTCCCTTCAGAAATCAACACGTGTTCCCACACATCAACCCCGAGCCTTGTTAGAAGCAGGCTGTCAGCCTCTTCCCAGGTCTCCTTTAAGAGAGCAACTGAGAAAATCCTCATCAGTGTCAAAAATGAGATTAACGCTGGAGCTGTAAAGATGCAATTCGGAGTTTTCCTCTACTGCGCTTTGGGCTAGTCAACTGCTTACCGAGGAGAGAGAGAGGGAGGGAGCCTTCCTTGGAATATTTACTCTGCAATTTCACATCACTTGCTTAGTCCATTGCCGGCAGACTCCCCTGACGCGGGCGATTTATGCTGCGCTCCGTCATCGGCCAGGCGCCTGTCATGCTTCAACGTGACAAAGTGCCATTGTGACCCCCAGCAGTAATTGACTTTCGTTGGCTTAAGATGCTGCCTCCTCAGCCCTTGGATCCCCACGTCCGTCTCACGCCTCTTCCTCCCCCATTGCCAAACCATCAGGACTCAAACCCAGGGGGGGCGGGGGGGCTTATGGGGGAGCTGTGGTGGGATTCCTTTCTGCAGAATGGCACTTCTGTGCTTGTGATGGAAATGCCCCCAGTGATGCCCTAGAGCAACTCTCAAAGAAAGCTGCTTGCTGGTTGGGAAAGGCACTCTGCACATGCTCAGAGGGACCATCTCTCTTCCCTGGCAGGGGTGGGGAACCCGTGGTCCCTCCAAATGTTGTTGGGACTGAAGCCCCAGACAGCTTGGCCAGCGCGGAGGGGGCAATGGGAGAGGCAGTCCAAAGCCTTGACTCCCTAGCCCTGCTTTAACAGGTGTCAGCTCCAAGCAGTCATGGGAATGCCATACCTGTTGGATGCCCGCCTGCCACAAGCTGAGGAAGCACCAGCAGAACTGCTCTCTCTTTAAATGGATCCCAGCAGAGACTGTACCCGGGGCTGCACTGCCCCCTTGTGGCTCAGAGTTACAGTTGCAGGCTGACACTGTGTGCTCCTGTCCAAGGCTGTGAGCTATTACTCAAGTATTTATTTCAACGGTTAATATATTATTAAGCAACATTTATTAACCATTCTAATAGGCAGCAACCCCCCCCCCCCCGCTCCACAGCAATGCAGAGGCTTTGCTGTGAGCTGCTAAGGGTAATGTCTTCTTCTGCCCTAGATGTGATTTTAAAACTTCACTGTACACCACGGATGCCAGACTGCCCCCCCACTTGGATGTGGGGTTATTTTTTCCTGCCCATTTGTTGCCCTTTAACTAAAGCTGCTATGCAGGCTGAACCTAGGAGAGACACCTCCGCCTGCAAATCCTGTGACAAAACTAAAACTACAGTTTTGCCAAATAATTTTGCCAACGGTTGAGGGAGTCGGGCATGTTCAGCCTGGAGAAGGGGGCCACCTTCAACCATCTGCATAGCTGCCACATGGAAGGGGGTGCAAGCTTGTTTTCCCCTGCTCTGGAGGGGAGGATCCAAACCAATGGAATCCACTTACAAGAAAGGAGATTCTGACTAAGCATTAAGGAGAGTAAGAGCTGTTCAAGAGTGGAACAGACTCCCTGGGAAGGTGGAGGACTCTCCTTCCTTGGAGGTTTTTAAGCAGATGTTTGATGGCTGTCTGTCAGGGATTCTTTAGCTGTGATGTCCTGTATTGCAGGGAGTTGGACTAGATGACCCCTGGGGCCCTTCTAACACCACCATTATCTGATTCTAGTATTCTGATTCTGGGAATGGCAGCAGGCAGCTGAGCCCCACCACCCCATCAGCTGGACCAGGGCGGTGCAGGTCTTGCTAGATTCAACCACCTCAGAACTGCATTGTTTTAGCAGAGGCTTTTTACCAGGCAGGGTCCCAAAGTCCAGAATGTGGACGAGGAAGCCTGTAGGCCTCCTGATGTTGATGGACTGCAACGTCCACCATCCCTGACCATTGGAGTTGGGAGTCCAACAACATCTGGAGGGCCGCAGGCTCCCCATCCCTGGCACACACACAACCCCTGCACTATTTCTAAGCATAGGACCACATGATTGTGCTGCTCACCAATTCAGCAGCTGTTGGGGGGGGGCAGACTAAACAGATCTATTTGGAAGAACAGTGTCTCTGGATAAAAAATGGCACAAAGAAACTTTGGGTTTTCTGTGCAAACTGAGCAGCTGAGAGGGAGAAAGAGGCCTCCTTGGGAAGGGGCTGAGGGGCCCAACCTGGGGTGAGATGCAGCCGTGTGACTTGCTCACAGTGACCCGGCAGACTCCCTGCCTGTTGCACGCTTGCACCCCACTCTCTCCACCAGGCAAGACAAGGAGGGGCAGCTGACATACTTTGGCTTTTATTACTAAATAAATAATCAGATAAAACCTTGTGCAAAATAAAACTATTTGGAGTAAGAAATGCAGCAGCCCTTGGGCCATTTGCCCCGGCTCAGCATCACAGAAGTTAACCCTGAATTTAGAGCCCGCTTGGACGCAAAGAGCCACTCCGGGAGTCACTGGCCACTTCAGGCAGCCCCCGCAAGAGTCACTGTCGCCACCCAGCCTCCTGTAACGTCAGTGCCATGGAGCTCGTAGTCTGACCGCACAGGATGATGTTCCCAGTCACCAGCCTCTGCAGCTTCCACCCACTGGCGCATATTTTGGTATTGTGACAACTCTGTTTTTTGTGTTCAAAAGCAAACCCATAAAGATGTGCCTCTGCTGTCCACCTCAAGTTGATAACCTGGGGAAGGCTCCTCCCCTGCACGCTGCTCTGGAGGAGGCAGGTGGGCCACATTCTGCAGACTACAAGCGGGACCCTCGCGTGAAGGTGCAGGAGCAAGAGGAAACTGCCTCCACACGGGGTCCAAGCGGTGCTGTGCCCGCCAAGCGCTTGCAGTGGCAAAGAGGCTGGGCAGCTTCTTGAGACCAGCTCCCTCTGCCCCTGCTCCTTGTGCATCCATTAGATGTGGGAGTCCTCCTTTCTCCAGCTCTGGGGGTAGCTGGGCTTGTGCTCATTTGCCGCAGGGGAGCGCATGCTGTCCAGGGGAACCACCACCTCATCTGGCTGCGAGTTCTTGTTCAGCTCCACCACCCGTGGCACCACGGTGGACCACCGATCTACAGGGAGAGAAAAAGAATCACAGAATCATAACACTGTAAGGTTAGTCCAATCCTCTCAATGCAGGAATCTCAACTAGATCATACATGACAGGTGGCCATCCAATCTCTGCTTAAACACCTCCAGGGAAGGAGAGTCCGAGGTTGTCCATTCCACTGTCCAACAGCTCTCACTGTCAGAAAGTTCTCCCTAATGTTTCGTTGGGATCTCCCACTTTGCCATTTGAGCGCATTGGTTTGGATCCCACCCTCTGGAGCAGGAGAAGACAAGTAGGCTCCATCTTCTAGGTGACGGCTCTTCAGATGACTGAAGGCAGCTATCCTATCCTGTCCTTCTTTCAATCTCCTCTTTTCCAGGCAAAACCTTCCCAAATCCCTCAGCCGTTCCCCACAAAGGAGGCTTGGCCTCCACCGTTCCACTTGGGCAGAGAAAGGAAGCCTGCCCAGCCCCCTCCCTGGGTTCTGCACAGCCTCCAGCACCAAGTGCCTCTGATTTGGGGCAGGACAGCTGCCTCTGGACTTCTTCATCCCCCCAGCAACACTTTCGCTGTTTCTACCAACCTGGTGCCTTCCAGGTATTTAGAACTACAACTCCCAACCACCCAGATCTGCTGCAGGGCTCCAGGATGGCAAAGCAGTGGATCACATCCCCCATCCAGCTGCCAGAGCCTCTTTAACCCTCATCTCCAGCAACTGGCATCGGGAATCCTTCCTGCCTCCAACTGCAGAGTCAGCGCAGCCGCTGGAAGCCTCATCCTCTTCCATGAATTTGTCCTGTCCTCTTTTGAAGCCATCCAAGTGGGGGGGGGGCATTGCTGCCTCTTGCGGGAGCAGGTTCCTCCGTCCAGACTCTAGAAGCACCCCACTCTCCTGTGAGCAAGCTGACAGCGCCTGCTTCCAGAATGCCCCCCAACCCGTGACCCCTCCAGCCCCCCCTCCTGCAATCAGCAGCACCCACCTCTGCGAAGGCGGCCCACTGTGTGGGAAAAGCCATAGTACTGGTAGGTGTCGCTCTTGCCGGGGTCCTCATTGATGATGCCCAAGTTCTGGTTCCAGTGAGACCAGTTCACCTCGTCCACTCTAGGAAGGAATCATTGTGGCATTTGAGGTATTGGCAGGGGGAGCGGGGGGAGACAGGTCATCCTGGGCGGTCTGAAATGTTTAGCAGACCTGGTTTAGCAGACCTGGACAGTGCTATAGAGTGGTTAGAGTGCTGGACTAGGACTCCCTGCTCAACTGTTTGGGAGCGCTGTCTAATTTAAAACAGGCATTGCCTGCCCTGGTCTTAAAATTATAGGGCAGAATACAAAAAAGGAAAAAGATTCCATTTTGGAGAGCACCTTCTAAATGTTGGAAAGATCTCTCTCTGCTGATTTAAGGCTTTCTGCAAAGCGTCCAGAACCCGCAGCATTTGCTGAGGCAAAAAGGAAGGCTGTGTGTGTCAGAATGGGTGCACCCGAGGCTTTTTTCAGCCGGAATTGACCAGAACTCAGTTCTGGCACCTCTCAAGGGGGCACCATTGCCATTCTAAGAGAACAAGGGAGGCGTTCGTGGCAAGTTCTGGTGCCTCTTTTTCTAGAAAAATAGCACGAGGTGCACCTGTGTGCCTGTAGGAGTGCAGAAAATGTAACCCTAATCCAGGATGCAGTTCCCTGAGTATCTCAAGTGCCTAGTCCTCATGGGTGGTTGGGAGGGCACGGGCAATGCCTGCTGACACCCCAGGTGGGGGGAGGTTTTCCTTGGGGCAAAATTTGGTTTGTCACCCAGACTGGCGCAGAATTTCCAACAGACAACTCTGGCTCAAGGGCCTAATCCAGAAATGGAAAGCATTTAGTCAACGTCTCCCTCTCCCATGGGGACTCTCACCCTTACCTGAAACACCACCTCCGGTCCGGCGTCCCATCCAAGGACTTCCCAACGGTGACCATCTCTCCTGAGCGGAAGGCTTTCCTGACAAACACGGGGAAGAACCTTTCAATATCCAGAATGGTGGTCGCCCAC
The DNA here is from genome assembly GCF_964106645.2 of Podarcis pityusensis. Classification (NCBI taxonomy): domain Eukaryota; kingdom Metazoa; phylum Chordata; class Lepidosauria; order Squamata; family Lacertidae; genus Podarcis; species Podarcis pityusensis. Next base: position 1,679,611 of record NC_138038.1, read on the forward strand.
TGCAAGCAGAGAAGTCAGGAGAAGTATGAGAGTCCACTCCTGACCGGGTTTCAGTGGCTCTACTGATCCAGATGTCAGTCTCAGGATGACACCCTCAGGCTAATCCAAGGGCAGTTCAGGCAACCCACTTGATGCAAAGAACTTGTTAAATTATTTTTTTGAGTATTTGAATTATAACAAGTCAAAACTATGTTGTCGGAAGTGATCTATTGCCTCTGCAGCCTTTTTGGATGCTACCAATGCTGAGGTCATCTTAGCATGGAGCCAAACCACACGAGAAAGTCCATTTGTTGGAATCAACCTTATTCAAACTCAATTTCATACTATTCATGAAAACAGCAAAAAACAAACATCAGCAACAAATCCCCACCATAATGTCTTCTACAACTTTTGCCTACACTATAAAGCTCTAAATTTCTCAAATCATACTATTTTTTTCCAAGAAATGATAAAGGAATCCCGCATTGCAAACCTGTGATTTCTTGTATTGTTTTGACAGTGTACTGCCTTTTACTAAGCCACTCCCTTACAACTGGGTTTTGTCCAGGCTTTAATTTAGATCTGAATGGGGAACCGGCGGCCCTCTTGCGGGAGTCCTCTCTGCCCCAATCAAGCAGGACGGGAGTTCAAGTCTAGAAGCACTGGAAGAGATGCAAGCGTCCCATTCCCGTGCTATGAAACTTCAACCTATTATTATCATTTATTACATTTGTTACCTGCCCTTCACTAGCAGATTCCAGGGTGGGTTACAGCAGCTTAGATTTCAGAACTCAAGACAGTTAAATTGCATTGCATTCATGAGCACAGGGGCGGTTCCAGAGCATCAAGGTGTGTTCTGGGCCCTTTGCAAGCCCACCGCTGCGACTCGCCTACCTGCAGCTTCCAGATCTGCTTGCTCTCCTTGGACACCTGCCCCACGGTCTCCCCCATGAGGGCGATCAGCATGTTCAGCAAAAGGACGAAGGTGAGGATGATGTAGGTGACAAGGAGGATGACAAAGACCCCAGGGTACTTGGCGTTCTCAATCATCTCCAGGTCCCCCATTCCGATGGTCAGCTTGAAGAGGTCCAGGAGGAAATTGCTGAAGGTCTTGCTGTCCCGGCAGGAAGGGTAGGCAGGGGCTGTGCAGTTGGAGCGCTCCTCGTTGCAGGCCTCGCTGCTGGGGCAGGGGTTCAGCAGGGAGACCAGCGCTGCAGGAAAGCCAAGGAGGCACTGAGCACTTGCACTAGCCAAGGGAGTCTCCCTGGGAGAGCGGCTAGGCCAGGAGTTACCATCCAGGGGCCCTCTGGGGGCTGCACACTGAGCCCTGGCCATTTGGCTGGCTGGGGCTGATGGGAGCTGGAGTCTAAATGATCTGGAGGGCACCACGTCGCCTTCCTCTGGATGAGAACGTGGTGTCAAGGCTAAACAGTCCCAAATACAGTCACACTTCAAAAGCTGCATTCATAGGACAGTTTAGTCCATTTTATTCTTATTGTCATTTCATCACTGAATTTATATTCCACCTTTTTTTCTCCAAGGAGCTCAAGGTGCACGGGTCTCCTCCTCCTTTAACTCCCTCAACAATCCTGTGAGGTAGGTGAGGATGAGAGTCACCCAGTGAGCTTCATGGCCAAGTGGGGATTCGAACTCTGGTCTCCCAGGTCCGATCCCAACACTCTAACCACTGCGCCACACCACCTCCCATTTTCCTGAAGTTTTCCTAACTGCTCAATTTCTGCCTCAGATTTGGGCTTTCACATGATGTAAAAGCCACTGCCAGAAAACTAATGTGTTATTTGATTCCAGCAAAAAACCAAAATGGCGCCGATTGTCGGGCCTCCCCCCCCCCCCCAGCATGAATGAAATTTAGCACATATTGGTCACAAAGCCATAGTTCACAGCAACAGGCATGCCGTGCAGAAGGCTAATCAGAAAACAGGGCAGGAGTTCTAACCTCAGGAAAATTTGCACAATATTCACAATGTCTGAAGGCACCCAAAGTGGTGTTGTCCCTTCTTTGAATATTTTTTTACAGCAGTGCTTCTAGTTTTAAATATTGTTGGATTTAGAAGCTGGGAGGGGGGAGAAACAAGGTTTAAAAATACCAAGCCTGTCATCAAACTCCAAATGTTTATCTATAGGAATTAAACCTGCCTGCCGACTGAGCGCCAGAAAAAATTCAACCAATTTGAGCATGAAAATTCACTCTATTGAGCACGCAAAATTCAAATCTCAGCTTTAGGTGGGCAGAAAATAGCAACACTAGGTCATCCCACTTCTTTTGAACAGGACCATTTTTAAAAATGCTTCTCCAAATGATTTTAAATATCGACCAAAATGTGGCAATGCAACACAATCCTGAGGGTGACCAGAGTGCAGAAGAAAAAGGACTCATTTGGGAAAATATGGAAAGTGTTTGTTTACTATACAATTGTAAAGGCTAAGTCTGCCCCCCACCCCGATATACTCTATCCCAGTTGCTCTCCCCTTAATTCCATAAATTTGTCCCCAGCACCCCTACCTTACCATATAGAAAGCATTATTCAGTATAGCGGGTTGCACGACCCACCAAGGAAGGTATTAACAAAATAAAACCCCAAACCACAACAATTAGTTGCGCCTTTATTCAAAATCCATTAAAAACTATTTTGTTTAATTACGTCAATAAATTGATGGACTTGCTGCAGTGATGGCAGCCTACGCCTCCAACGCCCCCTGCTGCCTGCGTGCCTCTTATGTCAGGGACTGGACTGAACAGGAGGAATGGGAAGTGAGGCCTCGTTTGATCGGCTCCTCTCAGAAGAGGAGGAGGAGGAGTGGGGCATTTCGACCCTGTGTCTCCAGCAGTTTCAGGAGGAGAGGGAGACAGGTTGATGTACAGATGAATGAGAAAATCCCTAGTTACAAGATGGGGAGGGGGGTTAGAGAGCAGCAGCAGAGACCTCCCTGGAGAGTCTGGGAGCCCCTCCTGGTCCAAGGGCTCGCCAGTCCCTCTGCATTCAAGAACAGAAAATGCGGGGATGTGACTCCTGCGACTTCCCGTAGGTTTCCAGGATGTTGTGGGAGACAGAAGAAGAGGGACTCAGAGAAGCCAACGTCTCCTATGCGTGGAGACATGGATCCTCTGTCTTGCAACCAGATGACTGAATAAAAAACCATAAAATACGAACTGTGTGTTCTTCTTGCCTCTGAGGCTGCTGGGGGAGGGGAGGATACTCCACGACTGACATCTTAGCACCCCTAGGAAATCCCACGGCCCCCCAGTGGGCAGGAGACCCCTCTTTGGGAACCACTGGACATTCTGAGTTATCTCTCCATTTCAAAACTCCATAAAATACAGAGGAAGGAAGTTATAAGGTTGTTATAACTGCTTCAAAACTCCAACATCAGTAACTCACCCTTTGCATCTGTCTCATTTCATTTCATTTTTAATTTGTATTTCATAACTATTCAATAAATAAATATTTTTAAAACAAACCAGCATCTGCCTGGGTGAGTAAGTTCATTCAGGAAAAGCAGTCGCAACCTGGCTGTTCAGGAATGTGGTTGGGTGACTGAAATGTTCTTTCTGTTTTGCTGCTAACCAGACTTGTTAGATTTGCTGTTTTGAGTTTTGTGGTTTCCAAATTGTAATTGATTTGTTTTAATTTATGTGCTAATTTATTGCTTGATGTCCAAGTCTCACTAATAAACATTTGGAAGCGCCGTAGAGCAGCTTGTCAGAGTCAGCATCTTTTACACCTTGGAGGCTGTTTTTGAAAACCTCAAAATCCAACAGTATTTGTGTCAAGGAATGTTGCTGCCCAAGAAAAGCCTTGGCGATGTCCGTTTCAAACTTTGCAGGTATGTGAGGCGCTTGCTCAGCTGAGCAGCAGGACACAGATTTTCAAATATAGGAAAACCAAGGAGCCCAGAAACCAGCACTCCGAAAAGGGCAGCCATCTTACCAGACGCGTAGCCAATCATGAAAAGCACATAGACCAGCAGGAAGCGGAAAAGGTCCTTGAACAGGATCTGCAACCAGAGAGGGAAGGCAGCCACTCAACATACCAGGCTGAACGTTTGCAGGCAAAGGCTCAAGGCAGCTGCTTCTGGGGTGAGCCACACATTAGTCGTCTAACAGTCTGAAGCCAGAGTGAGGAAATTCAAGGACAAATGTGTCCTTCAGTGCCGCTCCCTTCGGCCCTGATTCACACCCCTGTGTTCCTTCCTGACTGGGATGTGCACACCTGTTGCATAGGCAGTAAAGCACACCTGGAAACTGCCTCTTGGCTATGGCCAGAGATGTTGGCAGGCCCTGGGGGGCCAAAATCTGGCCCTCTGTGCTGCTCTGTCTGGCCCTCAGAACCCTCCCCAGGGCACACCTTTCACTGGCCCCAAATGCCTGCCTGGAATGTGTCTTTGACCTCTGGTCAAGCCCCTTGCTTGCCAGGAGGGAGGGGGGCATGGGAGCATGTGTAGAAACGGAAGATAAAAATTGCATTTGTTGCTCTGCCCACTTCCGCCTCCAGCCCCACCCATCACTGCTAAGCAGCCCTTGGGAGGCTGTCCAGAAGGGAAAGTGGCCCCTGGGCTAAAAAGGGTTCCCGCTTCTGATCTGAAGGAACGTTTGCAGCAAGGAACCAGAGCGAATCTTGAACGATTGGAGGGGTGGTGGCAACACCCCACATTCCACAAGTGTTCCACAACTTGGGGACCAAAACAGCTGCTGGACACCATCAGTCGAACCAGGGAGTGACCCTCAAGTCCTTAACCTCCAGGAATCAGCAGCTGTATATCTGAACACAGGGCATGCGCAGAGGTTTCTTTGGTCCCCCCTGTCAAGCAAGCGCAGGGTGGGGGGCGCTCCACTCTTGTTCTCCAGCAACGCTGGGGGAGCTTCAGGTTCTGAGGATCATGCCAGCCCCTGCGCTGCAGAGTTCAGCACTGCCCAGAGTGGGGGGGGGGGGGACCAAGGCTTCACAGTGCCCTTAGGATAAAGTTTGTTTGAGACTCTGTTTACTAAGGCAAGGCGGTTGCCCCAGAGAAGACCCCATCAGCCACACACTCTTCTGAGCAGATTGACAGGGTGCTCTGCTGAAGCTTTTAGAGGGATGACAAAGTTAGCACAACCTGGTTTCTAAGAAACCATGAGAAATTGGTTTTGCAAGGATAAGCACACAGGAATGCAGCCTTGCTGGTCAAAACCCTCAGGCATCCCACAGTCCCTTCAGCTTTTCACCCACCTTCAAATGACCGGCCAGACCTCCTCCAGCCCAAGGTCCTCACAGGCCCCGGACACTGCGCTCTGCTTTGGCTCACCTTCTGGATCATGATGCTGTATGTGCCAGTCAGCTTGAGGCCGCGGGTGAAGTAGAGGGCATTCATCCAGCCCAAGACCAGGGCAAAGACCATGACAGCCAGGTAGGCTTCGATGCCTGCCAGGTACAGGGCAGCTGCCACTAACACCAGGACTGAGTAGATGAAGCTGGAGGCAAGAAGCATCAAAGCCCAGTCAGGGGCGGACAGGTGGGGAGCAGCGGGGCAACACTGCAACCACCAGGTAGCCTCACCCAGAAGGGCTTCCAAAATCTATGGGCAGATTCACACCTTAGTTTTCAAGCACATCTAATGTGCATTTAAAGCACATGCTACCCCTCCCATGCAAGAATTGTGGGAACAGTTGTTTAACCCCTGGCAGAGCTGCAATCTGCCAGTCCCCTTAGCAAACCACCACCCCCAGGAGTCTTTGGGGAAAGTCATGTGCTTTAAATGTGCATTGGACGTCTTTTCTGGCTCCCTCCCCCAAATGAATTGAGGGGGGAGCCAGAAAGCACCCCAGCAGATGCCCTGGAATGTGTGGCAAAGGGGCCCCCACACTCTTAAATGCAGGGGTGGCTAGCCTTTTGGCCTGAGGGCCACATTTGCCCCTGGTTGACCTGTCGGGGGCCACACACAGGCCGCAAATTTGATTCTGCTGCACTCTGGTTTCTTTCTTTTACTTACTAGAGCAACTGAAAGGAGCCATCAATGAAGAAAGAATTCACCCCGGGGCACTTCTTCATGAAGAGGTCTTTTATCTGGGGAGGAAGAGAAGACAAAATGTCCACAATGGAGAAGAGGCAGAAGCTACTCAAGGAACTTGGCATTTTTAGTCCAGCCTTCGTCCACCTGATTGCCCTCTGGACATTTTGCACAGCAACTTCCACCCATCTGAGCTTAGCCACCCAACTCTCTTCCCAGGGAACTCTGGGAATTGTAGCTCTAGGAAAGGAGCTGGGGTCTCCTCACAACTCTCAGCACCCTTAACAAACTACAGCTCCCAGAATTCTTTGGGGGAAGCCATGAATGGGTGGCTGGGGGGGGGGCAAAGTGTCTTTGTTGACTTTTACCATATAACCCAAAAACCAAATTGGAACTTCATGAGTCAAAAGCATATAAATTAAACCAGCCCAAACCAAGGTTGGCAGGGGATGTTATATTCACAAGAAGAAAAGATAAAGCTGGTTATCTGGATGTTTGCGATGAGATACAGGTAAGTGGAAAGAAACATCCTAAGAAATGAGAGCTCAAGCAACGTGGCCCACAGGAGACGCCAGAGACACAGAAACATGAACGTAGGACTGAAAGAATAAAAGGCTCTCTATCACATCAAGAAATGTATCAACCAAGCAAGTTACTTATTCCGGATTTTTTGACAGATTTGTGGAAGAGACAAATGCAAATTTTCTTTTTATATATTCAATAAAATCACACCAAAGTGAGACAAAAGAGGTTAACTTTGTTTTTCCTTAAAAAAAAAAAAGGGTGCGCCAGGTAAACCAGGACTGTTTAAAGTAGTACCACAGAGCTTTAAACGCATGGTGTGGATGTAACCTTTGTTCCTTCAGTCCTGCAACTTTGTTAAGAACCAAAGCTACATTATCATCCTCAGATCCAAGCAAGGCCCCTTTGCAGGGGCCAGCCAGGTGCCCCAGTGCAAGCATGCATGGTGCGCAAGACTGAGTGTGATTTGATAAATCCTATGCACACCGTGACAAGGTGGCACTGTGGATTAAACCACAGAGCCTAGGACTTGCCGATCAGAAGGTCGTCGGTTTGAATTCCCGCGGCGGGGTGAGCTCCTGTTGCTTGGTCCCTGCTCCTGCCAACCTAGCAGTTAGAAAGCACGTCAAAGTGCAAGTACATAAATAGGTACCGCTCCGGCGGGAAGGTAAAAGGCGTTTCCGTGCGCTGCTCTGGTTCGCCACAGAGCTACCATTTCCACAGAGGCTTAACTGTCAATCCTTCTTCCCAGGGATCTCTGAGAATCGTAGGCCTTTGAGGGGGAACAGGGACTTGCTCACCACTCAGCAACTACAGCTCCCAGAATTCTCTGGGAGAAGCCATGACTGCTTAAAGCAGTATCAAAGCACTTTAAAAGTATGATGAGAATGTGGCCTGCAAGCTCTGTAATCAGGCCACAGAATGGCAGGAGGAGCCCACAAAAAGGGAAAAAGAAAAACACATCTGCTAAATTGGCGAGGAAGAAGGGGGCAACGGTGGGGGAAAGGAGGAGGAGGAGGAGACCCCTTTGCCAAGTAACGCACGGCTCATACTTACGTTGGTGAAGAAGAAGAGGACGCCCGTGAAGAGTGTGACAATCTCCCCGGCGAGTCGCAGATAGTCGGTGGTGGTGGTGTACGGGTACGGGGGCTACAGAGGGGAAGAGACATTGCTGAGAGGCTGTGCCGAAAGACACCTGCTAAGCACGCAGCAATGGCCACGCTCCAACGGGATGGCCAGCTTCAGCATGTTGCCTTCCCAACAGCAGCTGGGTAAAGAGCACCTCTGGGAAGGTCATAAGGTGATGGAAGGGACTCATGGGGTCATCTAGTCCAACCCCCTGCAATGCAGGAATCTCAGCTAAAGAATCTCTGGCCACCCAACCTTTGCTTAGAAACCTCCAAGGAAGGAGAGTCCTCCACCTTCCAAGGGAGTCTGTTCCACTCTTGATCAGCTCTTACCCTCCTTAATGCTTAGTCTGAATCTCCTTTCTTGTAACTTGAAGCCATTGGTTTGAGCACCCCCCCCTCCAGAGCAGGAGAAAGTGATCTCCCTCCCTCTTCCCTGGGACAGCCCTTGAGATAGGAAGGTGGCTTTTGTGATGCTCATGTGATGGAAACAGCTCCCCCTGCCTCACTCTCAATCCCAAGTGTCTAATCAATGGAGGTGGATTGTCTTTGAACCCGGAGGTGCCATTCTTTCCCTGTCCATAGATACAATGTCTAATACAGACTTGTTTTATAAGTCAGAGTTTATTCATTGGTGATTTATTTATCTATCCTGAGCTTGACCCTCTCCAGGGAACTTACAAACTTGTGAGGTAAGTCACACACATACACACCCTCCCCGTCCCTTTGAACCCATGTCTCTCTGTGCTGGAGCTGCTGCACTAAACTAGGGTGTTTAATTAGCAAGGCCAATTAGGAGCCCGTTGCTTGCCTCCCTTAAGCCTGAGGGGCTTCCTCCATTTCACTCAACTCCAATACTTCCCCCGCTCCAAGTTAAAGAAGCATTTAGAGATTATAGACTCATAGAATGATGGAATTGTAGACTTCGAAGGAAAGCCAAAGGTCCCCTAGTCCATCCCCCTGAAATGCAGGGCTTTTTCACTCCCAATCACTACTTTTCTTGCGGAATTACCAGACTGAAGTTCTGGGTATAAATAAGGGAAGCTGATAAGTCACGGGTTCCTCATTATTTAACATGTTCAAATGCCTGAGAGGTTCAAAGAAAATCTCCGTACGTTTACCAATCTCTTACCAGCCCCAGCACAGCACAGAAGTTTTTTGCTAGGGCATCATGGGAACTGAAAATGGGAGGCTGCGCCCCAAACCTCAGAACCCTAATTTAAATCACAGCCACTCTGCCCAGCTCGGCAGCCTTCGTGAGCTCCATGGTGGAGTGGGTGCAGTACTCACAGTGCCCTCCAGGGGGCGGTAGTAGGCCACCATGGTGAAGATGATCATGGCACAGAGGTAGGAGACCACGCTGATGTAGAATGAAACAGCCCCAAACTTCCGCCACTTGTCCCGAAGCAGCTCGTTGATGGGCTCCACGGCCAACATCTCATGGCGGTTCTGCAGGGAGAGGGGCCCGGTGAACAAAGATGGCAGCAGCCCCCGCTTGCCCCATCAAAGGCCCAGCACCGCCAACCCAAGCTGCCTTGATCTGCAGCTTCCTTCTCTGCCCACCTCCATCTTGCTGTTGTACACCAGGATCTCCAGCACGGAGACCTCCTCCCCACACGTGTCCAGCGAGGAGAGGTCGTAGAGGGAGGAGTAGACAGGGCCATAGGCCCAGTCCTTGAACTTGCGGGAGAGGTGCCGAGCGTCTTCGTCCTTGATCTCCCGCCGGATGATGTGCTGGAAGGTCTGCAAGACAAGGGGGGAGCCGGGTCAGGCAGATGACGGGAAGGCCCTCCCCTCGCAGTGCAGAGCTGAACTGCGGAACTCCCTTCTGCAGGAGGCAGCCATGTCCACCAACGTGGAAAGGCACCCCAATTGCAGGACATCCTCTGGGGCCTGAAACGGAAGATTCAGGACAGTGAAAGAAAGGGCTCCTTCACCATGCAGTGCATAGTTAAGCTCTGGAGCTCGCTTCTGCAGGAGACCACGGTGGCTTTGGAAGGGGAGTGGGAAAATCCATGGGAGAGAAAGCTATGGATGGCAATCAGCTGGGAAAGCCAGTTGGAAGAAAAATGTCTCCAGCTGTTTCCAGAAAGTGGGAGCCTGTCCTGCCTCGACAGGGATGCTGTTCTAGAGAACAAGAGCAGTCACACAACAAGTCCTGCCCCCGGTCACATGACGGCTAGGGCTGATGGGAATTGTGCTTGAAGGGTGCCTGAGGTGGAAGGCAGAGACTCCCCACGGTCTCTGGCCGAAAGAGGCCCCTTTGTGTCACCCGCCCGCTCAGAAGCTCCTCTTCCCTAGAGATGCTGCCTGGGCAGCCCACCTGCTCCCTTGTGGAGCATGACTCCTCCCTACACCCTCTAAGTCGCTCAGGACTTTAGGCATGGCTCCCCCCATGATTATTTTAATTTAATTTATTTATTTCATAAAAGTTATATACCCCATGACTGTCAAAGCAAACCCTCAAAGTGGTTTACAAAAAGAATGAAACAAAAAAATTAACAGGAAAAGGATTTAAAGACAGCAGATTTAAATATTCAAAAAGTAATTAAAATCAGTGATAAGCTAAAAAACAAACAAACCAGATGTCAACATTCCCCATATCCAAGGAGACTTGTCTAAACACAAATATTTTTGTCAGGAGCTGAAAAGAGTGGTGTGAAGATGCCTGCTGGAATCCAGAGTCAGGCAGTTCCAAAGCGGCCGCTTCTTGCATTCCTATCCTCACAACAACCCTGTCAGGTTGTTCGCCCTGGAGCGCCCGGTTTGCCCCCGGGCCTTGGGCCGACAGGGCTGGGTTTTTTCCAAGCAGCTCCCCCCACCCCGGGAGGGATCTCACCCCAATCTTGCCCGTCTTGGCAGCCATCATCAGCGGCGACAGACCGTCGTTGTTCAGCAGAGCCTCCAGGTTGGTGTCTGGGAAGAGCTTGGCGCATTTGATGAGGAGCAGGTCATACATCTTGGTGACAAACTTGGTGTTCTCACGAGTGTTGTCTGCGATGGCCACCAGGGCGTGGAGCACCGTGTTGCCACGAGAGTCCTGGCGCCGCAGGTCGGCCTGCTTGTGGGCGTTCTCCGTCAGGTAGTGGACGATGTGCGGCTGGTTGGTGCAAGCCGCCAAGGAGAGGGGCAGCTCACCTGGGCAGGAAGGCGGAAGGAAAGAGGGAAGATGGAAGACGGAGCAAGCTGGTTTTCTGCTGCTCCAGAGCAGGGGACCTGAGCCAACAGAGTCCAATGACAAGAAAGGAGATTCCGACAAGCCGTTAGGAATAACTTTCTGGTGGCCAGACTGTTGCACAGTGGAACAGACCCCCCCCCCCCAGAAAGGGTGGGCTCTCCTTCCTTGGAAGCTTTTTAACAGAGGTTGGGTTACTGTTGGTCAGCAATTCTTTAGCAGTGACTCCCGCACTGCAGGGTTTGGGCTAGACGACCCTTAGGGTCCCCCTTCCAACTTCTTATAATTGGGAAGTCCCCCTTCCCCTATAAGAAGGGGAAGTCCCCCTTCCCCTTCTTATAATTGTATGATTCTATGGAAAAGAGGTTGGACGCGGGTGGCGCTGTGGGTTAAACCACAGAGCCTAGGACTTGCCGATCAGAAGGTCGGCGGTTCGAATCCCCGCGTCGGGGTGAGCTCCCGTTGCTCAGTCCCTGCTCCTGCCAACCTAGCAGTTAGAAAGCACGTCATAGTGCAAGTAGATAAATAGGTACCACTCTGGCGGGAAGGTAAATGGCGTTTCCGTGTGCTGCTCTGGTTCGCCAGAAACGGCTTAGTCATGCTGGCCACATGACCCGGAAGCTGTTCACCGGCTCCCTCGGCCAATAAAGCAAGATGAGCGCCGCAAGCCCAGAGTCAGTCATGACTGGACCTAATGGTCAGGGGTCCCTTTACCTTTATATGGAAAAGAGAAAGACAACCAAATCAGTCACAGAGCACTCTGCTTCCAGGGCTGCTGGATGGATGTATCTCCACAAAGCCTGGGTGGAAAAGGGACCCCTGGCCTTTGGGTGTTGCAATGCACAGAGGCTCCGCCACTCTTGCAAGAGCCAACTGACTTTTATGGGGGGGGGAGATGCCTGTTTCTTAAAATTCTCACTCACTGAATGCACCCCCTCCTTGAATGCTTACAAGGGCGCACTTGAGGTCTTTCCCTGACACCCACAAATCTTCTGAAATCATTCCCTTTGCTCCCTTGGTGGTGAGAGGGTGATCTTCCCACTCCTAAACACAAGAGCATCAGCAGAGTCTGCTGGACCAGCCAAAGGAGGCTCATCTGGGCCAGCACCTGTCCTCACAGTGGCCGACCAGATGCCTCTTCTGGACCAAGGACAAGAGCCCCCTGCCCACTGCTATGGAGAAGCATGGCTGGCACTGGCTCCAGCTGTGGAGGCAGAGCAGAGCCACTGGGTCTAGGAGCCATCAAGAGCCATCGCCTCCTCCAAGAATGTGTCTAATCCCCTTTCACAGCCATCCAAGTTGGTGGCCGTCACCGACTCCGCTGGCAGGGAGTTCCCTAGTTGACGGATCCAATGGCACTTGCTTAAAATCCAAATGTGCCTGATAATGTGAGAAATATAATCAACATTTTAGAAAAATTACAAGTGAATATAAATATCAAGGCAGTTCTGATATTTGTGGATGCGGAGAAAGCCTTTGACAATATTTCTTGGAGTTTCATGAAGAAGAACCTACAGGGGATGGGGGTAGGCCAAGGCTTTGAAAACGGTATAAGTGTAATTTATTCAGAACAAAAGGCTAAATTAATTGTAAATAACGTGGTGACGGAGGAATTTAAGATAGAAAAAGGGACACGACAAGGTTGCCCAATCTCCCCATTGCTTTTTATATCGGTCCTGGAGGTCCTGCTGAATATGATTAGAAGGGACCAATTGGTTAAAGGTATACAAGTCGGAGCTAAACAGTACAAATTGAGAGCATTTGCAGATGACTTAGTATTGACATTACAGGAGCCAGAATCTAGTACTAAAAGGGTTTTGGAACTGATTCAAGAATTTGGTCAGGTTGCAGGATTTAAATTGAATAAGTTAAAAACAAAGGTCTTAGAGAAAAACTTAACTGCGATTAAGAGAGAGAGGTTTCAGAATGAGACAGGTCTAACAGTGGTTAAGAAAGTGAAATACCTGGGGATTAACATGACAGCTAAAAATGGGAATCTATTTAAAGACAATTATGAAAAATGCTGGGCTGAAGTGAAAAAAGACTTAGAAATTTGGTCAAATTTGAAGCTTTCACTGCTAGGCCGTATTGCTGCGATAAAAATGAATGTATTGCCTAGAATGTTATTTCTCTTTCAAACATTGCAAATTTTGGACAAAATGGATTGCTTCAAGAAGTGGCAGAGAGATATCTCTAGATTTGTCTGGCAGGGCAAGAAGCCTAGAATAAAATTTAAAATACTAACGGATGCAAAGGAAAGAGGTGGATTTGCCCTGCCAGACCTTAAACTTTATTATGAATCAGCAGCTTTTTGCTGGCTGAAAGAATGGCTGCTTCTTGAAAACACAGACATTTTGGACTTAGAAGGTTTTAATAATGTATTTGGATGGCATGCATATTTGTGGTATGATAAGGTCAAAGCACATAAAGCATTTAAAAATCATATTGTCAGGAAAGCATTGTTTAATGTCTGGATAAGATATAAAGACCTACTGGAAAATAAAACCCCAAGGTGGCTGTCACCGATGGAAGCGAAAGCTCAGAAAAAGCTCAATATGGAGGCCAAATGACCGAAATATTGGGAAATTTTGGAACAAGAGGGAGATAGATTGAAACTGCAGAGTTTTGAGAAACTAAAAAACAAAGTGCGAGATTGGCTTCATTATTATCAGATAATGGAGGCATACAATTTGGACAAGAAAATAGGCTTCCAGGTGGAAAAATCAAAATTAGAAACAGAACTGTTAGAACCCAAAACTAAGATTTTATCAAAGATGTATAACTTGCTGTTGAAATGGAATACTCAGGATGAAACGGTGAAATCTGCTATGATTAAATGGGCACAAGATGTTGGACATAACATAATGATGGCTGACTGGGAACAGTTATGGACCACAGGTATGAAGTTTACGGCATGTAATGCCTTAAGAGAGAATATTATGAAAATGATATACAGGTGGTACATGACACCAGTTAAGCTTGCAAAAATCTATCATTTGCCTGATAATAAATGTTGGAAATGTAAAGAGACTGAAGGTACATTCTTTCACCTTTGGTGGACTTGCCCAAGGATTAAGGCTTTCTGGGAGATGATCTATAATGAAATGAAAAAGGTATATAAATATACCTTCTTGAAGAAACCAGAGGCCTTTCTCCTGGGCATGGTCGGCCAATTGGTGCCAAAGAAGGACAGAATTTTCTTTATGTATGCCACAACAGCAGCAAGAATACTTATTGCAAAGTATTGGAAGACACAAGATTTACCCACTCTGGAAGAATGGCAGATGATGGTGATGGACTATATGGAACTGGCGGAAATGACTGGCAGAATCCGAGACCAGGGAGAAGAGTCGGTGGAAGAAGATTGGAAGAAATTTAAAGATTATTTACAGAAATACTACAAAATTAATGAATGTTAGAATGATGTCAGAATGAAATTAAGTGGTCTTAGCAGCAATGTTATAAAGGTGTATGTAAAAATGGATTGTTAACAGATGAGAATTCAAAGTTATAATATATTAAGTTAAAGGATTAAGACAAAAACAAAGAGGGAAAGGAATTGCTGAATTAACTAAATAGAACGGGAATACAAAAAAGGGAGGTGTGAGGAAGTCAGGGAAGTAAGGTAATGAAATGTAAGTTCTGGAAAGATCGATGTGTTTTTTTTTTAGTGTTTTTTTCTATCTTTTTTCTGTATTTTGTATTTTTTCTTTTTGATTTCTTTTTCTTTTTCTTTTCTTTTTATCTATATAATCTTTTCTTTGAAACTTTAATAAATATCATTTTTAAAAAAAAACAAAAAATCCAAATGTGCCCATGGCAAAACTTGTCCTCCTCGGTGCCCCTGTCTGCCTCCAGATCTCCTGTCTCCAGGCACCCAAATGCACCTCCATCTCCAGTTAACCAAACCTACAACATCTGTAGGTGTGGTTTGTTCTCCTCATTCTGCCATGCCTTTCTCTCCTCCTCTGTTGTGTTCTCTGCTGGAAAAAGAATCAGATTGCAAGCTCCTCTTTTATACGCTTTTGAAAAAAGAACAACATTCATGAGGCAGCAGCAGCGGCGGCTACTGGCAGAGAATCAGGACAGACCCCACGGAGGGATCTCGAGGCTTCCCTGTCCCGCTCACCGAAGTAGAAGTAGCCGCCCTCATCCTTGGGTTGGAAGAAGCGCCCCCGGGCTTGTGCGTGGACGTCTGCCCCCTTCTCCACCAGCAGCTCCACGTAGTGCTTGCAGCGCCGCTCAATCGCAATGTGCAGTGCAGTCTGGCCTGGAGGGGACACACAACCCGAACCACCATTCAGGCATAAGCCACTAGGCTTCATCACTAGGCTTGCCAGCCAATCTCCCATCTAGTCGCTGCCAAGCCTGTGGCCCCTCTAACATGTTTTCTTGCGATTCCGCCATAAATCAGACCAGAGTGCCACCGCCTGGTCAATTCAGCTCACTTGGAATCTCGCCTGCCAGCGGTAGGTGTGGCCAGAGGGGAAAGTGGGTGGAGCATGAGGTGTGACCCCCCTGCCTTTGTTTATATGGTTCAGTACCCCAGTACCTCAAGGACCAGCTCAGCTCATGCAAACCAGCCCAGAGCCTGTGCTCATCACCTGAGGCCCTGCTCCGTGTGGCAAGACAAGAACGGGGTCTTTTCAGTGGTTGCTCCCTCCTTGCAGAATGCTCTCCCTGGGGAGGCTTGCCTGGCGCCATCATTACAAATCTTTAAGTGCCAGGCCAAGGCATTCCTCTTTCATCAGGCCTTCCTGCATGGGTGGGATGTTTTAGCGTAGACTGGAGTTTGTTTTTTGATGCTGGCTTTAATGTATATATGTGCTTGTTTTTTGCTTAAAATATTATAAGTCGGTTTGAGTTTCTGTGGCAAGAAAAGTGATTGATAAATTTAATAAATACAGTGGTACCTCGGATTAAGTACTTAATTTGTTCTGGAGGTCCGTTCTTAACCTGAAACTGTTCTTAACCTGAAGCACCACTTTAGCTAATGGGGCCTCCAGCTGCCGCCGCGCCGCCGGAGCACGATTTCTGTTCTCATCCTGAAGCAAAGTTCTTAACCTGAAGCACTATTTCTGGGTTAGCGGAGTCTGTAACCTGAAGTGTGTGTAACCTGAAGCGTCTGTAACCCAAGGAACCACTGTAATGGTGTTCATTTAAAAACAAACAAACAAGTTTCTGGCCCTCAGGACTGAGAAACCCAGGAAGAAGTGCCTGGCGGAATCTCAGGGCTGGGCGTTCAGCTCTTTCCCACTCTCCTTGGATAGCAGAACCAAAGTAAAAAGATGGGGGAAAGGAGCCTGTAGAGAACTGGCTTGACCAGGACTCAAGGATGGGACTGAGGCCCCTTGGACAATCATTTCAAGGTGGGATTGAGGCCAAGCTCACCGCAGTCGCCAGGCACGGTCCCCAGTGCCCCACCTTGGAGCAGCTGCCTTCCCCCCCCCCAACTGCTCCTGCCAGAGTCCCCCTCCCACCTCGGTAGTAGACATCCCGGAAGGGCGAGTTGATGAACTCCCGCGTGCTGCCTGTCTTCTCCGCGATGTCCAGCAGGAATGGGATGGTGTCGTTCTTGCCATTGTTGAGGTTCAGCAGGGCTTTGGGGAGGCAGGTCTTGCCAGTGGAGGGCTCTGGGGTGGGAGCAGGGAGGGATGCACAGAACAGGATGTTGCATCACAGACAAGGAGCTCAGCAATTACTACTTTAAAATGTTCGCCTCTCAACGTTTCACCAAGGAGCTCAGGGCAGTGTATGTTGTTACCCCCCACCTTCTATTTTTAACTTCACAACAGACCTTTGAGGTAGTCTGAGAGACAGTGGCTGGCCCAAGTTCACCTAGCAACCTTTGAGTCTGAGTGGGGGTTTTGAACCCAGGTCTCTCCAACCCTCATCAGGAACTGTAGACACTCTCCAGTCGCTTTCTAGCAGTAAGAGCCATTTGACAGTGGAATGGTCTCCCTAGGAGGTTTTCAAACAGAGGTGGGATAGCTATCCATCAGGGATTCTTTAGCTGTGATTTCTGCATTGCAGGGGGTCGGACTCTACAATTCCAGCTCTACAGTTCTATGGTTCTATATGTGCATTTGCATCACCCTCTGCTGACAAACTGAGGTCCATTCCCCCTCTCTTCTGCATGCTCCCCTATGCACTGAGCACATCATCAATAATGGCTGCACATCATCAATAATGCTGGGCACGAGCAATTAAGTGCATTCTGAGCCATATTTTTGTGTTTTAAAGCTGCTTTCTACAGCTTATATTTAAAGAGAGAAACCTAAAGCTGGACAGAATCTTGGGCTCAGGACGGACTGTGGCTGTGAAGTGAGCTGAGTGAGAGCAAGGGATTAAACAGCACGACAAGGTATTTGTCAATCGTTTTGCTTTTTAAGAATTCTGATCCACCTGAGGAAATCTCATTGGAATGCTCTGAGAACAGCATGGAAGCCCTGGCTGGTGCGGCCACTGGGGGCCCATCTCGTCCTGTGTGCACAGTGGCCACCAGGATGCCCCCAGTGGGAAGCCCCCAAGCAGCAGCAGCAGCAGCGGAGCGCAAGAGCATCTCTGCCCTCCTGCGCCTTCCGCAAGTGGCATTCCTAGCGTCCGCCGCCTCAGACTGCCAGGGGGCTAGGAGCCATGATCTAGTAGGTTGGGTCTCTTTCTCTCCCCCCCCCCCCCCCCGCTGCTGGAGAAAGGTTTTTTAAAACAAAACAAAAAACCTGCATAAACAGGGGAAGTGTCTTCGCTTCTAAAGGCAGGCACAGACACACAGACGTCTTCTGCCCCACTGTAGTCTGTGGCCAAGCAGATTTTGAAACAATTAAAAAAACAAAACAAAAACCTGGCCAACCTGTTGGGCTACAGGAACCAAAGCACGAGGAGCCTCCACAACACAATCCACAATTGATATTTGAAACGCCAGCCATGCTCTGGAAAAGCTCCTGCCCATCTCAAGCGGAGGAGGAGAACTGAGCAAGACTCCCAGCATCCAGTAGGCAGGAAAGAGCCAGTGTGCTGTCATGTCAGTCGAGGACCCAGGGACCCGGGTTCAAAACCTCCGCTTGGTCATGAAGCTCCCTGGGTGGCCTTGGGTGGCCGTCACTGCCTCTCGCCCAGACACACCGCACAAGGAGGGGGAGAAGAGCCACCTTGAGCTCCTTGGAGAACACAGGGGGATACGAGTCCCTGCCTCGCGGGCAATTCAACAAGGGACCCTTTGGGTGCCTTTCAACACTACAATCCTGGGATTCTATGAAATGCAATAAAATAAACAATCCTGCCACGTGTACCTCAAGGACAGGGATACCCTGCTGCCCCCCTTTCCGTTCCCTTGCCTGGGGCTGATCTACACTCATGGTTTATCATGTTAAGGAAGGGTTAAGGATTGGTTTTCGTAACACAGATGGACACATTACATTCTGCTTGTAACATTCATAATGCATTATTAAAATGAGACACCAGAGGGCGCTGCAGAGGAACCAAGAACAGACAGTAGGAAAACTGTGTTTTTATGGAGAAAACAAGATATGAAATGCTTTTAATTTACCCGTATGCCCTGTGACATTTTAGAATGATATATCTAATTTCATCCTAATAACATTAAACAGGTCAGTGTAGATTCAGCCCTCGTCAGGCTAAAGAAGTAAGTCTGCATTTGCAGAATTCATGCCAGCTAAAGGTCCCCTGCCCAGGGAGCACACCTCAGCCACTGGCTGCTCAACACCCTCCTTCACCCATGGGTGCCCCTGCCTCTCGTCCCCCTCACCTCGAAACTCCTCGTCTGTCAGGCGCTTCTTGTGGGTCAGCAGGAAGGGCAGGAGCCCGTCCAGGTCAGCGGTGGAGCCCCGGGAGACGACGTCGAAGAGGATGGGCCGGTTGAACACCTTGAGGATGGGGGGCGGGTGGGGGGCAGGCCCCTTGGTGCTGGGGGGTTTCTTCCTGGGGATGGAGCAAGCTGGTGAGCAAACCTCCGTGTGCTCTGGGCCAAACAAGCCTCAGAGGTGGCAGGCAACACAGCCGCCTGGAGGAATTGAAGTCCACTACACAAAGTTGCCAGGATTTATCACACCCTGCAGAGTTGACGCCTCAGCTTCCAGTCCTAGATGTGGGAGGGGCAGCTTTGGTTGTTGGGGGCTGCAAAAGGGCACTGTAACCCATATTCCAGGCCTTGCAAATAGGTTTTGGGGCTGATCTCTGACCTCTGTGTTTGTTTATATACACCCTGTACTTATAGATTGGGAGGGTCAGTCTGGACGATACCTGTGGGTTCCTTCCAAATCCATGATTCTGTATCTGGTAAGGTTTACAGTCTAGCGGAACAAGCCTCTAAATCAGCCGCACAATTTTTGTTGCAAGGTAATGGCCTTGGCTGGTCAGGATAGTATCATCATTTACCTATTTGAAGGGGTTGCCATAGAGACAAATGGGCAGGCCTTTTCCCCACCTCACTGAGTTGGATGCCTCCTCATCCTAGGATGGGGAATAACAGGCCAAGGAGTTTGTGTGAGAGAGTTTCTGGCTGATGCTTGAAGCTGGAGACACAGAGGCTGGACTTACTCTGCGCTAGACCCCAAAGCTGTGCCCTGGAGCTTCCCTGAAACCCTAAAGGAGAGGCAAGATCTGCTGGGGTCCTGATGCTCTAGAGTCCCTCCTTCCTCTGTTAAGGTTGTATAGAGGTGCAAATAAAACACCCCAGTCTCTCCATCGGCCTTCGTTCCCAGGAAACCAAACCTGGGAAAGCACAGGCACCCTTGGAGTTTCTTGGCACAGAGGAGCAAAAGGTGTATCTATCGCCTCCCACAATGAATGCCCCCTTTCTCCACCTCATCCATCTTCTGTCTCCAAAGCAGCCTGGAGGAGGGATGGGGCTGGGCCTCTGAGAGAGAGGGGGGGTGCAGTGTGCCCACCCCAGGTCTCCTGGCACCTTGTGGGGTTCTTGGCACCCGCGTGCCCCTGTTCCTCAAGCAGCCCGTTCATCTAGCTGGTGCAACCCTGCCTCTCCCCCCCCCCCCAGGCCCATCCACAGCCAAGGCAGGAGGGCTCAACAGAGGACTCTTTGACCAGGCGCCACTCCTGCCACACCTGCCCCAAAGAGCCATGTGGGAACAAGATGCTCTCCCTAGCTGGGGAGGGGAAGGAGCCCTTGCTGGGTTTCAACAGGGAGGGCTATCCAATCCAGGTGAGGTGAGAGAGAGAGAGAAAGGCATTCTTCACATGCTCAAGGATCCTCTCTTTATCATCACATCACCAATTACAGGGACCAACTCTTGTGGGCTCCAGTATCGCTTCCTAAAACCAATTCTCCCTCTTGCTTTTTTCCCTCTGTTACCAAAATGACCTCACAACAGGATACATTTTTAGTGTCAGAATTTGAAGGAGGGGGGAATGAAACACCCTTTTTCATCCTGAATTTGATGTCCTGCCAAGTCAGTGCACACACTTCCTTTTGCAATACGTCCCACCAGAGCCTACACTCTGCCAATTGTTTGCTTAGGTGATAAATGGCCCCCATGGGAATTTATCCCACCACCCAAGGCATTCATTTGGAGAAACAGTCTTGCAAAAATGCCCTTTCGTGGTGAATCCTGCAAAATGCTTGTTTTCTAGTGGTGTTTCAAAACTGTGTTAGCAGTCATTCCTCACTCCCTTCCTCCCACCCCCAATTTTCAACTTGTTCAGGAAATTAACTGCAAAAAGTGGGAAGGTCCAGACGGAAAACAGAACTTCAGGGATCTTCCTTAGAAATTATGCATCTCATACCCAGGACAGACTTTTCAGACATTACAGATACTCTGTTTGTATTTTTATGTTGTGAACCACCCTGTGATCTTCAGAAGGAGGGGGGTATACAAATTTAATAAGAATAGAAGAACAATAATAATAATAATTTAAGAGCCACCCTTCAGTGTAAGCTCCCAGGGGCAGCATATAGTTGCTGCTCAGCAGCCAGATTACTGGCCGGGGTTCCCTTTAGATTTTGTACAACCCCAGTTTGTTTCTGGGCCCAAATCAAGGTGTTTGTGTTTAAAGCTGTAAAGGACTCAGGTCAGCCCAGCTCCTTCCCTACAGACCCTCTTTTTAACTCGTCCTGAGACCTGCTGGTGAAGGGTGAATCATCATTACGCTTTTTTCTGACTGCTCCCCTTTTCTGGGTTTTAAAAAAATCTTCTTTGGGATATATTCTGCAGATGAAAGGAGATTCTGACTAAATATTAGGAAGAACTAAAGCTTAACATTATGCAGAACATTCTGACAGTAAGAGCCGTTTGACAATGGAATGGGCTTTCAATCAATGCAAATTTTGGACAAAATGGACTGTTTCAAGAAGTGGCAGAGAGATATTTCTAGATTTGTCTGGCAGGGCAAGAAGCCCAGAATAAAATTCAAAATATTAACTGATGTAAAAGAAAGAGGTGGATTTGCCCTGCCAGACCTCAAACTTTACTATGAATCAGCCGCATTTTGCTGGCTGAAAGAATGGCTGCTTCTTGAGAACACAGACATCTTGGATTTAGAAGGTTTTAATAACGTATTTGGGTGGCATGCATATCTGTGGTATGATAAGGTCAAAGCACATAAAGCATTTAAAAACCATATTGTCAGGAAAGCTTTGTTTAATGTTTGGATAAGATACAAGGATCTGCTTGAAAATAAAACTCCTAGGTGGTTGTCACCATTGGAAGCTAAGGCTCTGAAAAAGCTCAATATGGAGGCCAATTGGCCGAAATATTGGGAGATATTGGAACAAGAAGGAGACAGATTAAAGCTGCAGAGCTTTGAAAAACTAAAAAACAAAGTACCGGATTGGCGTCATTATTATCAAATAATGGAGGTTTATAATTTGGATAAGAAAATTGGGTTTCAGGTGGAGAAATCAAAATTGGAAACAGAATTGTTAGATCCAAAAACTAAGAATCTGTCGAGAATGTATAACTTGCTGTTGAAATGGAATACTCAGGATGAAACGGTGAAATCAGTTATGATTAAATGGGCTCAAGATGTTGGACATAACATCATGATGGCTGAGTGGGAACAGTTGTGGACCACAGGTATCAAGTTTACGGCATGTAATGCCTTAGAGAGAATATAATGAAAATGATATATAGGTGGTACATAACACCAGTCAAGCTTGCAAAAATCTATCATTTGCCCGATAATAAATGTTGGAAATGTAAAGAGACTGAAGGTACATTCTTTCACCTTTGGTGGACGTGCCCAAGGATTAAGGCTTTCTGGGAGATGATCTATAATGAAATGAAAAAGGTACTTAAATATACCTTCCAGAAGAAACCAGAGGCCTTTCTCCTGGGCATGGTTGGCCAATTGGTGCCAAAGAAGGATAGAACTTTTTTTATGTATGCAACAACAGCAGCAAGAATACTCATCGCAAAATACTGGAAGACACAAGATTTACCCACTCGGGAAGAATGGCAGATGAAAGTAATGGACTATATGGAACTGGCGGAAATGACTGGCAGAATCTGAGACCAAGGTGAAGAGTTGGTGGAAGAAGATTGGAAAAAATTTAAAATTTATTTACAGAAACATTGCAAGATCCAGGAATGCTAGAAGGATATTGGAATGAAGCAATGTGGTTTTAGCAGAAATAATATAAAAGATTAGGTAAAAATTGATTTTTTAAGTGGTGAAACGAGAATGTAAAATTATAAGTACACTAAGATAAATTATTAGGATAAAAACCAAGCGGAAAGGATTTGCTGAAATATTTAACTGAACTAGAATACAAAAAAGGGAGGTGTGAGGAGGTCAGGGAAACAAGTTAATGAAAGATAAGACACGGAAAGATGGAAATGTTTTTAATTGTATATACTTTTTTGTATTTTGTATTTTCTGCTCTCTTTTCTCTCTTTTTTTTCTTTCTTTTCTTTTTCCTTTTCTTTTTCTCTTTTTTGTAACTTCTTTGAAACTCTAATAAATATTATTTTTTAAAAAAAAATGGAATGGGCTCCCTCAGGAGGCTGTGGAGACTCCTTCCTTGGAGGTTTCTAAGCAGAGCTTGGCTGTCCACCGGTCACAGATTCTTTAGCTGTGACCCCTGTATTGCAGGAGTCCTGGACTAGATGGCCCTTCGGCTCCCTTCTGCCCCTGCAGTTCTGCATCCTACATTCTATATTCTGAGGCTGAACGGCTTGCCCCGACCCAGCACCAGCCAAGGGAGTTCAGCTCCCAGCCCCTTTGCAGCCCAAGAAGACGCCACCATCCAGCCAGACCAGCCGCCATACTCACTCCAGGGCCTTCTTGCGCCTCCGCTTGTTGTCACTCGGGTGATGGCGGTAAGTGCCGTAGTCAAAGAGGGAGTCCATGGGGGCTTTCTTGGGTCCTGGCACGACCGAAGACTCATAGATGGTGGACTCCAGCAGGTCCATGGGGTTCGGAACACCCTTGCGGAAAGCCCCGTGGAATTTCATCCGGAGGTTCTGCTTTCCATCCCCGGCTCCTGGGGGGCTTCGCGCAGCCTCGGCCAAGGGGGCTCCCTCCTCATTCTCAAACAGGTTGGCCAGTGAGGAGAGTGGGAAGGAGTCGTTCTGTGGGGAAAGCTCCTCACTCGGACTCTCGGCAGACTCGCTGGGGCTGGCGTGGGCCGCGTCTTCCAGATTTGCCATGAGGGCTGTGGCGAGGGGCAGAGAGGGTCACACCTGGTCTGGGAGAGGGAAAAGGAATGGAATAAAATACAGAACAGAAGGGAGCGTGCCACAATTTTTGCAAATCTTTCTTAACATTGTTAACAACCCAAAAGGGCAATAGCAGGAGATTATGTCATACGGTATATACAAAGCAAGCAAGCAATAAATAATAAGAGAAAGAAAAGGTGGCATGTCAATATACCGTATTTTTCGCTCTATAAGACGCACCAGACCCCAAGACGCACCTAGTTTTTGGAGGAGGAAAACAAGGAAAAAAATATTCTGAATCTCAGAAGCCAGAACAGCAAGAGGGATCACTGCGCAGTGAAAGCAGCAATCCCTCTTGCTGTTCTGGCTTCTGGGATAGCTGCGCAGCCTGCATTCGCTCCATAAGACGCACACACATTTCCCCTTACTTTTTAGGAGGGAAAAAGTGAGTCTTATAGAGCAAAAAATATGGTAAATTGAGACATCCGGATGTAGAGTGTGGGACATCTAAGTCCAAAGTCTTGTGGGTTCTCCACCCCCCTGGAAATGTGCGGCTTGTGTGCATTTTCCCCCAAATTAGCCAAAGTCCATAAGTTATATATATATATTACACAGCCAAATGCAGATTTCTCAAGCTTTTCAAGGTTCAGAAAAGGGCCACTAAAAGGATCCTATGAAGAAAGGTTGCGGCATTTGGGACTTTTTAGTTTAGAGACAAAGTGAGTGAGAAGCTTCCCCCCCCCCCCAATAACAGCTCCTGGACACCCCACGAAGCTGAACGTTGGAGGATTCAGCCAGGACATAAAAGAAAGTCCTTCTTCATGCAGCGCAGAGTTGAACTGGGGAACTCCCTCCCACAGGAGGCTGCTAGGGACACCAGCCTGGATGACTTTAGAAGAGGAGAGGGCTATCGAGGGCTGTTAGCCACCATGGCTCGGCTCTGCCTCCACCGTCTCTGGAAACCAGAGGAGCGCAGGAAGCCCTTGGCAAATCCTGTCAGAACAGGAGGCTGGGCGAGATGGCCTCTGCCTCTTCTTATGTCCCATTGACAAGCTGTTGAAATCCTAGCTGCATCCTCACATCCGTGTCCAATGACCTTTAGCGCATCCAAGCTTTCATGTTGTGTGCTCACATATTTAGTAACGACAGTTGGGCGTGGGGCGTGGTCCTAGGAAGGACTCTGTAAGCTCAGGGAATCCCTTGTCTTCATTTTTTGAAGACATATTCCAGACAAACATAGTCCTGCCTATGCCCCAAATGGCAAAATTTGGATACATCAAAAAAGAAACAAAGGGTCAGTTCCTGTAGTCCCTACGGAATCCCTATGGGATTTCTGCCACAGTCACCAAAATGTCTTGAAATCATTTCTACTAAAAGTGTACACTGGGGGGAGGGCGAGAGCCTGTAAATCTGTATGGAACTGCAATGCCAACTGCAGGTAGACTAATCTGCTTAAATTAAATTGATTTCACTTTTAAAACTTTCAGCGAAGTTCCCCCCCCCCCCCAGCACCAAGGGCTTGTCAATCACCTTGGAACTCTGTGGCGGAAGCAGTTTTAACTCTTACCAAGCCATTAGGGCAAAACAACACCTGTTTGTGCCTCCAGAACGAAGAGGACTAGAAACTTGCTGTGTTGGGTTCCTTTGGCTGTTTTAAATGAAAGCTGAACGTGCCGAGGGCCATAGCTCAGTGGCGCAGCACCTGCCTTGCATGCAGAGGAGCCTGGGTTCAATCCCAGGCATTACCACTGAAGGGATCAGGAAGCGATGGCAAAGGCCACTGGCTGCCTGAAACCCCCGAGGGCTGCTACCAGTCAGTGTAGACACCAGGGGTCTGACTCAGGAAAAGGCAGCTCCTGTGTTCGTGTGCCAAGAAAGGGTCTGGAAGATGCCTGCAAGGCAAGGACCCCCCACCCCAGCCTAACCTCAGACCTGGCTCTGGGTGCAAATCCTCATCCTACCTGAAACTCTAATTGCGTTCCAAATACCACCCACCTTGGGCTCTCGAGTGCAAAGAAGCTGGATTTGCCTGGCGCTCGTCCTCCTGGGCTGAAACGGCAACAATTTCCATGTGCCAGATGTGCTCCGCAGGCACACAGGAGAGTGATGTGGGGAGGAACTGGGGAAAGGAGGGAGGCTGGAGGAGCTCTACGCTGCTGCTGCTGCTGCTGCTGCTCTGTCCCATCTGCCAGCCGCCCCACCAGGGCCTGCTTCAAAGAGCACTGTGGGGAGGACGGTGGGGCTGGCCACCAGCCTACCCACGCCCAGATGTGGTTGCTCTACGGCACAGACGCCAGCAGGGCAAGGAAACAAGGGCAGCTTTCACCAGCCCAACCCCACCCAAAGTCCAGCTTCCTCGGGATGTAGAAAGGCAGGAGGATTTGAAGTTTCAGGGGGCCCTGAGCTGCTCTGTCACCAAGGCAAAGATTTCTGGAACAGCAAATTGTGTGCTAAGGAAGAAAAGGCTGCCTCTGAGCACATTCTGACAGAGGCAGATTTAGGGGGGCATGGCCAGCTCAGTTGCACTGGGCACAAAGTATTGGAGGCACCACAACCACTATTTAGAATGAAGTGTGAGAGGCAGCGGGCGGCACATTTGAGGCCCAAAGTCCAGCTCTGGTTCTGAGCCCAGGGATTTGTTTTCAGGACCAGAAAGGAACTGATCCTACCATCCTTTCCCACCAGAGTCAACTTCTGGCTTAGCTCTCTTCATTTCACCAGCCTAATCCGGAGCAGGGGAAGTCATTTTGAGGCTGATGCTGTTAAATCCTTCCTGCAAGTTGCCCAGAGATCTACCATTTCTTCCCAATCCACCTGCTGCTAGCCTGTGTTCTCTGGTGGATGCTCTGAGACGGAGTGAGCACCTCTACACATCTCTGCTCAGGGCTCACTCCCACAGAGCTGAAAGAGGCCAACTCCCAGGTATTGCAGCTGCCGTCACAAACACCCCCGGGCAGCCTCCCCAGCTCCGGAAGCCTCCCCAATCAGCAACATGTGACCAATGATACTACTACTAATAATAATAGAAATAGTTGTGATTCCTGCATTGCAGGGGGTTGGACTAGATGATGCTTTGGGTCCAGACTTCTGCAAAGGAAGCAGGCTAAATAATTAGAATCACAGAATAGTAGGAAGGTACCCCAAGGGGTCATCTAGTTCAACCCCCTGCAATGCAGGATTCTCAACTGAAGAATCCCTGACAGATGGCCAGCCAACCTCTGCTTAAAAACCTCCAATGAATTAATAAAGCACTTTCAGAGTGTTCAAAACACTTCACTCTAGAGTAAAATCCAAGGTGGTGCTTTTAATTTTAACCAATTTTAACTAGAAATCTCCCCCCCCCGGGGGGGGTAGGAGAGAGAAGGAGTTTTGCCCTCCAACAGTTGGAGCCGCAAGTCTGACAGTCACAATAAAAGGTGAAGGCGTCTGCGAAAGGGCCAAGCCTTCTTCTGCCTCTTCTCTTCCGCGTGTAATCAAGGCAAATGCAGTTCTGTGCAGCCTTTGCTCCAAGTTCTGGCAGGACAAGGAAGTGGGGCGGGGGGGCGGGGGGAGACCTGCAAAAGCCACCATCCCCCTGTGATTTTCTACTTGGCGGCAGCCTTGTCTGACAAGCTCTCCCATGGGAGAGGCTGGCTTTGCATACTTCTCATTACACAGCCTGTCATTACACTTGGTGGCTGCCAAGTCCCATCCAGTCCACTTGCCCAAGGGCTCTGCTCATCTGGGGTGGGGGCAGCCTGGGATCCCCACTCCTTTTCACAGGGTGTTGTTTAGGGGTGTTGTAACAGGAGGAGAAGCTGCAGCCCCCCGCAGCAGCCTTTTCCAACTCCCATCGCCCCAATCAGCTGGGGAGCACCAGTTTAGCAAAAAGGCTTCTCTCACACAGCCCTCCAGTTTTTCTTGAAAAAAATGCACATTTGAGTGTGCCATGAAGCAGTTCTGCAAAACAAAGCACCTTTTCCTTTTGGCAGGTGTGATCTTACTCGATACACCTTTACAAGCTTTCCAACAATGAGGGGGCAGGGGGCAAATTCTAGAGGTCAGAAGCAACCCGCCATGCAAGGTTGTCGTAGGAGCAAACAACCTGAGAATAAGCCCTGAATCCGACCAAAGGGGCATCTCCTGCCATGGACAGCCAAGGACCTCTTGGGAAGCCCTCACGCTTGGGGGGGGGGGGGGACCTAGAGAGGGGAAAGAGAGACTTGGAATCACAGAATTGTAGAGTTGGGAGGGACTACCAAGGGCCATTTAGTCCATCACTGCTGCAAAGCAGGAATCACAGCTGAAGAATCCCTGACAGGTGGACACGCGACCTCTGCGTAAAATCCTCCAATGACTTGATGCAGCAAAGAAATGAAAGTGAGAAGCAGGTTCTCTGCAGAGTCTGGCAGGTTTTGGAAAAGCAGTTCTCTTCTTAGGGGGCAACCTGGGAAAACTCCAGGGCAGCAATGGGGAACCTGTATCTGCCCTTCTGGAAGCTGTGGGGCCACACAGCTCCATCACCAGCAACCTCTGGCCACGCTGGCTTGGGGGGAAGGAAATAGTCAAGTTAAGACAAGTTTATTGCATGCAGCCAAGATCCTTTACAATATATAAAATATAATATTTTCAAAGCAATATGTGAATTGGTCTGGTTGGCCCCTGTGAGAACCGGATGCTGGACTAGATGCGCCATTGGCCTGATCCAGCAGCCTCTTCTGATGCTCTAAACTACAGGAGAAATTTGTTGTGGAAAGACACAGGACTTCCTGCTATGTCTGCTGCCCTCCAGGGATAACAAAACACTGAATTAAAACCTTATTATAATTCTTGATATGGCAAGAATGCAAAATTATTTATTATTAGTTATTATGATGATGTTTTCATTCCATTCCTATGCCACCTTTTCCTCCACGGAGCTCAAGGTAGCACACCTGGCCCTCCCTCTCCTCACTGAATCCCCACAACAACCCTGCGAGGGAGGTCGGGCTGAGAGGCAGTGAGAGGCTTCTGGGTCGCTCCATGAGCCTCATTGCCAAGTGCACATTTGAACCCTGATCTCCCAGGTCCCAGTCTGATACACCACACTGGCTGTCCAAATTTAGCCACCAAATGCACAAAGGTTTATCAGCTGGAAAGGGTGGGAAATGGAGGCAGCCCCTGCCTCTAGGGAGATGCCAGGCCGTGAGCTCAGCCTGAAGGCACACAGAGGCCTGTTTGTTCCCGTTCTGTTGGTTTGCTGGCCACTGAAATTTGGGGCCACCCACTGGCC
Organism: Podarcis pityusensis; assembly: GCF_964106645.2. NCBI lineage: Eukaryota > Metazoa > Chordata > Lepidosauria > Squamata > Lacertidae > Podarcis > Podarcis pityusensis. The sequence continues at coordinate 1,708,303 of NC_138038.1, forward strand.
ATGCTCCCGTTTGCTTTTCAGACACACCTGAAGCACCGATGATTCATTTCCCTTCCTGTTGCCGGTTGGCCCTGCCTGACTGGAAGAGGCCGCAAGGACGGTGCCTCTGGATGACGGAGGGTTTGTGATCTCGAGGGCAGCAGCAAATGCCAAGGCCTCTCCAGCTCCCCAGTCTTATTAAGAATAAAAATGTTAGTTCTTTGTCGAGGGCTGAGAAAACGAGGTGCTGTTCAGAAGGCATCAGAGGCCTGGTCCAAACAGACCAAGTTACAGTGGAATATAAGCAACATGGAGTAATTCAAAGGTGGTGGAGGCCACAGCTGTCTGCAAAAGACTGCCTGGAGACGAAACAAAGCTCTCCATCCCTAAGACCTTCCATGGGCCAGAAATGGAAGACACTAAAGGAATTAACCCTCTCATTGTGGTACCAGAATATGTGGACACTGGCTATGGCAGAGAAATGAACACACAAATTACGTGTCTCTGGGGGTAAGGAAGGCATTTCTATGCTGTTTGTTGGAATTTCATTTCTTATGCATCCAGTTGTTTTAGCTGAAATTCCTGCATTGCAGGGGGTTGGTCTAGATGACCCTCGGGATCCCTTCTAACTCTACAATTCTATGATTCGATGAGGTTCAGAAACACAAAATGTTCTTTCCTCCACTGAAATGGAGAAATTTGGCTTTCACAATGTGATTTGCTGCATTTATTTTTCTACACGATCTTCCCTCTATTTATTTGGAAAACACAGCTTTTGTGCAGCTCTTACATCATACAACTTTGATTGTTTTCTTCCTAGTAGTTCTGATGATGCAACATCATCATTATTATTATTTAAAAAACCTATTATGTATATTTAACGTAAGACGGCCCTTCGAGTCCAGCATCCTGTGGCCCTCCGGGTGCCCCGATGGGAAGCCCCCAAACAGGGCAGGAGTGCAAGAGCAGCTACCCTCCCCACACCTGTGCTGCCCCCCCCCATGGCTAGTCACTGTGGGGACCTCTCCTCCACAAGCCCTTTCCCAGCTCAAGGTGTTTTGGTGCTCAGAGTGGAACACACAGGGCTTCAGAGGGGCCCCATCCACCAAGTCGTTCTCACTGAAACCCCCGGCCATTCTTCACCACCCAGCCAAAAACGCAGGTGCCTGTCAGGTTGGGCAAGCAGCCCTCTCTCCCCGCACTTTGGGGGATCCTCCCATCTCTGCAAGTCCCTGTGTTCTGAGCTCAGTCCCAGGGGGACCCCCCTTTCTCTCCGACACAAAGACCGGAGTGGGTGGGGTGCAAAACATGCTGCCTTCCTGCACTGCGTCACGGCTTCCCCCACCTCTGTCCCTAAATCTGGGATGCCCTTTGTACCCTGTGCCCAGGGGGCGGGCGGAGTCCCCTGCGGACGCCAGACACAAAGCAGCCGCCTATTGTGACTTTCAAGATTAATGTCCTGCCAGAAACTTCCAGGCTTCCGGTCGTGTTTCCATTCAGAAGGCCTTTGCGGGTCTGAAGTGAACAGCTGTGGACCTGTTCCCCCCTCACCTGGCTAGATGCCACATCCTCCTAGGACGGAGAATCTGAGGCCCAGCGGGGCATGCATGGGAGAGGCCTGCGCATTTGGGCTGAGGAGACACAGGCATGACTTGCTCTGCACTTGACCTCAAAGCTGTCCACTGAGGAAGCAAGAGCTGCTGGGCTGTGGATGCTGTGAGCCCCTCGTGAAGGACAGCTGAGCCAGAGCAGGGGCTGGGGCTGCAGTTCCTCAGAACTCCACCAGAGGGCTGGAGCCTCTCTCTGATTGGCTACCAAGACAGCTAGTCAGAGGGGGTGGAGCCAGCACTTTGAGAAGGAGTATAAAAGGACTCATTTCTGAGAAAGAGCTCAGATGAAGAGATGGTTGAAGAGAGAGCCGGAGGGAGAGAAGGAGAGCTGGGCCTGGTCTGTGTGGAACAACCGCGCTCAGGAAAATATCTACAGCTAGAAAAAGGAGCCTCTGAGCTTAGACTGGAAGACAGTGTGTAATGTCTAGGGAAAGTATTCAGACAGGAGTGAACTGGAGGGCTGAGTCTGAGCCAGGAGAAGTAGAGCTGTGAGGATAGCATCTCCTTGGGTCTCCTGTCAGTCATGAGGGGAGAGAAGAATCCCAAGCCAGTGAAGAGGGATGAGGGGACCCCCTGGGTCTGTTATCCTGCTAGAAGTACCCCAGGTGTGTGATTGATATATGGTGGGGAAACTGACAGAATGTAGTGCCTTGTTTAAGAACCAAAGTATTAAGCTGAAACGCCTAGGCCAGGGGTTGGCAAAGTTTTTGTGGCTTGGGCCGGTTCATGGTCCTGCAGACGCTGCAGTGGGCCACAGTGCGCATGCGCATGAATGTGCAAACGCTATTTCCGGCGCTCCTTCCGGCATGGAGGAGGCGTGCGCAGCTTCCCATTGGCTGCAGGAGCGCCAGTTTAGCGCCAGTTTAGCGCCAGGCGGGTGGTGGAGGTCCCCGAATGGGTGGGGGTCCATGGGCCAGTTAAACGACCCCCATGGGCCTTAGGTTGCCAACCCCTGACCTACGCAATTAAGTTTAAGAAACTGAAGTAACAAAATTGGAAATAAGCTAAGCATTTACCATCTAAAACCTAAAAACCTGTAAAATTTACCTGAAGTGAAATAACTGAACAGCAACTGAAGTTTAAAAGAAGCTGTGTTTGATTAGAAGCCTGTCACCTCCTTTTGATTTAATACAATTATTAATAGGTTAACTGTTTCCTGAAAGAACATTGTTTTATCAACTTTGTTCTATAAAATCTTTCTTAATTAGTTCAACCTCTGTCTCAGTCTCCAAGTACCAAAGTTTTCCTTCACACAAAATCCAAAAAGATAACTTGCAGTGTTTATTAGAGTGTGTATGCAGTTTGGATCCGCCACAATTGGTATACGTAGACAATTGATGGTAGCTATGGAATCCACTACATTTTTGGTATACAGAGGTGGGATCTGCTATACCCCTCCATCCTGTCCTCAGATTGTATATGTGTAAATAAAACCATGTTCACCTTCTTTCCAAGGAAACCCAGCCCTGGGGAAAGTGCAGGAACTCCTGGAGTCTCTCAGCACTCGGAGATTGGCGTGCTGCAATAGTATTTTATTTTTGTATCGAGGGGTGGGGAGGGCCCTGGAGAGCAGGAAAGCAGGCAAGTTGTACTTTCCCCTGCGCTCCATCCTTAATATTCCACAGATCTTAGAAGTCACTGAACATGGGTCTTTGCTGGGCAGTTTTAGGGGTTTAAAATATATATTTAGGAACCAATATATGCCTAGACACTCCCACAGCATGCAGAAATCCCTACTATATTTATGGGCTGCCTGTCCCCCCCCCCCCATCAGATGTTTTAAAAATTCTGCTGCTTGAGAATGGAATAAGTGCAACAGTGCATGTAAGCACACAGTTCTCTCTCTTTATCTCAGTCTTGCTGCTGTTTTTACATATCCTTAACTTGAAATTAGCAGTTGAAGCCAAATATCGGAAATTTGATGGAAGCTGAGCGATCCAGGCTCATTGGACGATCACTTGGAGAGTTTTTTGCCACCAGCCTTTCCCAGGACTGCTTCCCAACCTGCCTGACACGGGGTCCTGACCGCACACAGGCCCCTCCCCATATTTGCCTGGTGAAAAGAGGCACGGAGCCTGCTCCATGCCGCCTCTGGGGCCAGGGGTCGGTGACCATTGTTCCAGTGTCAGTTCTGATCTGGTGACAAAGAGTCACATAAGTTTAATACCGGGTTGTTCTGCTTTCAGTTGGAGTGTTTCTGGGAATCTGCTATATATTCTTGCTCAGAATTTGAGAAGAGGCTTCGTCCTGTTTCTCCGAGAGCACACTTTGTCCCTGTGACTGCGTAGTTCCTCACCTGGGTTCCCAGACTAAGCTGCCTTCCTCCCAGTTTCGATCTAATAATTCCTCCTTTGCAACTATGCATTCCACTTGGCAAGAGCCTGCTCTGTTTTTTCACATTTTACTGTTGTCCAAAAAAACTAAATACAGTAATGATATTGAGTTTACATTAAATGGATTGGGGGGCCTTCTACCTACCCCAATTTTGTGACTTTTGTTGCAAAAAAAGTCCACTGAAGAGGTCATAAAGAGGACCACTTTAGCCTTGCACAGACACACAGTATTTTGGAGAGTGGGCTTCTGGATAACTCAAGAGATGGCCACGGGCAGCTAAGGTGTTGCCACAGATACTAAATGGCTGGAGATCCTTCCAGAAGCAGGCATGTCTGGAGAAGAATGGGTTGGCAATCTTGAAAAAACAGGCCCAAACCTGGCAGTGGCCTGACTTGCCCTCTGAAACTTGCTCTCTGCAACAAGTCGTGGTGTTGAGGGTAGAGCAGGATCAATTAGGAGTGTTGATGCTATTGAACCTTCCATCTCAAGCACAGCCTGGATAGATAGGCAAATAATGCCTAATATCACAGAAACAACATCAGCCTCCAGTCACCTTCCTTCCAAGGACACCAAAGTCAAGGCACAGCCGCCACCGCTCAGACACCTCACCACTTAGACACAGGGGTGCATGATGACCATATTTTGGTTTGGGCATAGAAACTGTAAGAAAGTAAGGAGAGCCTTCTGGATCAGGCCAGTTTGGCACTCTGTTCTCATAGGGCCAGCCAGATGCCCCAATGGAAAGCAGGATTCAAGCACAAGAGCAGACTCCCCCCAGAAGCATTGCTGGAGGCAGACCACAGCCATTGTGGCCAGACGCCACTGAGAGCCCCCGACTCCATGAATCTGTCCAGTCTGGTGGCCCATCGCTGCTGTGAGTTCCATGGTTAAACTAGACACTTTATTTTATCTGCCCTGAATCTTTCAACATTCGACTTCATGGGATGCCCACAAGTTCTTGAGTTAGAGGGGGGGGGGGGACTTCTCTCTCTCAAATCTCTCCAGGGCATCATTTTATAAACTATCAAGGTGGAGTGCATAGTTCTCCTTCTCTCCGCTTTGTCTAAAAAAAATGTGTTTCATTGATTTTTAAGAAGGTATATTAATTCCAATAAATGCCCCCTCCCCTTCCCCTTCCGGACAGGGAATTTAGGAAAAGTGCCACCCTACATTGCTAGATGTGACTCTGGTGGATGCCCCCCTCCTCCCCGGTTTATCCTCACAACAGCCCTGTGAGGTCTGCTAGGCTGAGAGGCAATGGCCAGCCCAAGGACACTCCGTGAGCTTCGTGGCTGAGTGGGATTCGAACCCTGGCCTCCCAGCCCTTAGTCTGCCACTCAAACCACTACACCACATAGGCTTTATTGCGGGACAGAGATTTCTGTGCTATTTTTCCTGCTGGTGATAGCCTAGAAGCACACATGGGGGGTTGGTTAACGGCAGCCTGCAGCTGGGCCTCCACCCCGTGTTACTATAGAAAGCAATCCAGAAATCAGACAGGGTTGCCAATGGTCAGATGGGAGGCGGCTCCCTCCATTCAGCCCACAGAACCACAAGGGGCGGGAGACCACATCAGAGGGAGCCCCGCGGTCTCAGGACACAGGCCAGGAGGAGCGCTGCTGCTCATTTCCAGCCTGGCTCGCCTCCCGCAGGGCTCTGGGGCTGGGCCGTGGCGGAGCCTAATAGCGTGGTACAGCTAACAACGTTCTGGACTGGCTGCCCCTCGGCTGGAAGAAGTCGGCGTCCCCATGGTGGGAGGGGACAGCTTTTGTAGGAGGCAAAGCCACATATCGGAAGAGAGAGGGTGTCCCCTGCCTCAGGGCTGGTGCTCAGCAGCTCTTTCCGATATTTTGAATTACCATGACTTTATTGAATTGCATTAACTGTTCCAATGAATGTGCTGTTGTTGTCTGCTTTGTTTTTATGCTACCCTGCTTGCAATGTTTGCTGCTTTTTGCTGCTGTTGTGACTATTGGGAGCCACTTTAATAATAATAATAATAATAATAATAATAATAAATATTTTTATTATTTGTATGCCGCCCATCTGTCTGGGTTGCCCCAGCCACTCTGGGCAGCTCCCAACAGAATATTAAAAACACGATAAAACATAAAAAATTAAAAACATTAAAAAGCTTTGAACTCAACATTTTTGTTGGAAAAGCGGAATCCAAATATTTAATCAAATCAAAAGAAATAGTAAGGTTTATGATGGATCCTTCACCAGAGCCCTGAAAACAGCCTGCAATTCCCAGCCCTTCAGTCTCTGCCTGGGGATCATCTTCCCTAGAGAGTTTCTGTTTGAGAATGGAGGGCATGGAAAGATGGAGGATGGGGCTGCTGGACCAGTGCTTCCCAAAAGTGGCGTAGTATTCAGCATGTCAGACTAGGGCCTGGGAGAGACCAGGGGTCGAAAGCCCCTTGAGCCTGAAGCTCAGGCCAGCCACACACCCCCTTCGCCTCACCTGCCCCACAGGATCAGGGAGAACCATGTACACCACCTTGTGCTCCTTGGAGAAAATAGGCAGCATACAAATACAATCATTAAAGCAGAATCACAGAACTGTAGTTGGAAGGGGGACCTCAAGGGTCATCTAATCCAACCCCCAGCAATGCAGGAATCACAGCTGAATAAACCAATAAGAAGTAGGGGCTTTCAGATGCCCTGAAAATGGAATCCTACCCCAGTGTCAATTCAGACATGATCTTCTGCCCTTATCTTTTCTTTCTTTCTTTCTTTCTTTTTATAAAAGCGGAAACAGACTACAAAACTCAAAACCAAGCACCCTGGGCACTTAAAGGCAGGCAGCCTGTCTATATCGGCCACCCCCAACCTGGCAGAAGTTTTGAGCAGCAATCAACTGTGATCCCTGCATGACAAGGGGTTGGACTGAATGACCCTTGGGGTCCCACCCAACTCACTATGTTGCCCTCAGCCCCAGCATCATCTGGGTGCTGGGGTGCTACTGCTAGGAGCCGTCTCCCAAAGCAGCTTGAGGACACCAGGTGCGGGAAGGCGGGTGGGTATCTGAGGCCACACCCTCCAGTGCGAGGGACGGGGAGGGCTGAGGTGGGGCAGGCAGCATCCCAGTGGAGAGGTCACAGTCCCAGAGAAGTGGCCTGCTCCAGAGGGAGGCAGTGATTGGAGCGCTGCCCCAGGCGGAGTTTGCCTGCTCAGCCCCATAGGCAGGAGGGCCGGCCTGCTGAGGTGACGGCAGCACAAGGGACTGATTCAGTTTGGCCTCCCCGTCCCCCTCTCCCCTCCTCCTGACCATCCTGTTTGCTTAAGCCGTTTGTAGAATTTCACAGGTTTGGGGATTCAGGCCTCATGTCCAGCTGCACAGAGCCAGGCCCTGTTCTCCAGCTCCAGGACAGCAGCGTGGAGGGAGGGAGGGAGGGAGGCAACGGCCCAGAGCAAACAGGGAGGTTCTGAGCTCCGCCAGGGAGTCACCATAGGCAGTGACTTCATCGGGGCTGAACGTCTGGCAGCACAGGATGGGAGAAGCAGCAGAAATCTATTCATCAGAGGATGGGGGGTCCTAACGCACCCCTGCAGGAGTCCCTGGCCAGCCAGCCTGGAAGGCTGCTTCCACTGGGCCTGGCCTGGATGGCTAAGCCAAAGAAGAGAAGACTGAGAGGTGACAGGATGGATAGCCACCTTCACATACCTGAAGCGTTGTCTCATGGAGGAAGGAGCAAGCTTGTTTTCTCCTGCTCTGGAAGGTGGGACCTGAACCAGTGGATTCAAGTTACAAGAAAGGAGATTCTGACTAAACCTTAGGGAGAACTTTCTGAGAGTAAGAGCTGTTCCACAGTGGCATGGACACAGTGGAATGTGGCAGACTCTCCTTCTTGGAGGTTTTTGAACCAATTTCTAGCGTTATGAGAGAAGGAGAAAACTATCCACTTCCTTCCTGCCAGGCATCATTTTATCAGCGTCTATCCTGCCACCTCTTTCATTTGCCATCCCAAGCTGGTGCTCAGCCCCCAAGCTGCAGCCCTCACTCATCTTCGCCAGCTTGGGCCCCTCCAGATGTTTTGGGCTGCAACTCTGGGTGTAGCTTGAAATGTCTGGAGGGCACTAAGCTGGCCACAGATGCTCCACAATGTTTCCTACACAGAGGTCATTTCTGCAGAGGAAAAACGTAACTTTTGTGCAGCTGCCTAAATCAAGTGTCAGAAGTGGAGTTAGATGGAAAAGAGGCAACCTAACATGGGAAACATTGAGAGGAATACCAACCAACCTCGTATTGAACGTACTGCAATAGTGAATGCCCAGCCCAATGAACTAGAGTTTACTTATTATGGCGCCAGCCACCCTTAATCCTTCTTCAAACCCTGAGGAATGCAATAAAATGTGTGCGCAAATTCCAGGTGCTCTGTGACCCTTCTGTGAGTGCTCTTTCAAACTCCTCACTGAAAGTGCTGCCTGCCTGCTTGTATACGCCAAACTTGGAACTGAGGGGACCTGGGTTCAGGTCGTGACATTTTGGAATTCACAGTGCACACTTCCCCATCTGTAAATGGTTATAGCTGTAACCTGCCTGTGGGGCTGTGGTGATGGGTGTGACATTAAATCTAGTTTTAAGCACTTAAGGTCATGATCTGACATATGGGAAGGGGTGTCAAAAGTATGGATGAGCAGATCTGTCCACTTCCTCTGTTCCTCATTTTGCCCATCTGAAATTCAGTTGCATATTATTATTTTTTAAGTCCTCATGAAAATTCAACAGCATTTTACTGCAAATTTATCCTAATAAAATCATTTTTGTATGCACTTCTATCTAATATACACATTTCTGAAGCAATTTCCCCTTAAATAATACAGTTTTTGCATGTTATTTTCACCAACATACATACATGCATATTTTACCGATATAGACATTTTGGTACACGCTGCTTTGCTGGAGAACTGCACTGTGATCATTGTGATCATTTCAGAAATTGTGAATTAGGTAGGTTCACCGCTAAATGTGAACTGATTCGAATCCCCCTCCCCTCATCAAGAGAGAACGGAATGCCCCCCCCAGCCCCTAGGCTGATGTGCTCTGTTTTTTTGAATAAGTTCATTCTGTATAACTCATTCACAACCATCAATGGCAAAAGGTAGAATCCACCATTTTACAAGTTCAGACACTCAAAACACTGTGGAAAAGCTTGACGAGTATGGGGCAGGGGTGTCCTATCCCCCAAATATTGCACAGGCAGGTTATTCTTTCATGGATATAAACAAACATTAATTATTAACAACCACTTATCCGTTTGTGTGTGTTTGAAGCATTTCCACAAATTTCTTATGATTTAAATAAGCTATTGGGGGTGGGGGGCTGAGGTAGGTGCAAAGCTTCTGCAGGGTTACCTCATGAGTTGGGGAAGGACTTTGCTCCTTGTTAGAGCCTCTGTTTGCCTGCAGGAAGAAGCCCCAGCATCTCTAGAGAGAACCCTGCTGGACACCCTGGAGAGCTGCTGCCAGCCAGTGCAGGAAGTACTGAGCTGGAGGGACCAGTGTCTCACTCAGTGCAAGGCAGGTTCCTAGGAGTTTTGGCAGAGGTGAGATTTCAACTGGAGGTCTCCCAATTCACAGCTTGTGATCTTTGCTACACCAGCTGTAGTGATGGGGGAACAGGAGGCCAAGCAGAGCTGGCAGCAAAGCTCAAGCCCAGCTCTCCTAGAATCATAGAATTGTGGAGTTGGAATGGACACCGAGGGTCATCTAGTCCAACCCCCTGCAAAGAATGAGTCTCAACTAAAACATTAAACAACCTCATGGAGCACGTAGGACCAGGAGACAAGGATGGCAAGGAAACAACCACAGTGATCGCCCGTGCCGTTTCTCTTCCTGCCGGAAAATGTGCAAAACTACACCTGCAGTAAACCCAAGCTGGCTGCCTTGCTGGAAGAGAAGGTGCAGCTTCCAGAAACTTGAGGCCTGTCTAGCCACACTTTGACCTACTGGGTTAGATGAGGAATTTCTCAATAGAGCAGAGAGGGCTGTCCTGGAACAGCAGCGCAGGAGGGGGTGTCGCTAGGGAGAAGGAAGACTGCGCCGTGCAGGACATGAACCCCTGGAGGAACGTGGCCCACAGAAGCAGGACTGCCAGGAGCCATGCTGTGTCACTGGAGCTCACCTCAGACACCGCTTCTGGGCCAGATGAGCAAGGACAGTGGTTGCAGACCTCAGAACACACTGGTGTACACTTGTGAATACTTCTATGACCTGGAGCATGGAAGGCAGACTCAGAGTATATGGGTAAAAATTGTAGGAGAGGAACAACGCTGACCTTACTGTGGGTGTCTGCTATAGACCTCCAAGACAGACTGCATTGATGCCTGGATGATGCCTTCCTACAGCAAACATTCATAGAATCATAGGGTTGGAAGGGACCCAAGCATCATCTCGTCCAACCCCCTGCAATGCAGGAATCTCAGCTAAAGCATCCAGGACACAGGGCCATCCAACCTCTGCTTAAAGACCTTCAAGGTGGGAGAGTCCACCACCTCCCATGGGAGTCTGTTCCACTGCCAAACAGCTCTTACTGTCAGAAAGTTTTTCCGAATGTTTAGTTGGAATCTCCTTTCTTGTAATTTGAAGCCATTGGTTTGAGTCCTATCCTCCAGAGCAGGAGAAAACATGCTTGCGCCATCCTCCATGTGACAGCCCTTAAGATCTTTGAAGATAGCCATCATATCTCCTCTCTGTTTCCTCTTCTCCTGGCTAAATATCCCCACCTCCTTCAACCGTTCCTCATAAGGCTTGGTTTCCAGAGCCTTAATCATCTTGGTCTCCCTCTTCTGCACGCGTTTCAGTTTGTCAACATCCTTCTTAAATTGTGGCACCCAGAATGGGACACAGTACTCCAGGTGTGGTCTGATCAAGGCAGAAAAGAATGGGACTATGACTTCCCTTGACCTGGACTCTACACTTCTGTTCTCGAGATTCCTTACATGGGGATGCTGGATAGCATCCAAGACTCCTGGCATGCAAGATGACTTTGCCACTTGAGATTCCACTGTTTGATAACAGTTATAGCTGGCCCACCCCCATCCCATCCAGGATTCAACAGAGTCCCTCTCCCCTTCCCAAATCTGCCCCACTTGTGCTTACCTAAATGTCAGGAGGCTGGCCCCACACACCAAACAGAGATGTCTCAAGGAGCTCCACAGAGGGGTTTCCTTGCCTCAGTTTCCCTGCGGCCAAAATCTCATTCCCAAGTGCCACACAGGACCACCAAAGCCGGCTTCTTGCTAGTTGTTCTGCTGTTGCTGAATAAATGTGACTCCTGCAAGCGTCATTCCAAGGAACCAGGAATGCGTCCAAAGTGGGGGGGGGGGGGGAGAGAAGATTTGCCAAAGTCCCTCAGAGGAGATCAGCGTTCAGCTCCAGTCCTAAGGAATGTTGACTCCACCTGCAAATGGAATCATCTGTGGCAACTCAGAGAACTCTAGACCACTCCTTGCTTCTATGGGGGCATGTAGGAACACACCAAGGGCGGCACCACCCACTTCCTGGTATGTCCCCACAGGAAAGGAGCTGCTTTCCCCACAAAGCCTACCCTGTAGCAGAAGCCCCACACCTGACCCTGACTCCTGCCGGCTCCCCCAGCAAGCCTCGCTTCCTTCATACTGCCTGAACTGAAATGAAACAACCTCATGAAGCACGTAGGACCAAGAGACAAGGACGGCGAGGAAACCGCCCGTGCCGTTTCTCTTCCTGCCGGAGAATGTGCAAAACGACACCTGCAGCAAACACAAGCTGGCTGCCTTGCTGGAAGAGAAGGTGCAGCTTCCAGAAACTGGAGGCCTGTCTATCCACACTTTGACCTACTGGCTTAGATGAGGAATTTTTCAATGGAGCAGAGAGAGCAGAGATTACCAAACATTCATAGAATCATAGAGTTGGAAGGGACCCAAGGGTCATCTAGTCCAAACCCCTGCAATGCAGGAATCTCAGCTAAAGCATCCATGACAGATGGCCATCCAACCTCTGTTTAAAAACCTCCAAGGAAGAAGAGTCCACAACCTCTCGTGGGAGTCTGTTCCACTGCCGAATATCACTTACTGCTCAAATACAGCCGCAACACATGGCTAATAAGTATGGTAAATGTATTATTAGTAGAAGTTAGAATATAATCCAAAATTTACAAATCATAAACATCATTATATAATGTATGTATGAATCCATAAACAAGAAATAATCAACGTAATGAATTGCTGTCAGGGAACACCACGACGCAGGCAGAATGCCTTTCAAGAGATAATAATGGATAACAGAACAGCTCTTACTATCAGAAAGTTTTTCTGAATGTTTAATCGGAATCTCCTTTCTTGTAATTTTAAGCCACTGGTTTGAGTCCTATCCTCCAGAGCAGGAGAAAACAATTCTCCATATGACAGCCCTTAAGATATTTGAAGATAGCTATCATGTCTCCTCTCAGCCTCCTCTTTCGCAGGCTAAACAAACCCACCTCCTTCAACCATTCCTCATAAGACTTGGTTTCCAGACCCTTGATCATCTTAGTTGCCCTCGTCTGCACACATTCCAGCTTGTCAACATCCTTCTTAAATTGTGGTACCCAGAACTAGACACGGTACTGCCAAGGGAGAATAGAGTGGGATGATGACTTCTCTTCATTTGTCTACTGTACAAATGCAGCCTAGAGTAGCGTTAGCTTTTTTTCAAAAAGGAGTGATGTAGTAAGCATGGGAGACTTGCAACTATCCCGATATCTGTTGGAACACATACTCTGCCAAGATTCCAACAAATTCCTCCATTGCCTCACTGACAATTTCATTTCCCAGAAGGTCGAAGAAGCAACAAGGGGATCATCTATCTTGGACCTGGTCCTCACCAACAAGGAGGGACTGATGGATGAAGTGGAAGTACTCAGAAACTTGAGAGGAAGTGACCATGTCCTCTTGGGTTTCATTATAAACTGGCATAGAATGGACTCCCTCAGGAGGTGGGGGGCTCTCCTTCCTTGGAGGTTTTTAAGCAGAGGTTGGGTGGCCATCTGTCATGGATGCTTTAGTCGATATTTCTGCATTGCAGGGGGCTGAACTAAATGACCCTCAGGGTACCTTCCAACTCCACAAATCTATAATTCTATATTTCATGGCAAAAATAAAAAATGGAGAAAACCCCCCACATATTCTGAAATAATTTTTTATGATTTTAACAGAAAGCAAAACGGAAATATCAAAGCTTTTGGATCAAAAGCACACAGGATTGTTGTTGTTTTAAAATATATGTATTTTTTTTTAAAAAAACATACAGAAAAAACACCACCACAATACTATGCAAACTTATTTGGAAGTAAATTCCCATTTGGGTTTATTCCTGAATGAATAAGGGAGGTCTGTGGCTTAGTGGCAGAACATCTGCTTTGTGTGCAGAAGGTCCCAGGTTCCTGCCTGAAACCCTGGACAGCCACTGCCACTCAGTGTAGACAGGGCTGAATAAGAGAGGCGAAGATTGCAAGGTGGGGTGTGAAATGTCACAGGAGCCGCCTCCCCTCCTGTGCTTGCCAGCAACTGGGATTCAGAAACATGGCTGCCTTCCAGTGTGGAGGCAGAGCGGAGCCATCCTGGCCACTAGGAGCCACCGGCACGTCTCCTCCTCCATGAATTTGTCTGAGCCTCTTTTAAAGCCATCCGAGTTGGTGGCCGTCACTGCCTCCTGTGGGAGGGAGTTCCGTAGTTCCACTATGCACTGCATGAAGAAGCCATGCTTGGCTTGCAAAGGCTTCATCCCCTCCCAGGCACATGTGTGGCCCAGGGGGGTGGGATCCTTGAAAGACAGAGGCACAATCTGGACACCCAGATACCAGGCACCATTTCTCTACACAAACCATCTGCTAGTCTTCAAAACCATCTGCTAGCTGTGTACTGTGTCACAGTTAGAGGGATGGACCTGGGAGAGACCCGGATTCAAATCCTCACTCAACCCTGAAACTCCCTGAGTGACCCTGGCCTACCTGGCAGGGCCGTGGTGTGGGTTAAATGAGCCAGCAGGGTTAGCTTGGTCAGAAGAGCAGCACGTGTGAACAGGAAGACTCTAAGAAGAGCGGGGCGGGGGGGGGCTGGATCAGAGCAGGGGTCCTCCTAGTCCTTCCCAACCGGGGGCTCCATGGATCGGCTCTCCTCCCCTTTCAAGAGCGGGTAGAGGGCTTCCCCTGGAGACGCTGCCTCTGAGCGCGTGCAGAGGGCACTTGGCTCGCCATCAGCTCAGGTCCCCAGGCAGGCACGTGGCCAAGGCTCGAAGGTAAAGTTTTGCGTCCGGGGATCGGGCCCTCTCTTCTCCTGCAGGGCTCCCATTCACGCGCCTTCAAGGCTTGGAGGGGTTCGGGGGCGCCCAGCCCGGGAATGCGCGGTGGGGGAGGGGCAGGGGCTTGACCCCCCACCCCACCCCCCACGCCTTGGTGAAAGCAAGAGGGACCAGCTCCCCACCCCCCAGGCCCCGCCGGGGAAGGCGCTGGCCCCGATCCCCTACCTGGAGCCGCGCAGGAGGAGCCGTCGCCAGGTCTGCCCACCGCGCAGGCAGCCGGCCGGCCGGGCTGACCTTCCGCCCCCGGACGGGCGGGCCATCCTCCTCCGGGCAGCGCCTCCTCCTCTCTGCATCCCACGTGAGCCGGGCGCGCAGGGGGGCGCAGGACGCCTGGGTCCCGTCCTCCGCCGTCGGAGCCTTTGCTCGGAAGGAAGCAAGATCCGATCCGCGACGGGGCTTCCCTAGGATGCGAGGCGGCAGCGATGGGGACTTTGCAGCTTAGGAAAGGCGAGAGGGAGGCGGCACGAGAGAAGTCTCTAAAATTCTGCCCGGCGTGGAGAGCAGGAAAGTTCTCCTCCCTCTCGCATAACTCTCGAACTCGCGCCCATTCAGGACGACAGATAAAAGAAAGTACTAGCTCATCTGTGGAACTCGCTCCCGCAGGAGGCAGCGATGGCCAGCAGTTTGGATGGAGCGGGTCTCGGGGGCTGCTGGCCAGGACGGCTCTCCCCTGGCTCCGCGGCTGGCATCCCAGTCGCCAGAAGCTGCCGGAGGGCAGAGGGGGCTCGGGCTCGGGTCCTTCGAGGGCGCCTGGCGGGCCACTGTGAGAACAGAAGGCTGAAGCCGCAGGGCCACTGGCCTGATCCAGCCGGGCTCCTCTTCTCTTCTTACACTGGGAGTGTCAGCCCAGTTCTCCACACTTCTTCCCTGGAAGTAAGACCCACTCAGTTCTGGCAGCTTACTCTCAGGTAAGCATGTGTGGCATCACAGCCTCACCCACAGCACTTTATTGCCTCTTGCCAATGTTAAAAATGGGACCTGGCCTCCATTTGTTGTTGTTTTAAAAGAGGCTTGATTCTGCTTGAATTTGCAAGCTTCTCAGTTTCATAGGATTCTTTGTCAGGAGGAGGGGAAAAGAAACAGGAAGCTGCCTTAGTGGTCCATGTGGCGCAGTGTTGTGGACACTGGCCAGCAGCGGCTTTTCAAGGTTTTAGGCATGGAATCTTTTCCAACCCCCTAACCGGAGATAGGGCCTTCTGCAGCCCCAGCAGTTGCTCTACCCCTAGGCTCAGGAACATGTGAAGCTGCCTTATGCCGAGTCAGACCTCTGCTCCACCTGCACAGACCGGCAGCAACTCTCTAGGGCTTCAGGCACGAGTCTTTCCCAGCCCTGTTGGGAACTGAACACGGGGACGTCTGCAGCCCAGGCTGCTCTGCCACTGAGCTGTGGTCCTGTGGGTGAATCAGGGCACCTTAAGTGGACAGCAACTGCGGTTCTGCTTCCAGCTCCCCCTGCCCCCTTTGCACTCTTCTGGGTGATGGCAGGTGCTGGGAAGCTCAGCCCTGCCTTGCCCAGTCCTATCAGCTAGTCTGATTACAGTTATCCTTCTCCTTCTGTGGTCAGTGTGGTGCAAGGCTTAGAGTGTCGGACCGGGACCTGGGAGAGAGCAGGGTGCAAATCCGCACTCAGTCATGAGGCTCACTGGGTGACCTTGGGCCAGTCACTACCTCTCAGCCTCCCCTACCTCACAGGGTTGTTGTGGGGATTAAATGAGCAGTTGGAGACAACCATGTACACCACCTGGAGTTCCTTGGAGGAGAGTGGAGACATGAATTAAACAAACAAACAAAATGGCCTTTGCTCGGGATACGGGCCTGGGTGTCCCCAGTGGCGGAGCAAGCCGATTGGGCGCCTGGGGTAGTGCAAGTGCCCTGCACCCAGGGGTGGGGGTGGGGCAAGCCGGGGCAGGATGCTCTGTGGGGCCTCCAAGGAGTCTACCTGCCTCCTCCCACTCAGTCGCCCTACAGCTGAGGGGGAGGCAGTGGGCGGACCATTTGGGCAGTGCGGAGCCTGCGGGCGCCCAAGCCACCGCGTCACTCCCTGGCCCCACGGTGAGTGCCGCCCGGCATTTTTTCACCCCCCCCCAGTGGTGACACCTGGGGCAGCCTGCCCCCACCGCCCCCCTTCCTCCACCCCTGGGTGTCCCCCAGCTCTAGATGGGGTCCGATCCCCATCCTGTCCATTGCCCAGCATGGCCAGTGGTCAGGGGTGAGCAGAGCTCTACTCCAGCAATGTTTGGGGTGGAGTCACCACAGGCTCCTCCTTCCAGGCCTATGTCTTGGGCAAGCAACCCACCATCAGCTGGAGTAATGGGAAGTGAGGGGAGTGTCTCTGAGGACATGCAGAGTGTGTTTTCCCTCACCTCTCAGTAACCAGCACAACTGGTAGCTGCATAACTGGCATTATTAGGTCGCTCTGGGCCTGAGACCCTGGACAGCTTCTGCCAGTCAGTGCTGGCACTGCTGGGCTGTCAGTGGACCCAGGGCCTGCGTTGCTTGGCAGAAGGCACCTGCCTGGGCTTTGCTTCAGTCCACCAGGCTGCTCCCAAAGTCCCCTCTGCGGCCACCCCAGCCCTGTTTCCAGAGAGCAAAAGGCAGGGAGTTAATCCCCACCGGAATGCAGCAGCCAGAGCACAAGGATTAGGGCAGACAGGCTGGGAGCCTTGGCAGGAGAGAGGCACCAGAGCCTGCTGCCCCCCTGGCTGAGTCTGCCTTCCCCCATCCGTCCTTGAGCTTCTTTCCAACCCTGCAGCTGGAGAGAAGGATCCAAACCCCTTTGGAAGGGCGACACCTGGTCCGCTTGCTGGAGGGGGGCTGCTGGCTTCTCTCCCTGAAGTCAGTGCCCTGAAGGCTGCGGGGGAGACAAGAGGGGACTGGAGAGGAGCAGGCGGTGGGTGAAAGCGAGGGAGGCAGCAGGCAGCGCCCTCTTCAGGCCCCCAACCTGCTGCCCCTCCCAGCTGCCCAGAGGTCTTAGGGTTGTGGGGGATACCTCACTGAAAACATGGACTGAGGTAGCATTGTAAAAGGCAGATTTAATGGTCAATATTATTTGGAAAGAGACTGGAAATAAGGCAGCCACTATTGTAATATATTTATGTGTATTGGTGGTCAGTGTTTGAAATTCCCCACATTTTGCTATTGTCACGGGTCCAACTGCAACTACGTGGAGATTTCTGGGCACCCGGTTGGCAACCGACATCTCCACCGAGCCAGGAAAAGGCTTGGCTCCAATGAAATGCTCTTGTGGGCACACACGCAGAGTATCCCTTGATGGTACTTTCTGAGCCAGGATGGGCTTGGGGACGGCCCTGCGCTTAGCAGGCAATGGGCTAGAACTCTCAAGGGAAGGATTTCTTAGTCAGCCCATGGAAGACATTGGTGATGCCGCCCACTGAAGTAGGACAAAGCTACATAGATGATGCGATTAAGCTGGCTCACAGCCCCATTACATTAGTTTCCAATCTCTGGCAAAGAATGCAAAACGAAATGATGCGGTGTTTAAAACTAAACACAGCTTGAAAAGGTACCTGAGCGATGGACAAGTGGCGCCTGCAACAAAATGTTGCAGCGCAGTGGGCTGCTCCAGTTCAGGATTCCAGGGAGGGAGGGAGGGAGGGAGGGAGGGAGGGAGGGATCTTTCTAGGTTACTCAATTCCATTTCCTCTCCACTCCCACAGCCATCCAGCATTCTGAGCAGGCTCACTGGGTTTTACCCTCCCCCAAGTGTTAGGGAGTGTGGCATTCCTGCCCCCCTTACTTCTGCAGACCTGGGGTTCCCCCAAGCTCACTAGCAGCTAGCTACCCGAAGGGGCAGCTTCACGGGCTGGGGTGCTTCTGGATCCAGCTCAGTCATGGTAGGCTCAGGTGGACTGTGGGTAAAAGTGCCATTTTCGAACTGCAACTGGTTTGACAACTACGACCAAGTCCTGGACTGGGAGAGCCTGGCCACAGGAGTTTGTGCACTGGTTCCTTCAAGGCTGGATTACTCTATGTGGGGCTTCCCTTGCACTTGAGCCGGAAGCTACAGTTTAGTGCAGGATGCTGCAGCATGATGCTGACAGATGTGACGCCTTGCCAGCACCCAGCCCCTGTGCTCAAGAAATCTACACTGGCATTGCCATCATATATAAAGGCCTAAATGCCTTGAGACCAGTTTGCCTGCAGGATGGCATCCCCCCATATACACCCACCTGACTGCTTTGATCAGCAGAACTGGCACTGTGGCAGATGCCACAGTCAGGGCCGTCTTACCCATAGGCGCTAGGGGTGTGGGGCACCCGGGCGCCAGGCTCTCAGGGGCGCCAGGCCGAGAGTCCGAGGCCCGAGAGTTGAGTCCAGGGAAGAGCCTGACCGTTGGTCAGAGCTCCGTGGCAGACTCTTCTGCTGCGGGCAGCTCTGCGCCGCGAGTTCGGGGGTGACTGAGCCAGCAAGACGCTGAGGCGGCCGGCTGGCTCCGCACTCCTGTGCGCCTGGGACTGGGCAAGCTGGGGGGTGCGCTGGGCAGATCTTTTCACCCCGGCACCGCATATGCTTAAGACAGCCCAGGCCACAGTTGTAAGAACTTGAGCTTTGAGAGTTCCAGCACCCAAACTCTGGAACTCCCTGCCTCTTGATATCAGGCAGGCACCTTCCCTGGACTTTTTATGGCTAAAAACATTTTTTGTTTATACAAGCCTACCCAGATGTTTAGAAAGGCAACACAAGTTTTAAGCTGTTTTCAGTCTATTATTATTTTAATTTTCCAAAAGTCTTTAATCATTGTTAATCCTTCTTATTGATCATTTGTTTGTTTTATCCTTTGTAAAACTTTTTTGAGGGTTGTTTCCCCCCCACAATCAAGCAGTGTATAAATTTTATTAAATAAATAGTAAGGGTCTACACCCAGCACAGAAGGGAATGATAGAATTTGTGGAACAAGTGACAGATAACAAAATGTGCTGATGCAATAAGGAAGTTCAGGCTTCAGGAATGGAGAGACGTCCGCATGCCTTGGAGATGCCACAGGGCTCTTTAAAGCACTTTGTGGCAACCAAGTTCCTTCCAGATGTTTTGGACAGAAATCCCCAATAGCGCCAGCTCACACATCTGTGCTAGCCAGTCAGAAACATCTGGAGGGCACCCAGATGGCAAAGGCTGATTTAGAGGAAATTGGAGGAGCTCCCCAACATCTTCAGGTCTGCATAATTAAACTTTTTTGCCTTGCCTAACGAAACAGGCAGCAGGTCAATGAATGGAATTATTTCCATGGAGAGACCAGCTCTGGATCTAGAAGCACCGAGATGCTACAATGGGCGGCAATAGGCAAGGCTTCAAAGAATGCTTGGAGAACTGCAAAGAGGACTGGTCCCTTCTCAGTCACAGGGCCACCCTCCGCATTCAGGGACAGCAGACTTCCATGGCTGGGGCTCTCGTGAGGCTGTTTGTTGCCAGCAGACTGAATACTGCATTGAGCTAAGCTGACCCAGCAAAGGCAAAATTGTACATCACAAATTAACACAATACTCTCCCTCGGCTGTCACCTGGGGCAGCCATTCCATCGGATGGAGAGATAGGAAGCCAGATTCATGCCATCAGCTTTGCTGAAAGCCCAGCTCCATCAGGCGCCTCCTGCCCCTGAACTGGGCCCGCTGCTCATTATAGGAACAAAAGGCTCTTTAGAAACTGGTGCCTGAGCTTGGTTTTTCTTTTCCTCTTCCCTCCCAATCCCCTTCCCCTTGTGTGCTGTGGTTTTTTTACATTGTAAGCCTGGGGGCAGGGAGCGTCCTGTTGTAAATGTACGTAAATTATTTCCAGAGCCTTTTTGGCCAAAAACCAAATGCTCTCAATAACCATAATGGCTGGATTCTGCACCAAGGAAAGCCCAATTGTGCAGCAGGTGAGAATTACGTAAAATTTGTTTAATTTTGCATTTCTCCCTCTCTCTATTTGTATTGATTTATTTTCTGCTGGTTTTACTATTTGACATCATGCAGGTGGCGCTGTGGTCTATACCACAGAGCCTAGGGCTCACCGATCGGAAGGTCGGCGGTTCAAATCCCCGCAACGGGGTGAGCTCCCGTTGCTCGGTCCCTGCTCCTGCCAACCTAGCAGTTCGAAAGTACGTCAAAGTGCAAGTAGATAAATAGGTACCACTCCGGCGGGAAGGCAAACGGCGTTTCCGTGCGCTGCTCTGGTTTGCCAGAAGCGGCTTAGTCATGCTGACCACATGACCCGGAAGAACTGTCTGTGGACAAACGTCAGCTCCCTCGGCCAGTAAAGCAAGATGAGTGCTACAACCCCAGAGTCATTCGCGACTGGACTTAACGGTCAGGGGCCCTTTACCTTTACCCTGCTTTTGCCGTCGCCAAAAGTGCTAAAGCCCAACCCCTAATCACTGGCAGTGTGATTCTCCCTACCCCTTTTCCCTCTAAGAACTGGCCCAAACCTTCTCAAGCATATCTTCCACACTTCCGCTTGCCCCATCCCTAGAAAGCACAGGGCCAAGTGGCTTTCTGCTTGCCCCAGGCTTTCTATGCACAGCTCAGAGCAGTTCTGCCCTTGCTCCGAAAATCCACTCTTTAGTGCTACATCGGAGCAAAGGTCAATCCAGAGAAAACTAGACAAAGTTTGCTCTGATTCAGCAGTAAACAGCAGGTTTTCCCAGGGGAACGCAAAAGTGTGGGTGAGCCCTAACCGTTTACAAAGAAAGAAAAAGACTGAGGTTCCGTCCCTCAATACCTCCTTCTGCAGGCATGATCTGCTCCTGTGGAACTGCAGCCTACGGACAGCCTTTAAACCTTCCAGGATGAGGGGGGGGGACCCTCTATAGCAGGGGTTTGCAAAGCTCTCCCCTCAGTTGTCTGCAAAAGACACACAGGCCCCAATCACACCATACACTGAAAGCACTATGATACTACTTTAAATAGTCATGGCTTCTCCCTAGTCAATCCCTCTTCACAGAGAAGTCTGAGAACTGAAGCTCCGGGAGGAGAACAGGGGCCTCCTCCCAACTCTCAGCCCCCTTAACAGACTACAGCTCCCACAATCCTTTGGGGGAAGCCAGGACTGTTTAAAATGGCATCCTAGCCCCTTAAATGTGTGAGCATGGCTCAACTCTACAAATAAATTCAGAGACACACATCTCCCCACATCAGACTTTATTTTTTTGTCTTCTCTGTTGCTACTTGAAGAAAATATAAGGCTTGGATGAGCAGTGATCCACTTAAGGCCTAAAATGGTTCTTGTGCCTCAGAAACCAAGATATCTGAAAAGGCAACAATGGGGAAAGTGGGGGAAGGAGGCAGGTTGCAGGTAGTTCAAAGGGTGAGAAGTTATCCCTGAAGTAAACAGTTGCAAAAAGGAGTGAGAAAATATTTCGACTCCGGTGAGATTAAAAATGTCACTCAAGAAAGGTAACTGAAGGCTGGTTTTCATTATTACTTCTTTGTGCAAATCACACACACACACTCTTTGCTGGCATCTGTTGTGGAGAAACACCTAATTCAGTTAGCACATCAAAAAACCAGGTACAAACAGCCATACCTGCTGCACCATCGAAGCATCTAACTATACAGGAATCCCAAAATATACAGAGATTATAAAATATTAGGAATATATATATATATATATATATATATATATATATATATATATACACATACACATATATGGAATACAGTACCACTTAGCTAAGCTTTATTGCCAGGTGCCCCTCATTTCCCGAGACTGGTTATAAATAAATCTGTTAGATAAAGATTATAAAATACTTTTTAAGCTCTTGAACGAGCAGGACAAAAGGTTCAGGAAGACCCTGGAGACGATCTCCAGGTTGTATTGCTTCAGTTTCGGTAGAAACGCATTTCTAAGTCGAGCTTCTCCGGAGGCTGAGACCGGCCGGAGGGGCTGCTCACAGGGACCAGGAGACCATCTGCTGGAGGAAGCGCTTGGTCAAGCCTTGTAGCTCAGTTCAGCATTCATCTTTGTGTACATTTCGTAGATTGCATCCAGGATGGGTGTCGCCTTGGAGAGGAACTGGTGGATCTTCTCTAAGGTCTCCTCTTCCTTCACCTCTTTGCCTTTTTCCAGGGCTTTCAGCAAATCCGATTTGTAAGGGAGAGCATACACAGAGCCCTGGGTGAGGACAAAAGAGAGACAGAATAAGCCCAAGTCGCACGAAGCAAGAAACGCCAGCTAGCGCAGTTGGTTAGAGCGGAGGACTGAGAACGCCAAGGTTGCAGGTTTGATTCCCAGGTGGGACAGCTGCACATGCCCGCATCACAACAGGTTGAACTAGATCAGGCATCTCCAACTTCAAATAGGCTGCGATCTACTCCCCAGTATAAAAAACTGGCGGTGGTCTACCCATTGTCATTGGAGGGACGAAGAGCGTGCGTGGGGTGCGTGTGTGGAAGGAGGTGGCTAACTGGACGCAGGAGGGCGGAGTTTAAGTGGGGGGGAAGGAAAGGGAGGCAAAAGTTCTCTCTTTGAGGAGCCAGTAGGCTTCTCTCCCCCCCACCCCCAAGCCAGCCCTCTCTCTCCTCCCTAAAGCAGCTGCTGAAGCATGGCCAGTCAAGAATTTAACGTGGATTGGTGACCTTTTCCTTCAAAATTATAGGCAGGGCTTCGTATGCCAGCTTCACCATTTCCTTCACTGGGTGCAGGAATTTTATTGTCCAGGGTGCAGGAATTTTATTGTCCATTTAAACAGGGCTCTGTTTTTGCACCTACACATAAACACACACCACTTTTAATTATTATCTGAGATGTGGAGGGGAGGGAAAAGGAAAAGCAGGACATTCCAGGACCAAATCAGAAACCGGGATGGCTTCAGTAATTCCGGGACTGCCCCTGGAAAATCAGGACACTTGGAGAGGATGTGAATCCTTCTCTTTAGCTTTGCACTCATTTGTCATGTTCAGAGTGAGGCTTCATTCGCATCATACATTTAAAGCAGTCTCAGACCACTTCAACAGCCATGGCTCCCCCCCAAAGGATTCTGGGAGCTGTGGTCTGCACGGTTGCTGAGAGGTGTTAGGAGAGTCCTGTTCCCCTCAGAGGCCTACAATTCGCAGAGCTCCATGTGATGGTTGAACCACCCTGGGAATTGCAGCTCTTTGAGGGGAACAGGGGACTCATCCTTCACTAACTACAGTGCCCAGAATTCTTTGGAGGGAGCCATGACTGTGCTTTCAACGTCTGGTGTGAATGAAGCCCGAGTTATCTCTGCCCTCCTCGCCCAGAAGACCAGTGCACAGGGCTGCCCTTCCTCATCCCCCCAGGAAAAGTGCCAACATGCCAACCCAGTCAGAGGACGGAAGGTGTGGCAAAACCGCCTGGAGTTAAACACCCACCCCACCTGAACTGCAGTGGAAAATAAATATTGTACAACATGGAGAGCAGACCAACATACTCTTAGGGATGATCTACTGTTTTGTCTTGTTTAAGAAAAAAAGATAAAAAAGAGGGGGGAGTACTTCTTTATCAGTTGAATGCAAATCTAGGGAACTCTCTGCTCCTGGATGTTTGGGCATGTCTGCATTCTGCAACTGGCAAGCACAGAAATGGATGGCGGGTGGGAGGCCCAATGCTGTGAGAATTTCAGTCCTCATGACCAGCAAGACAGACTTGAAAGCATGTGTAGAACAACAGCTAAAATCTCAGGAACCAGAGAAGTGGGGAAGGAGAGGAGGGGCGCTGGATTTCCATGATTTCCTCAGCGCCTCGTACTGCTTCACCCCTCCTAGTGACTAGCAGAAATACACACACACAGGTGGAAAAAAATTATGCACATGGCAGAGTTCACCTTGTTTTCCTGGTGCAAGACTCAGGTTACCTTAGTGCAGAATTCCTTCAAAATGCAAAACAGGTATAACTCTGGGTTAGATTTCTACACTGAGAACAGGTTAGTCAGTGGCTATTAGCCTTCCTAGCCTGAAGCACAGTCAGCAATGGGATGTCCAGCAGGATTCTCCTTAAGACCCATCTAGGTCAGCATCCAACAGGGGCCAACCAGACCATTCTGGGGCAAATCCACAACTGAGGCATCTCCTGTAGCTCTCCCTGCCCCTGTAGCTGGCATTCAAAGAGAGACTGCTTCAGAATAAGGAGGTTCCTTCAGCTATCATTTCTGGTTACCTCACAGCTCTGGCCACCTCACCACAAAAAAGGATACTGCAGAACTGGGAAAGGGCCACCCAAACAATCAAGAGGCTGGAGTGCCTCCCCCATGAAACAAGGCTGCAGTGTTTGGGCCTTTGTAGTTTAGAGAAGAGGTGAGTGAGAGGCGACACGACAGGAAGCTTATAAAATCAGGCATGGAGCCCCTTGGGATCAGGTTGGCTCAGCTGGGTGGCTCTTGCGAGCTCCACTCACCAAGAACAGCTTCTGCAGCATCCAGCCGTGGTACTTCCTCAGTGCCAACTCATAGGCCTTGGTGGCATTGACCCGGATGAGGTTTGGGTTCTCCTCGTCCCTCTCGCCATCACACAGACTCTGCAGCAGAACTTGCATGAACTTCAGGCCCCTGCGGGAGAAACGGGGCAGGTGAGGCGGGGGGGAGACACCTGCCCTGCGAGAGGCACCTGCCAGGCACAGCCAGGAAACACAGCACCTGAACCTTTTGTCACTTAAAACAGGCCTGTTGTGAACTAGAACTCCCACTGCCCCTGACCACTGGCTCCACTGGCTAAGGCTGATGGGAGTGGCTGTTATTTGTATGCCGCCCTCCATCAGACCATCCCAGGGTGGCTCACAACAGAAAAATACAAAATGAGAATGCAAAATACATCGTAAGACAAAAACAAAAACAAGCCAATGACCACCATCCCCTCCCAAAAAACGAGAGCTGCACAGCTTCCTTCATAGTGGAGAAAACGGAGCAGCTGGAATCCTCTGGAGACCCTGGTGGGACTGAAGCCCAGCCCCGTCCTGGTCTCTCTCGCAAAAGAAGTGAAATTGGACCGAGGACTAAAGACTTGGTTGTTTTCATTCAAAGCAGGAGTGCTCTGGGGTAGAAAGATTAAACTGGCTGCATGCTGGGGGTGGGCAGAGAAACACAGTGAACAGGTGAGCTAAGCCTACTAAGCCTTGAAGAAGCGCACAGCGTTGAGCAGTGTTCAACAGCAGGTTGAAATGGATTGAAATAATAATTTGTTTTACTTTACTTATAACAAATACCTCTATGCACATAGTATCATTTGTATCTATCTATCTATCCAACCCTTCCTAGCTGATGCATCACAGCTACCTTCCAGATTCTTACAAACCATCCTTTTACTATCGGTATTTTTTTCATTCTTGTGTCACTATTAGTGCTTCTTTACGCTCCAGCTGATCACCCATCTATACTAATAAAATTGTCAAAATGTGGGGGTGGGGACAGGTTATCAGTGAAATGGTTTTAATCACTGATGCTAACATTTCCCACCACAGGCAGTACATAGTATATTCAGACCATTTTTCTTTTGTATTTGTGCAGAGATTGGTCCCAATTAAAGACTTCACACCAACAATTCTGTTCCTATGTTTTCCTGCCAATTCTCATCTTCCACTCTCTCCTAAAGCTTGGATCATGTTGTGGCAGGAAACACATTTTGGAACTCCCTGCTTATTGACATAAAACAGGTGCCTTTGCCATGCTCTTTTCAGCACTGGCTAAAAATGTTTTTGTTTAGGCAAGACTATCTAGCGATGCAGAATGTTGACATGTGTTTCAACTTGTTTCTAGCTTTATCACCAGTTTAAATTACCGCATTTTTCGCTCTATAAGACGCACCAGACGATAAGACGCACCTAGTTTTTGGAGGAGGAAAACAAGGAAAAAAATATTCTGAATCCCAGAAGCCAGAACAGCAAGAGAGATCTGGCTTCTGGCATAGCCTCTTGCTGTTCTGGCTTCTGGGATAGCTGCCGAAGCCTCTCCCAGGCAGCGGGATGAAGGCTCCCCCTGCCTGGAAGAGACTGCGGGCGGCTAAGCTGCCCTCTGTCCCTTCCCCCACCTCCCGCAAAAGCCAGCCAAGAGCCGCACACTCTTTAAAGGGAGCGTGGCTCTTGCGGGCTTTTCTATGAGGTGGGAGAAGCCCTGTCAGCATCCGCTCCATAAGACGCACACACATTTTCCCTTACTTTTTAGGAGGGAAAAAGTGTGTCTTATAGAGCGAAAAATACAGTAATTTCTGAAAGTTTTAAATAGCTGGTTTTTAATTGCTTTTTTGACAATTGTATTGTTTTATTCTTCTTGTAAGCTGCTTTCAGGTTTTTCTGCTTACAATCAAGCAGTCTATAAATTTCATGAAATAAATCAAATTATTTTGCAGAGTAAATAAAGACTCTCCTCCACTGGAGGTTTTAAAGCAGAACTCGGATGGCCACCTGCCAGGGATTCTTGAGCTGCGATTCCTGCATTGCAGGGGGCTGGACTAGATGACTCTTGCGGGTCCCTTCCAACTCTACAACTCTATGATGCCAAGTGTTGTCCCCAGGTGGGGAGGGAACAAGGGCCTCAGCCATTCCCCTCGACTCCTGGTTGCATTTTCATAGCTCAGGGTTTGCTGGTACCTCTCGGGTCTTTTAGACCAGAACTGCCATCTGCCCCGGCCAGCATGGCTCTCCTGCTGGGACGGAGAGCAGTGGCGAGATGAAATCTTCTGGAGGATTATTCGTTTGGCAGAGGGTGTTGGGTGACCACATTACATCCTCCCGTCAGCCCCCCGGGCGCCAGTGGGGCCTCCAAGCCACCACCCTCCAACCCGCAGGCACCTTTTCAGCCACATGAGTGCCAAGGTTGCCCCAACTTTTGGCCAAGCCGCTCCATGCATCTCCTTCTCCGCCTCCAAGATGTTCTGCAGCGTTTTGAACTTGGTTGGATTCGATTCGTAAACAGCTCGTATTTTCTGAAATAGAACCAAACGAAAGGTCAATTCAACAACACAGAGAATGCGGAACAGGTGACAAATAGCAAAAAACCAAAAGTCATTTTTGCTCTCTTTGTTTCTACCATCTCCCTCGTACATCTCACTTTTGTTTTGAGGACCGAGGGGAAGACAGTGGCTGCTACCAATTTTGAATTCTCACCATGTAATTAAAAATGTTTTTAAGAAGATGCCCGGGGGGGACTGAACCTGGAAACCAGGGCCGAAGTTAATTGGGGGGTAGCCAGAGTCTCATCCCTGGATGAAGCCTAGAGGGACACCACTGAGGCTCCCAGCTTGCAGGGGCTTCCTCTGACCACGGCCCCTCCTTGCGGCTCTGGAGAGTCTTTCATAGAGTGGATCCGGAGCTGCTGAGAACCAGAGGGATGCTAATTTGCTAGGGGATGCAAAAAAACCCTGGAAAAAGATCCTCCTTCCCCTTTCCCCCTGCCTGTTTTTGGAACCGTTTGCGGAAGAGAAATCCTGGAGAAGGTTGCTCTCCAAGCAAAGTTGAAAAGGGGAAGCTTTGTTTCTTTCTTTCTTCTTTTGTTTCCCTCAACATCTCAGAGATCAATTAAAAGCGGTGAAGAGATCAGAACACCACCTCCTGCCCTCTTTGGGAACAGAAGCACTTTGGAGTATTGCTTGCTTGTGTGTTTGTGTTCTGTGTGTGTGTGTGTGTGTGTGTGTGTTTGGGTTCTGAGGACAACATACATGTTTACACCATGAGAATATATGAAGAGGGCACTGGTGCATACAATCAGCTACAAAAACTGAGTCCTCTTTATACTGAAAATAAAATACCTGTAATGAAAGAAATGTGATGCTGATATACGAAGCACTTTGTATTTATCCCTTCCTGTAATTTGGAAGGGAAATGTAGCCAATCCACTTTAAATTATTCAGCAATTTTTTTAAGGAAACTTGTGGAGTATTTATTCTTTTATTTTATTATTTAGAGCCTTAAACTGCAAGCCTTTACTACTCAGAAGTCCCAATGAATTCAATGGAGCTTACTCCCAGGTAACTGTGTAAAGATTCTGCAGTCTTATACTGAAATCTTAAGCACTTTTCCTCAAAAGTAAGCCCCACCGAGTTCAATAGGACTTAAGTCTTTGGTGTGTGCCTGATTATTATCACAGTTTCTATCATTAGGAATAGGAGTAGGAGAGACCCACAGTCAATATCTAACTACAGGCCAATATCACTATTAAATTGCGATCACAAAGGCTTACAGAGGCCATCAATGAAATTATACACCCAAATCAGTCCGGGTTCCTCCCGGGAAGACAAATCTCGGCCAATACTAGAAACATTGTAGACATTTTAGAATATTTAGAAGCCAAAAATGATAAAAAAGCTGCCTTATTATTACTCGATGCAGAAAAGGCATTCAACGATGTTTTGTGGTATTACATTAATAAACAATCGGAGGTTATGGGTCTAGGAACAAAATTCAGAAAAGGAATAGAGGCAATATATGAACAACAAAAAGCAAAGTTAATAATAAATGGTAATCTAACAGACAATATCCCTATAACCAGACAGGGGTGCCCCTTGTCACCCCTGTTATTTATATTAGCTTTGGAACCGCTGCTGAATAATATCAGGAAAGAAGGAAAAATAAAAGGAATTACAATCAGAGAGAAATCATATAAAATCAGAGCATTCGCAGATGATATAATAACAACTCAGAATCCAAATCAAAGTATTCCAGCAGCTATTGATTTAATTACAAAATACGGGAAATTAACGGGCCTGAAGATAAACCACCAGAAAACAAAGTTATTGACCAAAAATCTAACACAGGAGGAGAAAACTGAATTACAAGAAAAAAATGGTCTGGAAATTAAAAATAAGGCTAAATACCTGGGGATTTGGATTTCAAATAAAAATATAAATCTCTACGAAGATAGCTATATTAAAACATGGAAAGACATAAAAAAGGATTTGGAAAACTGGACTAAATTACACCTTTCCCTTTTGGGAAGAATCTCGGTAATAAAAGTGAACATCCTCCCAAAAATGATTTT
The DNA here is from genome assembly GCF_964106645.2 of Podarcis pityusensis. Taxonomy (NCBI): domain Eukaryota; kingdom Metazoa; phylum Chordata; class Lepidosauria; order Squamata; family Lacertidae; genus Podarcis; species Podarcis pityusensis. The sequence goes on from NC_138038.1 coordinate 1,737,469, forward strand.
TTTTGTTTCAAACTTTAACAATTCTGGGAGGAATGAAATGCTTCCAGGATTGGAAAAAGGAATTAGCTAGATTTGTCTAGAACCGAAATAAACCAAGAATTAAACATCAGGTATTGATAGACAAAAGGGAAAGAGGAGGATTTGGATTACCAGATCTGGAATTATACCATGCTGCAGCAGGATTAGTATGGATAAAAAAATGGATTACACTAAAAGACACAGATGTTTTGGATCTTGAGGAGCACAACAACCGGTTTGGGTGGCACGCCTATCTAATATACGAAAAGGTGAAGGTCCACAAAGGTTTCTTAAGCCATGTAATAAGGAAATCACTTTATAAGATATGGAGTAAATATAGAGGAATTTTGGAACCAAAGATACCTTTGTGGACATCTCCAGCGGAAGCAATAGCAGTTAAAAGGAAAAACATGAAAGGAGAGTTGCCCACCTACCGGATACTACTAGAACCAGACAAAGATAAGCCAACTTTTAAAAAATGCCATCTGTCTGATTAGATACAGTATTTCCAGCTAAATCAAAAATTGTGTATAGATAAGAAAGAAGGTCTTGCCAAAGAAACTTCCACTTTTGAAAGAGAATTAATATATAATAAAGGAAAGTATATATCAAGAATGTATGAATATCTTTTAGAGTGGGAAGTGAAAGTGGAGCAGGTAAAAACATCAATGATAAGGTTGGCACAATACTTTGGATATAATATCTATATGGAGCAGTGGGAAAGACTGTGGCAACAAGACATTAAATTTACATCATGTTATAACTTGAGGGAGAATACCATGAAGATTCTTTACAGATGGCATCACACCCCGTCAAAACTTGCTAAAATGTACAAAGGTAGTTCACCAACATGCTGGCGAAGCAAAAAGGAGATAGGGTCTTACTATCCCATGTGGTGGACGTGCATAATTATAAGTGAATTTTGGAACAACATATATGATGAATTTAAGCAATTATTTAAATTCACTGTTAAAAAAAGGCCGGAGATTTTCCTATTAGGAATATTGCCAATAGAAATTAAGCAAAACACAAGGCCACTGTTCATGTACACAATCACAGCTGCGAGAATACTAGTGGCCAGAAGTTGGAAATGGAAACAACACCAACAATAACAGAATGGCAAACACTCATGATAGAGTATTTCCAATTAGCAAGGCTGAGTGGAAAAGTCAGGGGAACCTTAAATCAAAAAGTATACGGAGAATGGAAAATATTTAAGGAATATGTAAGACTATATTGTAAAAATGATACCATCCTAGCAGAATTGAATGATATTTGTGTATAATATATAAATGGAATAAATATCTTAGAGGTATATATGGAAAAAGATATAAAACAAACTGTGTGATAAAATCAAGACAACAGAAAAAGCATAATGAAAACAACTGGAAGCTTTTCACAGAAGACTTTATTGGGTAAGACATGGTGTATAAATATCTGGTACTTTTAATTGTTTTTTTCTTTTCTTTTTTCTTCTTGTTACTTTTAAACTTTTTGTACTTTTTGATGTGGAGAATATTTTTTTCCTTTTTCCTTTTTTTCTTTTCTGTGCTTAACTTTGTTGTACTTACCTTTATTGTAAGATTGTATTTTAAACCAATAAAGATGTATTTAAAAACTAAAAAAAAAGGAGTAGGAGTAGGAGTTGTAGTATATCATACAGTCATAATACTTCTTAGAAGTCCTCAAATGATCTCTGAGGAGATCTACTTAAGGCTGAATGAAAGCCAGGTACATACACAGACAGTTTTAGTATTTGGAAAGACTATCGCTTCTCCAGCCTCTTTCAAACTACTTTTTATGCCCTTTATGAACCAATGTGTTGTGTGGGTGTGTGACAAACTGGGTCTTTGCCCTGGGTGACAGCAAGCCGGGTTCTGGCCCCGCTGGAGCCTCCTGCCAGCAAAGCAGCTGCGTCCCCTGGGCTGGGGTCCTGCTCTGCCCCCCCCCCCCCATTGCAGGGCCATTCCCACTTGACTGGCCAGCCTCTCCCAAAGACGCACCAAGGCCCTTCCTTACCTTAATGTTCCCAGAGAGGTCGGCTTTGACTGGCGCATACACAATGGGCGTCCCCAAGCAATCTGAAAGGAAAAGGAGCAGCTTGGCGTTAATACAAACCACAGCTGCCACGGAAAGGAGCCCAGAATCGGGCACTAGGCACTGGAACATAGCTATAATGAAGAAAATCACACATCATTTGAGTTTTTGACAAGGACTAGAACCTCCAGACGCTGTTTATATGCTTTGGCATTCATTTATTACATAGGCATCTTTTTGAAGAGAGCCCTCATCAGAAGCCTGGCAAATCTGAACCAAACTTGACAACTGAACAACATGAATATTCTTGACTTTCCAATGGTGGCTCAGGATAAGCAAACCCTTTTATATTGAGTTTTCTGTTTAGCTGTCAGTCACATTGAATCCTGGAATTGTAGGGCCACGAGGGTTGCTCCTGGGATAGCTCAGTCAGTTAAGCACAAGACTCGTAATCTCTAGGTCATGGGTTTGAGCCTCACGCTGGACGAAAGAAACCTGCTCTACAATTTCAGGATTCAATGTGACTGACAGCTAAACAGAAAATTCTTGGCTTTGTTATTTTATCCCATGTGCAACTGTACTCATTCTTCTACGTGCCTCTTTTATAGTTTTGTTTTTCGTCTTTCAATTTTCACCTGTTGTTATAACTGTTCTTGTTTTCTATACATTATAAAACGAAATTTTAACCCAACATTAGACTCCTGCTTAAAGCCCAGTAAGAAGAAAGGAAACTGTTTCCTTTAAAAAAACCACCCCCTAGTGAGGGGGCACGTGAGAAGAGGGGGGCAACATGTTTGCACTAGTTTTCTGGTCCACAAGAAGGTGAAAACTCAGGAAGGGAGATTCTGGCTGAACTTCAATAAAAATGCCTTGCAAGCAAGAGTCAATGGAACCAGTATCAGGAGGGGTGAAAGTCTCCAAGGAGAGGTACCTAGGATCATATTATTATTATTATTATTATTATTATTATTATTATTATTATTTAATAGATTTATATACCACCCATCATCAAAAGAGCTCAGGGCAGCTCAGAAGATAAAAATACAAGGTGAAAGCACAAAACAACAAAAGAACAACCCCTCCCACAATCACATTTTAAAGGCTGTAGAGTATTAATCAGCCCAAGGCCTGGTTGAAGAGGAAAGATTTGCCTGGCACCTAAACATATGTAAAGAAGGCACCAGGCGGACCTCTCTGGGGAGAGCACCCCACAAATGGGGAGCCAGGACAAAAAAGTCCCCGTTTTGGCGTTGCCACCCTCCGGACCTCACGTGGAGGAGGCACACTGAGAAGGGCCTCAGAGGATGAACACAGAGTCCAGGATGGTTTATACAGGGAGAGGAGGTCCTTGAGGTCTTGCGGTCCTGAGCTGTTTAATTTGGGAGAAACTACAAAAGTCATCTAATCCAACCAGAGATGATGCAGCGTGGGAGGTGGTAAGGGGCCAAAATTTTGAGGGCCACCTTAGACTATCAATTTCTCTCAACCTAACTGACACTGCAGGGGTGTTGTGGGGATAATAAGAAAGGAAAACCAGACGCATGACAGCCTGATCTCTTTGGAGAGACAGTCCAAACGTTATAAAGTTGGATGTGCCCACACCCTGTACCTGCTTAACAAACGCATTCAGTGTCAGTGCCAACAGCCTTTTAGTACTTCCAGAAAATGTTTTGTTGGCCAGTTTCTAGTCGCGAAGAGTTCCAGTTTCCCCCAACCCTGTGATATCTTCACAGCTCACATCAGTTTATGAAGCCGTCAGGTATTCATACAGTTTTGGAGGGAGAAACATTTTGCTAGATGCCAAGTGAACCAGTTTACCAACATACCCATAAGAAGCAGTCTGGCTCTCAAAGCAGCCTTTGTACAGCTGATCAGACTAAGGGGGTTTGCGGGGAGGGGCTGCAAAGAGAGCTTTTATAATGCATTTCCTAACATAATAGCTCCTACTGTGAAGCCCAGGAGAGAACAAGCCTGCCTATTGTCTGTCGAAAGCATTCTCTGGAGTGATGAAATCGGTCAGAGGGGGATGTCTCTCAACACAGATCCACTGGCTGCATCGCCATTGGTGCTGGGGGGGAGGGGGAGCTCCAGCCCTCCAGATGTTGCCAGGCTACAAGTCCCACTGGCCACGATGGCTCTGGTGAATGAGTTGGAAGGGGTCCCAGGGGTCAGCTAGTCAAACCCCCATGAAGCTCCCTGGATGGCCTTGGGCTGCTCATAGCCTCCCAGGCAAACCACAGGGTTGTGGTGGGGATTAAGTGAGGAGGGAGGGAGAGAGCCCTGGGCCCTGCCTTGAGCTCCTCGAGAGAAAAAGGTGGGATATAAATGCAATGAACAAATGACTAAGCAGCCGGCTCCACGTGCCACCTCAGCTACAGTGAAGCGAGAGTCCGGTGGGTCTTCGTGGTTCTGAATGGAAGGGCTGCTTTAAACAGAAACACGAGATGTTTGCCTTAGATGGGCTTAGGATGTTAGTCTGCCCAGGATGGCAGCAGCTGTCTGCACTTTCGGGCAGCCCAAACAGGGAAAAGCAGGGGATTGAACCTGGGACATTCTGCATGAAGGCAGCTGCTCTGCCACTGAATTTTGGCCTCATCCAGGCAACCTATGGGGGAGTCCAAAGCGCCCCAGAAGGCCAGATGGCGAGACAATCCCCGCCCAACCTTCTAACAGTTCCCAAGAGCTTTTGCTCTTCAGGGCCACCTTCCCATCAGCCAGATGCAACAAGAGACCCAACATTCTTGCCTTTCTGGTTCCAGCCACACAATACCTGCCTGCAGGCAAGTGTACCAGCAACTTGAGCAAGAGCCGTGGCAGAGCTGCAGCCTTGCAAGAGTCACCTGCCAATTTGGCCCAAGGGGAGACGCGCTTCCACCCCCACACCTAGGTGTCTGCACCTAGAGCCAACTGGGTCAGAGAAAGGGCCTGAACCTGAGCAGCAGGATTTTCAGCACTGCTGTTGCGTCAAGCCGGTCAGGCAGCATCCCATGCAGATGTAGAGTGCAAAAGGTTGCAGGAGGGAGGAGGACGAGAGGAAGACGACTGGGATCTTCTGTGACCCTGAATGATTATCCAACTTTTCCACCTGTTGGAATGAGAAGCCAGGAAAGGCCTTGTTGCCTACAGAGCCCAGGAGAGCAGCCAGCTCAAATTGGGGTTCACAGCAATGGCCAGACTCTCAAGCAGACATGCCACCTGGAGGAGACAGTCCAAGTGAAGTCTCAACCTTTTATAGGATATTTTTGAGTTCCACACCAAATTTCCAGAAATATATGCTCCCTTGGTCCACTCCAGGATGTATGGGGATGTTAGGGGAGGGATAGTACCTCTGGTGGGGTAGTTTGCTCATCTTGGGTCCCCACTCAATACTCAGCTCTCACCTGGGGCTCCTAGAAGCTGCTGGCATGTGACAGCAGCCACAGCCTCGACTGGCCAGCTAAACCAGGTGAGGGTGGTTGATGGCTCTCAAACCCTTGGAGAATTAGGGACTTCCCCTGCATGCCAAGACAGGCTCGGGCAGATTGAGCAGATGTGACCCGTGGTGGATCCAATGGTCAAGAGGGTGGTTTCTGCCCTTGTTGTAGAGGGAAGAGAGGGGCAGATGGGGCTCATCCACCTGAGAAAGGAGCCCATCTGAGATGATTTATAATGAAATGAAAAGGGTATTTAAATATACCTTTCTGAAGAAACCAGAGGCCTTTCTCCTGGGCATGGTCGGCCAATTGGTGTTAAAGAAGGATAGAACTTTCTTTATGTATGCCACAACAGCAGCAAGAATATTTATTGCAAAGTATTGGAAGACACAAGACCTACCCACTCTGGAAGAATGGCAGATGAAGGTGATGGACTACATGGAATTGGCGGAAATGACTGGCAGAATCCGAGACCAGGGAGAAGAGTCGGTGGAAGACGATTGGAAGAAATTTAAAGACTATTTACAGAAATATTGCAAAATTAATGAATGTTAGAATGATGTTGGAATGAAGTTAGGTGGTTTAAGCAGTAATGCTATAAAGGTGTATGTAAAAAAGGATTGATAACAGATGAAAATTTAAAGTTATAGTATATTAAGTTAAAGGATCATGAGAAAACAAAGAGGGAAAGAAATTGCTGACTTAAACAATTGAACTGGAATACAAAAAAGGGAGGTATGAGGAGGTCAGGGAAACAAGGATATGAATGTAAGTTATGGAAAGATTGATCCATTTTTCTTTTTCTTTTTTTTCTTTTTAAGTGTCTTTTATTCTTTTTTCTGTATTTTGTATTTTGTATTTTTCTTGTATTTTTACTTTTTGTTTTTGTGTAATTCTTTTGTTCTCTGAAATTTTAATAAATATCATTTAAAAAAGAGAGAGAGAAAGGAGCCCATCTAAGGGGACATATCTGGGAGAAGATAAAGCCAAGGAGTAAACCCTGTACAAAGCCAGAGTGGAGTACCTAAGATGATCCCTAAAACATAGCAGTTGTATTTCACCCCCAGAGGCACACTCCATCGTCTCCAAAGACAGATGCCTGTCAACAGCTGGTCCACTCCTTTGTACTATCCCCCTACTTTACGTTAATTATGGTTACAAACTAGGATTCTAACATTTATATACACATTCATACTCATACGTTTCAGAGATTTGGTCCGCCTTTGCCAATCTGGAGTGTTGGCTGGGAGTGATGGGAGTTGTAGTCCAAAATATCTGGAGGTATCAGGATGGCAGGGGCTAGATTAGCTGATCCACTTTGTGCCTCTACAAAACAGCTGGAGGTTTTTTAAATATTCTGTATATTCCAAAATATACAGCCAGCAAGGGTTCAGAATTACATCAAAACAGAAGAAGTGTCTTGGGTAGCTTTGCATGAACATTATCTTATTTGTGGGAGAGGAAAAGGTGCCGTGTGCAGAATCTGTGAAACTATCCCAGCATCCCAAGTGCTGTCAAGCTCCTCCTAAAGTTCACACTACGGACCTCCATCAGGTACGCTGGAGGGCTACCTCGGATTAATGCAGCTTAAAGTTGTGTAAAAATGGAAGCGTGACACATGGCAGGGCTGTTGTGAGGAGAGAAAAGACAAGGAAGTGGCAACACAATAGACGTGTAGAAAATTATGCCTGGCCTGGAGGAAGGGGAGAGAGAAAAGTTTCTCATAACACCACAACTCATGGACAGCCCAGGAAGCTCAGTGTTGGGAGATTCACTTATGCATGCAGCACGTAGTTAAACTAAGGGACTCCCTCCCACAGGAAGCAGCGGTGGTCACCAGCCTGGACTGGGCAAATTCCTAGAGGAGGAAAAGGCTCTCAGTGGCCACCAGCCAGGACAGCTCTGCTTTGCCCCCACATTCAGGGGCAGCAATGCTTCTGAATCCCAGTTGCTGGAAGCCACAGGAGCGGAGAGGTCTTCTTGCACCCAGGGTTCTGCTTGCGGGCTTCTCCTTGTGGCATCTGCTGGACTAGATGGGCCACTGGCCTGATCCAGCAGGCCTGATCCTTATGCCCTCATATGGACCACAATCAAGTTCATAGAGCAGGTTGAACTTTCATTAAGCGCTTTATGAAATAGCAACAGATCACCCTAAATGGAAAGCTATCCTCTCCCCACCCCCAAAAAACCACCCTGGGGAGAATCCTTCAAGTTTTGACAAAGCTCCCAGAAGAAGAAGCTGCATAGCTGCTGGGCAGATGGAAAGCAAAGATAAGTCTGGGATTTGCCACAGCGGATTTCTCTTCTAGGGTGCAGCACTTGGCAGGAGCCCTTGCTCAAGAAGACGTCTGGCATGAAGAAAGAGCAGCCAGTCACTGCTCCACACTCACCAGAGAGCCAGGGCAGGGCAGGGCGCTGCTCCAACAAGCCAGATCCTTGCCTCTGCCACTCCCTTGCCGCTAGATGGGATCAAATCCCCTGATCGCCAAACATATATGCTTCATTTGGCGTCAAGGCCATTGCACGGGGGGGGGGGGGGGGCGGCCTGAATTCTGCTAGTTCGACACGACTCCTTCCCCAAAGTAAGGCAATTTCCACAGGCTGCTCCAATTCAGTTTTACATTCTTGCACTCAACCAACCTCCCAAACTGTGTGCTTAACAATTGGCCATTATAAGAACTACGAAACTCCTTTTTGGAGCTGTGTTGCTTTCCCCCCTCCCTGCTTTTCCTTTTTGTGTCCTATCTCTTAGATGACTGCCTTGTTTCCATTGTTTAAAAATGCTCTAGAGAGGCAGAGAATCTGCCAGGTGAGCAGGGCTGAGCTGTACTTACTCAGTGGGCCTGGATACACATATCAGAACCCTGCTTCATTGTTCCCGAGTCCCAGCCTTCTGAACTGGTCCCCAGCTTGATCCCTTCCCAGATTAGGACCTTTCATGAGCTCTGGCTCTCATGAATTTAAGGTTATTATTTTTTTAACAATTGACAGCTCCGCTCAACAGATACCCTGAGGCTGGTACAGTGAGAAGGCAGCACATAAAACATAATCAGCCCAAGGTGCCCAGGGAGCAAAGAGTTCCAGTTACATCCATTATGAAAGTGCGCTCCTTATTTGACAAGCCAGCGATCACTTTCCTTACGTGGCGCATTTTGATCACTGGTGGCAAGAAGTGCAGCCAGGCAGGACAAAGCGCTCAGCGACTCCTTGGCAAACATTTGCTCAACTTCTCGGTTTACTCCATGGCCTCAACACAGAGATTTTCCTTAGACAAACCCCGTTCAGAGGAGCTGCTCCAGCATCTCCTGAAGGCAGAAAAACAGACAACTGCCCCCCACCCACAAATAATCCTTCCTGAAAAATAAAGATATCTAGGTGCACAGACTGTGCCATGTAATACTCAGGATCACAGGAAAAGACTCCCAAGCCCAGAAGGCACACCCCACATTTCCAGACCGTGGGCTACTCCAGCGGAAAGATACTCTGTGCATGCTCAGAAGGACACCATTTATCTCAAGAACAGTGTTGAAGATGGGGTCTGGTTATTGACGCCATGAACCAGGGAAGCCATTCCAGGACAGGGCTGGGTGCCAAGGGTCTCAGTTTGAAAGAGAGCAGAGAGAGGAGCCGGACGCTGCCTCAGCTTCACGGAAGTTGGCCAGTCCCTCTACAGCAAGCTCTCCTCCTCCACAGACACCCAGATCATGAAGAGCCGTGTGTTGCTGAGCAAAAGGCCTAGAGAGGGATCCCTCCTTCTTGCTAGAGTTGCTTGGGAGGGGTCCGGAGGAAGAGGGCTGGAGAGCAAAGGAGGGCCAGACGCCAGTCCCAGCAACGTCTTCAACGAGGGCAGTTGAGCCTGGGTGAACTCTGCTGCGTTTTCCTTTTCTGAATAAAAAAGCTGACTTCACATTGAGTCTACCTTCTGACCTGTGGATGAACCTGCCTTTCCTGACAGCCCCCTGGCATCCTGTGGTTTCCAGCAACTGGTATTCGAAAGCCCTGCTGCCTTCCAGTGTGGAGGCAGAGCAGAGCCATCCTGGCTAGGAGCCACCGGCAGCCCTCTCTTCCTCCATGAATTTGTCCAGTCCTCTTTTAAAGCCATCCAAGCTGGTGGCCATTGCAGCCTCCTGTGGGAGGAAATTCCAAAGCTTAACTATGTACTGAGTGCAGAAGCCCTTTCACTGTCCTGAATCTTCCTTCCTTCCTTCCTCCTGAATCTTAATGGCTGCTCCCAGAGGACATGCTGCAATGGAGGTGCCTTTCTGAGCACGTCCAGAGCACCTTTCCATGGTCTGGAGGGATGCAGCCAGTCCCTGGGAAAACCAGAAGCACAAAGGCTTTGCAAAGAGAAGGTAATGCCCACATTTGTGGAGACTGTGGACAGGCAGAAAGGAGGTTTCCTCCCTGCCCCGTCATACAAAAATCAATTGGGGTTACCCAGTAAATCTCAGTGTTGGAAGAGTCTGGACAGGCTTCTTTAAAGCTTAAACCAATGGAACTTGCTCCAACAAGATCATGGCCACCAACCTGGATGGCTTTAAGACAGGATTGGACAAATCCATGAAGGATCATGACTACTAGCCATCATGGCTGTAATATTGTTGTGCACACCTCAGGGCCCCCCTCTGATATTTGGCCTCTTGTTCTCCATCCTAGAATGACATAGGATCTGCAGGTGAGGTGGGGAAAGGCCCACCCATTTGTCTCTATGGCAGCAGAGCAACCTCTCTGGACATGTAAACAGCAGTATTTAACTAGCAAGCTGAGGCCATTAGCTTAGCCAAGAGACTAGTCAAACTGGATCAGTAGGTTTCCTCTCACTGATTCTAACTCTGCATGCACAGGATTGGAAGGGACATGTTGGTATCATCCAGCCTGAGCCCCCCCCCCCCAAAAAAACCCCATAACAATGCTATAGCTGGGAATCACAGGTGGGGAGAGAGCTGTTGTGCTTCTGTGCTTTCCATTGGGGTGGCTGGTTGCCCATTGTGAGAAAAGGATGTTGGACTTCAGGGTGCCCTGGTCGGATCCAGCAGCATCCTTCTGGTGGCCATTTCTTCAGCTGCGTTTAAAAAGCCTATTTCTCTTGTAGGGCTAGAGGCAAGAAAAAGAGGTTGCTGGGTGCTGCCAAGATCAAGCCTCTGGATCTAGAAGGAAAGCTGAGTCCCTGCCAGACACACAGCTGCAGGATAAGGCCAGGCTGGCAATTAGGTAACCCAAGTGACGGGGTGCCACCTCCCCACAGGTTCATCTCCCCAGCCACACCTTTGCAGGTGCCCCACGTAACAACAGGCCCAAGGGCATGGCAAAGGCCCTGCCAAAACTTGTCAGAAGAGACAGATGGAAACCTTAGGAAAGAGTCCAGCATCCTGTTCCCACAGTGGCCGACCAGATGCCTCAATGAAAAACATGCAGGCAGAACCCAAGCCCAAGAGCAGCTCTGCCCTCCTGCTGTTTCCAGCAACCAGCATTCGCAAACATTGCTGCCTCCAATTGTGGAGGCAGAGCAGAGCCATCCTGGCTACCGGCCATCGATTGCCCTGCTCTCCATGAATTAGTCCAGTCCTCCTATCAAGCCATCCCAGTTGGTGGCTGCCATGCCTCCTGTGGAAGGGAGTTCCAGAGTTTAACTGCATGAGGAAGTCATTCTTTACTCGGTCCTGAATCTTCCATCACTCTGCTCCATCAGATGCCCCCGAGTTCTACGAGGGAGGGAGAAAAACCTTCCTCTAGCTGCCCAGTCTCTGCAGGCCAGGCATAATTTTATAAATTTCTATCCTGCTGCCTCTCACTTGCCTTTTCTCTAAACTACAAAGTCCCAAACGTTGCAACCTTTCCTCTTAGAAGAGTCCCTCCATCCCCTTCATCATTTTGGATGTCCAACTCTATTCCAACTCTGAAATATATTTTCTGAGGTGAGGCGGGCAGAAATTACAGCTGAATGGCACCTCTTTATTCCTTTGAATGCCAGCTACTGGTGGACCTGAAAGATCTCTCAAGCTCCAGCAGCATTGCAGTGAGAGCAGCCTTGGCCAACCTGGTGCCCTCAAGATGTTCTGAACCGAGTAACTGAATAGGACAATCCTGTTTTTGAACTGCACCAGCCCTTTTCCTACATAAAATGCTCTTCTTTTGCGTAACAGCTGTCTTTGTCCTCACAACAACTCTACTGAAATTAAATCATTTCTTTTCTTGCTTTTTTTAGAGTGGAGAAGCTGAGGCAGAGCACAAAACAGCAGGTGACTCTGTGCCAAGGGCTCCAACGCTGCTGCGGAACAAATGGTCAAACCCTGGTCTCCCAGCACTCTAACCTCACCACCGGAGGAAGCCGCCTTAACCCCGAGTCTGGCCTGAGGTCCCTCTGGCTCATGCTGTCCACATCAGGTCTCTTCAGCCTGGAGTCCCCAGAGGTTGTTGGCCTACAACTCCCAATACCCCCGGCCAACTTGGTCAGTGCTCAGGGGTGGTGAGAGTTGTAGTCTTAACAACCCTGAGGGGCCCAGGATGGCAAAAGCTGATCTATACTGAGTGACCGTGGGTCTCCAAGGGTTCAGACCTGGGGGTCTCCAGCCCTGCCTGGAGACAGCAGAGACTGAGATGGGAGCTGGGTGTCCAGCAGCACAGAGGCTCCATCCCTGAATTGGCACCGTTTACTCCAAGCAGCTCGAAGCAGTGCTGCTGAATCAGGCCAGAGACCTGCCTTTGGCACTCCTGCAATCAAGCTTTTGACAACGGCCCACTAGATGTTTTGAGCAGGGTGCAAGCGTGATGCCCTCCTGCTTTGCCCCTAGTATTTGGCACAGATACACTGCCTCCTAACATGCAGGTTCCACACAATGTCACTCAGGTCTGCAATTCACCCATCAAGCCAGCGGGAAAGAAAAGAAAACCACTACTGCTGCCAGGCTGGGCAGTGAAGAGATGTTAAGAGACACAGGCCTGGGCCAGCCGGGGCCCCTGCAGATGCAGAAGGACAAAACTCTAAGGCCCAATACAAGAGGAAGCACTCAAAATATTCAATAGCAATATTCAACACAAGAGGTTTATTTAATGAATTGATATCGCACCTTCCCTCCAAAGAGCTCAAGGTGCCCATAGACTTCTGTCCATCACCATGTTGTCCTGACAACAGCCCTGTGAGGTAGGTTAGGCTGAGAGGCAGGGACTGGCCTCAGGTCACCCTGTGGCTGAGTGGGGATTTGAACCCTGGGCTTTCCCACTCGAACACCACTCTGGGTCTCAAACTATTTATAGTCCTTTTTATCATTTCAAGTTATTTTCATTGGCTCAGACTGTACAGGTTGTGGGATCTTTGTGATTTCTTTTACCTTTTTTTAACTGCCCTTTGTGTACAGCCTTGCAGAAAGGCAAGATACAAATGGAGAAGGGAAGGAAAACTATTCTCCTCCTTGGATAGTGGCAGAGCAGCCCCTCTCTCTCTCTCTCTCTCTCTCTCCCCCCCAGCCTCACCCGCTCCCTCCGCGAAATGGGCGAGGGGAGAACCAGGCCGCCGACCCGGCAGGGCTCTTGTCCGAATGATGACAAGAAGCGCGACGAAGCCTCGGGACACGGCTAGGCTCGGGAAGCGTCCCCGGGCGCGCGCCCATCCCCGCTTCGTACCTCGAGGCGCCGGCCGAGTCTCCCCGGGGAGGAAGGAGGCGAGCAGCCGGCCGCTTGGTCGCGTCCCGGGGCGACGCGGGTCTCCGCCCGCCCGCCGTGCAAGCGCGCCCCCCGCCCCCGTCCCCGCCCGGAGCGAGCGCCGCTCACCGAAGAAGGGCGGCAGGTGCGCCACGGCCTCCAGGAAGGGCTCCGTGTCGATCTGCTTGTCGGCCGGCAGCGCCTTGAACTCGTACTCCAGCAGCAGCGCCATGGCGCCCCGACGCCCCGCCGCCCGCAGCCCCAGCCGAGCCCCGCCAGGCAGCCAGCGGAGGCGGCGGCGAGAAGCCGCTTCCCGGGGCGGAGCGGGGCGGAGGCGGGGCGGCCCGCCCTCCGCAGCCGGCGACGCCCCCACGCCCGGCGGGGCCCGGCGCTCCGGAGCCGGGCAGGGGCGGGGAACTCTCTCAGGGAGGCTGGAGTCGACGTGCCTGCGCTGCCGGGCCTGGATTAGAGGACCCTGCGGGTCGCTTCCCGCTCTTCCCTTCCAGGATTCCGCGGGGGAAGAGTCCCTCTGCCTTGGCTGCTGCTGCTGCTGCTGCTGCTCCCGGGGCTTACAGCTCCCATCCCACGGTCGCCAACCTGGAAGTCAACTTGCCCAGGGACTTGTGCTTCACTTCTTGCCCAAGGCTGGAAGTAAAGCACAACCTCCTTGCTCAACCTCCAACTCTCCACAGGCCTCAGTGCATTTTTTGCCCATTCTGGGCTCTTTTAGGGCTGCTTTGGCCTTTGAAAAGTCACCTCTAGGTTCAGCGCAATGCACACATGCACAGTCACACATCAATGGGATGCTCATAAATTGGTTGGGCAAAAATATCTTTCTTCTGCTGTATTTTATTGAAGATGATCAGAGTTACATTCATCCTATGTTACACTCTATCGTGTTTGTTTCCATTCACTGATGTTATTATAGTGGTACCTCAGGTTACAGATGCTTCAGGTTGCAGACTCTTCAGGTTACAGACTCCACTAACCCAGACATAGTACCTTGGGTTAAGAACTTTGCTTCAGGATGAGAACAGAAATTGCGCGGTGGCAGCGGGAGGCCCCATTAGCTAAAGTGGTACCTCTAGTTAAGAACAGTTTCAGATTAAGAACGGACCTCTGGAACGAATTAAGTTCTTGCCCCGAGGTACCACTGTATAACATGTTGCTCTGCTATGTGGTATCTATGTGTGTAAGACATTTGTGCATAGCAAACACAGGTGCTGAGTGCCAACAGGACTGTAAAAAACAAGATTGGGCCACTGAGAAGCAAGAGGGGAAGTCAGCGCATGTTCAGAGGAGCAACTGAGGTTTGCAGCAGTGCAAGAAAACTGCAGGTTCAGGGCTCGGGGTTCTTATGTTCGAATCCTGCATGTGGGTTCCCCGCAGGCACCTGTCTGGTTTGCCACTGTGAGAGCAGGATGCTGGATTAGATGGGCCTGATACTGCACAGCTGTCCTTAACCCTTTCCTGTAGCCCTGCATGGCAGCTCCCAGAATCTTCCTTGCCACAGCTGCTAATTCCTGAGATGGGCCTCTGTCCTGGACTGCATGGAACTGGGCAGGCCAAAAAATGTAGTACAAACACCGACAACTGCGAAATGCTGGCCTGCGAGTGCTCCAATTGGAGAACGGCCTTTACCAAAGGTGCCATGGGTTTTGAAGACACTCAAACTCAGGACGCAAGGGAGAAATGTGCTAAGAGGAAGGCACGCTTGGCAAACCCTCACCAAGATCAACACCTATGTCCCCACTGTGGAAGGACGTGTGGATCCAGAACTGGCCTCCACAGTCATGGACTCCCTGTTCAGACCATGTTCATGGAAGACCATCTTACTCGGCTCTACCAAACAGTATAAATTGAAAGCTTTTGCTGATGATTTGGTTTTGACATTACAGGAGCCAGAATCCAGTACCAAAAGAGTATTGCAATTAATTCAAGAATTTGGTCAAGTAGCAGGATTTAAGTTGAATAAGGTGAAAACCAAGGTGTTTGAGAAAGAGAGGTTTCAGAAGGAGACAGGATTAATATTGGTTAAGAAAGTGAAATATCTAGGGGTCCAAATGTGAATTTATTTAAAGATAATTATGAAAAATGTTGGATGGAAGTGAAAAAGGATTTGGAAATATGGTCAAAATTGAAGCTATCATTGTTGGGCCGAATTGCTGCGATAAAGATGAATGTATTGCCTAGGATGTTGTTTTTGTTTCAAACATTGCAGATTTTGGACAAGATGGACTGTTTCAAGAAATGGCAGAGAGATATTTCGAGATTTGTCTGGCAGGGCAAGAAGCCAAGAATAAAATTTAAGATTTTAACTGATGCTAAAGAAAGAGGTGGATTTGCCCTGCCAGACCTTAAGCTTTATTATGAATCAGCCGCATTTTGCTGGCTGAAAGATTGGCTGCTTCTTGAAAACACGGACATTTTGGATTTAGAAGGTTTTAACAATGTCTTTGGATGGCATGCATACTTATGGTATGACAAGGTTAAAGCACATAAGGCCTTTAAGAACCATATTGTCAGGAAAGCATTGTTTAATGTCTGGGTGAGATATAAGGATTTGTTGGAAAGTAAAACACCAAGGTGGCTGTCACCAATGGAGGCTAAGGCTCTGAAAAAAACTAATATGGAGACAAATTGGCCAAAATACTGTGACATTTTAGAACAAGACGGAGATAGATTAAAGCTGCAGAGCTTTCACAAATTAAAAACTAAAGTTCGAGACTGGCTTCATTATTATCAAATAAGGGAGGCTTATAATTTGGATAAGAAGATTGGTTTCCAGGAGGAAAAATCTAAATTGGAAACAGAATTGTTAGATCCTAAAACTAAGAATCTGTCCAGAATGTATAACTTGCTGTTGAAATGGAATACACAGGATGAAACGGTTAAATCTGTTATGATAAAATGGGCACAAGATTTTGGACATAACATTATGTTTGCTGACTGGGAACAGTTATGGACCACAGGTATGAAATTTACGGCTTGTAACGCCTTAAGAGAAAATATAATGAAAATGATTTACAGGTGGTACTTAACCCCAGTCAAGCTAGCAAAAATCTATCACTTGCCAGATAGTAAATGTTGGAAACGTAAAGAGACTGAGGGTACATTTTTTCACCTTTGGTGGACATGCCCAAGGATTAAGGCTTTCTGGGAAATGATATATAATGAATTGAAAAAGGTATTTAAATATACCTTTCTGAAGAAACCAGAGGCCTTTCTTCTGGGCATGGTCGGCCAATTGGTGCGAAGGGAGGACAGAACTTTCTTTATGTATGCTACAACAGCAGCAAGAATACTCATCGGGAAGTACTGGAAGACACAAGAATTGCCCACCCGAGAAGAATGGCAGATGAAAGTGATGGACTACATGGAACTGGCTGAGATGACCGGCAGAATTCGAGACCAGGGAGAACGGTCGATGGAAGAAGATTGGAAAAAATTCAAAATATATCTTCAAAAATACTGCAGTATAAAAGAATGCTAGAAAGAGGTTGGAAAAAGAATATTAGGTCGTTTTGGTTGATATGATATAATGGACTAAGCAAAAATGAGTTGATGAAATTGATGAAATAGAGGAGGTTTAATTACATTATTTTAATTTTAAAATACGTAAATGAAAATAAGGTTAGAAGGATTTGCTGGAAACACGATCTGAACTAGAATACAAAACTGGGAGGTGAGAGGAGGTCATGGAAATAAGTAAAGGGAAAAGGCTATGTAAAGGTTTAATCTGTTTTTGTTTTATTTTAACTCAATGTATTTATATATTTTTTGTTAAGTCGTCTTTTTTATTCTATCGTATTGTTCTTTTTTACTTGTTTATTTTTTGCTTTGTTATGGTTAAAGTTTTCTTTGTATTTTGTATGGTTTTTCTTTTTCTTTTTTGTAACCTTAAATCTGGAATAAATATCATTAAAAAAAAAAAAAAAAGACCATCTTACTCGGCTCTGAAGGATAGCCAAAGAAGAAGGAGGAACCGGGCATGGCTGCATACGATACCTCTGGGAGAGTGACCCATGTGCTAGGACCACTGTGGGTGACGGCAGAGGGAAGGGAAACTGACAAGCGGTGGGAGGGAGCAGCCAGCAGTGGACAGGTGTTCCATGTCTCTGTAGGCCAGACTTCCCCAACCTGGTGCCCTTCATATGCTTTGGACTACAATTCCTATCAGCCTCAGCACTGTGCAGTAGGGTTCCCACCTGCCACACTGATGGAAGTAGATGGGAGTTGTAGTCCAAAGCATCTGGAGGGCACCAGGTTGAGGGAGTCTGCTGTTGGCTTTGATTGAGTGGAGGATGAGACCCAAGGGGTGAGGCCAAAGGTGACTATCCAGGATGGGGTGGGAGGTCACAACCAGACTATATTTTGCCCCCTCTGTAGCCCCCAAGAACAATAATTCTTGTAGCTTGAAGTCTGTGAGAAAAAACATCTTACACAAGTTTAGTATAATCCACCTGGAAGCTTGTGAAACTGCTACAGGGGGAGGTTCACAAAGGTTTTACCTGTTATTCTGCGTTAGGTGGGTGCAGCCATATCATGACTCAGTTTTCTGCTATTTCCACTAACACATGCCCAAGTAGCCAAGCTTTGCTTTAGTGTGGAGAAAAGGGCTTCCTGGGACAACACCCAAGCTCAGCATTACCACCTCCAGTGGCCCTGAAGGAAGAACTCCTTGTGTAACGGGGGTTAGGCCTGTGCCTGCCTTCCAGCCCCTCCGTTTTGGAAAGCAGAAGGCAGGCAAGCAAGAGAGGGAGGCTGGGCGTTGCTATGTGGGCGTCTTTATCAAGTGGATCTAACAGGGTAGGGCAAATGCAGGGGCTCATTAAGCCATCCTATCTGTATTAAAAATTTAGCAACATTCAATAATTCATGCCAGCTGGATGACAACACTTCTCAAAGGACCTGGGAAGGGAATCACTGTTCCAAAAGGGAAGGAGGGATGGATGGGTTTGCTGGGTTTCGGGAAGTAGGGCGCAGTTTGACCTAATCCCCCTGTGTAATAAATACATAAAGTGTGCCTTTATGTATTTATTTTTCCAATTTCTGATAATTTGTATTTTATTTTGGCAATGCACTTAATCAGAATCATCTTTAACCAGTGTGCAGTCAGCTTAACAAATATGACAGCGTTTTGTTTTGTCTTTTTAAAAAGCCTAACTATATAATCAGGACTGTCTTAAAATGCCTGCTAGGGACCAGAAGTTCAACAGAGAGAGGGTCCTGTCTGATCTCAGCTCAGAGGGAGTTCCACAGGATTGGGCCCATGCTCCTGAACCTGCTGAATGTGAGCTGTGAAGGACTACACACACAGACTCCCCTCCCCCCCCCCCAGACCTCAGGGATCAGGCAGAGGTCTAAGAAATCAGGTGGTCCTTAAGGCATGCTGGACCCAAGTTGTTAAGGGTCTTGAAAATCAATGCAAATACTTTGGGTTGGACTCAGCTATACAGTCACCATAGTGGGGGCCAACACAAAGAGTCCCACAAGCACCTCTGGGACTTTGTCTCCTCTTCTGCCCCACCCCAAAGTGGCTCAGGGGAGGGACCCAGGAGAGCACCCAGAACAGTGCAAGGGGGGTGGGGGAGAGATCATTCCATCAGGCGAGCAGAAATGCTTGCCCCAATGCAGCAAGTGTAATAGTGTGACATGGAGTTCTGCTCTTCCCCTGGCAAGCTTTTAAGCTCAGGATAGTATTTCTCCATCAACTGTCTGGCCACAGAGTTTTGCTCCTGCTGGAGCCTCCAACCCAGGTGTGAGGGCAGTCCCACCTAGAGCTCATTCAACAACTCAAGGTTACTAAATAAAGAAATTGTCCAGTAGCACCTTGGAGACCAACTAAGTTTGTTCTTGGTATAAGCTTTCACTTCTTCAGATACACTGAAACAAAAGCCACCAGACCCTTAGTGGGAGGGTTGGGAGGGGAAGGTTTTTCTCAGGAAAACACCACCCCACCCTCCCACTATATATAATATATATATAAAAGGTGGCTTCTGTTTCAGTGTATCTGAAGAAGTGTGCATGCACACGAAAGCTCATACCAATAACTAACTTACTTGATCTCTAAGGTGCTACTGGACTATTTATTTTTATGTTTATTTTGACTGCATCAGACCAACACGGTTACCTACCTGAATCTAGAATCAAGGTGACTAGTGCATGAATCATTGTGGCCTGACTATCCCCCTCCAAGAACAGCCATCATTGCTGGTACACCAGCCATATCTAGTAAAAGGCACTCAGCCACTGAGGCTGCCGGAGCCTCCAGCAACAAAGCCACCCCAAACTACAAAGCTGCTCTTTCACATGGAGGCAACTGACCAACCTCCCAGACATGAGAACCACCCACCCAGAGTGTCTCCATCTTCGCAGGGTTCAAGTCCAGCTTATTTATCCTCATCCTGTCCGTTATCGTGCCGAGACAGTGGTCCAGGTCATGCACAGCCTCTCTTGACTCAGATGTCATGGAGAAGTATAGATGTGTGTCTATGGCATACTGGTGGCACGTTGCCCCAAAACCTCTTAACACTGCACAACAACCATATCAAATACTGTAAAAGTATAAAACATGCCTAAGCCTGCAACTCTTTGCCCAGTTTCCTGGCAGTCTGCCACAGTGAACTTTGTGGGACTTACTTCTGAGCTGACATGTATAAGATGAACAACAAAGAGTCTTAAGGCACTTTAAAAACAAAAAGATGTATTATGGTGTAAGCTTTGGTGGATTACAGCACACTTCATCAAATGCATGGAGTGTTGTGCTGGTTATCTTTTTGTGGCGGTTGCAAACAATGAGGTCAGATGAAAATAATATGTAGTATAGATAGCGATAATTGCATAATTCTCTGCTGTATTTCACAAAAAAAAGATGATGGTCATACAGACGTCCTGGCATTTATAAGCCAATCAACACATATAATGTGCCAAAGAACCTTTCTGTGTACACACAGCTTTGTGTTATATCATAACTATGGAAGTCTTGAAACACAAAAAGTAGTAAGCAAGACAGGAGTACCTCTAGGCATGTGCAGAATACCCTTTTCACACCACAACACTGAGGAACTGTTCTAGGGCAGAGGATATAAGCTGAAGTCTCAGCACCCCTCGTTTCCGGAGTTAAGTGTTCTTTTGCATTTGGGTCAGAATCAGATTCTTAACAAGGCCTGGTCTTGGGGTGTAGAAGAAAATTTTTACGTGTGGATAAAAATACCAAAGCCCTTAATTGAGATGGCTTTAATTCCAGGGCAATGAATGGGACTTAATAATTCATGCTGGGGGGTCAACTTACAATGCAGGCGCCGCTCTGGCAGTTATGAGAAATCCAACTTTTGCAAATGCATCCTCTTGGCAACACTATCCTTCCCCATTAAGCTTATCACTTGCAATGTAATGTTGCCAGGATGGAGGCAACCGTTGAATCCAGGACATTTAAGAAATGGATCTTGCTTGACTTCAGATGATTTTTACAGAAGAGACCTCCAAACCCTCGGTCAAATCACAGATCATATCCATTTCCACTGACTGAACTGTAAAATCTAGACATACAAGTTTTTTCTGACATGGGCATTGCACAAAACCATGATTCCAAGTCACAGAGCCTCAAGGATTGCGAAAAGGCAATCGCAGTGAACAAACCCAGGAAGTCAATAGGTAAGAAAAGTCTATGGACTCAAAAGCAATCTCCAGTAAACCCTGGTGATGATCAATGGTGTGTTGTTATAAGGAAGGATAAACAAGAAAAAGCAAACAGTATTCAGGTTAAGAAGTCTCTCTCCAAGATAATAAAGGAAAGGAAAGCACCATAGAATTTATTTCTGTCTGTTTCATATTTCTTTCTTTTTTTAAAAAAAAAATCATTTGCTTTTTTGTTGATACACTGAGAGAGAGAGAGAAGGAAGAAAACCAAAAATACAAATAAAAATAATAACACAATAATTTTGAACACAAAATTATTTACAGAACAATAAAGCAAGATTTGGTCTTTGAACTATAGACCCAACCTCACGTCTATTCCTTACTTCAATTATATATTACTTGTTGCCAGTACACACGTCTCTCATAATTTAACTAATCCTTAATTTGTCTTAGGTCTCATGTCTTTCTTGAAGCTACTACTGAAATTATTGGAATGTCAGTTTCGTATTTCACTTTACAAGGTTGCCTTAATCCATCAGGCAGCAGCACAGCTGTGCATACACCGTCACAGGAAGGAAGGAAGGATCCAAGAGCATTTTGCTGGTGGCCCCGTGTGGAATCAGGACCCGCTCCTGGGATCCACGCTTTGCATCACAGCCCGGCTGCTACAGAGCACCAGATCCAGGAAGGTTGCAGTTCAGTCAGCGGAGGCAGATGTGATCTGTGATGTGCTGGCCTTTTGGGGGAGATCTCCTGTAAAAATCACGCAAACCCAAGATGATCCATTTTCTATATCCAGCGTCTCCTTATGCTATGCCCCCCAGCAGGACTCAGCAGGGTCGCCCAGGACTGCAGCCTGAGAGCTGTTCCAGCGGGAGAGGACTACACTTCCCAGCATGCCTTGCACAGAGCTCAAGCGGCCCGCCGGCTATTCCTGCGGAGGTTAGCGGCACGGACAGACTACACTACCCAGCATGCCTCGGGAGGGAGGCATTTCCGGCAACCTCCCATCGGCATCTGTGTGGAAACCAGCCACTGGGAGGACTATGTTACCCAGCATGCACCGCTGGAAGAAGGGCTGAAGAACAAGCACGGAGCGCGCAAATGTGTGCTGGGAACTGGAGTCGCTGCTGCGCGACATCTTCTCTGGAACCTGGCGGCGTTCGACGTATACTTTTTTCAAAACTGTTACCAAAAATAGGTATTTGATACGGACCCCCGAGGTCCTCTAGCCCAACCCCCTGCAATGCAGGAATCTCAGCTAAAGCATCCGTGACAGTCGGCCACCCAACGTCTGCTTGAAAACCTCCAAGGGAGGAGAGGCCCCCGCCTCCCGAGGGAGTCTCTTCCACCGCCAAACAGCTCTTACTGTCCGAAAGGTCTTCCGGATGTTTCGTCAAAATATTGCTTGTAACTTGAAGCCATTGTTTGAGTTCTCCCATCCAGAGCAGGAGAAAACAACCCCAACCCCAAGTCAGCCTCCCCTGCCCGTGTTCCAGCTTGTCAGTCTCCTCCGTAAAGTGTGGTGCCCAGAACTGGACGCTGTATTCCAGGTGTGTTCTGACCAAGGCAGAAGAGCGTGGGACTATTACTGTACTTCCCTTGATCTGCGTTAGATTGTGGGAATGACGCCACACTGACTCCAAACTGCAGCCCCGCGGTGAGGGGATCCTCTGGGCCTTGGCAGTGGCGTCATCTACCGGCAGCTGTTGGTATGCCTGAGCAAGGTCGAGTTTCGCAAAAACCTTGCCCTCTCCCAGTGAGCGTAGTAAGTGTTGGATGACAGGGACGGGGTACGCATGCTGTTGGAGCGCCTTGTTTATCGTGCACTTATAGTCAGCACAGATGCACACTGATCCGTCTGGCTTGACGGGCGTCACAATGGGAGTCTCCCACTTAGTTTTGTTTATGGGTTCCAGGACCCCCTGTCAGATCAGCTTGTCCAGTTGTTCATCCACCTTAGGCTTGAGTGCAAATGGTACGCGTCGAGGCTTGACTCTGATGGGTTTGATTAGCGGATCAAGGTTAAAGGAGATGGGCGACCCCACGTACTGTCCCAAGGTTCCATCGAACACTTCCAAAAACTCTGTGATGATGGCATCTATTTCTGACTGCAAAACACTGTGGATGCCTGTAATTTCCAAGCCCAGGGACGCAAACCAGTCCAGTCCCAGCAAGCTGGGCCGATTTCCATCGACCACGACTAACTTCAGCGGTCCCGAAAATTCCATAAAGGTCACTTTGAACTTGCCCACACCTACAACCGGAATGTTATTTCCCTGATAATCCCGCAAATGCAGGTAGGTGGAGTCCAGTTGTTTCTTAGATAATTTGGGAATCAACCTTTTGATGGTACTCCAAGAGACGATGGACATGGCAGAGCCCCTGTCAACTTCCATGTCACATGGTTTGCCCTCAATAGTCACGGTGACATAAATTTTCCTGAGTTCCGACCCGTCAGCCCGGCCAACTGTCAGCTCGGCTGAGCAATGGCAGTTGGTGACAGCGTGGCAGTTCTTGTTAGCATACCTTGCCGATGCCTTCTTGTTTCCCAGTGCTGGTAGAGTATCTGCTGGCGTAGACGAGCAACAAACCCTCGCCATGTTTTCCCGGTGCCGGTTGAATGGTGAGGGATGGACGCTAGCTTCGGCGATATCTCAGTTCTTGAGTGTTCAGCTCAGCAGTTCGGCTCTGGCTGTGTCTTGTTTCATCTGATCCCACCTTCGTCGCCAGTGTTAAATAGTGGGAATGATGGACGAAGGACACAGCTCTGTTAGATTCACAGCTCTTTATTGCAGCTGTTAGAACTTCTCCTGGAGTCAGACTCGCTGCAGCCTAGCTGGCTGCTTTATATAATACTAAGTAACTTGTAACAGTAACAACTCCCAACTAGCTAACCAATAAGTGAGCAACAGTTCTCAATCCTTTATTTGCATACTGATGGCCCTGAGTGAGAACTGCAGCTAATCTTAATACAGTGGTACTAAATGCCGAAGCATTTAAGATTACAGTGGTACCTCGGGTTACATACGCTTCAGGTTACAGACTCTGCTAACCCAGAAATAGTACCTTGGGTTAAGAACTTTGCTTCAGGATGAGAACAGAAATCGTGCTCCGGCGGTGCGGCAGCAGCGGGAGGCCCCATTAGCTAACGTGGTGCTTCAGGTTAAGAACAGTTTCAGGTTAAGAACAGACCTATGGAACGAATTAAGTACTTAACCCGAGGTACCACTGTACATAACAATCTGGACACTATACTTCTGTTGAGGCAGCCTAGATTAGCAATAGCTTTTTCTTCTTCTTTTTTTGCTGCTGCATCACACTGTTGACTCATGTTCAGATTGTGGTCCTCTGTCCTTTTCACATGTACTGCTAGGTGTCCCCCACCTTATATTTGTGCAGCTGGCTCTTCCTGCCCAAGCACAAAACCTGACATCTGCACCCACTGAAATTCATTTTGTTAGCTTGGGCCCAGTACTCCAGTCTGTCATCCACGCTTGTCTTGATGGTGTGGTGGTTGTTCTTTTATTGGCCTTTACAAAAAGCCTAAAAGGGGATAGTAATTGTTTTCCTTCTAGAGATAGTTTCTGATGGTTACAAGCACTGCTTGGGATGTATGTGTTGCAGATTGGGGTCTGCTTCCCCCTCAGCCACAGAAATCATTTTAGCTGCTTAAGGAAGAAGCATAGAGGAAGACAGAATTAGTCATAGAAGCAAAACTAACTTAAAAACATGGCTTCTTGTAGAAGGGATAGTGGTGATACATTGTAATAGGTAGCATAAATGTCATTTACAGTGAATATAACCCTGTGGACAGACCAAATTGATAAATAATGCTTTGTACATTAACTTTTTGCTGCCATTTTTGTGGATTTTTTTTGTGCTGCTGAAAATTTAACAAATATCATTTAATCTGAAAAACCCTAAACTTTAATTTTTCCTTCTTCTTTTGCAAAGAACTTCCATCTGAAATTGTGCAGAAGGCATATTGCCTGACTGAGCCAGTTCAGTTCCGCCCTCTCCCCCCCCCTTTCTATTTTTACAAATTTATTTATTTGGTTTTTCAAATTAAAA
Organism: Podarcis pityusensis; assembly: GCF_964106645.2. Taxonomy (NCBI): domain Eukaryota; kingdom Metazoa; phylum Chordata; class Lepidosauria; order Squamata; family Lacertidae; genus Podarcis; species Podarcis pityusensis. Next base: position 1,762,290 of record NC_138038.1, read on the forward strand.
TTTTACAGAGATATATCAAACATAAATAATAAAAACAAGATTCCTAGGAATCTTTTGGACTTCCACCCTCCCCTTTGTGGGTCCTATTATTAATCAAATAAAATCTTTCTTACGGTCATAGACCAGCATAAGTAGGGTGGGGTACAATCATTCAAAAGCTGTAAAACGTTTTGGAAAGCTAAAATTATTAAAACAGAAGGTATATATAAAAAACTATAAGAAGCTAAAAGAATCTAAAAGAAGGGTTAGGAGCATTAAACAGATGTGGAAGAGCATAAAAGGTTAGTATATAAAAGGCTATGGCTATTGATTTACAAAGCACTCCAATATGAGTGTTCATTAAATCTAGTTTGTGGCGCAGGTCATGATCCGACAAATTTTGAGCACTGCTATGCAGAACCTGGCAACTTGTATGTTGTAGCAGGGTTGGTATCTGAAAGCAGCAGGGAGGTATAGAATTGTCCTGTGCACCCTGGGTCCTTATGGGGAGATGAGTGGGTAGATGAGGCTAATACGAATGTCTCTGTAATACAGGCACTGGAGAAGCACATGCTCTATTGTTTGTTTGTCTGTCCAGAATCACAGCGGCATTGTCTCTCTTCCTATATCAACCTTCAATGACAGCCGAGGGGAGGGTGTGACATCGTGCCAGGGTAAAGGCCCTCCGATGCTTAGGACTTCAAGTTTAGTTAGATATGCCATGAGGGAGGCAGAGTACCTGATAGATTCATTGGCAATAAAAGTTGGGGTCCTGGCTAGATCCAGTTGGTGCTCTGTGTCTGCTACATGTTGTTTCATGAGTGCTTTGGCCTGATCATATCCCATGCTGAGTAGAAGACCTGGAGAGAAGCCCAGGGATGAGTTTTTAGTTGCCACTGCCTGTTTCCATGTGGATTGAAAATCATCACTCATAGTTAGTGGGATAAGGCCAAGGGGAAATAGAGATAGTCTGAGCCAGTAGTTGAGTATAGTCACCCACACTCTAGCCTCCACTTTTGTGAAGTCTATCTAGTCTCAGAGTGGCATTTGTCAGGAGTGCGTGCGGGAGCCAGGCCCTGTGACCAGTAGGACTTCGCAGGACTGGGGCCTTCTAAGTTTGTTCTGAGGAGACAAGGCGCGGCCACACAGGTGAGGCTGATTGGTAACTCACAGCACCTGGTGGCAAGAGCTGGGAAGGGATATAAGGTCAGCATTTCCCTTTGGCTCTTTGCCACAGCAACACAGTTCCTGCCTTGCTGCGTTTGGCTCCTTGACTCCTTGCTTTTTGATCCTCGTACCCTTGACTTCGTGACTCCTTGCTTCTTGATCCTCGGACCCTTGACTTCTAGACTCTGGCTCTCTGACCCTCAGACTCTTGGCTTCCTGGCTTCTGGGCTCTCGTTCCTGCTCCCACCCTGCCATCTCGCCCCTGGTCTCGACGTCCTCAGCCGGGACTTTGACTCAGACCGTGACAGCATTACAGTGGTGCCCCGCAAGACAAATGCCTCGCAAGACGAAAAACTCGCTAGACGAAAGAGTTTTCCGTTTTTTGAGTCGTTCCACAAGACGAATTTCCCTATGGGCTTGCTTCGCTTCAGGTTACAGACTCCACTAACCCAGAAATATTACCTCAGGTTCAGAACTTTCCTTCAGGATGAGAACACCCTTTTCTTCATACCCTTCTTACACCTAGTCTGCTGGATCCTCCTAGGTTTTGATCTTGTATAGGAGTGGTCACAGCAAACGGTGCAAGCTGTCACCATGATGGAAAGTACCATGACTGAAAGGCAGAGAGAGCGCGAGAAAATATTAACTTCTGGAATTGCTAGCCAGGAGTTAGAGCAACCCAACCTGCTAATACAATGAATAGACTCACCAGAAAGGGACAGATATGGCTTTTAGATTTGTCTTGTGTCCTCTGGAATTACTAGAGGGCACAAGAGTTGCTAACAACAAGAGCTCTAGAACAAGCATGCCCAAACTATGCTCATTGTTTTTCATTGTTTTCCTTTTGGCACCTACAAAAAAAAAAGGAACCTGCGCTTTCCTGCTCTCCCAGCTGCACCCAGGCTTGGAGTGGAGAGTAGGCAGTCATGATCACTGTCAAGATAATAGGTTCCTAGAAAATACAGGCAGGGGGAGGGAGTGAAAGGAAGAAGCAGCTGGTTCTCTGAGGCCTGGGAAGTGGAATGGATAAAGGACATAAACAACACTAGGGCTATAGCGGAGACTGGGAAAGGAAATTCTTGTAATGGGTTGGGGAAGGATTTTGCATGGCTTTCAAACTTGCGAACACTAACCCACTCCGCTGTACAATGACTATTACTCCTAGCACATCAGCGAGACAGAAATAATACTGACAGTTCTCAAAGGATGGTGTGAGCTGCACAATGATTATAAACCCCATTGCAAATCAGACAGAATATGAGTGGTAGTAGCTGTTCTTAAAGGTACAGCTGATTTCTAATGTAAAGAACTGGAGTACCAGCAGGTGAAGGGCAAAGGAAATAAAGCTTTAGTTCAGGCTAGCCCAGAGTTCTAGCTGAAAGAAGGCTAGGCTGATCTGGCGCTTTCCCAATTCCAACAGGGGGAGGATTTGTTGCAGTACACAAGCAGGCTTTTCTTCTTTGGAATTCAAGAGGAAACATTACACGGTTGCTTTTATATCTACCAGCTTTCTTCGGTATCTGTGGTTGTTAATTACCCCGTCACTTGTTTCAGGAACTGCTCCATGCCACCTGGTGTATCTTTGGACACATGCATGTTAATCACTTGATGACGGTTTCATATTTGAACATCTGTCACAGGCAGAGCTTTCATACTGCTTTGGATATGCTGCTTTGCAATGGATATGAACACTTCCTACATTCATCTCAGAATGCAAGTGATGAGAAGTTATGTGTGAATCGACCCTCATTCTCTTTATGCTGGGAGATTCCGCTGTTAGCTCTAAACTGTACATGCATAATCTTGTAGTAAAAGGTAAAGGTACCCCTGCCCATACGGGCCAGTTGTGTCCGACTCTAGGGTTGTGCGCTCATCTCACTCTAGAGGCCGGGAGCCAGCGCTGTCCGCAGACACTTCCGGGTCACGTGGCCAGCGTGACGAAGCTGCTCTGGCGAGCCAGCACCAGCGCAGCACACGGAAACGCCGTTTACCTTCCCGCTATAAAGCGGTACCTATTTATCTACTTGCACTTAGGGGTGCTTTCGAACTGCTAGGTGGGCAGGAGCTGGGACCGAAAGACGGGAGCTCACCCCGCCGCGGGGATTCGAACTGCCGACCATACGATCGGCAAGTCCTACGGTAGCCCAAAGCAACACTACCATTTGACCCAGAGTTAACCATTTCTGTAAATGTTGACTCCCATGCCATTCATATGATAAAGTTCAGTTTGAAACTTTAAGTGCTGTAGAACCTAGGGGCTGGCTGCCAGTCCTGATTCTGCCACACAAATACCCTCTCTTATATATATATATATATATATATATGTGTGTGTGTGTGTGTGTGTGTGTGTGTGTGTGTAGCATTTATATTGTATGGTGAAACTTAGCAGCGTAGATCTGCACTGAATTCTTACAAACCTTTACTTAAAGCCTGTCCTGAGCATCACAATTGCTGAGGAATCGGAAACCATGTAGATTAATAATAGATTATTCATAGCTCCTGAATGACAAAATAGACCCATCTGACAAGCTCAGAAAGTTGCAAGCATGATTCATACGTACCAATGAACAAGATGATGAAGAAAAAGAACACAGTCTCCCAAGGTTCAGCTTTGGGTAGTCCCTCGAGCTTGAGCCATAGCTTGCTACCAAGAGCATAGAGTTTATTCTGAAATTCCTTGGTAGACATCCTGCTTGGGTTAACCCACGTTTTGTAACACTGGGGGACAGGACAGGGGGGGAGGGAGTACAAAATAGAGAATTTGTCACGTTTCTACTGTTAATTTTCATAAACTGAACACCAAGAAGGAACTGCCTGCTCTGTGGTGCTAACTAAATTGAGATCACCAGCAAAACAAGTTTAGCAGGGCTGTGCCCTTGGTTTTCTAGTCATGTGCACAGCAGTTCAGAAGGAGGCTTATTAGACACATCGAAACAGAATGTACATTCAAGACAATCAGAAATTGATTTCCCCAATTCTGACTCTCATTATTTCAGAGGTTACAGCAATAATCTTGCTCTTCTTCCTGAAAAATTACTTCCTCCATCAAAATATTTGCCCATGTCAGGTATTTATTTAAAATATGTATAGCCCATCTTTCCATGGGGCAGACTACAAGTGTGTGTAAGTAAATAAGCCTTTTGCACAGACTTGTCCATAACTATTTTGTCCATAATAATTATCAAAGTTTATAGCAAAGTTTTCTTGATCTTCCATCAAAAGAGAAATGGCTTACGTCTCTACTCCTTTCACCTTCAGAAGGAAGTGTCTGGGTTCCACATGAAGTGCATAATGCTGCAGCATTCCATATTCCACTTTGTCATGTCATGTGTTCTAAAAGGTCAGGGGTCACAAAACTTTTTCATCAGGGGGCCGACCCACTGTCCCTCAGACCTTGGGGGGGGCGGACTATATGGGGGGGGGGGGATGAACGAATTCCTATGCTCCACAAATAACCCAGAGATGCATTTTAAATAAAAGCACATTCTACGCATGTAAAAACACGCTGATTCCCGGACCATCCGCGGGCCAGACTGATAAGGCAATTGGGCCGCATCCGGCCCCCGGGCCTTAGTTTGCCTACCCATGTACAGTGGTACCTCGGGTTAAGAACTTAATTCGTTCCGGAGGTCTGTTCTTAACCTGAAGCACCACTTTAGCTAATGGGGCCTCCCGCTGCTGCCGGAGCATGATTTCTGTTCTCATCCTGAAGCAAAGTTCTTAACCCGAGGTAATATTTCTGGGTTAGCGGAGTCTGTAACCTGAAGCGTATGTAACCCGAGGTACCACTGCATTGCTGCATCATCTGCATAGATCAGAACAGGGATGCGTCTTCCAGCAAAGAAGGTGCCCAGCTGGGCACCCTACAAATGTTGTGCTATTGGCGATTATTCAGAATTTCCTCCCGCATCTTTTATAATACTCCAAGTCCTTTACCTCTAGCATTATGTCCAGAATTCAACCTTAAACTACAAGTGTTATTCCAATCCTACTAACGATTTTAACTATTTACAATTGTCTTTAAGATAAGTTATACATTTTCCCCATTCCTTATTAAAATTTTGGTCTTCCTGATTACTGATTCTTTCGGTCATTTTAGCCATTTCAGCATAGTTGAGTTTTCTCAGGAGTGTGGACAGTAGCATTAATGGAGAAACTCGCCAGTCAAATGCTCCACCCAAGATGCTGGCAACCTCTTAGGAATAGGGGCATCTTATCCTAACCTTTTCAGTAGATAATACTATCTGGACCCCACGACGCATGAACAACTCTGGTACAGTGTGTTTCGCTAACAGTCATTCTCATTTCAATAACTAATTGGAAGCTTGCTGAGATTTATTGTAATTCAATGTCTGTAGAACTCGGCTGTGCTGCTGCTTTCCCAGAGGTGCATCTGGCGGCCTCACTATAAAGTTTTTGGCGAGTGCTTAAAGTGCATTGCGTTACCCTGGCCTTTGGCGCCTGAAATCTGTGTTTTCAGGATCCACCTTATTCTTGCATATGCAATACATTTTAACTGTTTTTAATTCCCAATTTTAAATTGTTGCAACCCACCCTGGGAACTGCTGGTGAAATGTGGGTAATAAATTTAGTAACACATACGCAAAAGAAGCAGTGGGGGGAGCCAACAAACAGCAAATAACAAAGATGTTTATTTTTATAACAAATATACAGTGACTGTAAAAAAAGAAATAGTTGCATTGTTGTCACCTAGTGGTACAAAGAGTAAAAAAACCACCACAAGTACAAGTCATAATTTGGTATTTAAAACATACCAGAACAGAATATCTTATTATGCAATTTGCACATAAAAAGGGTATGCCAGACTTTCTTATAATTTACAGAAGTTGATAATGACAGCTCCTACAAGCCCAATACCTGCAACAGAAGTTTAGCTGCCAACTGTGGCTGAATAAGATTTTCATGTGTGATGTTTTCCCCAACACAACCATCATTAGCACTGGGAACCCCACTTCTCCCATAGGTCAGACAATGCTTTCCAACATCTGGCTCCATCCTTTCCCTATCCCAATAAGAAGAAAGCAACTGGAATCCTTTGACTTTGCCACAGCTGATCTAATTCCTGCAGACCTCAGAAAACTGTGAAAACAGGGTCACAGTTCACAGCAACTGATGCAACTTTTAATTGACAACTGATAAAAGGACAAGCTTAGAAGACTAAATAAGACATTGATTTGTACATCATAAACAGTTTGCTAAATGGATACTTCACTGAGTGGGCCAAAAATGAAAAATGAAATTCTTTGGTGTAAAAATATATATGAAAAGGTGCTTTCATTTCCCTCAACATGAGATGTACAAGATGGGGAGTAAAAACCAACAAGCCCATTTTACAATAGCTAATAACAGAATGGAATGCCTTCCTTGGCACTAGCCAGAGTGAACATAAAAAGGCTAACATCTCAGCCAATCTATTTTTGTCCCAAAATGCACCAAGAATGTGAAAAACACATTTTCAGGATTAATTCCATTAAATTCAAAGCTACTCCAAAATAAGAGATTTGGAGTAGACTCTTTGATCTGGCACATTCAATTAAAACAAATCCAAAGAATTTTTCCCAAGTAGTGACTGTACTCTAAGAATCAAACACAGTTGGTTTCAAATTCTGTGTCACAGGGTGCTCCAATCAATGGGCTTCTTCCCAGACTTTTTCAGCAATTCATTTGTTTTAGAGAAATGCTTACAGCCAAAGAAACCCCTGTGCACTGACAGGGGTGAAGGGTGAGCTGTCTGTAGGACGTGGTGCCGTTTCTGCAAGAAATCAGAGATGTTAAGACCTTGTAGTCATCCCGCCCCCTGAACTGCCACCACATTTGCAGAATCTTAGGTTTTGTACTGCTGTTCCATGGACCAGTATCATTTAACAGAAACACTGACCAAACCTGAGCCCATCCTCTAATAATCCCAGTTCTGCAGTCCCAGAATACCCTTTTAAAACAATGTACTCTAATGGGTGCTGCATGAGGCGATAATCCAAGCTCAGGATTAGATTCCATGCTGCGGACCACACAGACCAGCTTCCAGCCTTTTCCCCACTGTCCAGACTAGTGTCACTTCCAGAGGAATGGAAAAGCAACGGTGCACTTACCCTGTCAATAGAGCTGCCTTTCCTCTGAGCATAAGCCCCCCAAAGCATGAAGACCACACCATCCAAGTTGCTGTTTAGCCAGGAGACCACTGCGTCTGTGAACTGCTCCCAGCCCTTCTCTTTGTGGGAGTTGGCTTGGTGTGCTCGGACTGTAAGAACAGCATTGAGTAGCAGTACTCCTAGGTTGAAAATGAAACAGGAAAGGGTGAGCAAGCATGCAGAAAACATTAAATAAAAATATGCTGCTTTTGCTGCTAGGAAGGGCAAATGATCAATACTCTGCACACAAAATATGTTTATTCAGTATGTTTATCCCAGCCAAATTCTGCATCATCAGAAGAAGTCAACCCCCACCTCCCAGCGTATTTGAGGGCATTTTATTGTAGCTTGTGTGTTTAATTTAATGCTAATGGCTGTATAAACTTATAATAAGCAGCTGTTCTGTAAGGCAGCTGCATGTAGCAGCAAAACTATCCACTGTTCTGTAAAGTCTGTACTGTACAGTCATACCTTGTGTTACGTTTGCTTCATGATACGTTTTTACAGGTTGCGTCCTGCGGCGACCCGGAAAGGGTTACTTCTGGGTTTTGCTACTCGCGCATGCACAAATGTGCAAAATGATGTCACGCGCATGCGCAGAAGCGGGTTGCGTTCTGCTCATGTTGCGAACGGGGCTCCGGAACGGATCCCGTTCGCAACCGGAGTACCACTGTATTTGAGCTAAGATTGCTCTTTTCAGCAAGATCTAGCCTCTCTGAAGCAGTGGGAGGCTGGGATTGTGTTGGATGTTCAGGGGCTGTTTCCTTGCTAAAATCTGGGGTGTGCTGAAAGGAATTCTCCATCCACTGCTGCAAGTACTACCATTGGCTGCTGGAAAGAAGCAATCTGTATCCAGAATGTGAAAAACACACATGATAGTAGCTGGGGGAAGCCCACCACAGGGGGAAAAGCGCCCAACAAACTTTGATCCTGCTTCACCTTGTTTAGCCCACCCGGTCAAGTCTCCATGGCCAGGATGAGAAAAGCCTTCTATGTCTTCAGCCAGTTCTTTGTAGATGTTCTCTAGGCTACGATCAAAAATAAGAAAGGTTTTGACAGACTTCCTCTCATGCATTTGTATCATAGGGATTTCATTTATTACATAACATATTAGTGATAACTATGCAACTGAAAGACTAATGGAAAGGCAGTATTGCATATCTGGTCCTAATAGGACCACAAAGTTTAAAGCCTAATCTTACCTGGGTGGAGGTGGAACTGGTCTCTGGACGCTGAAACAGAGTCCGTGTGCTTGGTTGGGTCCATGATATGGGTCTTGGCCTAAGATGACAGCTTTTACCTGAACAAAGTTACAAAAGCGGAAATTTGTTCAATACAATCACTCCTGCTGTCATTCATCTCTGCCCAGTTTAATACGTCCCTTTGGTAGGACACAGTATGTGGCTGGTTATCCCTTGCTCTTTCTCTCGTGTGTTCCAGAGAAGACCAATGGGACAACTATATAAACACCACAGTTCATGGGCAACCCAGTCAGATGGGGTACAAATAAATAATGATTATAAATTATTATTATGTAGCGTGCCTGATTAAAAGCTCCATGTTCAAATCTCAGAACATGGGTAGTTTTAAGGAAGCCCCACCATTCCATTCCATTCCACCCCTTTCAGCTTCACCTAGCATTTATCCAATTGGATTAACTAATAGTGGCCTCCCTTTACAGTCAGGACAACTTAGATACAGTAGTGTATGCAAAACATTCTGAGGCCAAAATGCAACTAGCAGCACCAAACATTATTGTTACTAGCCCATGGTTTTCAAAACAATGCAGACAGAAAGTGCAACACTTATCTAGAGGCGGAAAAAAGAGAAGATATCACTGACAACTTAGTGACTCCTGAAGGAAAAGGTATAATAAATGTAGGGCTGATTGTACCAGGTTTACTCACATCACGGATACTGCACATCTGAGTCCAGGTGAAGACTTGATGCACAGCTGGATACACTGTGTAGCGTTTGCGCTCTGCAGCAACAAAGTCCATTAGCTGTTTTGGGAAACAGAAGCAGACAGTTTCCAATCCTGGTTAAGGAGGGCCAGCAGGTTAAGTAGGTAGCGGTTTGACTGCACAAAAGCACCTAGGCGTCACACACAATATTGTGTTTCAAGCAGTCATTTTAAAATTTCAATTCAGTTAATGCATAAAGCTTTCTTCTGTCAATACATCCCAAGGCTTTAAAGAGAGGCCAGCCAACCAATTGTTTTTAAAGATGTGAAGAGTTTGCTTCACCCAGACTTGAAATTGGATCCCATGATATAAGTCAGGCAGCTAAGTTTTCAGAAAAGTTGTGATGAACGTTCAAGGGATACAGAAACTTGAGAAACATGCTTGAAAGTGAGGGGAATATTGCAAGGTGGAGCCTCCCATTTCAGGACAAGTGATGACCCTGGAGCCCCTCTCCAATTTTTAGCCACAGCTTCTTGCCTAACATCTATGGACTCCAACGTCAGTTGCAGCAAGATACATGCTCAATAATTAACAAAATACTTCTAGCCACCAGGAGCTTCTTGAGACAGGGTAGATCAAATCTAAATACTTTGCATCTCTCTCGTATATAAAGGCTGATCAATAATGGTTTTGGAGGAACTGTTAATGCCACTTTGGGCCCGCAAGGTAGACAGGAATAACCACTTAATTATTCTGTAAATACAGTATACACAAGGAGAGTAAGACCACATCCTATGTAAATTTCCATGAGTGCTAGCTCCATGAAATATAGAAGGAACAGCTTCCATGCAAACATACAAAAGACCAGGTTGCAGGACTAGAACCCTACACATACAATTTCACCACCACCCCTCCTCTCCCAAACCTTACTGTACTCAACAATGTAACTGATCTGTAGAAAAGACTGTACAGCACAACTTGAAAAAAAAGACAAGGTGTTTAAGCCAAGGAAAACTTTAATCATAAATATATAAATAACCCTACATACACTTACTAGGAAGCCCTATTGAACCCAGCGGCACACTTGCGCGAGTAACAAGCATAGAAGTCTGCTACCAAGTACTGAATAAGCTATCGACGTGGCATAAAACAGAAAGGGAAGAAATGCATGTCTGTAAAGGAGGAAAGAGACAGGCACCAAGGCAGGCAAGTGTGCAGATGTTGGTACAGTCCATTTAACACAGCACAGCAACAGCAGCTCTGTTTTCGATATAATAAATTAGGTGGGGGGGATCTATTAAAGTGGCCCGGACTGCAGCTCCGTGCGGGAGCACATCCTTTGCTCGCATAAGGTGCGTTGCAATCGACCTTCTCTCCAGTTCAAAGGCCGTCAGGTAGGGGAGATGGGCTGAGACCCATCCTGGGGAGCCGCCGCGTATCGGACGGGACGGCGGTTCACCCTTGCCCTGCCCATGGCCGCCCCCCGCCTTCCTCTCCGCCCCTGGCCCACCTGGGCGAAGTAGGGCTTGGCGAACTCCCCGGCGAGGGCGAGCCTCCAGTCCGGCGCGACCTCCGGAGGAGCGAGGCTGCTGAGGCGGGAAGCGAGTCTCTGCAGGGCCGCCTCTTTGTTCCGGCGGATCCGCTCCAGCTGCTCCGGGCTGAGAGGCGGGGACGGAGCGCCAGCCTTCGACCTCTTCGGAGAGCCTGCCTGCGGGCGGAAGAAGCGCGTGAGGGGCGGCCAAGCGGCCAGACCACGGCCCGCCACCGCCGCCATGAGAAAACAAAACACGGGCGACTTTCGCGCCCAATTGGCCAGCGACACCAAAAGCGCCGTGTATCGGCCTATCACTTGCGAGATAGCGCCCCCTTCCTTTCTCATTGGTTACGGGCCATCAAAACAGCTTCCTAATTGGTCGCCGGTCCCGAGCCCTGCAGCCCGCTCGCCCTATCGCAGTTCTGCTTGAAAGCCCCTGCCCTCAGTTGATCTCTGTTGCTAAGGTAGCCCTAGCTCTTCTTGGTTAAGAGCGCCGAGTCGGACTTAGTCCCACCCCCGGACGCTTCCCATTGGCTTGAGGGCGGCTAAAGCGCTTCCCATTGGCCGGTACCTCAGGAAGGCGCCTTTTTCTCCCCCGCTGGAAGCGAGCCCCTCGAGCGAGCGAGCTCCCAGTCCCCTCTCGCCTGGCTCCCTTTGTACCTCAGCGGCCCCGACTGGCTCCGGGGAGCGGCTCCGCTTCTTGGCCTGCGCCGCCGAGAAGAACGAGAGCAGCGTCTTCTGGCCGATCATGGTGGCTCCGCTCGTAGACGGGCTCCGGCGCTGCAGCTCGGGAGAGAAGGGCGCCGAGGGAAAGGCAGCAGGCGCAGCAGCCGCTGGCTCAGCTCTTCTGCCCCCTCACGGTAAGACCCCCCCCGCCGCCGCCGCCGCCGCCGCCGCCGCTCGCTCTCGCTTCAGGTACGCTTTAAATTGGCGCCAAAGCGAGCGCGCATGCGCAGCCGAGGAGCGTCTGGGCCCCGCCCGCCCGCCCGCTCCTTGTGCGCCTGCGCAGCGCCTGTTCTCGGAAGGCGGGTCCGCGGCGCCAAACGGAGGCTGGAGGAAATGGCGAGAAGGGTCGTCCTCTTTGCAGCAGGGGCGTGCAGGCCTTCCATTGCACGCTATGTTTGCCGACTTGCGTGATGAACGTGCGCGTTAGGGGGAAAGTACCGTAGGAAGAGAGAGCAGTGTCTCCGCCTCCGCAGATCACCATCAAAGTAGAATCAACCTTACACGCAAAGTGTGATCAAAAATAATATTGGAAACTGCGCCTGTACTGCTCCTAGGTTATGTTTTGCAATTTTGATTTTACATTCATGAGAAGCTTTGACGATGCTTGGGAAGCCCTCGAGATGGAGCGAACAGACTTTGTCTTGTTCTGAAATAACAACGCTACCATTTTTCTTTCTAGCAGGCAGGGCTCTCGGTTAGTATCTTTTGCAGGAAGGGAGGAGCTGCAAGGAGTGACTAGAAAGGAGACGAAGGTGGGACCTGAAACAGGATTCAGGCAGTGAGGCTCCCTGGCCTCGGTTCCAGGAGGAGCCTTGGAGAATATCCTGGGGATTGCAGGAGGTAAGACGGGCATTGGAGGGCAGCCAGAGCATAGCATTTTAACCCTAAGGCATGAAAGAGCAGCCTTCCCCTACAATGTATTCCCGGCACCTGGTATACAGGGGTACATTGCTTCTGAACTTGGAGGTTTCATTTTGCCAGCCTCCATAATTACAGATGTCAGCTTGTCCAAGCCAGTGTTCCCCAGCCAAGTGCCAGCAGATGTTGTTGGACTGTGACCCCCGTTATCCCTGACTGTTGGTCATGCAAGCTAGGATTGATGGGAATTGGAATACAGCACCATCCAGCAGGCCAAAGGCTCCCCATCCCTTGGGTAAAGAGATCCTTTGCAGACACCACAAATTATAGTTTCCAGCTGCTGCAAGTATATTAGTAAAAAGAGCATTCCACAGCCAGGAGCGCCCCACCCCAGGCATATCTAATCTGGTTCTGGTCAGTCACAGGCTTGCCCTCCTACAGCCTCGATTGAGGTGCGTAGCAACTGGTGATGGAGAAATTCATTGTCCGGGGGCCTCTTAAGACCACAGCAACAAAGAACAAGGGGATGTCCCCTGGGCCAGAGCGGGAGGAGGCTGACCCTGGTGCGGAAGGCAGTGGAAGAAGCAAGAAGAGGCCCAAGCTGGACGCATCCCACCAAAGCAAGACTCCCTTGGTTGGTGCTTCATGGAAACACATCCGGGCAGAAGGGCTAAACTGCGATTATAGGATCCTTTTCAACAAAGCAGAGGCTGACAGGATCTTCCAGGAGCTTGAAAAGGAAGTGGAATATTTTGAAGGTAAACAGATCTGATCTTTGAATCTTTCATGAATTCTCTGTGCAGCAGGGCTATCTGGAGCATACTATAAATAGATTTCCTCATTTTTATGGCTATTATTATTTATTAAACTTATATACCACCCTTCACCTGAAGATCTCTGGGCAGTTCACAAGATAAAAGATAAAAGCACAAAATAAAAAGTCAAAAACGAAACAATAACCCCCCTCCAACAACACGTTTAAAAGGCTGTAGAATCTTAATTAGCCTGGCTGAAGAGGAATGTTTTTGCCTGGTGCCTAAAAATATATAATGAAGGCACCATGCAAACCTTCCTGGGGAGAGCATTCCACAAACAGCCATTACGTAGCTATTGTGGTCCTGAGCTGTTTAAGGCTTTATAGGTCAAAACCAGCACTTTGAATTGGACCCGGAAACTAACTGGCAGCCAGTGCAATCAGGCCAGGATCAGTGTGAACGCTCAAACCGTCTTGCCCCAGTGAGCAACCTGACTGTCAAATTCTGCACCAGCTGAAGCTTCCAAACCGTCTTCAGGGGCAGTAATGATAATAATAGCCAGGCTGAGAAGCAGTTTCTCACTGAATGGCCATTGGGCAGGGGGCTGCAGTGAAGAGGGTTGTTTAATGGGGGAGGCCATAGCTCAGTTGTAGAGCACCTGCGTTGCATGCAGAACGTACCAGGTTAAATTTGCGGAGTTACACGTCTCGGTGTGAAACATTCTTCTCTCCCCACACCCTTCTCTCCCTCTGGCCTCTCCCAACTCGCGGCAAGAGGTTTTCTCCTCTACATCTGTCTCTCCTGCTCTCCCTTTCTCCTTTCCACACAAACTCACACACGGCATGGAAGGAAAAGCAATTTCTAGAGGGATGGTGATGCAGGAAGCAGAGATCAACCGCAGTGTCCAGAGGGCCCCATGAATTGAATCGGGGGGCCACCACAGGTTCCCCACCACTGCTCTGAGGGGAAATTTTTACTTGGTGGCATTTCTTCCCTGCATCTGGTTATGAAAGCCCATCTTGAGTTTGTCATCTTTTTTTCAAAGCAGGAGAGTTCACTAAACTCCACATATTTGGAAAGTGGCACAACATCCCAAGGAAACAAGTGACCTACGGGGATGCTGGCTTGACGTACACATACTCAGGTGTCACTTTATCACCCAAGCCATGGATTCCAGTTCTGGATCACATAAGAGACCAAATCCAGCTAACCACCGGGGACACCTTCAATTTTGTTCTCATTAACAGGTAATGTTGGGCAGGTGGTGGTGGTTAGTATGGCATTGAGCACCAGGGAACCAGTTCTCCATGCCCAGTCCCTTACATTAACTTGTGACTGCTGTTGTGACATACAGAGGGCAGTGCAGGAGGAGCTTGACATCCTACTGCAATTCTACAGGAGCTGCCCTTGACTACGTTTGCCAACTGCTGCTCTCCAGATGTTTTTGGACTACAATTCCCACCAGCCACTGCCAGCAGAGTTACATGATACTGAGTTTATGGGAACAAAAGGACATTCATTTTTGCATTTAACACTTACATTCAAATATCAGTCATAATCATAAAAAATAGGATTCTCTGAGTCCTTGGACTTCTTGCCACCCTTCCATGAGTTCCATTATTAATCTTTTCCCACCTGCACCCTATAAAGTTCTCTATTTATCTTTAATATTCAATTTATACCATTGTTCATGTTACATCGGAAAATAACAGCTGGGCAGAGCTGAGTGGGGAACAGCTAGGAGAAGTAGAGAGAGAGAGAGAGAACGGACTCCCCTTTGCTGCAGAGTGTCCAGCCTTTATCTCCAAGGGCAAGGAGAGCTGATAAGGTTGCTATGCAGAAGGCTCAATGGTTGTGAGATGCCGGGGAGGGAAGCTTAATTGGGAGCACCTTTATCTCGGGAATGGATGCTTCATTATTTTCCTGTGATCATTAAAGACCCTTTAAATGGTAAGGGACTCTTGTCACTTTGTCCTGCTTATCCGCAGCCAAAGGGGGGGGGGGAGGAAAGCCAAGCCCCCAGAGCCTGACAACAATCTTTTCTGCTCCCTTGGTATTTTTGTACCTAAAATTCCTTTAAAAAAAACCTTCTAGTTTTTTCACAAATGTTATTTTAAACATTTTTTTCAACTCATTATAAATTATTTTCCAATGCTTTTTGCTATCTTACACATCCACCACATATAGTAGAAGGTGCCTTCTTTCTCTTTACGCTTCCAACAAATATTTGTAGTAGTTCTATACATTTTTGTTAATTTAGTAGGAGTTTAATACCAACAGTACATCATTTTCATAGAGTTTTCCTTCAACGTACAGCATGCTGTACATTTTAAGTCTTCCCTCCATAATTTTTCCCATGATGACAATTGTATATTATATCCAATATCCCTTGCCCATTGTATCAATACAGATTTAACAGTATACATTTTAGAAAGTATTTTCACTTTATTTTCCAACAAGTCTTTTTCAAACCTTAAAAATTCTTTACTAAAACCATTTATTTTATCCATTCTAAATGCATCATTTAATTGGTGATACTGTAACCAGTCAGTTAATAAGTCTTATATCATCAAATTTCTCATTTTCAGTTGTTGTTCTTTTGTTAACAGCTCTTTATACGTTGCCCATTCATTTTTTGCATTTAATTTTTTCACAGATTTCACCTCTAGCAGGGAAAGCCACCAAGGTGTTTTTTGGTCTAATAAATATTTATATTTCTCCCATACTACATAAATTGATTTTCTTACCAAATGGTTTAGGAAACCTTTATGCACTTTTGTCTTATCATACCAGAGATATGCATGCCACCCAAATCTGTTGTCATGACCTTCTAAATCTAGAATGCCTGCATTTTTTAACATTATCCACTCCCGAAGCCAGCAGAGACAGGACGCTTCATAATATAACCTCAAGTCCGGAAAAACCACCTCTATCCTTTGCATCAGTTAACAATTTATATTTAATCCTTGGCTTCTTTCCCTGCCAGATAAATTTAGAAGTAACTTTTTGCCACTGCTTGAAGTGTCCTGCTCTACTGATAACGGGTACTGATTCAAATAAAAATAGCATTCTCGGCAATACATTCATTTTTATTACTGATATTCTTCCCCATAGTGATAAGCTTATGCTTCCCCATACCTTTAGGTTTTTCTTTTTTTCTTTCCAAGTGGCTATATAGTTGTCAACCATACCTCTAAATATTTCACCTTTTTTTCTATTGTCAATTCTGTTGTTCGATGTAAGTCTCTTTTTTATTGAACGGTCACATTTTTTACCAATACTTTCATTTTATTTTTATTCAACTTGAAAGCTGCTACCTGACCAAATTCAGCAATTATCTCTAAGACCCTTGATATACTTACCATCGGGTCTTCTACTGTTATCACAAGGTAATCCGCAAATGCTTTCAATTTATAAGCTCTGCACCCTACTGTTATACCTTTTATTCTATCACGCCAGGGTTTCTAGAATTAATATAAACCATAATGGTGACAGGAAACGTCCCCTTCTTGTCCCTTTTGTTATATTTTTCCGTTATCACATTGTTCACTATCAACATAGCCTGTTGATCTGAATAAGTTGCGTCAATACTCCAAAGGAATGACTCTCCAAAGTTCATCATTTCTATAGTTTTTTTCCATAAAAATCCATGACACATTATCAAAGGCCTTCTCTGCATCTACAGACATTAAAGCCGCTTGCTTTTCATTCATCTGGCGGCCAGGAAGAAAGCCAGCTTGATCTTGATGAATTAAATCTTTTAACACCATCTTCATATGATTTGCCATTATTTAGCAGAGATACCTGCCTATAATTTTTTACTGATAGTAAATCTGTATCTTGTTTTGGAATTAATGTAATATATGCCTCTTTCCAAGAATCTGATACTTTCCCTGTATTCAAAATCTTATTCATTACATCTTTCAAAGGCTGTGCCAAAAGCTCTTATAGTTTTTATAGTACTTCGCTGATAGACCGTCTGACCCCGGCGATTTACCTGTTTTTATCTGGTTAATTAATTGTTGTAATTCCATCACTGTTACTGGTGCATTTAAGTAATTAGTTTTCTCTTCCGAAATATTTGGCGGCCAATGGCCAGTCTAGTCCGCCATCCTGTTCTTGCAGTGGCCAAAAAGATGCCTGTAGGAAATCCATATGGTATAGTACAGATTAAGTTGGAAAGGAGGAAAGATGTTGTGGATCTTCCCCTTCAGGGCAGAAGTCTAGTCGCTGCCCCCTGAACAGAAGTAGCAGGAGACCAGCATCCCAAACACAGCAGCAGGGCTGGCTTACTGCATTCTGAAGCAAGTGAAATCATGCACATCACTATCTAAAGAGTATAGACCTCCACTCTGCAAGCGCATTTGAGTCCATAGTCTAAAACTACCTAACTGCATCACTCATCTCCCCTCCCTGCCAGGTATAAGGACGGTCACGATCACATGGGGGAGCACAGAGATGATGAGCGAGAGCTGGCCCCTCGCAGCCCCATCGCATCCGTGTCCTTTGGAGCCTGCAGGGACTTTGTCTTCCGGCACAAGGATTCCCGAGGCAAAAACCCCTCATGCTACATTGAGGCTGTCAAGTTGCAGCTGGAGCATGGGAGCTTGTTGATGATGAACTTCCCCACCAACCGTTACTGGTACCACAGCCTGCCCAGTCGCAAGAAGCTCCTGGCTCCGAGAATCAACCTGACATTTCGAAATGTGATGGCGCTGACCCCAGGGCAATGAGAGAGATGGCTCACTGAATTCCTTCCACACAGTGTTCGTTTCTCTCAAGAGTTTGGCCATCTAGTTTCTTTGTAGGCATGAATAGAGAGTGTTTCCAAGAGTGTTTTTTTGTTCCTTTTAGTGCCTTTGTGGTAAAAATAAAAAGGCATTTGGGGTCAAATACTTGGCTGATCATTGGATTTCAGATACTAGTATGGCCATGGTTCATATGGTGAATGTCCGGGTGGGGGGGGGGCTATGCTTGCTTTGTAAAATGCAGGGGGCTTGAGGATTTCCTAGGCGCTTTGGGCGTAGTGGCTACAGAAAAGGGAGTGACCAGCAGGATGGCCAGTAGCCCATGATCATTAGGTAAAAGCTGCTTCTATAATCTTCTCTGAAGCAAAGCAGTAATGAAAGATAAACCTCCCCCGCCACCCTGATGTATATTTCCTTTGTAATACAGGGCTGGGGAGCCTGACCATAGGCCCTTCTGGTTGGTGGATCCAGGTCCCACCACACCTGGAGGGCCACAGGTTCCCCCAGCCTTGTATCACCAGAGCAACTCTTCAAAAATATTAATTGGATTGTATAGCTTTACAAAAGTAAAAACTGAAGACAGTAAGACAAAAAAACCATCCTGTATTCCCCACCCTCCCACTTCCCTAGTCCTCATCCAGAGCTATTCTTGAGTTTATAGAAACTGGCATGCAAATAACCAGTGATTCTTGGTCCCTTGGAACCTACTCAGAGTTCAGTTTGCTTAGTAGTTATTGTGGATAGGTATTAACGGTCCAGTCGTGGCCGACTCTGGGGTTGCGGCGCTCATCTCGCTTTATTGGCCGAGGGAGCTGGCGTACAGCTTCTGGGTCATGCGGCCAGCATGACTAAGCCGCTTCTGGCAAACCAGAGCAGCGCATGGAAACGCCGTTTACCTTCCCGCCGGAGCGGTACCTATTTATCTACTTGCACTTTGACATACTTTCAAACTGCTAGGTTGGCAGGAGCAGGGACCTAGCAACGGGAGCTCACCCCGTTGCGGGGATTTGAACCGCCGACCTTCTGATCGGCAAGTCCTAGGCTCTGTGGTTTAACCCACAGTGCCACCCACGTCCCCTGTAGATGACAGTTAATCAATTTTCTTGCTCCTATTGGGCTAAAAGTCTTAAGTCTTTAACTGAAGGATTCTTTGGATCTTTCCTTCTGTAGGACCATCATTTATTTAGTATTTTCCAAACCATAAGGGAGCCAGTCCCTGGCCTCCTAAAAAGCAACCCCGGAAAGAAGCAAGTGGGTTATCAAGGAAGGAGGAGGAGAGGGGTGTTGCAAGAGGCAGTACCAGGCAAGGAGGGCGAAATCTTGCAGATCAATGGCTTTGTTATAGAATATCTCAAGACAGGGAGTTCTGTTCGTCATCCACCTGACCTAGGAACAAAGGCTACAAAGGTCAGGTCCTCTTCTAATATTATTTCTGGTATGACTCCAAAAGCATAAGGGCTGTAGCTGGTGCTATATCTACTTACAGTAGTCCCATTTAAGTTAAAGCTCATGACTAATGGACATTGATTTCCATGGGTCTCCTCTGAGTACGACATAGTTGGCTGAGGGAGCCGACGTACAGCTTCCAGGTCATGGGGCCAGCATGACTAAGCTGTTTCTGGCGAACCAGAGCAGCACATGGAAACGCCGTTTACCTTCCCGCCGGAGCAGTACCTATTTATCTACTTGCACTTCGATGTGCTTTCGAACTGCTAGGTTGGCAGGAGCAGGGACCGAGCAACAGGAGCTCACCCCGTCACGGGGATTTGAACTGCCGACCTTCTGATCGTAGCTGGTGCTATATCTACTTACAGTCCCATTTACCGTATTTTTTGCACCAAAGGACGCACTTTTTCCCTCCTAAAAAGCAAGGGAAAATGTGTGTGCGTCCTATGGAGCGAATGCAGGGGGGTGGCAGGAGGGGAAAGCCCCCAAGAGCCACACACAAGCTCCGTGCGCTCTTGCGGGCTTTTCCACAGGAGGAAGAAGGGACTGACTGGCCGCATCAGTCCCTTCTCCCACCTCCCAGAAAAGCCAGGAGAAGCCGCGATCTCTTTAAAGGGGTTGCGCGGCTTCTGCGGGCTTTTGGGAGAGGTGAGGGAATCTCCCCACCTCCCAGTAAAGCCAGGAAAGCCGGGCACAGCGTCTCCCGGCAAGGAGAGGCTGCACGGGGCTAAAGGGGAAGCCAAAACAGCGAGCGGGATCCATCCCGCTCGCTGCCTTGGCTTGCTCCATAGCTGCGCGCAACCCCTCCGGCAAGGAGAGGCTGCACGGGGCTATGGCTTCTTTAGCCCTGCATAGCATCTCCCGGCAAGGAGAGGTTGCGCGGGGCTAAAGAGGAAGCCAAAACAGCGAGCGGGATCCATCCTGCTCGCTGCCTTGGCTTGTGCCATAGCTGCGCGCAACCCCTCCGGCAGGGAGAGGTTGTGCGCAGCCTGTACTCTGCTCTTTGGTGCGCCCTATAGTGCGAAAAATATGGTAAGTTAAAGCTCATGACTAATGGACATCGATTTCCAGGGGTCTCCTCTGAGTAGGACATAGTTGGCTACAACCCATAGTGCTGTACAGCAAGATAAAGGCAAAAGTGGCATCTTAGCTTCAGGCTTACACTCCAGTGATACTGTATAGAGCAGCCTTCCTGGTTCTTTTGGTTGTTAAGGACTCAGTTATGGAAACAGCCATGGCAGATGACCACAGGCGGGAAAGAAATAGCTCGTTTCCTGCCTGTTACAAAGGTTAATGGAAGCATGATACATGCCACCATAACCAACCCACTCTGGGGAGCCCTTGGGGCAATTTCTGAGCCTCAGAAAAGGGGAGAGGGGTGTGGGTGACTCCTGGATACCTAGTCCTATATTTACTGACTTTGCAAGTCATGAAATAGCCATAGGAAGCTAAGGCTGGGCCTATGACCTCTCAGGGCTGTGAAGCAGAAGTTCACTCTGGCAGCACAAAGGAAACTTCTCATAGCCAAAAGGCAAAAGTTAAAATATACAGCTCCTTGAAAAGCAGACTGGTAGATTTTCTGCCACATGGTATTGAAATGAGTAGTAAATCCAAGATCCTATTGTGACTAATTGCTGCCCATGAGAGTCATTGTGCTTGTAAACTACAGCACTTTGAAGGAGAAAGAATAATTGCCACAAATCCTAGCCTGAGAGTTTCTGGCAGACTGTGCTTCCACTACAGGTGCTAAGGCCAGGGATGCAGGGTAGCATAAGGGCAGAGAATAATAACCATCGCAGTTGTCAACACTGGGGTGTTCTCTTTAGGGTGCGTGACACACCTGTGTTTATTAGTACCAAGCCAGGGTCCTTTTAAACTAGTTTTATGCAGCAACAAAACCAGTTCACATAGACATGAACAGGTTTTCACTTATACCAACACAAAACTGTTTAAGCAAAAACAGCAGTCTACATTTGGCAGAAACAGGTTTATTCTGTACAAAAGTTTGAAGACTTCAAATCAAGACACAGAGGAGGGTTTTTCCTGGGATGGTGATAGAACCACCCAGAAACAGGAAAAGCTGTTCCATTCCTTGCCAAGCTGGACTCTCAAGAGAAAATGGGACATAATTATCAGCTCATTGCATCATCGTTTTGACAAAGTCATTAAAACATCACTGAAGGCAGAAAGAAACTGGACACTTTCTGCTTTTCTCTTGCACACACATACTTGAGGCTGCCCCATGAAGAGTCAGCAGTAGATTCCCAGCTACACAGCCAAGTCACGCATTCTCACACCACCGCCTGCTCCCCCTTGGGAATTTTAGGTAAGCAGCCACGTGGTAAGTCCCCCGTCCACCCGCTTGACACAGCCAGTTCTGTCTGGATTCAAAATACGATCAAGGCACTTGTAGGTTCTCTTCTTTGCAACTGCTCATCTGACTGATTAGCACAAAGAAATTCCATCACAACACAGGAAGTGGGATGCTAGAAGGTCTTTAAGTCTGCTGAGAAGATTATTAACACTTAAAACACACTTTTCTAATGCTGCTGTGCATGGCCACAGGGGGTGAGGGGAGGGCACAATGTTTTGATACAAAGTGCTTGTTCCTGCCACGCAAACACAGACCACTGACCAGGAGTTTATAGGTAGGGGAAGACGTTTGCATGGCAAGACAGAGGGTGTGCCATTGTCCTCAGAAAAGCACACCAGCTGGACCTGCATTCATTTCACTCCTCAGCTCGATGCTCCTGGCTTTGGCGCTGCCGTCTAGAGTGGACACGTTCGTAAAAGAGTAAATAGGCGCTGGATGAAAGGACTTCCTGCAACGTGGTCTTGTGCACCACATCATCTGAAATCCACAACCACTGGTTGCTGGTGGCTAGCATGCTTTTGCAAGTCGGTGGAGATCGGCGATACGTGACAAAGTGTCCTGACTGCATGTCCCCATGGTGGACCACAACGGCCATCAGGCGGTACAGATATGATGGAGAACTGCCAAATGAAGGAAAAACACAGGAAGGCTGGTTTAGTCCAAGGCAGCAATGGTGCCCTTTGTATTGCCATGAGCAAGAGCATTCTACGGAGTGGACTACTAGGGGACCCAGCCTTGTTAAGCAGCAACGGCTCCATTTGCAAATTGCTTTCCATGCTGCTGTAGCAGCATCCAGACTTGAGATAAACCAAGCGGGCAAACGTGTGCTGGGCCTGAATAGGTCAGGATTTCACTGCACTTTTGATACGGGAGACCCAGACAGCCAACAGAAAATATCAGTGGCATGATGGAACATTAGAACGACTCTGGAGATTTACTGGTCACTCCGGGAAAAGTTAGAAGTAGTTTCAAATGTTCTTACTTACCTACAGTCAGGTGCTGTCATGTACGGGAAAGCTACTGGGGACGTAAGGAAGGATGGAGAGCAGGTACCATTCATAAAAGAGGATTTGTTGTTGCCCGCCTGTTCCACATCTACAAAAAAGCCCCCAAATCATAGTGCATCGCTGTTATTATTAAAACTGGTTGCTTGCTTATTACAGAAGGGGATGCTCCTGTGCCTGGTTTGTACGGTGTCCTTTATTTAAAACTCTGAAAGTTGGTTTGTAAACAGCTACATGGCTGCTTTCCTATGGCGACGAAGAATTGCCTCCAGGCAACTAGGCAGGGAAACTGATCCTTCTGTGGGGGTACAAACTGCTTTTCTGGACTGAGCTGCAAGGCGGCTTTAAACCAGGGGTGGCAACCCTTTAGCCAGAGGGCCACATTCCCTTCTGCTTGCTAGCAATGCGGAGAGCAGATGGGAAAGGGAGTGCAGCAACAGATGTTCCTTTACCTTTGCACAGTTGGCTCCATTCCAGCCATGGAAAAGTTAGGTTTCTACACATAGCCCTCTCTGTCCAGGCAAGATCACATTCCCTCCAGACACAGAGCAGGGCCAGAAATGGGCCCCACACAAGCCCTCTTAGTTCTAGCTGGAAGAGAATCTTGTCCACACATCTTTCCCAGGCAAGCCACATGGAGGTGGACATTAAACCTTTTCATATCTGAGACTGGCATAAAGCTAGATCTGGCTGGCCAGCCCAATTGTCAATTCCAATATAAACACACACGTACGCCTTGACCTGCCCCATAGCTGAGGTTAGATGCCACATCTGGTGGAGGGCAGATGGGTGGAGCCTTGTTGACGTGGTCCTATGTATAGGAAGAGCCTGCTGGATCAGGCCAGTGGCCCATCTAGCCCAGCACCCTCTTCTCACAGTGGATGACCTCCCTCAGCAGAGGTTGGATGGCCATCTGCAGGGGGTTGGACTAGATGACCCTCAGGGTCTCTTCCAATTCTATGATAAGGAGCCCAGGGTGGGCCAATCATATTGACCCACAGTCCTCCACAGTCCTTCACCTCTTAGCTTCTGGAATGAGCTGGCTTAGCACAAGGACTAACTCCCCTGCTGGCTCTCTCCCTTCCAAGTCCTCATTCACTTTGCTTGCCTACCGGCTTTTGGGTCCGGTGATGCCTGTGGGCTGCCTGCAGGGTTGGGTTTCTGGGCAGGGAAGCGGTGCTTGTAGACATCCATGATGAGGAACTCGCCAAACTGCACATGCTCGTTTCGTTTCAGGGGCATGCCATGGTTGGACCAGCTCAGCCTTTGTAGGTGGATACAGAGACACTGAGGTAGCTGTGGAGCAAAATGTAAGAAAGGGGTGGGAAGGTGGCTGTCCTAGTTACGCCATAGAGGCAGAGGGTTTCCAGCACAGAAGCCACAGAAGGCTTGATTGTTGCCTTCGTCAACCTTGTGCTCTCTAGATGCTTTGGACTACAACTGCCAAATCTTCTGCCTCCTTAGTTTCCGGAATACATGAACTACCCCATTTTCTCCACAACTATCTTGCATGGTAGGCCGCCATAGCTGCCTAGGGGTTTGAAGCAAGGTCTTCCCACCCAATGAAACACCAACCATGCCAAACTGAATCGCTCTTTAAAAGCTTTATTCAAAATCCACCAGTATTTCTAATTTTCCAGACATGGAATGAATGGTGTGCAAGTCGACGTATGTGCACAAATGTAATCAGAAATTAGGAGTCTAAGCACCACAAGCAGAAAGTTGGTTTTCGCACAAAGCCCAAAGGCAGGTTATGTTCCTTTGGCTATCCATCGCTTCTCACACAGGTGGGGAGGCCCACAGAAACCACTGTTACGCACTACAGATGTGTTTGAAAAACAAATAATTCTATAGGTTTCCAAAACCACCAAACTTAAGACTAGTTGTTTAGTTCTTCAACTAGTAGCCCATATTAATACATACAAATATATGCATTGCCGAAGCATTTAAGATTACAGTGGTACCTCGGGTTACATACGCTTCAGGTTACAGACACCACTAACCCAGAAATATTACCTCGGGTTAAGAATTTTGCTTCAGGATGAGAACAGAAATCATGCTCCAGCGGCGCAGCAGCAGTGGGAGGCCCCATTAGCTAAAGTGGTACTTCAGGTTAAGAACAGTTTCAGGTTAAGAACGGACCTCCAGCATGAATTAAATACTTAACCCGAGGTACCACTGTACATTTATTTATTCATCTGCTGGATCTCTCAGTGGCCTTTGATACCATCGACCATAAGATCCTTCTGGGCCGTCTAGAGGGGCTGGGAGCTGGGGGCATTGCCATACAGTGGTTCCACTCCTTTATGCTGGGCCGTGTCCAGAAAGTGGTATTCGGGGATGAGTGTTCAGACCCCTGGACTCTCACTTGTGGGGTGCCTCAGGGTTCCGCCCTATCCCCCATGCTTTTTAACATCTTCATGAAGCTGCTGGGAGAGATCATCAGGGGGTTTCGGCTGGGTGTTCATCAGTATGGAGATGATACCCAGCTCTACCTCTCTTTCAAATCGGAACTAGTGAAGGTGGTGAAGGTCCTGTGTGAGTGCCTGGAGGCGGTTGGAGGATGGATGGCGGCTAACAGATTGAGGTTGAATACTGACAAGACAGAAGTACTGTTTTTGGGGGACGGGGGCAGGCAGGTGTGGGGGACTCCCTGGTCTTGAATGGGGTAACTGTGCCCCTGAAGGACCAGGTGCACAGCCTGGGAGTCATTGGAGGTGCAGGTCAATTCTGTGTCCATGGAGGTGCAGGTTAATTCTGTGTCCAGGGCAGCTCCATCTGGTATGCAGGCTGAGACCCTCCCTGCCCACTAACTATCTTGCCAGAGTGGTGCATGCTCTAGTTATCTCCTGCTTGGACTACTGCAATGCGCTCTACGTGGGACTATCTTTGAAGGTGGCTCGGAAACTGCAATTAATCCAGAATGTGGCAGCTAGACTGGTGACTGGGAGTGACCGCCAAGACCATATAAAACCGGTCCTGAGAGACCTGCATTGGCTCCCAGTACATTTCCGAGCACAGTTCAAAGTGTTGGTGCTGACCTTTAAAGCCCTGAACAGCCTTGGTCCTGTATACCTGAAGGAGTGTCTCCACCCCTATCGTTCAGCCCGGACACTGAGGTCTAGCTCCGAGGGACTTCAGGAAGTTCCTTCACTGCAAGATGTGAGGTTACAGGGAACCAGGCAGAGGGCCTTCTCGATAGTGGCCCCTGCCCTGTGGAACGCCCTCCCATCAGATGTCAAGGAAATAAGCAACTATCCTACTTTTAAAAAACATTTGAAGGCAGTCCTGTTTAGGGATGTTTTTAATGTTTAATGCTATATTGTGTTTTTAATATTTGATTGGGAGCCGCCCAGAGTGGCTGGGGATACCCAGCCAGATGGGCGGGGTATAAATAATAAATTATTATTATTATTATTATTATTATTATTATTATTATTATTATATATTATTATGTTATAATGATTTGAAATTCAAACTTGAACTGACTTAGTAAGTTGAGAATCTTATTTGGTAAACAAAGAAGGGGGAACATTTTATTTCTTTTCTTTTTCCCCTCTTATATTTTAAAAGGCAAGCTGCATAAAGTGTGATATTGCAGCAGGCTGAATTTATTGACAGCATTTTGCTAATTTGGTGTAGTTTGCATACATTATTTTGATTCTTGGTAAAGAAAATAAGAAACTGCTCTTATGGTGATCTTGGAAACTCCATGCTAAGACGGTTTTCTTACCTTCCCCAGTTTTAGCTGTTTGACAAATGTTGTTCTCTGGTTCTCCATGATTTGCCCAGTCCCTTCTTCGGCCTGAATCTGGGGGTGGGTGGGTGGAGGAAGCCAAAATGAATTATAAACCAACCACGTATGGTACAGGCACAGACCACTCTGAGAAATCTATAGTATGATCACATTTTACCTGTAATTAACTTGCGCAATTTCAACCTTGTGCAGTTGAAAGCTGGCCAGCTGAAGTTGCGCAAATAAATTGCACACAAGGCAGAGAGCTTAAAAGGCCCTTTGTGCTGGGTTTTCCCAGCTCATCAAGAGCTTTGAAGCTCTCTGCCTTGCTTATCAGGCAAGTCCTGCTCAGTGTGCAGGCTCTGGGATGCTCTTGCAACATCTCATGGGGCTGCCCAAGTTTTTGCAAGCTCTCGCAAGAGCATCGCAGAGCCCAGGTTCTGTTTGGGGGTGGGTGGGAGTCCTGCCTGGTACACCAGCTCCATAAAATAAGGATGGTTGCACAGGGGAGGTTTGAGTATACATGTTTTGGCATACATGCCCCTTCCCTGTGCAAGATGCGATCATACTGTACTACTTACTAAATGTACTACATTTGATGTATCCAGGTATAGCAGTCCTGAAGCAGATGGCATAATTCACAAGCACTGCAAATTTTGCATTTTAAGCTTTATTTGGAGGTGGGGGAGAATCCTTTAAGCTGGTCTTTCGAACCATGGGCAGCTTACCCACATCGAAAAACCAGGATGGTGCCTAGAGTAAGACCATGGAAGGGTTGTCAGCCATTCTAAGAGCCGCAGGTGGGTCATAGTCCCTGCAACAGAAAAGGCTCCCCACAAAAACCATGAATGGGGCGCAGCATCTTCTGCAACTTCAAGATCCACAACATCAGCCAGAAACACAAAAAACCCCAACCATCCTGTTTCTAAGCCCACAAGAGGACCAGGAAGAGAATGGAGTACCTAGGAAATAAAAGCATCTTTCAGATGTATCAAGGGGCAATTAATCTGCACCAAATGCACCAGGGGAGGGGGTCACTGCAATCAAGAGACTTACTTTTGTGCAATTGTCACACAAGACGTCCTTGACTGACTCGGTGGAGATGAAGTGGTGGAGGCACTGGTCCAGGGTCAGTGGGTGGCCCTGTGGAGGAGGGGTGGGGGAGTAAAACAGGAAGTGTTGGCACACTTCCTTAAACCCCGTGAGTCAGAAAAGGGCTGTGCTTGGGCAGCTGCAAGGGATTCCCACAGGAGGGTGCCTTACCCACACGGTGGCAGGGATGCTCAGGGAAAGGCTGTCAAAAGTGTCGTATCTGAGGGGACTCTGAAAGAAAAAGAGCCCAAATGTCTCAACGAGGATTTATAACGTAAACACCTTACTTCTCGCTCCCCCCAACTTTCACGATGATGCTCTTTGCCTGCCTGGGCAGATAATAAAGAGATGGGGGGAGGTCTATGAAACCCTTTGGAAATGAACCCTGCCGTATGAAAGAGCAGAGTCACATACACAACTCCGCCAACCTTACCTTCTACCCCTTCCCACCACTGGAATGTGCCCCACCAACCCCACCTGACATTTAAAGAGGCTCCCCTCTCCTGCACTAAAGCACTACCAAGGACAACAACTCTTCAAAGCAGGCTGCCCATCCTGGAAGCAATAACACCCCCCAAAGAATAGTCTCAGTTGTGGGGAGCAGAGGGTCACCCCCTTGGCAGCTCATCTTCAGCCCATCTACATGGGAAGTGACTCGGTCCTCCCTGGGTCTCAGCTCCACCCGCCCATTGATTTCCTGCAATCTGTATGCCTTTCTCTCACACAGACTTACGGACCTGGTGTTTGCAATGCTTGCAGACCATGTTGCTCGTTAACCTGCCATGAAAAGGATGCTGCAGCTTCCAGTGACTCAACACAGGAGGAGGCCCTACAAACCAAAATAAAGGTTGTTCCGTCTGACTCTTCTATTGTTTTGCCAGACACTGTGACTGGTGCCCTCCTGATAATCTTGTATCTGGAAACACCAGGATAGGGAAGACTGCAATAGCACCATAGGGAAACCATTAGGCTAGTTTAAAGACTTTAGGTGCCGGGCAAAAACGTTCCTCTTCAACAAGGCCTTTGGCCAATAGACATGCGATGCCCTTTTAAATGTGTTTGGGGGGCGTGTATTGGTTTGTTGTTCTTATTTTTACTAAGTATTTTGTGGTTTTTATATTGCAATTTTATGTTGTGAAGCACACTGAGATCTGCGAATGAAGGGTGCTACACAAATTTAATAATGTCATTAGACAAGGTTAAAGAGTGATTCCAATAGCCAGACACTCTTTCAGCTCCTGTCACAGTCGCCCCATGCAGACAACAAAATCAGGCCATAGCCCAAAGGTGTTTGGGTTTTTATATCAGTAGTACAAACAGTATCTGCTACATTTCACCAAATCAGAAAAGTGTGTTTACCTCTTGTCCTGGAGCATATTTGCTTTTGTAGAATTTCTGGCTTCTATACAGACAAATACAAAATAAAGTTAGTTTTAAAAAAGAAAACACTTTCCACATGGTGATATCTTTACTATTGCACACTTAAGTGACAAGGGTGGTATCCAACTCAGTTATACTCAAGAGTAGATCCTTGACACTGATGGGCCTAATGTTAATTAACTTCAGTGAGTCCATTCGGAATTATACTTGGCTGAATACCACTCCGGGCAGTACAGGGAAGCACAACTTTGAAAAAACAGCTTAAAAGCAGAATCTTACGTAGGTCTCTTCAGCTGGGCAGCCCACCAAATTATAAGAACATAATAGGAGCCTGCTGGATCAGGCCAATGGAGGCTCACCTAGTCCAACATCTTGTTCTCACAGCGGCCAACCAGATGCCTCTTTTGGAAAACCCAAAGGAGCACAAGAGTCCTCTCCCCTTCTGTGGTTTCCAGCAACTGGTATTCAGAAGCCTTGCTGCCTCCAACTAATTTTATAAACTTCCATGTCACCTCTTACTCACCTTTTCTCTAGATGAAAAGTCCCAAATGCTGCAACCTTGCCTATAGGAAAGGTTGCTTTGCAGCCCCCGTGTCTCCTGAGTGCTCACCTCCAGAGAATGCACATCAAACAGATGCACGACCCGCAGCTGGCGGTCCCATTCATCTTCCAGCGAGGAGGTGAGGACATGGAACAGCTCGTGAGCATCCTACCGAAAGAGCACCAGAAAGCTCAGAATGCCAGGCCAAGCTCACCAGAAAAGTAGACAACAGGGGAGAATGTATGTTGCCCTTGAGGTACATTTTTGCAGCTCCCAAGAAAAAAATTGAATCCTGAAAATTCAGCTTGCATTTTTAGATGGACCTTCAGCAAGGCAACATGGAAGATCAAGAGGCCAGGGTTCCTTCACAGCAGGTTGGGGGAAAATCTCATGAATTTTCAAATATATTTCATGTCTACTGAGCAGATTTGTGTGCAGAAGTTCCCAGATTCACACTTGCCATCCCCCATCAAAGGGATCTGCGGTGGCAGATCTGGGAAAGGCCTCCCTCTGACCTCAGAGAACCACTGATTGTCCAAGACAACAATGCAAAGCTGGGCGGTCTAATAGTCTGACTCACTATAAGGCGGCTTCCCACATATCTGCATGCAGGAGAAGAATTTAAAAAAAGGTAACACTAGAGTTGTGCCTCAGACAGAGATGCAGCGGGCAGGCAGTCTCCTTTGTGCACCGAGTGGGGATGGTTGGCTTTCACACAGCCTTCAGCAAGTTTCAAAAGTACTCAAGGGGTGTGTGGAGGAGGGCAGAAGTGGGGTGAGGTCTGGGGAGAGTCCTGAAGGCCAGACATGGGGGTCTTAAGGTCTGCATTCAGACCACAGGTTCCCCACCCTTGCAGTGAGTATTCAGACCTTTTCCCACCCACTTAAAAAGGCAGCGCAAAGCAGTTAAAATAAAACTGGGAATGCCATAAATCAAGGGTGAAGAACCAGTGGCCCTCCAGGGGCTGCTGATTCCAACTCCCATCAGTCCCAGCCATCATGGGTGATGTGATCCACTAAAATCTGGAGGGCAGCAGGCTCCCCATGTCTGCTGTAAACAAAGCCACAATTCTTTAACGTAACACAAGAGCCCTGCTGGATCAGACCAAAGGCCCATCTCGTCCAGCAACCTCCTTCCGACAGTGACCAACCAAATGCCTCTGGGAAGTATCTGGAAAGGCTGCAAGTAAGAGATGAGAGAGCAATAGTCCTCTCCCGCTCGTGTCCCCCAGCAGCTGGCTTTTGCTTGTTATGTGCCAGATGTCAAGGCTGTAGAAAACAACAGCAACAGAGAAGCATACTCTGGTGCCTTACACCACTTGGGTAGCTACCTGCTCTTCGAAAGAGGAGATCTGCCACCTGTACATCCTCAGGACCTCCAACAAGCAGCTTGCATCCAGGAAGTCATCTTCAGTCACCTCTTGGCAGGATAAAGCTGAATGCATCAAACACAAAATAGTCAATGCAGACCACGCACAGAAATGAATTCACTCATCCTAAACATACATTCCTCTTATTGTACAGAACGTTCTCTCCACTTGTGTAAACGGAATTAAGTAAAACCATCTTGCCCAGCATTCTTCTTTCCACAGTGGCCTTTGGGAAGCCTCCAAGTGGGACACCAGCACAACTGCCCTCTCCCCACTCATGCTCCCCAACAGCCAGTACTTGAGGCACACAGCCCCCACCCAAGACTGGAGGCAGAGCAGTCTTCCTGACTAACAGCCTTATCCTCCGTGAATTGCCAAATCCTCCTTTAAAGCTGTGCAATTTGGTGGCCATCACTACAACCAGTGGGAGCAAATTCCAGAAGTTTAACTGTGTGGAGAATCATCTCCTTTTGTCTGTCCTGAATCTTCCAGCATTGAGCTTTATGGGATAACACCACTGGGTTCTAATATGATGAGAGATGTATTGGACTCCATAGCACCTTTATAGGAAAGAACAGAGCAGTTCAGATAGATGCTGGTAATGTAATACTTATAATGCCTCTTGTGGGGATGTCCTGTGGTGTCTTCTGTTTGGACAGAAATTGTTGTTCATATTGACTGTTTTGGAAAAATTCTTGATACTTGTGAATGACCATACACAATTATATTCCTATGATGTGAGGACTAACAGATAGGCAACAAAAGTTAATCCTGTGAGCCCTTACAGTTGCAGGTCCGTACTTAACCTGAAACTGTTCTTAACCTGAAGCACCACTTTAGCTAATGGGGCCTCCTGCTGCTGCCGCGCCACCGGAGCACGATTTCTGTTCTCATCCTGAAGCAAAGTTTTTAACCTGAAGCACTATTTCTGGGTTAGCGGAGTCTGTAACCTGAAGCGTATGTAACCCGAGGTACCACTGTATATCTCATATAATATTTGTACTTCATTTTACAATCTTAGCTTGGAGGTGCTTTTTCCCATAAGGTATGTGATGCTAAGTATTTGTAGGTCCCCTGTACTGTTTACCTTTAGTCTATTGTTCTTTTTTAAACACTGTTTTCTTGTTTTGAGGTTTGCAACTGTTTTCTCTACTTATGTAACAAATTAAATTAAGACATATAGTGGAACCTCGGTTGTCAGACGTAATCCGTTCTGGGAGACCGTTCAACTTCCACAACATTTGACAACTGAGGCACAATGGGAGGTCAGCAAAAGCCATTAAAAATGGAGAAATGCACCTTGGAAGCCATTTGACTTCCAAGGTGCGTTCGAAAACAGCAGCATTCACTTCCGGTTTGTCGGCATTCAAAAGTCAAAACGTTCGACTTCTGAAGTGTTTGACAACTGAGGTTCCACTGTGCTTGATAAAAGGAAAAGAAGTGGCTTGCTTTATGCTTTGTGTTATGCACCCAAAATAACACAAAAGGACCTTTACCTTTCAGGAGGTGGAGCAAGGTCAGGGACAAATACTTCCCAGACGTCTCACTCTGGCTGACCTGGTACTGAACAGTGAATCCTTCCAGCCACTTGATGAAGGACGGACAAGCAGACAGCCCCTGGAGAAGTGAGTTCATGAAGCATGTGTTTCCCAGGTTGAGAAGACCTGGCACTAGCCCTGGGGGGGGGGGGGGAATACATCACTGCAATTGCTGCAACCTTCTGAACACAGCCTTCCTGCTTTTACTCTCCAGTACCTCTGCTCTGCCCTGCCCTAAATGCTGCTCCTTGTCCTGTCATTTGCAGAATGCCTCGCCTGACACCATCATCACACAGCTCTAGGCAGGAGACAGAAACACTCCTTTTCCACCAGCCCCTTGGCTCTTAATTATATGTGGTCTCCTGGAGTAGGTGGAATGTTTTAATCCTGCCTTTTAAAAATAGGATTGTCTTTTAGATTTTTCTTTGTTTTTCTTTTATGCTGGTTTTAATGTATATGTTTCCTTTATTACATTGCAAGTAGTGTTGAGTTATCTTGGTAAACAAGCTCCCAATGAATTTAATAAACAAACAATTTTTCTGCATGTTGTTCTGACCTTATTCCTCCATTTGCACTCCCCGCCCTCCCGCTCCCAATTAAACTTCTTGGACTTACTTCCAAACATCTCTGTGGTCTTGCTCTTCTTTATTAATCTTCCCTTCTTTCTCTCTACCAGCAAAGGGAACCCGCAGCCCTCCAGATGTTGCTGGACTCCAACTCCCATCAACCCTGAGTGCTGGCCATGCTTGCTGGGGTTGATTGGAGTTGGGAGTACAAAAACCTTTGGAGGGCTTCAAGTTCCCCATCCCTGCAGTTTACACTCCCATCATTCTGCACGTATCAGCTGCATCCTCCTATAGTTCAGGGATGGGGAACATCTGCAGCCCTCCAGGTGCTGTTGGTCTCCAACTGCAATCAGCATGGTCAGTGGCCAGGACGATGGGAGTTGGCAACAACACCTGAAGGTCCAGTTTCCCCCATCCCCGTTTTAGTTGGAAACCCTTCCACCTGACATCAGTCTTTCTTCCTGCTTTTGATTCTAGAGTGTCAAAAAGCATTTGTTCACTCTGTTTAGTCCCAACTGCTGTCTTCTTCCATTTTGCTTTCCTTCCTCAGGTTTTTAATTTTAAGACAATCATCCTGCAGACAGGGCCTCAGTTATGTTTTAGTTTTCTGTATGGCCACCACTGGCCATTTTAAGCACAACAACACACCTTCAAAAAAGACAAAAGGGCTCTCCTGTTGGGATTCAGTGGCCAAGGAAGACCCCAATATTTATATGAGACTCTTTTTGTTGGGATCAGGAGATGCAAGGTGCAAACTCACCTGCCCCACTCACTCCTCCCTAGTCTCTCTTTCATTTACCTTTCCTGCGTTTTTTTCTCTCTGTGATGGGGCCCCATAAGACATAGATGCTTGCAGCAAGAGCAGCTGCAATCCCACCAATCACTCCCCAATTCTTCATTACTTTATACCTAAGAAGAAAAGAGAGAGGGGTGAACCCAATATACATCTGTAAACAAACAGCCCAAAATATTACACTGGAACTCCAGAATACAGTCAGTACCTTGGTCGTCAAATGGAATCCATTCTGGAAGTCCGTTCGACTTCCAAAAATGTTTGAAGACCAAGGCACAGCTTCCGATTGGCTGCAGGAGCTTCTTGCACTCAGTCGGAAGCCGCGGAAGCCACATCAGATGTCCGGCTTCCAAAGAACGTTCACAAACCAGAACACTCACTTCTGGGTTTGCAGTGTTCGGGAGCCAAAACGGACGCGTACCAAGGCATTCAACAACCAAGGTACGACTGCAGAGCTATAATTGGGGGCGGGGGGGATACACATTATTTGAGATTTTGGCAAGGACACTTTTTATATGATTTGACATTCCTTTATTGCATATGAAAGGGAACCATCATTTTCAATACAACCCTCATGACAATCCTGGCAAATCTGGAACTATACTTGGTAATCAGATAATGCTGATATTCTTGACTTGGACTCCCCCACTCGGCCATCATGAAGATCCCCGGGTGACCTCGGAGGCCAGTCGCGGCCTTCTCTCAGGGGATTAAATGAGGAGGGGGAGACGGGGCCGGGGAAAGGCGGGAGATAAACGCAGAAAGCGGCGGCGGCGGCGACGAAGCAGAAGCGGGATGCTGCCCCTGAACCCCGCGGGGCCTCCTGGATCCAGACCAGCATCTTGCTTCCAGCGCCCCCGCCCCCGCCGACTGACCTGGCCGCCCCTCCGGCCCGGAAGAGCCGCCTGGCCGCCCTCCTGCCGAGCTCCTCCACCCCGCGGCGGCTCAGCAGCATCCCGCCCCGAAGCGCCCCGGGCGGAACCAAAGGCGTCAGGCGCGCGGGGAAGGGAGACGGCGCGGGACGGAAGCGGGGCAGCCGGACCTCCCCAGCAACGGGCCCGCCCCCCGCTCTCCGCGCGCCCTTGGTTGCTAAGGCGTGCGCCGCTCTGAGGCTCCCGCCCGCCGCCCGCGCCCCGCGCAGAGGGTTCCGTGGCACAAAGACAAGCGGGTCTACGAATAAGCCAAGCAAGCTGTAGCTTCGGGCCCCCAAAAAATTAAAGGGGGAAAAAACTTGGATGTACACTTCCAAAATATAAAATAAAAAACAAATAAAACCTACATAATAATTATTTCACTATTAATATACTTCTTAATTGTATTTCACTATTAATATACTTCTTCTTAATTGTATTTCAGTTCAACAATTACTTTGATAAAATACATATTTTGTTACGTGCAAATGGCTTTAGATACCTATTACGTCCATAAATTACCAAATAGCATATATTCAACATAAAAAACAGCAACAATTTGTTGTTGACAAAGGACAGCTGGACATATAAAGGGCCCCATTACCGTCAGTAGCTTAGGGCCTCATCAAACCTAAATCCGGCCCTGTCCTTCACCCTTGATTTTAATTGTTCTCCATATATTCCCGAGGGGAAAAGAGGAAAGCAAAAAGCCTTCCTGATTTGCCTGTGTTAGTTTAAATGCGCCCGAGGAGAAAGAGAGAGAAAAAGGCAAAGCACTTTAAACAAAACAGAAAAAAACATAAAATACATTTTACTTGGGAGTAAGGTCCTAGTGAATTCAAAAGGGGCTTGCTTTTGAGTAGAATCGGGCAGTAAATAGGCAACGCTCCTTATGAATAACAAGCCACATGCATAATATTTGTTAAGTGTTGTAGACTTTAAATGGCCTGTCGTCTTATTGGGCAAAGACATAGTAAAATTCAATTTAAAACAAGAAGAATGCAACAAAGAGGGAACCATTGGGATGGCACAAGCGAGAAAGCTGTGGCCTGAAGTAAACTCAAGAATGTGCTGCACCATCTGCTTGAGTCAATTTTTTAAAATTGTAAACCACATTGGCAGGAGGAAGGCAATAAATAAAATCAAGCAACAAATACAATTAACTATATTAAACAGTAGAGTAGAGCTGATACTTAACATCAGAGCTGACAATAACCCTTAATTAACAGCAGCTGCTGATTCCTAGACAATAGGGGGCTGGGGGCTTCCTACATAAACCGCTTCATGTGCCTTGGTAGAAAGGTGGTTGTTGTTGTTTACTAGTTTCCGACTCTTTGTGACCCCCTGGACCAGAGCACGCCAGGCACTTCTGTCTTCCACTGCCTCCCGCAGTTTGGTCAAACTCATGCTGGTAGCTTCAAGAACACTATCCAACCATCTTGTCCTCTGTCGTCCCCTTCTCCTTGTGCCCTCCATCTTTCCCAACATCAGGGTCTTTTCCAGGGAGTCTTCTCTTCTCATGAGGTGGCCAAAGTATTGGAGCCTCAGCTTCACGATCTGTCCTTCCAGTGAGCACTCAGGGCTGATTTCCTTCAGAATGGAGAGGTTTGATCTTCTTGCAGTCCATGGGACTCTCAAGAGTCTCCTCCAGCACCATAATTCAAAAGCATCCATTCTTCGGCGATCCAGCTCTCACTTCCATACATCACTACTGGGAAAACCATAGCTTTTACTATACGGACCTTTGTTGGCAAGGTGATGTCTCTGCTTTTTAAGATGCTGTCTACGTTTGTCATTGCTTTTCTCCCAAGAAGCAGGCGTCTTTTAATTTTGTGACTGCTGTCACCATCTGCAGTGATCATGGAGCCCAAGAAAGTAAAATCTCTCACTGCCTCCATTTCTTCCCCTTCTATTTGCCAGGAGGTGATGGGACCTGTGGCCATGATCTTCGTTTTTTTGATGTTGAGCTTCAAACCATATTTTGCGCTCTCCTCTTTCACCCTCATTAAAAGGTTCTTTAATTCCTCCTCACTTTCTGCCATCAAGGTTGTGTCATCTGCATATCTGAGGTTGTTGATATTTCTTCTGGCAATCTTAATTCCGGCTTGGGATTCATCCTGCCCAGCCTTTCGCATGATGAATTCTGCATATAAGTTAAATAAGAAGGGAGACACTATACAGCCTTGTCATACTCCTTTCCCAATTTTGAACCAATCAGTTGTTCCATATCCAGTTCTAACTGTAGCTTCTTGTCCCACACAGAGATTTCTCAGGAGACAGATGAAGTGATCATGCACTCCCATTTCTTTAAGAACTTGCCATAGTTTGCTGTGGTCAACACAGTCAAAGGCTTTTGCATAGTCAATGAAGGAGAAGTAGATGTCTTTCTGGAACTCTCTAGCTTTCTCCATAATCCAGCGCATGTTTGCAATTTGGTCTCTGGTTCCTCTGCCTCTTCGAAATCCAGCTTGCACTTCTGGGAGTTCTCGGTCCACATACTGCTTGAGCCTACCTTGTAGAATTTTAAGCATAACCTTGCTAGCATGTGAAATGAGTGCAATTGTGCGGTAGTTGGAGCATTCTTTGGCACTGCCCTTCTTTGGAATTGGACCACATCAGCAAGGCGGAGGGGGGGATCTGGTCATCTGGGCAGCCCAAGACCTCCATCCACACTGCTCAGGCTTGCGCCCCAGGGAGGTCACTTGAGTGCTGCTGACGCAGTGGTTTGACTTCACCCCTGGAGTGAAGTCCAAGACAGACAGGTGCCAGCAACTATGTAACAGCCATAACAGACTCACTAACACAGACCTTTCTTGTGCACCTCCAATTCCTCCTTCACACACACCACACGCTCAAACTATTTCCTTTTTTATCAGCATTCGAAAACTGTCTTTGTTTGCTCTAATGTATCAGGAATGTAGAAGCAGCTGTGAAGTGTGGAGGGGGAGAAGACAAATGATAATTGTGTGCTTCACAACTGCAGCAATGTGCATGCCTTCTAAAGGGGCCCAGGATGTAAGATTACCTGGCTGCACTCCCACTGCCTCGGTGGGTTCTCTCCCACACCCTGCCCCCCCATCCAGCTGCTCATAACCTCTCAAACACCTGTTCAACAGACACTATTCCACAAAGCTAGTGAAGTTCAGCCACAACACCAGAAATACCAGAAAGCTGTTTTGAAAGAGCCATCAAGGTCAATCCAGTAATTAGTTCTCAGAGGGCTGGAGAAAATGCACGTCATTCAAGGCCTTTAGTCACTAGCAGCTCTTGCCCTCTCAAAACACCCCATAAAGTGCTATGTGTTGCGTATTTCTTTTATATACAAGGTTCCTGCTGCTTCCTTCTGTTGGCTTCTGTTTCACTCTCTGCTGGTTTTTACACCTATTTTCATCCCAGCAGCCAGGATTTTTAACCTAAGGTGGCTTTACCACCAGAAACAGGTGAACTCCCCACCACCCTGCAAATCATCTTTTGTTCCCCACAATTTCTGAGGGGATTTGGAATGGACAGGATCTGGCATGTTTGCATTATCCCAGCAATACTTATGTTATCTTAACATTTTAGCAGCTAAAAAGTTTCCTAGACACTGGCGGAGGAACGGGGGTGCGGAGGGAGCAGACCGCCCCCGGCACCACTATTCTGGTAGGGTGCCATCGTGATGCCCCCCCAGACACGTGCCGTGCACATCTGCGCACCAGGCGCCATGCCCCCAGAACGTGTGCCACGCTCCCAGGATGCACGCCATGCCCCCGCCTGCTCTCCGCCCCCCCCATAGCGGACCATGCGGCTTCGCCACTGCTCCTAGATTGGTTTGCTTATCAATATAAACAGGAGAAGACTGTCTCAGAGCAAAAGGAAATAGAGATAGGGAGGGAGGAGATAAAAACAAAAGTAAACTCAGGGGCAAGTTACAGGTTGTTATAATAACCAGCTGGGATGGAAACTGTTCAGATAGTCTGATGGGATGGTTGCTGCTGTGTATTAATTGAGGCACAGCCAAAGGCAACTGGTATCTCAACAGAACATCCCTGTTTCCCTTCCCTCTCTCTACTCTGCAGCCTCATGGAAGGGCTCAACTAGCCACCTTGTAAGGTGCCTGGTATTCTGATCCTATTTTTTGTCAATGGAAAGGGGTAACACGGGCAGCTGCCTTAGATACCAGGTCATGCTATATGTCCATCTCACCCAGTATTGTCTACTTTGACTGACAGCAGCTCTCCATGATCTTAGGCAGGGACCTTCCATGCCACTTCCTTCCTGACCCTTTTTAAAGATGGACTTTCATGCACCTTACAAAGTCTCCTTCCACAACCACTCTGCTCATCTCTGGACTGTCGCAGCAAGCCTATCTCATGGGTGGGGCCCTTTTTATTTTACCTTTTTATGGTACTTTTAGAAAGACTTGACACATTTATGGTGGCAGAAGCTTTCAAAGACAGAAGGGTATAACTTCACTGGATATAACTTCATGAAACGAAGTGGACCTGAGCCCCAAAGAGAAAATTCTGATTTCTTCTTCATCAGCATTCCCCCCCCCCCCCCACTTCTCTGAGCCTTGCAGGCTGAGCAAAGTGACAGAGCAGCCACTTTCCACATGAAAAAGTCCCAGTTCCAGATGGCACCTCCAGGTAGGGCTGGGAAGGAGTCCTGCCCCAAACCCTGGAGTGCTGCGACCAGTCAGTATAGACAGTATTGAGCAAAGTGGACCACTGCTGAGGGTTCCCAGTTAAACCAGCCCTGGAGCAACAAGGACTGGACTCTTACCTTATTCTTAAGGGGAAGGACCATAGCTCAGAGGCAGAACACCTGCTTTGCATGCAGAAGTTCCACATTCAATTCCTGGCATCGTCAGGGCTGGGAAAGGTTTCTCCCTGAAGCCCTGGAGAGCTGGTGCTGGTCAGTAGACAGAGTCAGAGGGTTCAAGAGTCTTCCCATGTTTTCCCTCTCTCATCACACGAGAACTCAGACATCCAGTGAAGCTGAACCTTGGAAGAGAAAAGAAAGTCCTTCTTCACACAACACATAGTTAAACTATGGGACCCATGTCCACAGGAGGCAGCGGTGGCCACCAGCCTGGGTGGCTTTAAGGCGACCAGACAAATTCATGGAGGAGAAGGCCCTCCATAGCTACCAGGCACAAGGGCTCTGCTCCACCACCACCTTCAAAGGCAGCAACGCGTCTGAATACCAATTGCTGGAAACCACAAGAGGGCGTTTGGTTGGCCAGTGTGAGAACAGGGTGCGGGGCTAGATGGGCCATTGGCCTGATCCAGCAGCTGCCTCTTCTGATGTTCTTACCAGTCTCCTAGCAAAAATTGGTATCGCACCTTGGAGCTTAGGGATAAAGATAAATGGGAAGGGAATTGGCCGATTCCTGTGGTCAGACAGAGGGAGTTGGCTGCTCCTGCAGCTCTCTGCTCTTTGTATTTCCTCCTCGTTTCCCTCCTCCTCCCCTTTTTCCTCTCCTCCCCTTTCTCCTCCTCCTCCTCCTCCCCTCCGCCCCTCTTCGGCCTTCTCCCGGGTCTCCCCAGCTCACATCGGCTTGCAGAAGCGGGATCTGTCCAGCACGGAGACCTCCTGAAATCCTCGCGCCTCTCCTTCCTCCCACCATGTAAGAGAAAGGAGCGAGGGTTCTCCAGCCCTGCCTTCGCAATGGAGGAAGATTTATTCCAGCTAAGACAGCTGCCGTGAGTAACCCGGGGAGGGAGAAGGGCTAGAGCTCTGCTGGGAAGAGGGAGGGGCGGGAAGAATAACCCAGGACCTCCAGGAGAATCGCAAGCCGCCCCCAGCCCCCTCCCTGCAGCGAGGTTTCTCTTCCCAAAGGGGGCCATTGACCTCAAGGTCTCGGGGAAGCCAGCAATTTCCCTTGCTTGCCTGCGCAAGAGCCTCGCTTTATGAATGACTGTCACACCTTTTAAATCAAAACCGGGGGGGGGGTATTTTTAAGATTTCAGAAGGAACCATCCAACCCAACCGATGCTTTTGCAACTAGGGGTGCTAAATATATTCATTCTAGACACCCCCCCCCACCGGCTTTTCCTTCTAACATGATGCCTCCTCCTGGAATGGGGAGGGGATCTTCCCTCCTCTTAAAAGAGAGCTTTGTACTGGGGCCCACCGGGTCTGGTGTTGGACATTCTGAGGCTTGGAGAAGAGGGGCTTTGCATTGCCGCACAGGGTGGGGGGGCGGGGGGAGGGTGCTCACTCCGTGGATATGTGCAGCCAACAGTGACACCCACACAAATGCAGGGGCTAAGGTTTCACTGCCTTCTGCTTCTCTGTGACTGTCTGGCTCTGTTTTTGTAGGGGGAGGGAAGATTATTCTTTTTTGCAGTCCAGGCACAGCTTGTGAGAGCAAATAAGATTTCTTCCTTGGCAGTCAGTGAAGACTTCTTTTAAGTATCTTTCAGGCGTTGGTATAACTAGCTCCATTTCGTGCGCATGCGGTTCTGTAGTGCACACAAGAGCACGGCCGTGAAACATTTCAGGAATCAAGACCTCCCTCCCCCACTTCAAGGCAAAGATCAGTAACTGTGCAATCTGAACCATGTCTACTCATAAATAAGTCCTGTTCAATGAATTCAGTGGGGCTGAAGAGCAGATCCACACCTTACAGTTAAAGCAAATGACTACCCCTTCAAATCCTGGGAGCCATAGTTCCCCACTCCGCTGCATTGGCAGAAGCCACAAAGACATGGTGTTGCTAAAAACAAAGAGCAGTTAGCCAGGTTCTTGCATCATGGACTACAATGCTTATGAAGAACTTGTGGATAAAATATGAATGGGCAAAGGGTGACAACCAATAGTAGAAGGAATGCACTACCATCCTCTCCAGTTTCTGGATATGCTGACCAAGGACATTCACTCTTCCAAAGCAACACTACTAATTAGGAACACAGGAAGCTGCCTTCTACTGAGTCAGACCTTTGGTCCATCTAGGGCAGTACTGTCAACACTGACTGCCAGCTGCTCTCCAGGGTTTCAGGGCAGGAGATGTCAGGGATTGAACCTGGGATCTTCTGCATGCAGAACATGTGCCCTGCCATTGAGTCGTCATCATCATCATCATCATCATCATATATTATTTATACCCCACCCATCTGGCTGGCTTTCCCCAGCCACTCTGTGCGGCTTCCAAGCGAATATTAAAAACAATACAGCATCAGACATTAAAAACGTCCCTAAACAGTAAAATAGTTGCTTATTGCCTTGACATCTGCTGGGAGGACGTTCCACAGGGCAGGCGCCACTACCGAGAAGGCCCTCTGCCTGGTTCCCTGTAGCTTTGCTTCTCGCAGTGAGGGAGCTGCCAGAAGGTCCTCAGCGCTGGACCTCAGCGTCTGGGAAGAATGATGGGGGTGGAGACGTGCCTTCATGCCTCTCCCCCTATTGCACTCTGGATAATATTGATACAGTGTTGTATTTCTTTGCAGGGGTAATTCTCAATTTTAGTTGTGTGCTGGCAACCATGAGAGACAGCGAGATAGAGTCTTTTATGTGGTGGCTCCACACCTTTGGACCTGCCTTCCTCCTCGCAGTGCTGTGGGGGCAGCAGCACTTCAGGCATCTTTGGATGGACTTAAAGCCTCATCCCTTTTTATTTGCCTTCCCTGTGTAACCTTTTTGCTCAGCTTGCTGCATGGAGGCTGGAATATTACAATGTCCTGGGAATTCTGAGTCTGTTATTTATTTGAATCAGTTTTTATTCTTGGTTCTAGCTTGTTTTATTAATTATTTATTTTTAAAGACTTGTAGTTTTCCTCCCCCCATAATATTCTTTATTGATTTTCATTTACATACTCCACATACACATTTTGTATTACATTTTACATTTATATTTGCTCCTAAGGGCCGACTTCCTTCTTTCCTTCCTTCTTCTGGCTTTTTATATCACATCTAAAATTTTCGCATTGTGTTCATCCTTTTTGTATATTATTGATCTTCTTTCGTATTTGTCCACAGAGTGTCTATAGCCAAATAAATCCTCCTGTATATACAATTCTTATTGTCTGTCTGTATTCATTTACAACTACCATTGGTTACATTAATCACATTATACATTTTACTTTTTATTATTTTTTTCCTTCTTTTTTTTTAAATTTTTATTAAGGTTTTAGACAATAAAAAAGAGGGGAAAAAACATACACAATACATATAACAACAACACACACAAAAAGCAACACAAAATTCAACAATAAAAAACAACAACAACAAAAAACATAACAATTAAAAACAATATCTCTTTTCCATTTCTATTTTTAAATTACTTACTTTCTGGAC
Organism: Podarcis pityusensis; assembly: GCF_964106645.2. Classification (NCBI taxonomy): domain Eukaryota; kingdom Metazoa; phylum Chordata; class Lepidosauria; order Squamata; family Lacertidae; genus Podarcis; species Podarcis pityusensis. The sequence goes on from NC_138038.1 coordinate 1,805,140, forward strand.
TTCCTCATACCTCCCTCTTTTGTATTCCAATCCAAATTATTTGTCCAGCAGTTTCTTTTCCACTTTTTTAATCCCAAACTTTAATTTAATAAAATATTAAAATATATAACTTCAACTTCTTTAAACCTAATCCTTGGTCTTAGTATCATATAACATTAAAATTTTCCCTCTTAATATCAAATTTCCATTTCTTTAAACATCTTTAATCTTAATCTTAATCTTAGTCTATCATTAACTTTAACCTGTACAGCTGGAAACCACTTATTTTCAATCCAACATCGCTCTAACATTCTTTAATTTTGCAGTGTTTCTGAAGATAGTCTTTGAATTTCTTCCAATCTTCCTCCATCGACTCTTCTCCCTGGTCACGGATTCTACCAGTCATTTCCGCCAATTCCATATAGTCCATAAGTTTCATCTGCCATTCCTCCAGTGTGGGAAGTTCTTGTGTCTTCCAATACTTTGCGATGAGTATTCTTGCTGCTGTTGTTGCATACATAAAGAAAGTTCTATCCTTTTTTATCACCATTTGGCCGACCATGCCCAGGAGAAAGGCCTCTGGTTTCTTAGGGAAGGTATACTTAAATACCTTTTTTAATTCATTATATATCATTTCCCAGAAAGCCTTAATCTTTGGACACGTCCACCAAAGGTGAAAAAATGTACCTTCAGTTTCTTTACATTTCCAACATTTGTTATCGGGCAAATGATAGATTTTTGCAAGCTTGACTGGGGTTATGTACCACCTGTATATCATTTTCATAATATTCTCTCTTAAGGCATTACATGCCGTAAATTTCATACCTGTGGTCCACAACTGTTCCCAGTCAGCAAACATAATGTTATGTCCAACATCTTGTGCCCATTTAATCATAGCCGATTTTACCGTTTCATCCTGAGTGTTCCATTTCAGCAGCAAGTTATACATTCTTGACAAATTCTTAGTTTTGGGTTCTAACAATTCTGTTTCCAATTTGGATCTTTCCACCTGGAAGCCAATTTTCCTGTCCAATTTAAATACCTCCATTATTTGATAATAATGAAGCCAGTCTCGCACTTTGTCTTTTAGTTTTTCAAAACTCTGCAATTTCAGTCTATCTCCGTCTTGTTCCAAAATTTACTTTTTATTATTTTCTTTATCCAGAAATTTTCTTTGTATTTCACATTATGAGGTTCTACTGGTTTCACTATTTCACCTTATCCTTCCTATGTATGACATAATTTTTTCCCATTCTTTTAAAAATGTTTCATCGCCCTGTTGTCAAATTTCCCCCGTTAATCTAGCTATTTCTACATATTCCATTACCTTCTGTCACCATTCTTCTACTGTTGGTAATTGCTGTTGTTTCCAAACCTGGGCTAACAACAACTTCGCCGCTGTTGTTGCATATAAGAACAATTTCTGGTCATTCTTAGTAATGTCTTCTCCTACCATTGCCAACAAGAATGTATCTGGCTTTTTCAAGAACATATGTCTAAATATCTTCTTTAATTCATTATATATGTCTTCCCGTTGTTGTAAGCAGCTTTGCGTTTTTTTTATCCTTTATAATAAAATAGAATCAAAAGTGGAGTCTGCTAATAACCATTTTCCACTGCATATCATATTGTCCTCTTTTTATTCTTAAAACTCTATTTATATCCATGGTTCTTTTCACATTGCAAGTGTAATTTCAGTCCTGCTAATGTTTTTTGCTGCTTACAGTGTTCTCTCAAGTAAAATTTTAAAAAATTCCCAGTCCTTGTTAAAAAAATTAACATCCTGGTTCCTGACTTTTCCAGTCATTTTAGCCATTTAGTCCATCAATTTGTTGTCCACTCTTCTCTTGTAGGTTTTGTCTTTCTTCCATCTTTGGGCTAAGAGTATCTGGGCTTCTGTCATCGCATACATGAGCAGTCTTTTGAAGTCCCTTAGTATCTCTGCACCTAAAATTCCTAATAAAAAGGGTTTTGGTTTTTCAACAAAGGTTATTTAAAAACTCATTGTATATCATTTCCCAATATGCTTTTATCACCTTACAGGTCCACCACATATGATAAAGGTGACCTCTTTTTCTTTACATTCCCAGCACGTATTTGAACTAGTCTTATACATTTTTGTTAACTTACTGGGAGTCAAATACCATCTATACATCATCTTCATATAATTTTCTTTCAGTGTTCTACATGCTGTAAATTTTAAGTCCTCTCTCCATAGCTTCTCCCAAGAGGAGAGTTGAGTATTGTATCCAAAATCTCTTGCCAAGTTAACCTCTTCATCTTTAGTATACCATTCTAACAACATCTTTTACATTTTAGACAGTGCTTTTACTTTATTTTCCAACAATTCCTTTTCAAACCTTGAGATTTCATTACTGAATCCATTTCTTTTATCCTTTTTAAATGCATCATTTAACTGTAACCAATCTGTTAACAACTCTCTTATATCTTCAAAATTCTTTAGTTTCAGTTGGTTCTCTACCTCTGTTAACAGCTCTTTATAAGTTCCCATTTATTTTTCGCATCCAACTTTTTCAATGGTATCACTTTTAGTGGGGAAAGCCACCGTGGTGTTTTCTGCACTAACAATTTTTTTATATTTCTCTCATACACCATAAATTGATTTTTTTACCAAATGTGTTAAAAATTCTTTATGTACTTTTGTCTTTTCATACCATAGATATGCATGCCAACCAGATCTGTTATCATGACCTTCCAAATCTAGAACAACTTGTAAGCAGCTTTGGATGGGCTTTTCCTGGAAAAACAGCACCAGTCCATTATAAAATAATAAAATAAACTGTAGCCTCTCATCAGAACCACCAGTGAATATTTCAGAACTATCCTGATGTCTTTTATTTTTTGATAAAGTTTGCAAAAGGAACTAAATGGGGGGGTGAGATTTCATATTGTCAAGACATTAGTGCCTCAAATTGCTTGCATTTAACTTTAGCCCTAGGAAACAGTTGCAAGGGCCTCAGCAACCAGCTCTAGCTAGCGAACAATGAGAATTTTTTCCAGGGCCAGTTTTATGATGAAGCAAAGCAAAGCAATCACTTTGGGTAGAAAAGATGCTGTTTTCTTGCTTCCTATCTCAAAATGTCAATTTTAAAAAATGAAGTATCGTCCATTGTGTTTGCTGATGTGTGTACAGTATATCTAATGTGATTTTGCCTCTTTTGCTTGTGGGTTGCATTCTGTACGTGTCTACTCAAAAGTAAGTCCCACTGAGTTCCATGGGACTTGCTCCCAGGTATGTGGGCATGGGATAAAGGTGGGCTGGGTAAAGGTAACCTATCATGGATAGGCATGCAGGAGAAATTCAGTTCAGCCGAATCTATGCAGTTCACTTTCTGAAACACCATGCAAACTGGGACCATCCTTTGAAATGCAAACTTATCCCAATTTTGCAATGCAGTTCTCTGACCAGACAAGGTTTACAGAAATGCATGTACTGGGGAAAAGTGTACATAAAAACAAATATATTTGTGCAAATACAAGAGTGCATCATATTAGGAGAAAATGCTTGCTAAATGTATATGTTGGTCAAAACTGCCTACAAAAATGTGTTTGTTTGGGAAAAAAATGCACTAAAATGCTGAAGAATTTTCATGTGGATTACAACTATTATTTTTTGCAAATTTCTGCAGAAATGTGAAGAACTAGATTTAAGATTGGAAAAATGAGAAACTGAGAGAAGGAAAATTGACAGTTCCTTCCATCCCTAGCTATGGATACTTATTGCAACCTGTCAGCTTGTCAGGTGTCCTTCACCTTCAAGGAAGATTGCTGTGCATGGTTGTTTGACTGCAGCAGCTACAACTCACAAGGCTGAGCATGAGATCCCTTTTGGATGGGAGATTAATATAATATTAGGCACAGGTGGAAACATTCACTTCAAGCCTGAAATGCAAGCCCACAAGAAACATTGCTGTGATTTCCAAAGAGAATAAGATGATCTAGGTGTTGCATTATTGTGTACGACACAAGCAGGGCCCCCAGAAGTTGGGCTCTGATTCCCAGCAGCCTCAGCAGCCAGCATGGCCAATGGTTAAGGGTGTTGGGAGCTCTAGTTTAACAACATCCAAAGGGCCACAGGTTCCTCACCCTTGAGGGAAAGCATTTACGTGATGCACACCTGCTTCTTCTGTACATCCATGCCATGTATTCATTATGGTTCCCACACCACTAGGGTTGTCAAGTTCCGTCGCACAGGGGAAAGTTCACGGTCAGATGAAGATGTCATTTCAGGAGAGCATGAAGTCCAAATTGAGGGTGTCCAGACGCAGTTAGAGGCTGTGGAGCTGGAAGATGGAGGGATGGTGCCAAAGGAGTTTGCAAACCCAACTGATGGTGAGTTGTGTGGACATCTGCCCTCACTCCTGAGGAAGGAGCAAAATGTTAATATGCATTGTGAAAAAAATTAAATACCCCAAAACTTTTCATAGCTTTTCATAACTTCATTTTAACACTGTAAACATTTTTTGGTCTCTTTCAAATGGATTGTGGTTGCTGGCCCAAGGACCCCCCTTTTGTCTTTTAGTGGGTATTGCTATTTTTTTAGTTATTATTACATTGTACTATTATATTGTTTTGTTGTTCTAGATACGTTTATGGTGGAAGATGCGGTGGAAGCCATCGGATTTGGCAGGTTCCAGTGGAAACTCTCCATCCTGACAGGCTTAGCATGGGCAAGTAGAGGTTGCTAGAAATAGCAAAGCCAAGGGAGGGCAGGGACAGGGAATGGCTGGCCCACAAACTGCAACTATTTCCCACCTTAATTTTCCTCAGTTTCCCTGGCCTGGATGATGGGAGGCATTGAGCCAGAAGGGACTGGCTTTGGGATATATGGCTTGATTTTAGGCAACTGCTGAGGCACACAGTTGCTCAAAGTCACCAGTACATGCAGTTGCCTGGCTCATGTAAGACTATACAGAACCTTTATTCTCAATAATGATGGAACTTACAGGTGGAGAATACTTTTATTTTTACATGTTTTTATTATTTGCAAAGGGGATCTTTTTATGAGTTAACACTTTATTATCGCTTTGGGCTGTGCTGTGTCTTTGTACTGTTATCCAGGCTGTGAGGCTTTATGATGTACATGGTTGGTTCTTTATTTGCTTTCCTTGTGCTGTGTTTGCACTTTGTTTTTGTTGCTAACAAATCAATTATATATATACATATGAAGGCGAAGAGAAATCTGGTGAACTGTCAGGGCAGCTGGTGCTCTAACTAATGCCTTCTTCCTTCTTGCCCTTCTAGATGGCTGATGCCATGGAAATGATGATTCTGAGCATCCTTGCACCCCAGCTTCACTGTGAGTGGCGATTACCCACCTGGCAGGTTGCATTGCTAACCTCGGTAGGAAAATACCAGACAGCTCTTGTATTCTGTAAGGTTTTCCACTCGTTAACTGTGGGTTGTTCAAAGAGTCAAAAAACTCTTTCTGTCCAGCAAGCGCACCAGTTTGTGGAACGCCCAAGAGTGTTGAAGCAATCTATTTCTTCCACAAAGACACCTGCGTGTTACAGTCCCTCGCACTGTGGCTTGCTTCATGTTCACTGAATTTCAGCTCTAAACTCTAGCATTGCTTATTGGTGGAGGTTATTCTTCCTTTGGGCAACCTTTTCACTACCCATTGAATTGCAGGAATCTGGGGCTTGGTTAAAGGTGCCTGTTGAGGCTACACACTGTTTTTGCCACAAGGCAAACTCCCTTAGCTTTAATCTCTCTGGAGATAAATCTACAAGGAGTTGGACATGATTGGTGGATTTATTGTCCACCATATTCCAGTGTAGGGTTGTGCTGATGTTTCCTGAACACAAGTCACATCCACACCATATCTTTAAACCACATTTAAAGCACACTGCTTCCCACAAAGAATCATGGGAATTGTAGTTTGTCACCCTGGCTCTTTACCTGGGCCTTTGACCATTGAGATATCTATATATTTTAGGACCTACTCTAGTTGTGATAGTAATTTGTTTTAATGCTTTATTTTATATTTCTGTAACCTGCCCTGAGACCTTCCAGTGAAGGGTGGATAATGCATCTCATCACAGTAACAAAGATAATGGTGCTGCGAATGGCAGCTCCACGAAGGGCAAACTGCAGTCCCCAGGATTCTTTGGAGAAAGCCATGCGTCTTAAAAAGTGTTTTAAATATATGGTGTGGACATGACCACAATGGTGCCATTAAAAGAAAAATTCTTTTACTCACTTTCCATAGCAAATTCCATTACTTGGTGTGTTACAAATTAAAACAAAACTAGATACCTCACCATTCAGATATGACAAACAAGGCAGATGATTACAACCAGCCAACTAAAAGAAACCTCAAACATGACCCAAACCATTCACCCAAAGGCTGGCAAATAACAGGGCCTTCAGCTGGTGTCAAAAGGTTTTCAGGGCAGGCACCAGCTGTAATCTCAATGCACAGGGGGTTCCAAAGTTGGGGTGCCCCCGGTGGAAAGCCTCTCCCTCCTCCTGGCCTCAACTAAAGTAGACAGAGAGAGCCTCACAGGCAGATCTTCATAAACAGGCCAGTCTGTGCAGGAGAAGCCTCGCTGTGCTTTGTAAGTCCACAAAGTCGTAGGGTTGTAGAGCTGGAAGGGTCATCAAGTTCAAGCAGTGGTTGCAACGGGGTGGCTGGGGGGCAGTACGCCCCGGGTTCCATGACTGCGGGGGTGACAAGAAGTCACCCTGTGGGGGCTTGCGGCGGCGCTCACAGCCATTGCGCTGCTGCAGCTGCATGTGGAAGATCCTCCGTTCACGGCTGCAGCCACGAGCAGAGGATCCCGGCACCGTCCATACAGCGCTGGAGCAGCGCTGGCTGCAAACTGCTGTACAGCACATGTGTGGCATAACTATGTACAGCTCATGTGTGCAACACCGCACATGCGCTGTACTTGGCGGTTTGCTGCGGCGCTGCTCCAGCGCTGTGCGGACAGTGCCAGGATCCTCTGCTCGTTTGCAGTTGTAGCGGCAACAGAGGGCTCCTGGCACCGTCCATACAGCACTGGAGCGGCGCTGGCAGCAAGCCGCTATACAGCACATGTGCGGTGTCACTATATATGGCGCATGCATCGTACGTAGTGACACCGCCCATGCACCCTCCGTAGTGACGCCCGCTCCGGGTGTCACAGCGCCTTCCTTTGCCCCTGAGTCCAAGGCAGGAATCACAACTAAAGAATCCCCCGCAGGTGGCCATTCAACCTCAGTTTAAGTGCCTTGAAGCAGGTTCAGCAGCCAGGACCATCCTTTCAGGGTTGGTGGTTCATTTCCCCCCGAAGAGCCACCCAGGAGAGACGCCAAGAGCTAGGGGCAGCTTCTGAACCAGCTCAGTGGGCAGCCCCACACAGAGTGCATTGCTGTAGTCAAGAGTGTGTGGATCACTCTGGGAAGGCTCTCTCTGTCCTGAAATGGCCACAGCTGGCAAACCAGATGTGACTGGTAAAAGACACTCATTGGGCTGTATGACTGATTCCACCATGCAGTTAGCAGATGATTATAACAAAAATCTGTACATAACCCTCCCCATATAGCCCCAATGTTACCAGGCCAAATGTTACCAGGCCAAAGCTCTGAGGTCAGATTTCCCGCACCCCTCTCCCCTAAAAACGGAAAGATTGATATGAGGAATTTAGGATGGATATATCTGTCTTTCACTCCTCACAATATTGCTGTTTTACTGCCAGCCTCTAAGATGCTATCTGTCAGCCATTATAACAGATCTCCCATACCCTGTGGGATCATCCAAAAATTGGACATTTTGTCAAGTTGTGGCTCAAAATTCAGATGTTTGTGTGCCAAATTCTAGTTCTGAGATCTTGCCAAACTTGGTCTAAGAATGTCTTCTTTTTCTTCTTCTTCTTCTTCTTCTTCTTCTTCTTCTTCTTCTTCTTCTTCTTCTTCTTCGCTTTCTTTTCTAGATGGTTCTCTCAGAACACTCCCAGTTCAGCCTGTGAATAACAAATATCCTTTCTTTCACTTGATGCAGGTGGTGTTTATGGGAATGATGTTCAGTTCCACACTCTGGGGAAACATTTCAGACCAGTATGGCAGAAAAACAGTAAGTCTCCAGCCTTCCCCTGAAGTATTTGCCAGGCAGAAATCGTTGCTGCCACCAAACTGAGTGCCACGAAGGCCCTCTGTGGTTAGGCAGTGGGGCTTCAAACCGGGTGGTGTACCTCTCTGCCACTACTTGGGACTAATCTTTCCAAGTCTGACTCAGTTTAAATTCAGTTCACTCCTCCCTTCCACATTCTTGGGCTGTAATTACCTTTCTGCTTTTCTTTTGAGTTACAGCAGGGAACCTGGGGCCACCAGATGATGATCATGGGACTACAACTCCCATCATCCCTCACTGTAGGTCATACTAGCAGGGGCTGCTGGGAATTGGTGTCCAACAATATCTGGAGGGCCACAGATTCATTTTCCTTGGTGTAAGATATAGTGGATATTTATTAATTTATTTATAAATATAGCTATATACGACTAATTGGTTTTTTAAAAAACACAATAGAGCAGTTTAGAACAGCTGTACATAAAACCATACAATAAAAACCATTAAAAAAATGTTTAAATCAGAAATCAGCTAACTATTGTGGCAAGATGCATTCTTAATCGCTGGTATAGGCCTAGAGGAATATATCCCCCCCCCCAGCATGTTGAAACGGAAGGTGCCTGATGAATTTCTAGTGGCAGGGTGTTCCACAGGGCTGGGCCAATGACACTAAATGCTCAGTTTCTCATTGTTGTCAAATGAGTCTCACCAACTCGGGGAACAACCAACAATGCCCCAAAGTTGTTCAGGGTTTTATAGAGAAACACAAGGGCATGAACCTGGTTTAGTAGTAGATGGGCAGCCAGTGCAGACACTTCAAGAATGGGGTCACATGTTATGTGCCATCTGATAGGCGTATTCTGCGCCAGCTGGGGCTTCTGAACCAGGCCCAAGGGTAGCCCCAGGTAGAGCGCGTTGCAGTAATCCAGTCTTGATATTGACAACACAGACTTTATGGTTGGCCCTGTAAGAGAAGGAGAATTGCTTTTGAAGTCAGGAAGAAGCTTGTCAGAGAGTATGGCAGTGGTCTTCTTTCAATTTTGTATTTCTTAATCCAATGCAGGGGTTAAAGATCAGTGTGCTCTGGACCTTATACTATGGTATTCTTAGCGGTTTTGCACCCGTTTACAGCTGGATCCTGGTGCTGAGGGGGCTGGTGGGCTTTGGCATCGGAGGAGTCCCTCAGTCGTAAGTCAATATTCCCATTCCTTGCCCCTCCCTTCCTGGTGGTTTTAGTGCTATAGAGCCAGTGTGGTGTAGTGGTTAAGAGCAGTGGACTCGTAATCTGGGGAACCGGGTTCGCGTCTCTGCTCCTCCACCTGCAGCTGCTGGGTGACCCTGGGCTCGTCACACTTCTCTGAAGTCTCTCAGCCCCACTCACCTCACAGAGTGTTTGTTGTGGGGCAGGAAGGGGAAGGAGAATGTTAGCTGCTTTGAGACTCCTTCGGGTAGTGATAAAGTGGGATATCAAATCCAAACTCTTCTTCTTCTTTTTCTTCAGTTGAAAAGCTGACTATGTCCCAAACTTCTTTTGCATTTAGTAACTGCCTTCCATCTTCCCCACCCCAAAGCATTATGGCCATCTTCAAATATCTAAAGGCGCTCAGCTAAACTGCAAAGCACTTCCGTTTGGGAAGCCCAACCTTTTCAGCTGCTTACATTTAGCAGTGTGGATCCAGGTGCCTCTGGGAAGTCAAACGTGGCCCAGACAGGGGCAGAATTCAGAGATGAAAATGGCAGAAATAATTGGCGGGGCAGGAGAGATCAGTCCTGACTAAGGCATGAGCTCCTGAACTGGGAGGATGAGGCATCCCCAAGAGTTGTGCCCCTGGAATGACTCCAGGCCTGCTTTGCTCTCGTCAGGAGAAGCACTTTGCCTTCCTTCCTTCTCCCCATTCATTGGACCTGTGAACATGGATCCTCTGCCCCACAGGTGGGCTGTTTCAAAGCAACCTGAGCAGGTCTTTAATCAATGGCTAATGGGCTTCCTTCATAGGCACCAGCATCAACTTGAAAATAAAGCCAGCCCCCACCCCCACCCCTCAAGTTTTTTCAAGAGCCAGAACAAAATCAAACCAAAGCTTTCAGAAACATTACAGAGTGATGAATTTCCAAACCACAAATCCATGGGGAAACCACCAGTTTTGGACTCTGGACTCCACTATATCAGCTGCCAAGCACTGAATTTGCCCAAGTCTGCCAAGCGATCCTTAGCAAGGGAATCTTATTAATGCCATTTGATTCAAACATGTTAGCTCTGCTCCTGGGATATGTTCCTTTTTCTGAGGATTTGTGTGATATATTTTTCCTTTGCATATTACATTTACTGAAGACATTTTTATATCACATTTAGAAGTCATCTGCCTCCCCAAAATAGATAATTTATATTTATAATATTTTGGGTGGTTGTGGTGTGTAGATATATCAGTTGTTTGGCCAGGGGAAATAAAGTTGTATTAAGTTCTTCCCGTGTCAGTTCCCGGAGGAAGCCCTTCAGATTTCCAAACGCACACACCCTCTGTGTGTTCCTTGTGACTTTGCCTCCTCTCTTTCCTTTCTCTCCAGGGTGACGCTGTATGCAGAATTCCTCCCAATGAAATCTAGAGCAAAATGCATTTTGTTAATTGAGGTAGGTGGAAAAACAAAGAGGCGTGAGGCTGTTGGCAGGAAAGGGGTTACCCTTCTGCTCCAAAAGGCCATCCCAGGACAGAGAGCATCCCAAGCGAAGGTTCAGATGTGATCAGGAGATCAGTGGGAGCTCCTTCCTTCAAAGCCTTTCCTGGGGGGGGGGGGAGGAGGCAGCTGGCCCTCAACCCGTTGCTGCTGTGGTTCATGCTTTCAGCCTTCCCACAACTGGGGCTTTCCAGATGTTTTAGCTTCTAGCCCCATCAGTCGCAGTGAGCACAGTGAACTGTCAGGGATATTTTCAATATGATTTTTAAAAAATCTATTTTTTTTTAAACAAGAAATACATTTAAATAGCACACAATAACAAGCCCCTCTTGAAATGCGATGCTCCTCAGTCAAGTGCAAAGACCCTTGGAATCTCTCACTGCTCAGTAGAGACTGGGGTGGGTGGTAAGAAAAGAAAAACTGCAAAACTGAATGAAAGTTAAAATGAAACATACCTGCAAATGTGGGTTATTTTGTTCACATTCCCTGGAAAAAATAAAAATTAATAATATTGGTGTTGGGGTAGTAACATTTTTTAAAAGGTTATGCTTTATTTATAAATATCAAGATATTGTCTTTGAGGTCTTATGACAGTGCCACTTAAAGCTGAAAGCTTACTAAGTATTCCAAATGCCTGCTCTCCAGGCATCGTAGAACATGTTGCAGCAAGGGCCAAGAACAGAGATGTATTGTTATTCACCTGTTGCGATGGGGCTGACATCTCCAAACCCGCTTCCGTCTTTCCACACGGGCAGGTCTTCTGGGCCATTGGGACCGTCTTTGAGGTTCTTCTGGCGGTGTTCGTGATGCCCACCCTGGGTTGGCGCTGGCTGCTCATCCTTTCGGCGGCCCCCCTTCTGCTCTTTGCCATCTTGTGTTTCGTAGGTATTCCTTCTGGCTTCCCAAAGTCTTGGGGGGGGGGGGGGACATGGCTTCAGATTAGTCCTGTCCATTTGGTTGGTCTCCTGCCTTTGGACAGAAAGTGATTGTAAGAAATCAGTATTTTAGTGTGGCAGCACACACACTTGACATCAGGCAGACACTCTCACTGTACTCTTTTCGGCACCTGCCAAAAACATTTTTTGGGCGGGGCAAGACTATCCAGATATATACACTATTGACAAGTGTTTTAATCAGGCTTTCAGCTTGTTGGGTTTTTTTAAATGTTTTAGATAGTTGTTTTTTTAAAAAAATGAACTGATAATTTCATGTTTTGTTCTTTTTTTGTAAACCATTTTGAGGTGTATTTTTTGCGATCAATCAGTATATAATTTTTATGAAATGAATAAAATAAATTTATCATACCTTTACAGTGGTTACCAGAAAGTGCGCGATACGATGTGCTATCTGGGAATCAGGAGAAAGCCTTTGCCACTTTGAAGCGGATAGCGACTGAGAATGGAGCTCCAATGCCTCTGGGGAAACTGATCATCTCCAGGCAGGTGAGTGCAGGCAGACCAGCACTCCTGGGGGTGGGACTAGATGACCTTTGGGAGCCTTCCAACTCTGCCATTCTAGGGTTCTATGAAACAACCACCCCAAAATCCAGCGAGCTTCAACAAAAGTGTGCATGGATCACTTGGCTCAGACCTGGGATTATTTATTTTCTTCATTTGTCTGCAAGACTTGTATCTCACTTCATTAAAATGTCTGAGATGTCTTACAATAAATAATATGTACAACATCAGTAAAAAATATTAAAATAACATATGAAAGCTTGCTAAAATAAAAGTGTATTTGCTGTAAGCAGGGGAGGGGAGGCAGGCATATTATGGGTGCCACCTCTGAAAAGGCCCCATCTCAGGTACTCAGCTGGGCCATATCCACACCCTGCACATAAAGTGCTATGATACCAAACAGTTATGGCTCCCCGCAAAGAATTATGGGAACTGTAGTTTGTTACAGGTGCTGAGAGTTGTAGAAGCCCCCCTTCCCCTCCCAGAGCCACAATTGCCAGAGTTCCCTGAGAAGAGGGAGTGGTTGTTAAAGCACTCTGGGAATTGCAGCTCTGAGAGGGGAATCAAGGATTCCTTGGGCAAAGCAACATTGATTTAGAGTGGTATCATAGTGTTTTAAATGTATGGTGTGAATGTGGCGCTGCTAATTTCTGACAGCTGGGAAGCTGCCACAGGGACTCATCAGATGAATGAGGAATGCCAGGCAAACTCCTAAGAAATCCATGGTGCCCCCCCCCCCTTTGGCCGATGTTTTCAGACAGCACCCAGCTTCCCTATATCTATGTATATGTTTGTTTCCAAACAGGAAGACAGAGGGAAGATGAGGGACCTCTTCACCCCCCAGTTTAGATGGACAACCCTCCTGCTTTGGTTTATATGGTAAGAGGAAGATAGAGAAGATTCAGGGTCAGCCTGCCTCTCTGAGATTTATTTATTTTATTTATTAGACCTACTGTATATAACCCCCTTTCATCATGGGATCTGGTGGCCTGAGGGCAAGTTGGCACATCAGTCGGGTGGCCCTGTGGCTTGGTTTGCGCCCTCGGGGCACAGATCTGGCAGCTTTATAGAGTCAGGCGGGATCTCAACTGGCTTCTCAAGCCCCATGATCCCTGCTGGATCTGACTAATGCAGTGCCACTACTTGGCCACCTGACGTGGGGGCGCTGCAATGCCTGGCTCTTTTGCCAACATCCCTGATGCAATGAGAGGCTGGGGCAGCCAAGGTGGGGGGAAGCTCACATGCAAAAGGGGGAATGCACTCTTTAAAAGTGCAAGAGACGAGGCTGTGACCTGATTAAAGACATCCTAGTTCATCCATCACATATGCTCTAGTCAATTAATTGATTAATGCAAATGCTTAAATAGCCAGAGGTGTAAATTAGTGCACCCCACTTATTCTGCTGATTAAAACTTGTGCACTTAAATTCATATTTCTTTAACCGAGCAACAGCCCCACTGCAAAAAAAGTGTTTCCCTCTAGTGCGAAAGAGGAAAAAAGGAGAGCCCTTGAAAGCTGTTTTTGTAAGTGCTTGTGTTAAAATTGATCAGGACCCCTCTCTATTTTTGGTCAAAAACATTAAAAGTGCAGCCCAAGGAAAAGGGAATTTAGCAGATGCTGTTTGCTAAATGCTGACCTGCAGGTTCCTTCTTTGACACGGTCAATGCGTTAAACAAGAGGCAAAGGGAACGGGACAGATTCACGGAGGAGGCGATCAGTGGCTCTGAGCCACAGTGGCTATGCTCTGCCTCCAAAGCCTCTGCAGGCAGCTCTGCTTCTGCACAGCAGCTGCTGGAAGCCACGGGAGGGCGGAGGGCTCTTGTGCTCCTGTTCTGCTCCCTGCTTTCCCACAGGAAGCTGGTTGACCACTGCAAGAACAGGATCCAGCAGGCTCTGCTTATGTTCTTATGTTCAGAGGACTCGTGACTGAATTTATGACACTGGATTTGTACTGTGGCAAGCTAACTGCGAATTACGATGCGGACCACAGTTGCCCCTGGCCACCCCAGCCGACTGTGAGCTTGAACCTAGCTGCACTGTGCACACACATGCGCAATGTCATTCCCCCCGTTGGATCCTGAGCCTGCAGCCCCTCCCCACCCCAGATTCAGGGCCATGCCATGTTCCTTTTCAATGCACCTGCCTGCCTGCCTGCAACACTCTCTCTGCTTCTCTTCAGGTTCTCCAATGCCTTTTCTTATTACGGCTTAGTTTTACTAACCACGGAGCTCTTTCAAGCAGGAGACCTCTGCAGCTGTGAGTACAACAGGCAGGGAGTTCCAGAGGGCGGCTGCTGCCAGACTAAAATACCATTTTCTTGCAAACGCTGTCACAGTTCCAGCTCCTTTGATCCAAGTGGTCAAGTGGGCATACATAGGGAGAGGGGATCTCACAGGTGACACTCACAACTTGGTGGTTCACCTCGCAACTTAAAATTGCAGCAGGGGCACACCAGGCCCAAAGGTGCAAGGATGCATGTGCGCGTGGGGGGGGGGGGAGGCTGGAATGATTTCTTAAAATATCACATATTCACCCTCCTCCTCCTCCTCCTCCTCTTCTTGCTTCATCTAAGTATCCAGCAAGAGAAAAGCAGTGAAGGCCAAGTGCAGCCTGGCATGTGAATACCTGACTGAAAAGGACTACATCGACCTCCTGTGGACCACTCTCTCAGAGTTCCCAGGTAGACTGCTGGGAAATTAAAGGCTCCGATTAGCCGAGTGGGAAAACTTGCACATTTGTTCAGAATCTAATTAAAACTATGTAGCTTAATTAATTCAACAAAACTGATGAATGTGATCCAGTGACACCAGCTATTCCAAGTCATTCCAGCACCCCTGCCTCCTTCTGCTCCCCTAGGAAATCCCACCCTCACCCCCAGGGGGTGGGCAGTATCACCCACTTAGGGAACTGCTGGTGTTGACCATGCTGAGCAAGTTGGACTCATGATCTGACTCAATATAAGACAAATTCCTTTGTTTCTGGATTTGTATCTCATTCTTATGGTTAAAGTCTCAGCAATTCTCTTTCTCTCTCTGTTGCTGTAAACTGCCTTGAACATGTGCCAGAGAAACACCAGTTTTTTAAAGAAAGAAAGAAGCAAGCAAGCGAGCAAGCGAGCGAGCAAGCGAGCAAGCGAGCAAGCGACCCACTAGATTTCATGCCTGTGCACTAGTCCTATGGATGTTCAGAGCACACCAACCTCAGAATTGCCTCCATGACCCATCTGAATTGGGCGCTGCACAGCAGCCAGAGAGGCAGGGAAGGCTTTGAAAATAAGTTCAGAAAAGTTGCTATCCAGAACAAACAAATCCACAAGCCCATTGCCCCAGAAGAGCTTATGTTAGTCATTTATGGCCTGAAAAAAGCAACAGCTTCCATAACTGCTGCTCTGCCTGCTTGACATGAAGGCTGTGGCCATGTACCACGGGCGAGCAGAGAGCTACTCACAAGCCTGCTTCAGCCAGTAATCTCCTCCTCCTCCTCCTCCTCCTCCAGGTGTTCTAGTGACCTTATGGGTTATTGATCGGATTGGGCGTAAGAAGACAATGGCCCTCTGCTTCTTTGTCTTTGCATTTTGCAGCCTCCTGCTCTTTCTCTGCGTTGGAAGGTGAGCAAAGTAATCCAGACCAGCTGGTGGGGGGAACCCACCCAACCCTGCAAATGCCCCACCCCCACAAGGAAGGCACTGCAAAGCACTTGGGGGGGGGGGCTGGGACATGTTCAAAGTTGTGCTACAAATGCTTTTACCTAACTGTGTGGAGGTTCTCCATACTGGTGTGAGGAGCAGGTAGTCTGCACACCTGCAAATTCTGAACTTTCAGGCAAACCCGGAGCAAAGTATTTCAGAGGTTCCACATGGGGGATACAGAAAGAGCATTATTCGTGGTAAAGGGAAGTTTGCAGACCAGTACAAAGAATTTAAATGGTAGCTTTAGTGATGCTTCTGCCCTCCACTTCCCATTTTTGGTCTTCCAAGAGACCACAGAAAAGACTAAGGATGGTCCTTAGCCTGGGTGACTATGCTCTGACTCCGCAGTCAGAGGCAGAAATGCTTCTGAATCCCAGTTGCTGGAGGGGAGAGTCCTCCTGTGCTTGGGTCCCGCTGGTGGGTTTCCCATTGGGGCACCTGGCTGGCCACTGTGAGAACAGGGTGCTGGACTGGCCGGGGCCCCTTAGGCCTGATCCAGCAGGAGACTGTTATTGTTACACACCACCCCCATCTGCACAAATGGTGCAAGATCTCAGGGTTGGAGGCATGCTTACCAGGGGCTGTGTTCCCTTTTGGGACAATGAGGCACAGCAGAGACTGCAGTGTCTTCGTGATATAACGTTTTATTTACACTGACATACAACCTGCACCTAGATGCAGTGGCGTAGCTGGGGGGCGGGAACTGGAATTATGGGGAAGGGAATTTAGGGGAATCTGAACCCCAACAAATCCATAACATCATGTTCTTATGATACAGCAGTACAATGAGTGCGTCCTGTCAAAATGTACCAGCATCTATCTTCTCAAAACAAAAACATTGTCCTTTTGTCCTTACAGGAAAGTTCTCACTGTGTTATTGTTCATTGCAAGGGCTTTTATTTCGGGAGGATTTCAAGCCGCCTACGTTTACACCCCTGAGGTAAGAAAACGAGAAGCCAAATATTCTGTGAGGAGGGGGCTTGCCCGGGACCAGGATTTGGGGCAGGCCTGAGCAAAGGAGCATCAGTAGCAAGGAGGTCTTGATGGGGTGGGGCAGGAGCATCGTGGTTGGCGTGGAAGAGCAAGGCAGAGACTGTGAAACCAAGCCCCCGTAGGGTCTCTGGGATTTCTCCATTTCCATGGAGCACATGGGAAAGAGAGGCTTGTGCTGCTGCCTCCAGAGGGCTTGCTGTGTTCGTTGTGTTGTCTCTTTCACAACAATCCCTTGCAGTTCCATGTAATTTTAGGATTGTGGGGGGCCCAGAATGCACTACAGATTCTGAGTAAACATTAGGAAAGACTTTCTGATAGTAAGAGCTGTTGGACACCTCAGGAGGTGGTGGACTCTCCTTCCGTGGAGGTTTTGAAGGAGAGGTTGGGAGACCATCTGTCAGGGATTCTTGAGCTGTGATTCCTGCATTGCAGGGGGTTGGACTAGATGACCCTTGGGGTCACTTCCAACTCTACAATTCTACAATCCTATGATTCATGAGATCCAGTAAGTACCTCCTCAGTTGGCAGCCGCCTCCACCTTTCCCGCTTGCCCAGTGGAACATGGAATGTGTGTGTGTGTGGTGATCCCAGGATCTCATGTTGTGTTTTTATTAGCATATGGGACCTGCACACCCTTCTCAGCCATTAGCACCAGCCATGAACGTCTGCTTTTGACCTGGAGGAATCCCTGCCCCCAAATCTCAAATGCTTGAGGGCAGTATGTGTTGGCCCATTGCTTGGGGGCTGCTTTCTGCATATGACCAGAAGCATCCTTTCCCTCCACTGCCCCTTATCACCTTTCTGGTGACTATTCAGAGATCCAGAGAAGTGAGGCATGTAGAATCATAGATTCATAAAGTTGGAAGAGACCCCACGGGTCATCTAGTCCAACCCCTTGCAGTGCAGGAATCTCAGCGCAAGATGTTCCCATGTGCCAATGCACGTATGAATTTCTCCTTAGGTTTACCCCACGGCCACTCGTGCTCTGGGTCTCGGGACCTGTAGCGGGGTAGCCAGAGTCGGCGCACTCATCACACCATTTATCGCTCAGGTAACAGTGTGTTAAATTCATTCCTTGATCAAGGTGGGTATTTCAGAATGTCCTGGGGTTGCTAGTTAGGGTCCTGGGATGAGGATTTTGGAGGGGAGAGAGAGCTGGGTTGTTGCTACACAGAGGCATAGAGTTTGGACATTAAATTCTACATTTGCTAGGCCTGTTTTTGCATCCTGAACCTTATTCCTAAGAATTCCAGGTCCCCTGTGTGCTAAAGGGGAACCTGTGCTACTATGTGCAGCTGCCCCCCCCCATCAAGTAAATAAATAAGAATACTTAACTAACTGACCAGTTGCATCACAGATAACTCAGTTCTGCCCCCCTAACATAAAGCCTGCCCCCCCAATTAATCCATGCCCACAGGCATTTGGGTGACCCCTGCGAGAAGATGATGCTGGGCCAGATGGGCCCTTGGCCCGAACCAGAAGCGTCTTATGCTCTTTAACATTCAGCTCATCTACTCCAACCCTTAATGGTGAACTCAGGCAACTCGTATGTGTAGAGCTCTCTGACCCTGAGAGTTGGCTCAGAGGCCCTTCTGTGTCTGCCTTTGCTGACTCACCCCCCCCCCTTCCAGGTGATGCTGGAGTCCTCTGTCTATTTGACGCTGATAGTCTACAGCGGCTGCTGCATCCTGGCTGCTCTCGCTTCTTGCTTGCTGCCCATCGAAACCAAAGGCCGCGGCCTGCAGGAGTCCACCCACAGGGAATGGGGGCAGGAGATGTTTGGGCGCGGAGTCCCACACTCAAACTCTGGGTCTCAGGGGTGATGACGCGACGCGCTGGCCCAGCCGCAAGGTCGTCCAAGGAGTTTCCACCCCTCCAGCTCTGGCACCCGAGAAGCAGAATGTCTTGTCACTGCCGTGTGTGTCCAAAAGCAAGAACGCTCCACCTGTGTCCTGGGCGCCTTTTTTCACTCGCACCCATCACTGTCCACTTGTGCAAGGAGAGGTATTAAATCTGGAGAGTGAACGTGCGGGAGAGAGTTTCGGGGGAGGAATGTGATGCAGCCGGGGAGGAAGAGAAATGGGAGCCTTTGCCAAACTGTCTGCCCCTTCGTGTGGTTGATGACAAACAAGCTTAGTTTCTTGACGCCAAGTGCTCCATACCAAGCAGGCAGATCGATGGACAGGATTTGGCTCTGCACAAATGCCCTCAATGCCAGGAAGTGGGCTTGCAGATCTGTGCCCCAGATCCCAGTGCAGCCCTCCATCAGTCTCATGCACTTGTGAATTAATCACTTGCCTTGCACTCCCATCAACATCCACGAACGACCATCAGCCTTTGAGAGCTTCTTTGCCAGAGAGGTTCTGAGTCTTAAAGAGCAGCTGGGAACTTCAGCAAATGCTGCTCTGAGAGCTCTTCTACTAACCACAAAGAAACAAAGAAACCCACCACTTTGCTTGCCCTAGAGGTGAAGTCTGCAAACAGGGCCATGCATTTGGGATGTTGTGCGCAAGCAGTCCTCATGGCAGCGCAGAAAGGGGCAGCTGAAGGACTGAAAGGATGTTCCTAAGAGGAACATTTAAGCATCTGAGGCTTTTTTGTTTAGAAACATGGCAACTTGAGGGGAGGACAGGAGAGAGTTCTATGAGATTATGGGTGGCGTGGATAAATTCAATAGCGAAAAGCTTTTCTCATAATATTTAAACTCAGGATCATCCAGAGAAACTGGGGGGCAGCAGATTCAGCACAGACAAAGGAAATTCATTCCTTCATTTAAAGACTTCGTTGATTTATGGCTTATATGGCTTCTGGCAAATTCATGGAAGAGGCTATTTGTCCTGATGACCTCATAGAACCTCCAGTTTCAGGGACAGTCTATGCCACCCAAAACAATTAGCTGGGGTGAACAAGAGCAGTGGAGAGGCTGTTGGCTTCAATGCAAGTTTGTGGGCTTCCCAGAGGCATCTGGCTGGCCCCTGTGGAACAAAGGAACGCTGGACTACACAGATCTTTCTGTTCACCCATCAGAACAGGAAGCAGAATTTCATTTTCTTGGGGTTCATTTCCCTGTCAGTAAAGCCAGTGAGAACCTGCTATTGTGATTCCAGGTGTGTATGCATTCAGAAATACATGCTGTGGCTCTCTCCGTTGGGTCCCAGCCCCTGTAACACTTTGCTGGGGCTGTTTCTGCAGTTGTCTGGTCAGTCAGAGTGATCCAAGGGTTGACGTGGAAAGTCAAGAGCCCATGCATGATGGGGATGGCGTTTGGCCTCTATGCTTAATCCCTCATGTCTTGGAATTTTGAACAATGAAAAAAGTAGGAGTCCTTGCTCTCCAGGAAAAGGGTTCCTCGGCCCAATTCATTTCATACTCCAAGATTTAGAAAACTCCCAAAATGAACGAACACATTGAATAAAACTACCCTATAAGGAGAAGCAGGTACAAATAAGAGCCCTGCTGAATTGGGCAGATGTCCATTCAGCCCAGCATCCTGCTTCTGTCAGTGGGCAGCCCATAACTGCTAGGAAGCAGGACATGAAGGCAACTGCTCTCCCTGCTGTTTCCCCTCCCTGCCTGATGTTGCAGAGGTAAATTGCCTCCAGACAAGGTGGTGCCATTTAGTTGTCATCCATAGCCATTGATAAGTGTATCCCATGTGAATTTGTAGGTGCTTATTTGCATGTGAAAAGGGCTGTTAAGGATTGCAAGGAACATCCACTGACATCAGGGTCCCTTCCAACTCTACAATTCTATGATCAGATGGACTTCAAGAGGCAGAATCCATGAAGATGGTCTGCATTTGTGCAACTGTGCTGTGCCTGTTTCTGTGTGGGTGGTTCTAATCCTACTAATGGGGTTTTTTTTAAGTCCAAGAGGACTTGTCGGATGGAAATACATTGTGCAGCTTTCCCTTTCCCTGCTGCAGCCAACCTGAAGCTCTTGACCCTCATCTGGTCCCAGAGGCCTTTTGATCTGGGGCTTCTCATTTGGGAGAGAGGTCCCCCCCAACACACATTAAAAGCTTCATAGGCTAGAGCCAGGCAGGACATATGATACCATGGTGGCTGCTGAATTCAAAATATCTGTATGACAAAACCAACCTTCTTTGAATTAGGTATGCTTGTGCTTTATTCAGTCCTATGGAAAAGTATACTGTCACAAATTTTGTTTAACAGAGATGGCCATCAACGTGGGGGTTGTTCTGTTTGAATCCATAAGATTTCGCTTGGGTAACAGAAACCAAGATTTAATTTAGTAAAAGCTCTTGACTCTTATGGAAATCTGTGTTGCTGTCTTTTCTGGAAAACTGATTCTCTATATAAAATCTGGCATTGATGCCTTAGGCCTACAAACTCCTGGAAACCATTAAAAAATAAAAAATCACCAATGTAAAAATATCACTTGGAACTGAACTTAATTGTGTGTTCAGAGTTCTGTTGGTTGTCCAGTTTGTTGATGTGCAAAGCTATTGTGGAGGAAAAGTGATTCTTTCCATACTCTGTGATGAATGGTCTTTGTGTATTGCTCAATGCTTGCTGGAATTGGGGTGGGGGGAGAACACTTGAATGTCTCTACTGCGTCATGTACAGTTTCTAAACTAGGTGTGCATTCATGTTGAAAATAAGACTTCTGTAAAACTGAAGCTTGTTGTACTCAATTTTTGTTTCTCTGTTAATGATGCAAAGTCAGATGATTTGATTCCACACTGGATATTTTATGTTGAATAAATGAATAGTTTCTACAATAGTGAGCTTTATGGGAGCTTTTGTGGCTACTCTGTGCCCAAAATGTGGGCCACCTCTCCTCCCTAGGTTTTCAGGACACACCATTCTCAAAAAGCCTATTTATGTCACCCAGCATGGATGGACTTGGACCACAAACCACCCAAGAACTGGTGGTGTAGCCTTTCCTCTCATTTACTAGCTGTTTGTCTTTTTTCCATCCCACTCAACAATGACCGGACATTTCCATCTCCTGTCCTATTAAGTGTGGGGTGTCCACAGGCCATGTGCTTTGTGGTTGACTCCCCAGGTTAATTCTCAGCATCTCTAGTTAAAATGACCTCAGGGAGCAGAGTTGGCCAAGAGCTGAGGTCTAGGGGAAGCCCTGTGAGGTTCCATTTTTAACTCCAAGGTTAAGCAGATAGCCCTGGCCTGATGTAGAGAGTAGCCTCATGAGATGATGGAACAACCTGGCAGCAAAGTTTAGGCACAACAAGGTGCTGCTTCAGGAGGACCACATTTAGGGGCTTATCCAGACATGGGCTTGTCCTGTGTCTAGAAAGCAGGGATCCAAGCAGTTTTCTGCATGTCCCGCACTTTCTAGGCACAGGTCCTCATTGTTTTGCCCTTGCCTTTCTGCTTCCCTCCAGAAAACCTGCTCTTTAGTGATAAATTGGACCAAACATCAATCCAGAGAAAGCCTAATTGATGTTTGCTCCAATTCAGTGGTAAATATCAGGTTTCATTGGGGGAAAGTGCTGGGGCGAGGGTAAGTCTGGATGAGCCCTGAGTTATTCTGCAACTAAGGCAGGCAAAGCAGGTTGTCTCAGGAGTGCATTGAAGTTTTATAGTCTGGGCTAGGTGACCACAGCGACTAAGGCCCTGCTCTCTGGTTACTGTGTCTTCCAGTTATCAGGGTGGTGCCTTTTCCTGCAACCATTGGCTTTGTCTTGGCCACAGGACTTCAAGCTGCCAGAGTATCTTTGGAGAAAGTTCCTCAGGTCTTTCCTGAGCCTCTGAGGAGTCTAGAATCCAGTCATTAGAGTCCAACGGCAGAAGTGTCTCCTCAGGGTTCAAGGGATGAGATGTGGGGCTTTGGTGCCAGCAGACCCAAATGGTAACAACTGCATGTTTATTCAAAATCTAGTTGTAACTATTTAGTTCAATTAATTCGACAAAATCCAGTAACATGAACCAGTGACACCAGCTTTTCAAAGTCTGGTAGTCATTTGCACTGCCAGTGCCCAGCTACTGCCCCCTTGCCTCTTAATGCCTCTCTGGTAATCCCACTGACCCCCAGGGGGTGGTATTGCCCAGTTTGGGACCCACTGCCATACAACATCAAAACGGCCTTGTTTTGTAACCCTCTTAAAACCCTCTTATGGTGGGTTAAATGCTCAGACAAGGCAATGTCCTGTACCCTCTCAAAATACCCATCCCTAGAGAGACCTGCTGCACATTTCCAATGTTTGGCAATGTTGAGTCTGGCTATTGCAAAGAAAAGTCTTAGCAGCTCCTTGTGAACAAGGGTGGGATTTAAGTCACTGTCAATGGCCAGGAGAGCTAATACCAGGTCTGGGGTTAGAGACTGGTTTCTTATTGCAGAAAGGTCCATGAATATAGACCACAAATAAGCTGTTAATATTTTACACTGCCACCACATATGAAGGAAGGTGCGCTTGTGACCATAGGCTCTCCAGCATATCAGTAAAGTATCTTTCAGGATGTGTGACAGTATAACAAGCATCCAATACCAGCATAGTAAAAGCTTGAGGGATGCTGCCTTTATTTTGGCAGAAATTGTCTTAATAGGTAGAGAGGATCATACCTTCAGCTTGCTTCCTTGAATAATCTTTAAGAGTATTATTTCTTTATTTCATATAATTTATATACCAATTGATTGTAAGAGGGTGGGGAGACTCCAAGAAGTTTACAAGAAGAACAAAGCAATACAAGAAAAACAAAGCAAAACAATCTATGAAAACAGTTAAAAACTAGGCTCCTTAATCCTGCAAAGGCAGATCCATCCTGCAAGTAAAAGTCAGCGAAGTGGCCTGAACTGTTGCCACGTGCTCAGAGGTTGGCATGGGGTGGCTTGGCCAACCTCTTGTCTTCTAGAATCTTCCCAAACAAATGGGCTACCTCCATGGCACAACCCCAGTGGATGGTGAGCCCAAAGCCACCATGGCCATAGTTGTGGATCACCTGCGAGAGAAGGAAAAGGCAAGACGAGAGCTACTTCACCAAGGAAAACAGCAGGAAGGAAAACATTACTTCCTACGGCAACTGAATGTCAGAGTCGATTAATGCACCATCCACGCATCAAACACACAGAGAAATGCATTTTGTTTCACTAAATTTCAGTAGGGCTAGCTTACTCGTACACAGGACTGCAGCCTTAGAGTAACACACCCCCCCCCCACAAGGATATATGAGAGTCCTAGCCTCAGCATGTGTGAGATACCATGCAAGGCCTGATCCTGTTCCACAAATCAATTCACACCATGCATACGGAAAGTTACCCACCTCTGATTGTAACATCCCATGGCGAACAGCCTGGTGTTCTAATCGGACTCTTGGCCGTACGGGACGATGACCGCTCCATTCATGGATGATTTTGGCTTTCTGGAAGCAGCAACATGCATGGTTATTCAGAGCAGGCAATTGTAAGAAAACATGGGAAGTAGGGACAGCAATCCACTTTGCCAGGGCTTATACTGAATCTTCCTGTGGTAGAAGACTGGGGTGTTGCAACTCCAGCTCAAGGTTAGGAAGCTGCAGCTCCCCTCCCCATCAGCGCCAGCCAGCCTGCCATCAAGGGCAGTGATGGCCAAACTTGGCCCTCCAGCTGTTTTGGGACCACAGTTCCCATCATCCCTGACCACTGGTCCTGTTAGCTAGGGATGATGGGAGTTGATGTCCCAAAACAGCTGGAGGGCCAGGTTCGGCCATCACTGGTCAAGGGTGATGGGAGTTGTAGTTCAGCAACATCTGGAGGGCCCCTGCGGGTCCCCCATTCCTGGGCCACAGGCTTGGGCACAGCCCTGTCTGAGATCTAGGGATGCCACCTTGGGTTGGGGAAAGTACAGGACGGGGCAGACAAAATAAAGGCAGGTGGGGGGAATGGGAGGAGCTAAAAATTACTTTACCTGGTGCAGAAATGACTTCAAAGCACTACAATTATCAAATGGAAGCTATCAGTAACTGCAAACACTCCAACAGCAATATTGAAAGGAACTCTTCCCCACCGGCTGAATTCCTGCCTGCCAGAATCATGATGAATATAGAAACCCAGCCAAAAAAGAAAAAAAGGTGGGGGGGGGGAGGAGAGAGAGATAGCAACAAATTCTGCTTCTCTTCCTCATAGAGCTTTGCTTCCAGCATCCTAACAGGGTTCACACAACCCCTCACCCCCCTGAGAGCTCCAATATGATGCTTTAATGCCTAGGGATGGACAAATTATCATTATTATTTATTAAATTTATATACCACCCTTCATCCAGGCAATTTCAGTGACAGAACCCTAAATGTGAAAAGCCCTCCTCTGCAGACTCCATGCGATCTATTCTAGAGGTGGAAATAAGCCAAGAGACCCTTAAACACACAGTGAGAGGCACAGTGAGACTGAGCTATGAGAATGTTGACCTGTGCTTTAATTTACTTTTTAACTTATTGTTGGTTTTAATTTTTTTTAATAACAGTAATAACTTTTTACTAACAATTTCATTGTTTTATTCTTTGTGGTTGCTGTTTTTTAGCAATCAAGCTGTATACAAATGTTATGAAATAGGTCTGCCGCCAGATAGGCATTTCCTGCCACTGGCTTCCATTTATACATTACTTGTCTGTGCAAACATGGTACAAACTCTTTAAGCCACCAGGAACTCTTTTAACCCAGAGCAAGAGATTTTGGGTATAATATACAGTTTGCAGCATGGGAAACCAGTGCTTTCTTCTTTAAAATAATGTTTAGGGGTGCTCTCATTTTGACTCAAGAAAATCACCATTTTATAGTTCAAATCAGGAAAAATAAATACAGTAAATGGACATACTCTTGCATCCCCCCACAAAAAAGCACTGGGAAAGACTATGGAGAGAGGA
This sequence comes from Podarcis pityusensis, assembly GCF_964106645.2. Lineage (NCBI taxonomy): Eukaryota > Metazoa > Chordata > Lepidosauria > Squamata > Lacertidae > Podarcis > Podarcis pityusensis. The sequence goes on from NC_138038.1 coordinate 1,830,823, forward strand.
TTTGAAATTTATGTGTTATACTTTAACAGAAAATTATATGAAAATGATGTATTGCTGATATTTAACCCCAAGTAAATTAGCAAAAATGTATAGGACAAGTTCAAATGTTTGTTGGAAATGTAAGGAAAAGGAAGGCACCTTTTATCATATGTGGTGGAATTGTAAAGGAATTCTGGGAAATGATATAAAATGAATTGAAAAAAAATGTTTAAAATAACTTTTGTTAAAAAAAACAGAAACCTTTTTGTTAGGAATTGTAGGTGCAGAGATACTGAAGAAACTGAAAAGACTTTATGTATGCTACAACAGCAGCAAAGATGCTTCTTACCCAGAGTTTGAAAGATGACAAGATATCTACTAGGGCGGACTGGCAGATGAAATTATTGGACTATGCAGAGAGGGCAAGATTAACCAGGGAAAATCAGAACTCAGGAGTGTCAGGGGCTGCCATCAAGGGAGGGGAGAGAGGCAGGAACGTCCAGAGAGCCTCCCCCTTTGTTGAGCAGCTGCACCTCGTCAGGGTCTGGTGAAATGGATGAAGAAAGAAGGGGGGGGGTTGCAAAGGCTCACTCAGCCTGAGATGAGCCACAACGCGGCTCCCAAGGAGTTGTTTTCGCCAGGGGAATAAACGTAAGGAAAAGAGGCGGAGAGGGGGTTTTCTCCGGGCTTTTGTGCTGGAAGGCAAACCGGAAGAAACCACTTCTGGAATCTGCTAGTGATTGAGGCAGACATGGATTTTCGACTTCTGCACTCTACATAGTTTGCACTCAATAAAACCTGTAAAAGACAGGTCAGAGTCCTGGCTGTTTGTGAGCAACCACACACATTCCTCACAAGGAGGATCAAAACTTCAACAAAGAATGGGATAAATATATATTGTACTTGAAAGACCACTGTAAACACTTGAACTCTTTGGCAGGCTTTAAATAACTCTTGCAATGATACAAGATTTTGGATACAATGGAGGATGGTAAATTAGATGCTTATAATATGCAGTTTAAAAAGTTATTTAAAGAACCCATGGAGGTGAGGAGGGAAGACTTGAGATTCGGAAGAATCTTGTGTAAATGTTAATGTCTTTGATAATATTACTTGTGTGAATGAATTTGTAAAATCAAATAAAAATTATTTCAAAAAGTAAATAAAGGAACTCCTTTAACCCAAGGGAAACTCAAAGCAGGTTGTGCTGCGCCCGGAACTTCCCCCTGTGTGCAGGGAAGGCTTGGAGAGCACGACGGCCTGCTCAGTCCCCACGCTGGTCCTGTACCTGGAGGCTAGGAAGCAGCTCACAGCACCCTTGCCAAATGCGCTGGTGGTCCTGGGGGCTGTGCTCTTGACTCCAGTTTCCCAGCTGAAATATTCCTCCCAATGTCACTGCGTTGCTCCTACAGCAGAAACAGAAAGGGAAGTGGCAGTGTGTGTGTGTGGAATCGGCCCTAAGCCAGGTTGGAAGAAATGGTGTCAAGCAAGGGTCACACAAGTGTGCTAGGCTGGCTACTGCCAAGCCACAATGGCAGTCTATTGCATTTGGTGTCAGCATCCTGCTCCTGCTCCTTTTTCCCTGTGGGAGAAGTGACGCTCTGAGTCTCCCAAGCAATGCTTGTGTGCATCACACCACGAACGTCCCAGGGCTCCAGGATGGCCAGAGGCCCCAAGGAGATGCTCTTTGGGCCTGTGATCATTTAGGCCACATCCACACCATTTAAAGTACATGGTTTCTTCCAAGGAATCCTGGGAACTGTCATTTGTATGGGGGTTGTAGCTTTGGGGGGGACGGGGACAACAACTACAGTTCGTGATTCTTTAGGGGAAGCCATGCACTTTAAATGCATGGTGTGGATGTGACCCATGATTGCTGTCCTATCTGTTACCTCTGTGTGTTGTGGGTTGGGATGGGCAACAGATCCTGAAATGGCCAAGCGAACAAGAGTTAAGAAATCACATAAAGCACAGGGGGTGGAAATGTTTCAGCCCAAAGGCCACATCACCCTCTTAGGGGCCGCATTCCAGTAGTGATTGGAGGCTGGGGTTGAGGGAGAATTTCAATTCTGTTTGCATTTAATCCTGAATGTATCAAATCTGCACTTTCTGAAACAATATGAGAACCAAAGCACAGTCATCCTTCGAAATTTGCACTTAACTGAATCTTGCAATGCAGTTCTCCAGCAAATGCTTGCAGAAATGCGTTTATTAGGTGACAGTGTGCATAGAAATGAATATATTGTGAAAATAACATGCAAAAATGCACTATATGAGGGGAAAGAGTTTGCAAAAATGTGTACATGACTCAAAACTACAGATAAAAATGTGTTTGTTAGCAGAAATCTACATGTAAAATGCTGAATAATTTTCATGAAGGGTTTTTTTAAATTGCAAAATGTGAACTGAATTTATGATTAGCAAAACCAGAAAGAGAGAGAACTGAAATGGACAGCTCCTTCTATCCCTAATGAAAAAAGTGTTAATTAGGAGAAATTTGCACATAAAAAGCTGAAGAATTTTTGTGAGGATTAAAAAAAATAAAAAAATCAGACATTGCTGCAGAAATGTGGACTACTTAATCCAAGGCTGGAAAAATTAGAAACTGAGAGGACTCGGAAGGACAGATCTGTCCATCCCCACAAAGGCAAAAGTGGGCGAGATGTGACACTTATCTTTGTACATTAGGCTACATTCCAGAAATCTCTGCACCCGGCACCTCACATGCCCCTCCCTCCCTCCAGGCAAGCAAGCAGCATTGCCCCAGTGGAAGGAGACATCCAAGCAGGTTAAAGCGCTTGAGGTGGGTGCCGTGCCAGATGGTGTGAAGTGAGGGTGCAGAGCAAGAAGGGTCCTAAGCACCAAAGAGGCCTGGAAGGCTGCACCCAGACCCTGGGCTTGAGATTCCCCAACCCTGAGCAAGCATTTATTTGGGTTCACAACACAAATGCCATTGGGCTTCCCCAACGAGGAGTCCTCCAGATGTTTTGCAGTACAACTCAGCAGCACACTGGCAGGGCCTGACGGGAGCTGGAGGAGCAAACATCTGGAAGGCATCCAATTGGGGAAGACGACATTCTCTCATAGTCAGTTATGTTTTCCTTACCCAGGTATGATGTAAGGTGTGTTATATATCTCAGTCTCAACATCATGGGTGATGATGAAATGCTTCACCCAGGGGGCCTCAACCTAGAGAGCCAAAACAAGCAGAGGCAACAGCAAGGGGGTATTTCTGCATTCACCCCAGCAGGAATCAGGTGACCTGAGGAACAAATCAAGCCCCACCTTGCCGTATAAAACTCCTGACTCTGGTGTGGATCCTCAGCTTGAGAAATGTCACGGATTTGCTGACCCATCAACCCCATCATAGCCCCACCAGGACTGCAGGTAGACAGGCAGCTTCTTCCCTTCTTGCAAGGCAGCCAAAAGAATCCTGGAAAGCCTGGCCTCACCTTGATGACTTGCCCCCGGCCCGGGCATAACTCAGGGTCAGGGTGTAGCTCCCCAGCACGAACCCCTGTGCAGTTGATGATGACGTCCACACCTTCAGCCATCAACTAAGCAAAAGACAGATTTGTGGTGTTACTGTCTCTGAAGGCAAATGGGAACTGGAATCCAAAAACATATGGAAGGCCAGAGGTTGGCCACCCTGGTTTTCTGTCCTGCTTAGCAAAAAATGGTTTGGAAAGTCCACCATATCTGCCTAAAGCAGGGCAGGAATTATTGGAGCCATACTCCAGAAATATCTAGAGAGAGGGCAGGTGGTTGGGGGTTGTGACATTAACATATGAGAGTGCTGGAGGTGAAATAGTTAAACAGGTTACCCAATCAGAACCCAGGGGGGTGGAGTCAGAGGAACTATAAAACCAGCTCTGGGAGGGGTGGAAGGTTGGGAGGTTGGTTGGAGTGGGAGTGAATTGGGATAGAGTCTGGGGGCAGGTTGAGTTAGTGTAGTGAAATAAGCTGAGTCAGGAACAGTTAGGAGCTAGGAAGACAAGTAAATATCTGAGAGGTGGTTTAGTGAGTGAGAGTAGGTAGCGGAAGTTATAGGTCTGGATAGGCACCCATGACTGTAATGGACTGATACCGTTTATGAAACCACACACGCTTGTTAAACTGCAATAAATAACAGAAGTTTATGTTCCAATGTAACCCTGACGGGACTCAGTATTGTACCAGGTAGGGCCTGGGTGGTGGCAGCGAGAAATAAAGTGGTGGCACAGGGATCAATAGACGGTGAAACATCCAGGGACCCTGTGTGATCGCCCCCGGGATGTCTGGGCTTACAGTCACACCAAGCATTCAGAGCACTAGGTTGTCACTTTAAATAATCAAGGCTTCCCCCAAGGAACTCTGGGAACTGTAGTGTGTTAAGGATGCTGAGAGTTGCTATGAAACCTCCAGAGCTATACGGTTCCCTGTGAAGAGGGATTGATTGTTAAATCGCTCTGGGAGTCATAGAATCTTAGAGTTGTAGAAATGGAAGGGACCCCAATGTTCATCTAGTCCACCCCCCTGCAATGCAGGAATCTCAGCTCAAGCATCCATGTAGCTCCGGGAGAGGAAGAGGGGCCTCTTCACACGTCTCAGTACGCTTAACAAACCACAGGTCCCATAATTCTTTGGGGGAAGCCATGTCTGTTTAAAGTGGCATCATGATGTGTGGTGTGTATTGTTGGACTACAATTCCCATCATCCCTGACCACTGGGCCATGCTGGCTGAGGCTGATGGGAGGAGTTGTAGTCCAACATTAGCTGGGACCCAAGGCTGGTCTAGTGTCTCAAAGTGGTTTCCCAACGTGGTTCCGAAGGACTCCATGGAACCCTCAGATATAACCCTTGGCACCTGCCAATGCCCCCTACCCTTCCAATGTTTATAATTTAAAGGAGGTATTGAGTGGGGAGCACAGGCGCTTCACCTGTCGGGGGGGGGGGGGGTCGCATCTGAACATTGCTGGTTTTTCTTTTGTAAAAAGGTTTTTGGTTGTGCTACCAACAGTTTCCAAAATTTCCAAATATGCCCCGAGGGCTAAAAAAAAGTTTGGGACTCCTAGTCTGGAATATCCTATCATCTTTGAACCTGTGTTGTAGACGACACATTGTCCCTTGGCAATATTGAAGAATTTCAGCTTTGTCTTTTGTAAACCTTTGTCAAAGATGCCAAAGTTCCAGAATGGCTTTTTACCACTAACTGACATATTTCTATCCAAGCGTATTTAAGAAAACTCCAGGAGAGGATTGGAATGACCACAGGAGATGCTAGGGGGAAACTACTCCAGACTGGTGGAAAGGTTTTAAGGCTGGTCCCACCTTCCAGGGTTATGGCTAATCTGAGTAAAGGGAAGCAACTGGGCCACATTAATTCAGAGAAGCATAGAAGGGCAGAGCTGGGAGGGAACCAAAGGGCCATCTAATTCTAATCCAGACCTGTGCTGTTCAATGCAAGAATCATAACTAATTTGTTTTTATATTGTGTTATTCAATAAATTAAATACAGTTCATGTAAACATATATATGGGTGGGTTATTATTATGATTTTTACAATCTTGGAGGAATTCAGAATTTATTTATTTATTGAAATTTTGTATACCACTGGACTGTGAAAAACCTCAGACCTCAAAGCTTTCTCCTTCCCCAAAATTCCTTGCTCCAGTTCTGCTCAAAATGCAGCAATATTTAAAGCCTAACAATAGACTCCCCCCACCTCTATCTAATCCTGTCTGCAGCTGGTGGAGAAGGGAAATACCTTTATCAATGCCCCTCCCAGAATACATTTAAATTCCCAACTAACCTCCTGGAAGGACTCAATTTTCCGATGAAAGAACTTGACGCTCTGCAGCTTTAATCTGTAAGACAAATGTTGCCTTGTAAACAACAGGGCGAGCCACTGCGACTGATGGCTAACATTCTGACACTTCTCCAGTTTTGGTGACATCCCTAGAAAGAGCCCAGTGAGGTCTCCACATGCTGGCTGACTGTTGGCACTGGATGCTGGGTGACTATTAGGGCAAGAGGAACCCTGAAAAGCCAGCCGGAGTAGGAGAAATGGAATGGAATGGAGTATCTTGACAGGAACCGTGGCTGGCTGGCAGCCTCTTCCAGACAAAGGGCACTTGTAGAGCACCTGCTATGCCTGTGGAAGGTTCCATGTTCCGTTCCCAAGGGCATCTCTTGGTAGGGCTGGGAGGGAACTGAAGAGCCAGTCAGTGTAGAGATAATACCGAGCTTGGCAGACCAATGGTCAAACTCTGACAAGGCACCTTCTCATGGTCAGTATGGATATTGTCAGAACAGAGAGAAGAAAGCAAATATCATACACACCTCTTTGTAAGCCAGGGTAGATATCGTTTGCCCTCCAGCATCAGAGCTGTGTTGAACCAACCATAGCTGAAACCAGGGAAATGAAAGATAAGGACATAGCAATGGGCTACCATCTGAAATACAGGGGTCCCTTCACTTATGCAGGGCTTTTGTTCCCGGGCTACATGCATACATGTGAAATCGCATAAAGTGGAGAGGGCGTTGTTGAGAGAGGCTGGAAAGCAACTCTCTCTTGGTGGACTCCATCCATCCCATCCACCTTCCTCAAGTGGCAATGCACCCTTTCGAGCGCATGTCCTGCTTGCCTTTGGTGACTGGAATGTTGAGCTGGGAGTCAGAGGGTCAGTGGCACTCTCCCTGTTAGTCTTGGAAGGTGCTGGAGGAGGTTTCTGCAAGTCTATGATTCTATAGTAGCCATCACATCCAGGGAGTGTCATTTATGCCACTGGAATTTACCTCTCCCCCTCCTCATTTTAGTCCTGCTCTAGATGGCCTCCTAGCCCACCAGAGAGGTAGTGTCAGCCTTATCTCACAAAGCAAACCATGACACCCAAAACCTAAAGGGAAGAGAGAATTGATCAATACCTGTAGCCAGGGAAGAGCTCAAGCTCTTTCTGTGTCAAGGTCCTAAATCCCAAAACGATATTCTTCCATGATGGGTCCTGCAGAGGAGAAAGTATTGTGCCAGTTATAAGGCAACTGAGGGAAGAGTCCACATGTCTAAGATGCTCTGGTCCAGTCACCTTGTTCTCTGTGAAAATTGATAATTTGTACCAAATGGCGTCATTTAACTGTGATTCATGCACCACTTCTTGAGCAAGTCATTCAAGAAATTAGAATAGATTCTACTAACGAAGAGAGATGCACCTGAGATGCATTTGGCCTCATGTTCCTACACCTATTGGTTGTGGGTTTCCCCCTTTGCTTTGCAGTGATGCAAAAATAGCCATATTGAGTGTCATGCAAATAGGCCATGGAAAGCAATCTCCCATTATCTATGGGATATGCAATACTCCAAAACTCCTTCTACAAGGAAGACCAAACATCCTTTGAAATAATTGCTCTTATTTAACATCAGTTACTTACCGGAACTGGCTGTGTAAAGAGATTGTATCCAGAGAGCAGAAACAACCCCATCTCCTCAGCTTCTGGTGAATTAATGTGTTGAAGAAGATAATCAAAAGTCTCTTTATTCCAGAGTCTGTCATATTAAATAATACAGTCAGACAATTACACACTCTAGGATTGTACTGTAAATTTTCCTGCAACTTGATGGTCTACCAGAAAACAGAATGGATGAGTCTCCCGATGCAATGCCTCTCCCAAGACAAATATGCCAATACAATGCCTTTCCTGTAATGGTGGATTGTTTATTGTGCCAGGAATTAGTCCAACCCACCCCCACCAAAGCTGGCATGCTTCCCCTCTCCTCCCCTTCTCCAGTATGTCTGCAAGGAGGAGTTGGGAAGTATTTGCTTTTGATTTCAACTACCCACAGTTTAGCATCACATTCAGACTCTAAACTGTGGTTAACCTTAGCTACAGTACCATGTGTTTCAACCAAATTCATAAAACAGTTTGATTAGCCACAGTTCTTTGTTTTTGGACAACGTTGACATAGCCATGGTTAATCCAAAATGGCTTCCAGTCTGCTTCTCACAGATGCACTGGGAAAGGAAGGGAAACACATGGATCTGGGAAGAGGCCAGGCTCCTTCCCTTCATTTTCTTCCCTTTTTCTCCTCTTCCATTTGGGATCCCAAAGGCGTGTATGTGTGGGTTCCAGGCCTCCACCTATCCAGGCACTGACCCAACCCAGCTCTGCTTATGAGTCATCCATGGGAAACAATGACCCACTGAAACGCTTCCAACTCCCTTCAAAATGGCTGACTGCCTTCAGCTTGAAGCATACTTCTGCTGCCTGCCTGTCTAGGCCTTCACAGAAAGAAGGCCTCACCAACCTCTCCACTGCTCTTATCCTTGGGAAGTTTTTCTGAATATTTAGTTCAGATTTGCCTCTCTGCAGTTTAGTCCTCACTGAAGAGCCACACAGGCAGAGCAGGGAGACTGAACCAACAAGGCTCAGTGTAAGGATGAGCTACTCAGATGAAAACATAAAGAGATGTAATTCCTCAAGTATCAGGGAATCCAAAGCTTTTAGTCTTATGTTTGTTTGTTTTTATAAATAAATTGATTTTTATGGAATTTTTCTCAGACAAATAAAAAATATATAATGGCAAACACAACCTGCTTAACAAAACTTGGCATAACAAAACTTGTGCACCTGTCACTGATGGTGTACAGAAAAAAATGTAAAGCAATCAGAGAGCACTATATTAAGTAAGGTGTAGAAACAGCAGTCTGGAAGGCCAAAGGAAGTAATTTATACATTTTTAAGCTAAAGGCCAAATATGTTTAGATATAATAATCATATTATTTATACCCCGCCTATCTGGCTGGATTTCCCCAGCCACACTGCGCTGGGGAAATCCAACCGAATATTAAAAACAATACAGCATCAGACATTAAAAATGTCCCTAAACAGGACTGCCTTCAAATGTCTTTTAAAAGTAGGATAGTTGCTTATTGCCTTGACATCTGCTGGGAGGACGTTCCACAGGGCAGGCGCCACTACCGAGAAGGCCCTCTGCCTGGTTCCCTGTAAGCTCACTTCTCGCAGGTTGTCACAGAACAAATTCAACTAACCAAAACCAACCAACTGAGAACGATGTTTTGTCAAATGCCCCTCTAAGTTGTCTGTTATGTCCCGTGACATTTTCTACCACTGCCAAGTGCCAACCCTGACTCCACTGTCCTGTAGAGTGAAAGGGGTCTTACGTTTCTTGAGTGTTTCCCTTGTCGTAGAGATATGGCTGCCAAAGACCCGCTGCCCCGTCGCTGGTGGTGTGAGGCGTAAACTGGTCGGCATAGATCTCTATTTCCAGGGGCTGATCTGCTGAGTGGTATCGGTCACGGATGCAGAGGGCTGTGGACAGTCCAATGATGCCGGCTCCAATCACAGCAACACGCATGGTGGGGGGCTTAAATTCTCTCCTGGGGGAAGAAAATGGCTACAGCTTTGTGCACCTGGCATTAAATCCCAACAAACATAGCAGAACTCATTCCTGGGTGGCCATACCTAGGCTTGGTAACTCTATTTGCATCCCCTCCAACATTCCTCAGATTAAAATAAGGACTTTTCTCACTTCCTTGCCCCTCCTTGACCTCCCCATTTTTTTGTCCGCCACTACAGAGCATTTCCTATCAGAAGAAGGGCAAGTGCTGCCACTACTACACCAACAAGACAAAGCACACACACCATCCCCCATCCCAGGAAAACTCCTTAATCCCAATTTTATTTTATTCTTTGGTAGATTTACCAAAAAGCTCAACAACTTTTGGGGTGTCCTGGTTCTTCCTTTTTGAAATATGGCAACCCTAGGATTGGAAGGTACAAAAGCATGCAGGCTGGTGAGTTTCTAGGTCAGTGTGCCACACTCCAGCCGGGAGAGCCTGGCACACCCTCCAGATGCCGCTCCTTCTGCTTAGGGGCTAACAATAGATCCCTCTGTGCACAGGAATGCCGGCATGAAAGGGCTGCTTCCCAGTTCTCAAAACTCTGCACCCACTGGCCAGAGAACTTGGCTTCCCTTGTGGCAGAGTCTTGAATGGCTATTCTGTCAGCACAGCCCTTTCTTTCAGAGAAAGACAGCAGAAAGAAACCCTGCAAGTGGCAGAAAAGCTTATTGCCAGAATAACAAAAGGTGAGGGTATTTTTGGGGGGGGGGGACTGTGCTAGCTTAAAAAAAAGAATTTGCTTTCTTCCATAAGAACAGAAGAGGCTGCTGGATCAGGCCAATGGCCCATCTGGTCCAGCCTCCTGTCCTCACAGTGGCCAAGCAGATGCCCCCAGGGGAAGCCAGCAGGCAGGAGCCAAGCACAGGACCACTCTCCCCTCCTGCACTTGCCAGCAACTGGGATTCAGGAAAATTGCTGCCTCCCTCCAAGTGAGGTGGCAGAGCACAGCAGCCTTATTCTCCACGAACCATCAAACGTGAATATTCTTGGTAATGCTGGAGTTTGATACAAACAGAAAATGTGTTGCTCTCTTTTGAAAGATAGACTGGACGGTAGTTTATAATGGACTGCTGCAAACAAACAAACCAGCCAGGGACTGTCCCAGGGACTGGTCAAATGAAGCCTTTTTCCCTATGAGGAAAGGTTGCAGCTTTGGGGACTGTGAGTAAAGATGAGTAAGGGGAAACATGATAAAAAGTGTTTAAAATCATGCAGAGCTTAAAGACAGTAGATGGAGACCCCCCCCCCCCATAACACTAGAACCTGTGGACATCCAGTGAAGCTGAATTCAGGAGATGTCTAACAAGGATTTCTTCATGCAGCACAGAGCTAAACTGTGGAGCACCTTCCCACAGGGATGGCCACCAACTGAGATGGCTTTAAAAGGGGACTGGAAATTTGTGGAGGAGGAAAGGGCTATCCGTGGCTACTAGCCACATGGCTCTGCTCTGCTTCCTCACCTGAAGGATCTTGCTGGTGGGCTTCCAGTTGGCAACTGCTTCAGCACTGTGGGAACAGGAGGCTGGGCTCAATGGGTCACTGGCCTGATCCAGCAGGCTCTTATGATTTATACAGGGCACCAGGCTGGGGAGAAAGGCCCACATGTAAATTAATGCACATGAACTGTAAGGCATCCGTCCAGAACACAGCCTGCCCATCCCCCACCCCCGCAGCTGCCAAGGTGTATTTTGAACTGCTGACAACACACTGAGAAACAAGAATGGATTTTCTAGTAGATCTTTAACTCAAAGAGCACACACAGTGGAATGTGCACCCATGGGAAGCTGCTGCCAGTCAGTGTAGACAATACTGAGTTAGGTGAACTAATGGTCTGACTTGGGATAAGGCAGCTTCCTGCATTCACCTTTGTGGGTTTGTTTGTTTTTTAAAGTTAACAGAGAACCTCTTTAGTGCTGAGTACATGAGCACAGCATGCAACAAACAACAGCCTTCTTTAATGTGTGATGTAGGGGATGGGTGTTGAAATATACTCAGAGTCGCAAAGTGATTTCATGCTCTTTATTCAGCTCATAGTGGTGAGGAGGAATGAATAAATGTCCCCTCACAGTATCTGCTTTATATACATTATTTACACAATGGGCTGCACATGATTGGCTAATTCTGGAATTCTACTGTAAGCCAATCAGGTTGTGGATTCACTTCTATCTGGGGCAGGATTGGGTGGTTCCTGCCAACCAATCATACTGCTGCATTGTTCTAGGACCAATCAGACTGCTGCATTCTGAATCCTATTGTTCTAGGACCAATCAGACTGCTGCCTTTTGGATCCTATTGTTCTAGGACCAATCAGACTGCTACAGTTTGGATCCTATTCAACTCCGTACATAACACCCCTCCCCTCTAAGTTCCAGTCCTGCCCGGGAGGTCGCATTCATAGTCCTCAAGGTATGCCGGCGGCCTACGTGTGCGTTGTGGCCTGGGGTGTTCCCTGGTCCGGGCTCCGGGTTCTGGCTCGTGTTCCAAGGATGCTGGCTGTGATGCGACTGTTTGGTCTGGTGCAACCGGCTCGCTCAGTCGTGGTTCTGGTTCCGGTGTCCTTTCGGCCTCACGGGTCCTCTCTGTATTTACTGATTCTGCCTCTCCTGCTGGCCCCTCCTGCTCTATGGGCCTCACTGCCCCGCTGTTCCCTTGGGACTCCTCTGACCTGTCCTCCTCCTGGTTTTCTCCCGGGAATCGTCGCCGTATCTGGTCGCAGTGGCGGCGCCAGCATTGCCCCCCATCCGTTAGCACCTCGTACGACACGGGGCCAGTGACCCTGGTGATTGTGGCGGGTACCCATGCTGGGCCTGCCCCAAAATTCTTTGCGTACACTGGGTCCTGGGCCTCGAAGGTCCGGGGGTTCCTGCCTTCCCCCACCACTACCTCATCCTGAGCTCTATCGGGGTGAAGGCGGTCCAATCTGATTGCAAGGCGCCGACCCATTAGTAGTTCAGCGGGGCTCCGGCCAGTCGTTGAGCTGGGGGTGCTGTGCTGTGCTAGAAGGAATGTGGCAAGGCGGTACTCCCAGTCCCCTTGCGTCATGCGGCGAAGGGTGTCCTTGGTGGTCCGCACCATGCGTTCTGCTTGGCCATTGGTGGCAGGGTGGAACGGCGCCGAACGGATGTGGCGGATGGCGTTCTGCGCTGTGAAGGTTTGGAATTCTCCTGACGTAAATGCAGTCCCGTTGTCTGAGACGAGAGTGTCAGGGAGCCCGTGGGTTGCAAACAGCCTGCGTAGTACCCGGATGGCTGCGGACGTGGAAGTGGACGGTACCAGTGCGACTTCCAGCCATTTGGTGTAGGAGTCCACCACTATGAAGAATGTTTTCCCCTGAAAGGGGCCAGCGAAATCCACATGCAGGCGTGACCATGGTGCTCGGGCGGACTCCCAGGACTGGACTGGGGCCCTTGGGGGATCTGGGCGGGATTCTTGGCAGGCCTGGCAGTGTTTGACCCAGGCCTCTATCTCTCCATCGATCCCCGGCCACCACACATAACTCCTGGCAAGGGCCTTCATTCTTACTACCCCTGGATGTGTCTCGTGTAGGGCTGTGAGGACCCTTTTGCAGAGGGGCTGGGGAACAACGACTCTGCTTCCCCATAACAGGCACCCCTTGTGGGCCGACAGTTCATGTTTGCGGGTTGTGTAGCCGGCGAATTCTGGCCCGGGGCTGCTGCTGGGCCATCCCCTCCACACCCAGTCCAGGACCCGGGAGATGACCCTATCTTTCTTGGAATGGTGTGCAACTTCTTGTGCCTGAATGGGGCGGTCGGGAAGCAGCTCCAGGCTCATAACCTCTTGTGCAGGTGCTGGGTCAGGGCCTGTTTCCGGTAGTGGTAGCCTGCTGAGGGCGTCCGCATGGCCCATCGCCTTCCCAGGTCGGTGAATCAGTGCATACTGGTAGCTGGCAAGGAAAATTGACCACCTGAGGACGCGAGGAGACAGCACTTGGGGGGTCTGCTTTTCGGGGGCAAACAAGCCAAGCAACGGCTTGTGGTCAGTCACCACGGTGAAGGGCCGCCCGTACAAGAAATCATGGAATTTTTTTACTCCCTTTACGATTGCCAGACCCTCCTTGTCGATTTGCGAGTAGTTCCGCTCGGTTGTGTTGAGTGTCTGGGAAAAGTACGCCACCGGTACCTCTCTTCCATCCGGGAGTTGGTGCCCCAGGACAGCTCCAATGCCATAGGGTGAGGCGTCGCATGCTAGCACCACCGGCAGCCTCTCGTCGAAGTGTGCCAAGACCGAGTTTGAGACAAGCAAGTCCTTGACTGCCTGGAATGCGGCCTCCTGGCGCTGGCCCCACACCCAAGGGGCCCGCTTGTCCAGGAGTCTGTGTAGGGGCTCCGCTACCGCCGCCTTGTGGGGAAGGAAGGAATGGTAAAAGTTCAATAGTCCCAAGAAGGCCTGAAGTTCAGTCTTGCTCTTGGGCGCTGGGGCATCACAAATGGCCCGTACCTTGTCCCCAGTCGGGTGGACCCCTTCTGCGTCCACCATAAATCCCAGAAAGTCCACCTGAGGCACTCCTAGTAGACATTTTTCCCGCTTCACCTTGAGACCCGCCGTCTGGAAACGGTGCAGAACGGTGCGGAGGCGGTCCTCAAACTCCTCTGGTGTGGGGCCGGCAATCAACACATCATCGAAGAAGGGGGTGACGCCAGGAATCCCTTTAAGGAGAGAGTCCATTATATTCTGGAATATGCCTGGTGCCACGCTGACACCGAATTGCAGCCGCTTTACCCTGAACGCTCCTCTGTGCGTCACAATCGTCTGTGCCTCTGCTGTGGCCTCATCTACTGGCAGCTGTTGATATGCTTGGGCCAAGTCCAGCTTGCCAAAAATTTTCGACCCAGCCAGGGTGGCAAGGACATGGCTGACCACTGGCACTGGGTATGCGTGGGCCGTGAGGGCCTTGTTTATGGTACATTTGTAGTCTGCGCAGATGCGGACCGAACCATTAGGCTTGACGGGTGTGACGATTGGGGTTTCCCAGGGAGCATTAGGCACCGGCTCCAGCACTCCTTGCTCTACGAGTCGGTCCAATTCCTCGTCTATACGGGGTTTCAAGGCGAACGGGACCCGGCGGGCCTTGAGCCTGACCGGTCGTACTGCGGGGTCAAGCTGTAGCGCAATGGGGGGGCCCGTATACTGTCCCAATTTCCCATCGAAAACCCCTGGAAATTCCTTGCATATGGCGTCCACGTCCACTTGTAAGCTAGTGTGGTTCACCCCGGTGACAGCTAGCCCCAGTGGTCCAAACCATGCCAATCCCAGTAAGCTAATGTAGGGGCCCTTGACCACAAGCAAGTCCAGTTGCCGCGTCCGCCCTCGGTATTGCACCCTGAAGGTCCCCACCCCCATTGTGGGGACCTTACGTTTCTGGAAGTCCCGGAGGGTGAATGGGGCCGGCCTGAGTTTGGGACCCCCAGTGGGACACAGTTTCCTTAAGGTCCTTGCCGAGATTATGGATAGAGTTGAACCCGTGTCAAGCTCCATGCGGCATGGGGCCCCCTCTATCTGTACCTCTACATAAATTTTCTCTACGTTGGGGTGGGGCAACTGGTATACCTGGAAGTCCGTGAGCTCCGTCGAGTTGCCTTGGTGCGTTGGGCCCCGGGACCTGGGGCTCTTGGATTGGTCATCTGATGCCTGGTGTCGGGTGGGCCGAGCCCGACACACCCGGGCGATGTGTCCCGATTTTCTGCACTGCCTGCACTCTGCGTTGCGGAAACGGCAGGTCCTCCTCTCGTGACTCTCCCCGCAGCTTGCGCAGTTCCCTCCTTCTCGTCGAGGCAGCTGTGGTCTGTGCGCTGCTTGAGTGCGCTGCTGTACTCGGTGCACCTCCTCCCTGTCGGATCCTGAGTCGTCGGTGAGGTCTTCATGGTGGACCCTCGGTTGGGATGGCAGGCTCGGCCGTGCCTCTTGGGTCGACCTCTCGGCAGCTTCTGTTGCCAGGGCCTCCTCCAGAGCGACCTGGAACGTTAGGTCCTTCTTAGCGTAGAGGCGTCGTTGCAGCTTCTCATCCTTCAGGCCACCGACGAGGCGGTCACGAAGCATGTTCTCCAGCTCTGAGAAGTTGCAGAACCGGGCGGCTTGGCGGAGAGAGGTCACAAACCCAGTTATGGTTTCCCCAGGGGCTTGCCGCTTTGCGTAGAAGGCATTTCGACGAGCCACCACTGAGGGCTGCGGCGAAAAGTGCCCCTTCAGCTGTTCCATTATTGTTTTGTATGGAACAGTAGCGACGTCTTCAGGCGCAAGGAGAGCCCGGGCGATTTCAAACGTCTCCTCTCCGCAGACGCTGAAGAATATCGCCCTCTTCTTGGCGTCTTCTTCGTCGGTGACCCCTTTGGCTTCTAGGAGGAAGGTGAAACGGGAGGCGTACGCTTCCCAGTCTCCAGATGCTGGGTTGAATGGCGAGAAGCTGCTGTTGGCTGCCATTCTGAGTTCCTTGTGCCCCGGAGCTGAAGCCTGGATACACGGTGCGAGGCAGCGGTGCGGCAGTTGGCGGTGCTGCGGTGCTGTGTGTGGCAGTCAGCTCAGCGGGATCCCACCTTCGTCGCCAGTGAAATATACTCAGAGTCGCAAAGTGATTTCATGCTCTTTATTCAGCTCATAGTGGTGAGGAGGAATGAATAAATGTCCCCTCACAGTATCTGCTTTATATACATTATTTACACAATGGGCTGCACATGATTGGCTAATTCTGGAATTCTACTGTAAGCCAATCAGGTTGTGGATTCACTTCTATCTGGGGCAGGATTGGGTGGTTCCTGCCAACCAATCATACTGCTGCATTGTTCTAGGACCAATCAGACTGCTGCATTCTGAATCCTATTGTTCTAGGACCAATCAGACTGCTGCCTTTTGGATCCTATTGTTCTAGGACCAATCAGACTGCTACAGTTTGGATCCTATTCAACTCCGTACATAACAGGTGTCCAGGCAGTTTCGTTTGGAATGAAGCAATATGAGGAGACAGCCTAGGGAGGCAGGATCCACAGGGGCAGCAGTTCCTGCCTCCAGGGTATGCACTGCCTGCCGCTGCTGCCACCACAGTTGCTGCATGCTCCTTGGAGGTCAGATCCACCGCCTGCTTTACAGCTCCCAGGGTGAATAGGAGGTGCTGCTGGCCTCCCACCCCTAGGGAGAAAATGGTGGGGGGCTGCCCTCTGGCATCTCCTGGGCTCTGCATCTGCCCTGCATGATTCATAGCTCTCCCCCCCCCCCCAGACCTTGATTCCCAGTTCAACCATTGGGT
Organism: Podarcis pityusensis; assembly: GCF_964106645.2. Classification (NCBI taxonomy): domain Eukaryota; kingdom Metazoa; phylum Chordata; class Lepidosauria; order Squamata; family Lacertidae; genus Podarcis; species Podarcis pityusensis. Next base: position 1,847,458 of record NC_138038.1, read on the forward strand.
GAGGTTGATTAGAATGCCCCCCATCCCCGTTTCCAGTGCAGATCTTCACGTACCCTTTTCCCTGGCAGCAGGGAGGTGCCATTTTGTGCTTCAACTCAGGTGCCAAAATGTCTTGGACTGACCTTGGGTGAAACTATGGGTATTTCAAGTGTTTCCTCATTTTAATCACTGAAATGCTGAGGTTATGCTGGCATTATCAACCAGATTTCCTCTGTCTTCCAAGAGTTTAGGGGAAACTAGCTTGCCATACACCATCATGTCTTGCTTGACAACTGCAAAGACTCAGAAGCAGGGACTTCTAAAATTATTCACAATGGAAGCTGCAATTCTGAAAACTTAACATGTCAGAAGCCACATTTCACCAATTTGCAAAACAGCAGCAGCCCAGGAGATAACTGAATACGGAAAGCCCAGCCTGTTTTCAGTTCCTTTCAAGCCAGTTCTTTGCCAATTCCTACTGCTTTCAAGCCAATCCCCTCGAAGGGCAGAATTCAGAAACAATGAAAGAAAGCAATGTTTTCTGCAAGCACACACAACCACCAGGCAGGCACATTTGTTTTTAGCAAGTCAAAAGAAAGAAAATAAATAAATGTTACCCTCTTGCTGACAAAATACACTTTCCAGAAATGCTTTTTCACTCAACCATGGCCCCAAGTTGTAGGCAGGCAGGCAGTCTCCAGACTGGATCCTGAGAACGACTTGCAAGGTGACTAGTCACAAACCTTATGTATTTCAGGAGCTTGGAAAGAGGGGTCAAAGTTCCCTGTAGAATGAACATGGGGGAGAATGAGGTGGAGTTTAACCTTCTGTGCTGCCAAAGCTGAAGAGTTGGCATTTTCCCGAGAGAACTCCCTGTTTCAAACTGGGACTCTGTGTCCGGCCTTGACAAGGTTCCATGACCTGCTTTCAGGAAGTGGGAAGAGCTGGCTGTCAGCTGAAGGGGAAGCAGATGCCGTGGTCTAAAGTGACAGGAGCAAGTTCCAAAGCAGTAGTAACAGACATGATAGCAGCTCGAGAATAGATTCTGTATGGATTTCCAAAGAATTGGAAACAAGTCAAAAAAATTGAAATCAATCCCAGAACCTTTTCAGACCATAATTCCCTGATTATGGAACTACAAAAAGAAAGCAAAATCTCTTTTAGATGGAGATTAAATGATGATTTATTAGATGATCAAAAAATTGTTGAAAAAGCCAAAAAGACCTTGACGGATTATTTTGAAATAAACAGTCAAGGGCAAACAAAGTTACAGATGGTCTGGGAGGCAAGCAAGGCTGTAATGAGAGGACTCTTTATACAACAAAACCCATTTAAAAGGAAATTGAGAGAGAAAAAGAAAAAAGAAATATTAGAGGAAATTATGAAAAAGGAGAAACAGCTGCCAAACAAGGCAAATAAAGAAGCGGTAAAACAGGCAATCAAAACATTACAAACCCAATATTCAATGATTATAAATGAGGAAATTAGCTGGAAAATAAAAAGAGCAAAACAAAAATAATTTGAGCATGCAAATAAACCGGGGAAGCTGTTAGTCTGGCAGTTGAAAAAAGGTGAACAAAGGAACTCCATAAATAAAATTAACATAAATGGCAGAATTACAGACAAGCTGAAGGAAATATGAGAAGGATTTGTTAAATATTTTTCTGAGCTGTATAGACAAGGGAAAGAAAAAAACATTTAAAATAGAAGAGTACATCAGAAATAGCAATATGCCATATTTAAAAGAAGAACAAAAGAACATTCTTAACTCCCAGATAACAATGAAAGAATTACTTGAGGCAATAAAAAGCTCTAAAAATGGCAAGTCTCCAGGTCCGGATGGCTTTACGGCAAAATATTACAAGAAATTAAATGAACAATTAGCGAACCCATTGAAAGATGTTATGAATGAAATATTGAACATAGGAGAAATCCCACAAACATGGAAACAGGCCTATATAAGAGTAATTCCAAAACAAGACGCAGATTTGCTTCAAATTAAAAACTATAGGTCTATCTCCTTGTTAAATAATGATTACAAATTGTTTGCAAATATCCTAGGCAATAGATTGAAAAAAACTAAATGAATATATACATCAAGATCAAGCCGGGTTTTTACCAGGAAGACAAATGAAGAAGAATATAAGGAATATTTTGAATATAATAGAATATTTGGAGGTTAAAAATGAAAAGAAAGCGGCAATGATGTTTATAGATGCTGAAAAAGCCTTTGATAATGTTTCTTGGAAGTTCATGATAAAGCTGTTAGAACAAATCAGAAGTGGTTCTGAGTTTTTAAAAGGAATAGCAGCAATCTATTCAGAAGAAAAAGTCAAATTAATTATAAATCAGGTGATAACAGATGATTGTAAGATCCAAAAAGGAATGAGACAAGGATGCCCATTATCACCATTATTGTTTATTCTGGTCTTGGAAGTACTTGCCAAAAACATAAGAGCGGATAAAGAGATCACAGGTGTAAAAACTGGGAAAAGTGAATTCAAGTTAAAAGTGTATGCAGATGACCTAGTGATAACAGTGGAAGAACCTAAAACTTCACTCGCTAAAGTAATAGAAAAAAATCAGAAATTTGGGGAAGTGACAGGATTTAAGCTAAATAGGAATAAAAGTAAATTATTAGTTAAAAACATGAAGGAAGAAGAAAGAACCGAGTTAGAACAAAACATTGAGATTGAAGTCCATAAAAAGCTTAAAAATTTAGGGATTTGTTTAACATCAAGAAATATAAACCTATTTAAAAATAACTATGAAAAAATTGGCTTGAGGTAAAAAGAAATTTAGAAATATGGAGTAGAAGGAATCTCTCATTGTTAGGAAAAATATCGGCGATTAAAATGAATGTGTTGCCAAAAATGCTATTTCTTTTTCAAGCAATACAGGCCTCCTGAAAGATGAATGTTCTAAAAAATGGCAGAAAGAGATATCAAAATTTATCTGGGGGGGCAAAAGGCCAAGGATAAATCATAAAATACTTACAGATGTAAAAGACAGAGATGGGTTTGCCCTCCCAGACCTTAAATTGTATTATGAATCTGCTTGTTTGGTATGGATCAGGGATTGGATGAGATTGGATAAGCAAGAGGCATTAGAACTAGAAGGACATGACAACAGATTCGGCTGGCACGCATACTTATGGTACGGGAAAGGGAAGGTTCATAGAAGTTTTTACAACCATATAATTAGGAAATCACTAATGAGAGTATGGGAGAGATACAAAGACTTGTTGGAACAAAAGACCCTGTGGTGGCTTTCACCACATGAAGCATTACTGCTCAAGCCACTTGGAAAGAAAGGAAAATGGCTCACATATGTTGATTTATTAAAGGACCATGATGGAAAATGGAAATTAAGAGATTACGATGAGATCAAAGACCACTTTCAGAGTTGGTTGCATTATCGACAACTATATGAAACACATAAAGAAGACAGCAAGAAAGGATTCAGTTACACAAGATCTAGGTTTCAAACGGAAGTGATTGAAGGGAAAGTGAAACTACTGAAGGCCGCATATAGCATATTATTAGAATGGGAGACGAAAGATGAAGAGGTAGAATCAGTTATGATTAAATGGGCAAAAGATGTAGGTCACAACATTATGATGGAAGATTTGGGAAAATTATGGAAAACTGATTTTAAATTTACAGATTGTTCCCTACTGAAGGAGAATTACATGAAGATGATGTACAGATGGTACACGACACCAGTGCAATTAGGGAAAATGTACAAAACTAGTTCAAATATATGTTGGAAGTGTAAGGAAAAGGAAGGGACAATTTATCATATGTGGTGCGATTGTAATGTAATTAAAAAAAATTGGGAAATGATATACAACGAATTGAAGAAAATGCTCCATTTAACATTTGTTTAAAAACCTGAAGCATTTTTGTTAGGGATTGTAGGGAAAAATCTGCCAAAAAAGCTGAAAAACATCTTCAGGCCCACAACGGCCACGAGAGTTCTAATAGCACAAGGATGGAAGACTGAAGAAACCCCAACTAAAGAATCATGGCAAGAAAAATTGATGGACTATGCAGAACAGGCAAAACTGACATACAAGCTACGGGACAAGGATAACTGTGACTTTAAAGATGAATGGGAACCCTTTACAAAGTATTTGAAGACGCAACAAAGCAAACTGGACTCCTTGGCTGGCTTTGAATAAACATTCACAAACTTTTTTATTGATGATAATCCGCTAAATAGTTTGAGGATCTATACAGCTTTGTAACATGCCGAAAATAGCATTCTCAAAGAAACCAAAGACTGGAACTGAGGGAAGCTGGGTGAGGTGGGGTGGGGGGTTTTGTGTGGGAGGGTGGGGGGAGGGAGGAAAAATGGGGGGGGGGAATAAGGATGATATGTTTCTGGATAATATGTTTTGTTTTAATTTTGAATTAAAAAAAGTTTTAAAAAACAAAAGAAAAAAACAAAACAAAACAAAAACAAAGCAGTAGTAACAGAACAAGGGCAGACTCCAGGCAGCATCCTTCCACCCAAGACAGGCTGAGGTGCAAGTTCTGGGGTCACAGCTATATAGGGCTTGTGTGCTCAGACTGGCCTATTGATCAACCTGATGGCTGGGGATGGAGTAAATTGCACTCCCAGTGCTGTCAAAATCAGTGGGGTCCTGTGAGGCTGGGGGGAATTTACCACTCCTGATTTAGAGGTATAGCTTATTCCATTCCACTGTGTAGATGACAAATAAACATGGTCAGAGCAATCCAGGGTGAAAATCTCATCAGATAATATTTCCCACCTTGACTTTTTTTATTCAGTTCAGATTCAAAAAAATTATCACCTGGGATATGGTGTCCAGTTCTCGGTGCCACAATTTAAGAAGGATATTGACCAGCTGGAGCATGTGCAAAGGAGGTGACCAAGATAAAGGGACCCCTGACCATTAGGTCCAGTTGCGGGCGACTCTGGGGTTGCGGCGCTCATCTCGCTTTATTGGCTGAGCAGTGTACAGCTTCCGGGTCATGTGGCCAGCATGACTAAGCCACTTCTGGTGAACCAGAGCAGCCCACGGAAACGCTGTTTACCTTCCCGCCAGAGCGGTACCTATTTAACTACTTGCACTTTGACGTGCTTTCGAACTGCTAGGTTGGCAGGAACAGGAACCGAGCAACGGGAGCTCACCCCATCGTGGGGATTCGAACCGCCGACCTTCTGATCGGCATGTCCTAGGCTCTGTGGTTTAACCCACAGCGCCACCCATGTCCATAGATACCATAGAGTATTTTAAATCCACACATACAAAGAAAAAATAACCTTACATAAATTTACAGTTAAATATTAAATTACTCTTTCCACATATTTTCTAACTAAACTAAGATAAAATAAGATAAAATAAAGTAAAATTATCATCATTTCCCAATGTAATTAACGTTTGTAATATTGAATGTACTAATTATTAGCTTCCTCTTAATATATTTTCTAATAATTTCTTACAACATGTTGTACCATTTTTCCTTATTTCTTAATATTTACTTTACACAAGGGTCACAAGGGTTGAACGCTGCCATAGATGTTATATCACTGTTACATTTTTGTAAATATCTCTTGAACATATCCCATGACTTCATTTCCAGAGTTGCGTTTTCGCCTGATCCGCCGGCTTCCACCGCTCCCCCCCCCCACTCCTGGCGCCCTTCGGCACTGGGGCAAGGATGGGAGTTTTGGTGCCACTGTTCACGGATTGCAGGACCTCTCGACACCTCAGACAACCCTCTGAGGGTTTTTTTTTGGGGGGGTGTGCTTCATATTAGCACTGCCCCCTGACGCTCTGTGAAGTCGGGTCTGACAGAGCTGTCAGACTCGCCGTCTGTTCGCCATAGTGCGGCTATCCGGAAGTCAATTTCTCAGTACCCTTTGATACCTTTGACCATGGTATTCTCCTGGACTGATTTAGGGGATACGTATTATAAATAAGGTACTGTATTACAGTGATTCAGTTTGTATCTCCAGGGACATGTCCAGAAAGTAGCAGTGGGTGAGTGTTCCTGAGCCCCCTGGCAGTTGTACAGGCTACTGTTCTCTCCCCAGTGCTCTGTAACATCTACAATGGTACCTCGGGTTACATACGCCTCAGGTTACATACGCTTCAGGTTACAGACTCAGCTAACCCAGAAATAGTACCTCGGGTTAAGAACTTTGCTTCAGGATAAGAACAGAAATCGTGTGGCGGCAGTGGGAGGCCCCATTAGCTAAAGTGGTGCGAATTAAATACTTAACTTGAGGTACCACTGTATATGAAGCCTTTGAGAGCAGTCATCAGGAGTTTTGGAGCAATGTGTCACCAGGATGCTGATGACACACAGCTTTAACTTGTTTGTAACATCTGAATCAGGAGAGGCTGCCAAAGCTCTGGACCGTTGTCTACATGCAGTGAGGGCCAATCAACTGTGCTTGAATCCTGGGAAGACAGAGGCTCTTTGGGTGGACGGTTCCCATGTTTGGGAAAATGGGAAGCTGCCTGTTCTGGATGGGGCTGCACTCCTTCTGAGGGAGCAAGTGCATAGCTGGAGTGGGGGTGATGACCCCAGGATACATCTTGGTCACTAGGGGCCCAAGTGTCATTTGTGGCTAGCAGTGCTTTTCATCAGCTTTGTCTGGTTCGCAAGCTATGGCTGTTCCTGGACAGGGATAGCCTGACCCCTATATGTGGTCCATGTGTTGATAACCTCTAGGCTAGATTACTGTAATGTGTGCTACGTGAGGCTGCTATATCTGACCACAGCACATCATCAAAATCGCTATACCTATACCTTCAGGATTCATGCTCCAGTTGGTGTTCTGTATCAATTATCCACCACTGAATAAGGCTTATTCACTGAAATGTCTGGCTGTACAAGCTGCCTTTGGGAAAAACAGTTGCATGCTATTTTATTTTCATTGATTTGTACAACTACCGTATTGGCCTAAATATAAGCCGCACCTTTAAAATTGGAAGGGGGGGAGAAAGAAAAAATATCTGAATATAAGCCGCTCCATTCCTCACTGCTCCTGGCTTCATACTGGGCGTGGGGGGGGGGAGCCACGCTGTGTTGCCAGTGGCCTTTCCCCTTCCTCGCTCTCTCCCTTCCCGGCCTTGGGGAGAGGACGGGGGACTACGTGTGGGGTGGGCGACGCTTTGCCACGCTCCTGGCGCTGTTTGCCCTGTGCTCCTTGTTGTGTACCATAAGGTCACAAATATAAGCCACACTTTAACTTTTCATGGTCAGAATTTGGGGGGAAAGTTCGGCTTATATTCAGGCCAATATGGTACACGTATTCAGTTTGTTTGCATCATTGCATATGGGGATGACTCTACTGGCAACTGAGCTATGATAGCTTTTATAACATTATCATTTTAAAGTTGTTTTGTTTATGCAATAGATTTATATTCAGCTCATAGGTTACCTTAACTTTTCTTGTATCCAAGAATGAACCAAACAACTATGTATTTTTAAAAGTCTGTTCCCAGCATTCTGTCACTGTTCTTTGACCAGGAAACAGAACCATGAGACCAAATGAGGTCTGTGTGCATGGACAAGGCGGGTGCATAAAGAGCTGTATGTGTTTTAATGTATGTGTTATTTATTTATTGTTGTAAGTTGCTTTGAGTTACACTGGTAAAAAAAGTGGCTAACAAATTTAATAAATGCTAGGCATTTGGGCTTGTTTGTGGGAAACTCCTCAACCCAACTAGCTGCAATCGCTACAGCCCTTAGAGGTGAATCCTGCAGGTGAGTCTCTGCCATCAGTTATCTCCTTTGGGATGAGGGAGGAAAGTCGGTCACCTGAGGACCTCAGTGGCTAAGGACTTTGTGGAGACTCAGCAAAGCCGATTACATTAATTACTCTATTACTTGCCTGTCTCTTGCTTTTAGCATTGCAGGCCCCTCACACTTTCACAGCCCAGCAGCTCCTTTGTATCCGTCTTTGGTGTGGTGTGCATGCAGCTGTAGACGCCCAGCCCTCTTGGCACGGACGGTGTTGCTGTGGCATTCTGTACAATGTGCACAATCTGTGCAACTACAAACTCATTGTGGGAAGGTTCTTGAGACCAATTAATGTACTGCACTTTAACCTTCTCTGGGTAATCAAGCTGGTTAAAGGGAGCTATCAGTAGTATTCTACTGAGCTTTCAGTGCATTTTTATGTAGAATGTGAACAAATTATATTGACACACCAAGTTAATGTTACCTGCAAAAGAGGAGACTAAGAGGAGATATGATAGCCATCTTCAAATATCCTGCCACATGGAAGAGGGAACAAGCTTGTTTTCTCCTGCTTTTGGAGGGTATGACTCAAACCAATGGATTCAATTTACAAGAAAGGAGATTTTGACTAAACATCAGGAAGAACTTTCTGACAGTAAGAGCTGTTCAACAGTGGAACGGTCTGCTTTGGGAGGCTGTGGACTCTCCTACCTTGAAGGTCTTTAAGCAGAGGTTGGATGGCCACCTGTCAGGGATGCTATAGCTGAGATTCCTGCATTGCAGGGACTTGGACCATTGGGGTCTCTTCCAACTCCACAATTTTACAATCCTATGATTGTAATCCGGTGCATTCTTCCTAGCCTTAAAGGATATTTTTTTAAAAGGAACAAGTGGTTGAGGTGGGGATTTTTATTGTTGGGGTAACTTTTGGTGGGTTTATTATTATTATATATTAGTTCCTGTGATGTATGCTTTTCTAATTTTTCTTACTTCAATAAAAAAATTCAATAAAAATAACATTAAAATCTTTTCACCTATTCCCATAAAAATTAGAAATAAAATAAAATTCCTTTCACGTTCCCATGAAATAAAAATGAAATAAAAATACTTTCAGCTATCCCAGTGAAGCAAAAAATAAAAATGAAATCCTTTCATATATCCCCATAAAGTAAAATATATGTCTATAGCTGTTTAACTGTTCTTATTTTTATCTGTAAGCTGTCAGGGGGAAAGGTGGGGTATAAACAAACAAACCCCTTTCCTATTAAAAAAAAGGACAAAAATAAAACAAAAATCCTCTCGCATATTCTCGGGGGCGGGGCGGAATCCTCTCACAACTTCCCATATCCGTAATAAAAATAAAAATCTTTTCACGACTTGGCATTCAAAGAGAAACAAAACGTATTCCCAAGCGAATATCAAATGAAAGCCCTGCGGCATCTCTTCCCCCTCCGGAGTGTCAGTCCTCCTCTCGCCTCGCGGATCCCGGGCGCCGCCTGCGCTGCTCCGCCCGCCGGGGGAGGAGGAGGAGGAGGCGGAGGAGGCGGAGGCCTCGCCTGGGAAGCCGCCGCGGGAGGAGCAGGAGGACCAAGGAGAAGAAGAAGAAGAAGCAGAGGAGGAGGAGGAGGAGGAGGAGGCTCCGCCGCCGCCGCCGCCATGGCGCTGGTGACCCTGCAGCGCTCGCCCACCCCCAGCGCCGCCTCCTCCTCGGCCAGCACCAGCGAGGTGAGGGGCTCCTCCTTCGGCCGGCGCCGCCAGACCCCCCCCCCCGCGGGCCTTGCCCGCCGCCGCCGCCGCCGCAGCGCCCGCCCCGCCTCGGCCGGAGCCGGGAGGCCCAGAGCAGCCCCTCCGCGCAGCCTGGCCTCGCTTCGCCAGCCCGGGGGCTTCTCCCGGCCCGCGCCCGCCTGGCTCCGGCCCCCGGGCCCCTCCTCTCCCCGGAGACCCTGCAAGGGGCGCCCGAGCCCCTCGCGGCAGCCGCCCCTTCCCGCGGCCACCAGGCGCCTTCGCGGCCCTTGGGCGACCGGCTTGCAATGCATTGCAGCCCTTAGAAAAGTGGATGTGCGCGAGGGAAGGAAGTGGTAGGACGGATCGCGCCGCTTCACAACCAAGCCGGATGATGTCATATTTACTGTTACGTCGTGAAATGTTTTTATTTTTATTTCTAAACACCCTTAAAACTTGCCTGGAAGTGGAAAACAAAGCCAGAAATGGGGAGAGAAATTTCTAGCCTAGAGAGCTAATTTTCTACTTGTGAGGCTTAGCCCATGTAAGTCGCTGTAGTTAACTGGCCAGCCAAGGGATGCCTCGAACAGCTTAGAACCGAAATTTGGCCCATGGGAGGCGATGTGGAGAGAGTGGGATGGGCAAGAGAAGAACCTAATCTCACCTGGTTCTCTAGAGCAAGTCCATCATCCTGAGATCCAAAAAGCACCCACCATATTCTGCACACTTGGTCTTATTCACCTGATCTGCCACCTGCCACTATATTGTGTGGGTTGTGGGATATTCTCAGATCCAAGCTTTCAGGTTAAAAAACTCATTTTCCACATCCAGGATCTGGTTGACACCCCGCCCCCCCCCCCCCCCCGTCTCCAGGTGGCTCCTGAATAGTTGAAATGTTCTTCATGCCCAAAAAAGTTTGTATGGTTGCATTCCATGGTTAGCTTTGGTGCTAGTCTACCTTCAACAAGGAAAAGACTTGCCTGCTTGTTGAGCTTGATCTGTGGTTTTCATCAGTGCAATCTGTGCATGTTTCCTCAGAAGTAACTCCCACTGTGTTCAATGGGCCTTACTTTCAGGGTGAGTGTGCATAGGAGTCCATGCTTAGTGTGAGCATTTAAAATGTTTCCACCAGTGTACAGAGCTTCAGTTTTAAATGCCCTACATTTGGCAGTTTTGCTGAGAGAAAAACACGAACTCATTGTGATCCCATTTACACAGTAGTATATTGGGAATAATCCTGATTGAAGTTATTGGGATTAAATTTCTGTGCTTGTGAGTGGTGTGTTGGGTTTGTTGCAACTCATTCATGTTTCTTCTCTGCTATCTTTAGGTTGCCTATTGTGTAAGATGCTGGCAGGGGTGGGGGAGCACCTCTCGTGAGCACCTCTTGCCTCTCATCTGTCATTCAAAGTATTCTAGTGATTGGATTTTATTTAGAGCAGCCTAGTGATTGGATTCCAAAAGACAACATGTATTTTTTTAGACAGCTTGCTTTGATCAGAGGAGGATAAAAACGTAACTGGAATGAAATGATATATAGCTGCTTTCTAAAGCTCTTAATTGGTTCATCTGTAAAATTTTAAAGTGCATATAACCAAACCTCCATATAGGTGCCTTTTTGAAATATTAAATGAAGATTTCCTTAATAATACATCCATATTGGTTGCATGTGGTTTACAGGCACTGACCAGCCCCAGTCCTGTTAACGTCAGCAACTAGCGGCCTCCTGTGCCTTAAGACTATTCCTTGGAACCAGCTAGGGTTAGGAAACCTATGAAATCAAAACACAGGCTGCCACTTAGGAAAGGCCATCTATATTTGTTTCCTTTTCAGTCCCTATTCCAGTAAGACACCATCATAATAATAGTAGTAGTAGTATTTATTTATTTATTTATTTATTATACCCCGCCCATCTGGCTGGATTTCCCCAGTCACTATGGGCGGCTCCCAACAGAATATTAAAAACACAACAAAACATCAAACATTAAAAACTTCCCTAAACAGGGCTGCCTTCAGATGTCTTCTAAAAGTTAGATAGATGTTTATTTCCTTGACATCTGATGGGAGGGTGTTCCACAGGCGGGTGCCACCACCGAGAAGGCCCTTTGCCTGGTTCCCTGTAACCTCACTTCTTGCAGTGAGGGAACTGCCAGAAGGCCCTTGGAGCTGGACCTCAGTGTCTAGGCAGAATGATAGGGGGTGGGTATGCTCCTTCAGGTATACTGGGCCGAGGCCATTTAGAGCTTTAAAGGTCAGCACCAACACTTTGAATTGTGCTCGGAAACATATTGGGAGCCAATGTATATCTTTCAGGACCAGTGTTATATGGTCTTGGCGGCCACTCCCAGTCACCAGTCTAGCTGCCTCATTCAGGATTAGTTGTTGTTTCCGGGTCACCTTCAAAGGTAGTCCCACATAGAGTGCATTGCAGTAGTCAAAGTGAGAGCATCCAAAGCATGCACCACTCTGGTGAGACAGTCTGCGGGCAGGTAGGGTCTCAGCCTGCGTACCAGATGGAGCTGATAAACAGCTGCCCTGGACACAGAATTGACCTGCGCCTCCATGGACAGCTGTGAGTCCAGAATGACTCCCAGGCTGTGCACCTGGTCCTTCAGGGGCACAGTTACCCCATTCAGGACCAGGGAGTCCTCCACACCTGTTTGCCCCCTGCCCCCCCCAAAACAGCACAGTGGTACCTCGGGTTAAGAACTTAATTCATTCTGGAGGTCCCTTAACCTGGAACTGTTCTTAACCTGAGGTACCACTTTAGCTAATGGGGCCTCCCGCTGCTGCCGCGCAATTTCTGTTCTCATCCTGAAGCAAAGTTCTTAACCCAAGGTGCTGTTTCTGGCTTAGCCGAGTCTGTAACCTGAAGCGTCTGTAATCTGAAGCGTATGTAACCCAAGGTACCACTGTACTTCTGTCTTGTCAAGATTCAACCTCAATCTGTTAGCCTCTCTCTCTTTTTCCTGTTATCTTCATTAGGTTAATCTGGTGATTAAAGCTTTTTTGGGGGGAAACCAACACATTTTTATTGGGGTCTTTTTACAAATACAATAACCATTAAACACTTGTGATTATAGTTTTCAGCCCTAAAAGAGAGGCAAAGATCTAGTCCTTGTCCCCTGAAACCTGTAACATATTATTTCCCTTTTCATATTATTAAATGAAGCAACAAAGCCAGTGTGATGTTGTGCTGAGGTTGTGAACTCAGCCCTTCAGTCAGTCATGAAGTTTGCTTGGGTGACCTGGCTTCTCTGTCTCCCCAACCTACCTCTCAGGGTTGTTGGGGGGAAATGGGGAAGGGATGGCATATGATGCCCCTCTTAAGCTCCTTAGAGAAAGCATGTGATAATAAGGCAATAAATGTATGCATGCTATTATTTTATTGAAGCTATTTTTAAAACTTGCACGAAAACCTTTTGAATCATATTATTTTGAGCCTTTAATGCTTAATGCTTCTTGCTCTTTCCCCTTCAGCTGGAGGTTGGCAGTGATGACGACCGCAAACTGAACCTGAGGTAAGCAGGATCTATTTAAACCCTTGCTCCAAAAGTTGTTTCTGGCATCCCCTGCCCCCCTCGCTGGTTTATGTGATCCCATATAAGGTCTTGATTCTGTGTGAAGGACTGGGGAGAATGTTCCAATTTCCAGGTGGATGGAAACTGCTGCTGGCTGGGTCCCTCTTACCCACCCCATGTTCATTGGTCTATTACTGCCATTTCTTCCATGTGAACCTTGGATATGAGTGAGGCCCAATATTAAATGTGACATGGGGCATTTAGGAAAAACATACCTTGGTGGTCTTCCATATTTCTCATTTAAACCCAAGTTGTTTCACTGGTGCAGAGGCATGGAGGGATCTGTGACTAATGCACTACACATGCTAATGTTTCATGTGTAACAGCTCAGAGCCCAATTTAAATGTGAAACTGGAATCTTGCTATGGCACATTTTCTTACACATGTAGTGTTGCATTTGAATTGTGTCTGAGCTAGTCTGCTGCAAGCCTGCCATGGTTCAGTGCTGGGTGTACAGAATGTTAGCTTGTCTAGCGCAGAAACTCAATGGGATGGTGGCAAAGGGGCACAGCAGTCTGTTCTTCTACTGCAAGCCCTCTTGGTTTCCATGCGGTACTCTCCGGAGGGGGCTCACCATCCTCTGTGGCCTGTGTGAAAATGCAGTGGGTACTTCCATAGCAGCCAGTTTGGTTTCTACACTGGGCCAGGACAAACAGAGCACCCTCCTGCCAAGATGGAGCCAGACCAGGGCAAGACCAAACCAACTGATTCAAATTAAAAGACTTAAGCATTAGGAAGAACTTTCTGAGGGTAACAGCTGTTTGATAGTGGAACTGTCATGCTCAGAAGGTAGTGGACTCTCCTTCACTGAAGGTTTTTAAAGAGAGACTGGATGGCCACCTGTCAGGGATTCAGGGGGTTGGACTACTCTTGACGTCCCCTCAAATTTGATGATTCTGTGGAAAATACATGCCCATGCACACATAATATTTAAGGAAATAATCTACATATTAAGGGCCGAGGTTTTAGCTCTGATGGCATAGCTTCCTTCTCTGTCTTCTCCTCTAGGATGTCTTTTAGTGCCTTGTGAGTCTTTCTTGTTTTGCATCAATTTTCTCTTTGGTTGTACAACTTATACATGGGTCAGTTGTACCTCAGATGTGATACTAACAGCCAGCGGACTTTGTGCACTTCCAAATTAATTTGGTAATTTTTACAGCATGCCTGTGTGTAAGCCTGTGACTGTCTGTGTTATTTGTTAGGAAATCTGCCTGGTGTTTGGGGTTATCAGTGATAGTTTCCACCTGCCAGGAATCCGTGGTCCAGCTTGAGAGAGAACAATGTGCATCTTGGCTGTTTCTCCAGGCTGTGTGGCTTCACATGCAGACTATCAGGGCAGGGCCTGGACTGTCGCTGGTTGTACTTGAATCCAGACCTGGGAAGGAGCTTTCTAACTGGAACTAGATTAAAGTTTTGCCTTGGAGCTAGAAGAGCAACAGGTTTTTATGTTTTTTTAACCTGTTCTGTTGAACATGCAAGAGCAGACGCTCCTGGGATTAATACCAGACCTGGTCAAGCCAGAGGCTCTGCACTGGCTGCCAGTCTCAGAGCTGATGATGTATTCTGGAATTCCCATTTGTGCCTCTGAGACATGAGCGGTGTTGTTCATAAAGTACCTAAGATTTTCTTTGCACTGTGTGAAGCTAAGAAAACAGGCCAGTATCTTCTTCTTTCATGCTTACAAGCTAATAGGCACAATACAAAAGGGGGGATTTGATTTACCTTTAAAACTCTTCCTGCCTTGGGACTAGCATACTTGAAGGGCCACCTGATTCCATATGTACCTGTACATTAGTGTCTTCAGTTGACAGCCTCTGAGGTAAGATGATTGGCTTCCTGGTGCTGGTGCCTCAGGTGTTTAGACCATTCTGCAGAGAGGTTCCCTTTGCTGATCCTTTGAGTGCCAAGCAAAGACCACTTCATTTCCTCCAGATTTTTGGATATAATTTTAATCCTGTTGCCTGTCTTTTGCTGCTTTTATGTTTTTGTGGCACAGTTCACATGGCACTTTAATCCATAGTTTAAAATAAGTTGTGGTTTAAGGTGATTTGCTCCCCTCCTTTCTTCCTTCAGCATGCCAGGGAAGAAACAAACCAAAGACTGGCTTTGTGTGATGTGTAAACCAGCGGTTGTGGTTTGTTTCCACCTGAAAGGAAACATGAGCAGTACGGCAAGGTTTGTTTGGGGGAAACAAATAATGAGCCCTGATTTGCACTTAATGCAAAGCCAGTATTTGGTTTCTTTCTTCCTGGCATGCTGAAGGAGTGGAAAAGGGGTGAAGCACATGTTCAGCATGTTTACTATAAACCATAGTGTCAAGGCTGCCTCAGGTCTCAGCTCACAAAAGACCAACGCCAATCTCTTCTTATATACAAAAGAGTTTATTGCAGTTCATTGTTTGCTTCATATCCGAGGCGCGCAGCCCCACGTCTGTACGCTTAGACCGTTGAAGTCCCCTCTGAGTCAGTCCCTCCCCTGCACCAGTTTAAGAGCCTTGCGCTGCTCCACCTCTTTCTTTCCTTTTCCTCAGGGTCTTCCTGCCCGCTGGGGTTTCGCCCCTCCTGGATTCCCCTGACGCGCTATCCCCCGACTGCTCTTCCCCCCTCCTGCGGGCTTTAGGACCTGGCCCTTCCTCCGGGCTCCCTGTACTTCCGCGCGCCTCTACATTTGAACTTGGCGCGCGCGCCCAACCTCTAACTTTCCTTTTGACAGTTACACTACTCCCTTCACTACTCCCCTCCCCTTCCGGGAGGGTGGCTTGCTCCGACCTCCCTCCCTTCTCTGCTGCCGGAGCTGCTTCCCCTGATACACTGGAACCTCCACCCCCTTCGCTGCACTCTGGCGGGGAGGCTGGTCCTGACGCCCAGCTGCCACTTTGGGATCCCCCGCTGGCCCCCTGTTCCTGACACGTCCCCCCTGGGGCTCCCCTGGCCTTGACCACTGGCGCCCCCTTCTGGGAATCCTCTGATTCGCTGGAAAGACTCATGGAATCTCTTGAGTCATTGTCATCCTCTTCCTCGCTGTCCTGGGATTCATCCCCATCGCTCTCCATCTCCTCCCTACCCTGTGCCTCTGTCCCTGAACCCCTGACATCCATCCCCCCCTTGAAGCCCCCCCTTCCCCCCTCCCGCTGCTCGGGCGCAGGTTCCGGGAGCTCCGTTGTAGCGGGGTTAGATGCTGGATACAGTTCGTCAACGTCGATCTCCTCTGCTTCCAGTTCAGTGTATGAGTGCTCGAAACCGGGGTCCTCCCCCAACACATCCAAACCCTTCCCTCCCCCTGTTACTTCAGGCGATGCTGCTTGCCAAGGCCCCCTTCGCCACCCCACTTCTGGTTGATCGTCCCACCAATAAGAGCGGTCCGTGTCCACCCCCGAGCACGATCCCCTTGGAGGGCTCGATTCCGGCGTGGTCTCCTCTGCGGAGGAGAACCCCCGGAAGGTGCTGCCTGAAAGTGTGGGCGTAAAAAGCCAGTCGTCAAAATACTCCGCTGGCATGGGCCTGTGTGGGAAGAGTGCATGGAACTCGTCTTTAAGAAGAGGTTCCTCCAGAGCATAATCTGGTACCCAACTGTTGGCGCTGGCCGGGGTACCTTCCCTGGCGAGGAGGTATTCCACTCCCTCCTCCCCCCATCTCGAGTCCAGAATTTCCGTGACCTCGTTGAGCGTCGGGGTCCTCGGTGACTCCCCCCCCCCGGTGACTTTCTACGTGGGTCTGGTGCCGTCCCTGGCTCCTGAAATCTGTGTGGGGCCTTGTAGGGTGTAAGCACCGACCTATGAAAGACCGGGTGCATTCTGGAACCTTCTGGGAGGGTCAACCGAAAAGCTACGGGATTGATCCTGCCCTCAACTTGGTATGGCCCTAGCTGTTTGTGTCCTAGCTTCTTCTTAGCTAACGACTTGGCCGGCACCGCCTGGGCTGCTAACCATACCCAGTCCCCCACCTGGATGTCTTCTCCTGCCCTCCTGTGCCTGTCTGCCTGCACTTTGTAGGCGTGTTTAGCTAGTTCCAAGTGCCGTCGTAGCTCCTCGTGGACCTCCTGCAATTCTGCTGCTAAATGCTCAGCTCCCTGCGACTCCCCCTGCGTCGTTGTCTCCAACGCCGGGAAGGTTCTGGGATGTCGCCCATTGTTGGCGAAGAACGGTGTCACCCCCGTTGATGCGTGCTTCGTGTTGTTGTAGGCAAACTCGGCCATCGGTAAGTAGTCCACCCAAGTTGCAGGCTTTTGATTGGCGTAACATCGCAGGTACTGCTGCATGATGGCGTTGACCCTCTCCGCTTGGCCGTTGGTTTGCGGGTGTCTCGCCGACGCTAAGTTGATCTTGACATTCAGGATGCCCAGGAGTTTCTGCCAGAAACTGGAAATGAATTGGCGACCCCGGTCGGACAGGATGGACCGCGGTAAGCCGTGCACCCGGAACACGTGGTCTATGAACAACTTGGCGGTCTGTTCCGCTGTTGCCACCTTCGCGCAAGGAATGAAGTGCGCCATCTTGGTGAACAGATCTACAACCACAAGCACCGCCGTCTTGCCTCGCGAACTGGGCAGATCAGTAACAAAGTCCAGCGCCACCCTATCCCACGGCTGTAGTGGCGTCTCCAGCGGTTCCAGCAATCCCGCTGGCTTCTTGTGCACTGGCTTGGACCTCTGACAAGTGTCACACCTGGCGACGTAATCCGCGACCTCTCCCCGCATCTGGGGCCACCAAAAGTCTCTGGCTACTAAGTCCGCCGTCTTTTCTTTGCCGAAGTGACCCGCGCTGGGTGCGTCGTGTAACTGCTGTAGAACCTTCGCGCGGAGATCGTCTCCCGGCACGTAGAGAGCACCTTTGCGGGTCAGTAGGCCGTCGCGTATCTGGAATTCGCCGTCCTTTGCTGTCCCTCTTCGCACCTCCTCCATCTTGGATTGTGCGAACGGATCCGTCTTTAGCGCGCGTCGTACCGCGTCCAGGTCCACGGCGGCGGAAGCGCACGCCCACGCTTGCGGTGCGAAAATGTGCCTGGCTGCCACTGGTGCCGCTTCCTCGAGATACTGCGGTTTCCTGGAGAGCGCATCCGCTATGACGTTGTTGTCTCCCGGGATATACTCTATCCTGAAATCGAAATCCGCAAAGAACTCCGCCCATCTTGTGTGCCTCTGGCTCTGGAGCTTCGCCGTGCGCCAATACTCTAGGTTCTTGTGGTCCGTGCGGACCTGCACGGTGTGCTTGGCTCCGATGAGGAAGTGCCGCCACGCCTTGAAAGCCGCGTGGATGGCCAACAACTCCCTGTCCCAGATGGTGTAGTTCTGTTCCGACTTGCTGAGCTTCCGGGAATAGAAAGCGCAGGGCCTCCAGTTCCCTTGCAGATCTTCCTGCAAGAGGACGGCCCCCACTGCTCTGTCAGATGCGTCAGTCTCAACCCGCATGGGCCTGCCGGGATTCACGTGTAGCAGCTGTTCTTCGGATGCGAAGAGGCTTTTAAGTCTCCTGAAGGACTGCTCCGCCTGGTCCGTCCAGGTGAACTTTTTCTTCTTGGAACTGAGGGTGTCCGTGATAGCTGCCGTCTCTTTCGCGAAACCCCTGATGAACTTGCGGTAAAAGTTGGCGAAGCCGACGAACCTCTGGACCTCCTTCCGATTGCGCGGGCTATTCCAGTCCAACACCGCGCGGACTTTGGCGCTGTCCATGGCTAGTCCCTTGTCGGACAGCCGGTAGCCCAGGAAATCCACCTCCGTCACGTCGAACTGGCACTTCTCCAGTTTGGCGTAGAGTCTGTGCTCCCGTAGCCTCTGCAGGACCTCCTTTACGTCTCTCTCGTGAGTCTCCTGCGAGTCTGAGAAGATCAGAATGTTGTCGAGGAAGCATACGCACTTCTTGTAGAGGAGTCCTGCTAGCACGTGGTGCATGAATGCTTGGAAACAGTGGGAGCCATTTTGGAGACCAAACGGCATAACTCTGTATTCATAGGTGCCCAGCGGCGTGAACATGGCCGTCTTCCACTCGTCACCTTCCCTCATGCGTATTAGATTGTATGCTCCGCGTAGATCCAACTTGGTGAAGATCCTCCCCTTCCTCACCGTCGCGAGCAGGTCGTCAATCTTGGGCATGGGGAAGGCCTTGGGCTTTGTCATCGAGTTTATGGCCCTATAGTCCACAATGAGCCGTTTTTGGGGCGTGTCCTTCTTCACGAAAAACACAGGACTGCCCCCCACTGCCTTGGATTCTCGGATGAATCCCCGCTTCAAATTGTGATCTATGAACTCCCTGAGTTCCTGCATCTCATCTTCAGACATGGAATACAGCTTCGCAGTCGGCAGCGTCGCCCCTGGTAGGAGGTCAATTGCACAGTCGTAGGGCTTGTGGGGTGGTAATTGGTCAGCTTCCTTTTCGCAGAAGACCTCCAAAAACCCCTTGTACTTGTGGGGCACCGCCTGCACCATGCCGAGATGCAACTGCTGCCCCTCCTCCTGGCCCTCCTCCTCCTGGCCGGTCTGGATGCAATGTTGTGCGCAGTAGGACGAGCCAAAGGTGAGCTGCCGCTGGTACCACGCTAATGATGGGCTGTGTCTATCCAGCCAACTCATGCCTAACACTATAGGCGTGTCTGACAGGCGGGTGACGTTGAAACTGATGACCTCGCGATGATTCCCGATCTGCAGCACCATGGGTGGCGACTGCTGTACCACTTGCCCGCCCAGCAACTTCCTGCCATCTACGGTGACGACGTTCAGAGGCAGCGTGGCTGGTAGAAGCGCTATGCGATGCTGCTTGATGAACTGCTTCCCCACGAAGTCTGCGTTGCTCCCTGAGTCAATTGTAATGGGGACTTCCAGGGTGAGTCCATTAGGTAGATGGAGAGTAGCAGTGAGCTGTACCACTGGCTTGGGTGGTAAGGGATCTGTAGGCTGCAAAAGCGCTGGGGACTGCTTTACTGACTCGCCTGGCTGTGCCCCAGCATTCCTGCTTCCAGCCAGGCATTGTCGTTTCCCTGAAACTGCTCTCCCTGTAGCGCTGCTTCTGTTACTGTTGCTAAGGCTGCAGTGTGCTTCTGGAGCCTCTGGGGACACTCTTTAGCCATGTGCTGTGCACTGTCACAGATGTAACACTTCCTGGTCCCTCTAGGAGGCTTCGCCTTGACTGCTCCGGACGCTGAGGCTCCGGCAGCTGTCTGAGCCTTTGCACCACCCAGCTCCATTGGTTCCTCCCCCTCCCTCAGCATAGGCGAGGGATTCGTACGTCCCAGGTCCCTGGGAAGAAAAGGAGGCGCTCTAGCTGGTGTGCGGACGTGACGCCCCTCCTCACTGTGCCAAGGGCGTTCTTCGTGGCGCACCCCTATCGTGAGTGCCCTCTGCACGACGTCTGCTAGGGTTTGAGGTCTGTCCCCCCCTGGCCAACTCATCTTTCACGGAGCCATGAAGCCCCTCCCAGAACAAGTCTCTCACTGCCAGGGAGTCCTTTTCCCAGCCCAGCACATTCAGCAATGCAAAAAAGCGAGAATGGTACTGACGCATTGTAGCCTTGCCCTGCCGCAATCCATGCATCTCCTGGCGCGCCACATCAACGCCAACGGTAGATTGGAAGCAAGCGTCCATGGCTTTGATAAATTCGTCAGAGTCCCTGCGGGCAAGACCATCTTCGCGCCACAAATTGCGTAACCAGGTTCTAGCTTCCCCATGCAAATGGGACACAATAAAGCCTACTTTCTCCTCCTCATCTTTGAAGCCTTTCCGAAGCAAATGCAGCGTGTATACGACGTCTGCTCTGAAATTGGGATAATGCTTCAGGTTCCCATCGAAGTGGGCTACTAAATTGCCCCCCCTCCGTCCGAGTCTGATTCCCTCTGATCTGGACCCCGGGAACCCCTCTTTGCACGCATGATCCCACCTGGCTTGCAGATCCTGGCATCGCGCTTCTGCTTCGGCAACTGTCTTCTGAGAGACCACTACCGCAGTGGAGAGCTCGGCGACTGCGTTTTGCAGGGACGCTATCTGCTCCTCAGTAGTCATGTCTGCCAAACTTCGTGAGCTTTGCAAAAAAAAAATTTGCGGTTTCTGTGGAGAGGGGACTTACTGTCAAGGCTGCCTCAGGTCTCAGCTCACAAAAGACCAACGCCAATCTCTTCTTATATACAAAAGAGTTTATTGCAGTTCATTGTTTGCTTCATATCCGAGGCGCGCAGCCCCACGTCTGTACGCTTAGACCGTTGAAGTCCCCTCTGAGTCAGTCCCTCCCCTGCACCAGTTTAAGAGCCTTGCGCTGCTCCACCTCTTTCTCTCTTTCCTTTTCCTCAGGGTCTTCCTGCCCGCTGGGGTTTCGCCCCTCCTGGATTCCCCTGATGCGCTATCCCCCGACTGCTCTTCCCCCCTCCTGCGGGATTTAGGACCTGGCCCTTCCTCTGGGCTCCCTGTACTTCCGCGCGCCTCTACATTTGAACTTGGCGCGCGCGCCCAACCTCTAACTTTCCTTTTGACAGTTACACTACTCCCTTCACTACTCCCCTCCCCTTCCGGGAGGGTGGCTTGCTCCGACCTCCCTCCCTTCTCTGCTGCCGGAGCTGCTTCCCCTGATACACTGGAACCTCCACCCCCTTCGCTGCACTCTGGCGGGGAGGCTGGTCCTGACGCCCAGCTGCCACTTTGGGATCCCCCGCTGGCCCCCTGTTCCTGACACGTCCCCCCTGGGGCTCCCCTGGCCTTGACCACTGGCGCCCCCTTCTGGGAATCCTCTGATTCGCTGGAAAGACTCATGGAATCTCTTGAGTCATTGTCATCCTCTTCCTCGCTGTCCTGGGATTCATCCCCATCGCTCTCCATCTCCTCCCTACCCTGTGCCTCTGTCCCTGAACCCCTGACACATAGCTTTAAAGTGATGTGCAAACCAGGCTTGCGGTTCTTAGCCAGTATTTACATTTTAATTGCTTTCTTCTTTGCATATATGACCCTGGGAATATGATTGAAGGGTGTACGTTTGTGTATATGTACAGTCGTACCTTGGTTTTTGAACACCTTAATTTTTGAATGTTTTGGCTCCTGAACGCTGCACACCCGGAAGTGACTGTTCCAGTTTGCGAACTATTTTTGGAACCCGAATGTCCGATTGGGCTTCCACAGCTTCCAATTGGCTACAGGAGCTTCCTGAAGCCAATCAGAAGCCGCGCTTTGGTTTCCAAACATTTTGGAAGTTGAACAGACTTCCGGAACAGATTCTGTTCGACTTCCAAGGTACGGCTGTGTCTCTATATATTAATCAATACAGTTTTCAGGGTGTGGAACAGGAAAACAAAGAACTTTCAGTTCCAAAACTTTCCAGTTCCATAATGACCTTGTAGAATGACCACTTGTAGATGCCTTGTTGAATGGCATTTGGTCATAACTGAGACAACAGAGTGAGCCTTCCGTCTCCTTCTGAGGCAGTCAGGTGGAAGAATGGCTGCTGATAAATGAGTACACATAGCTTACAAAGTGAGTTCCCTGGGCTCAGGTTCCAGCCACATGAGGTCCCCATTTCAAACTACAGAATCCCAGTTAGGTTGCTGCCTTGAATGACTCCTCCTCTGCTGGGCAGCAATTCCCTCCTGGCTCCACTTCTGAGACAAGACAGCCAACCAGCTGCACCTTTATTCAGGGAAGGTGGCTGGCAGTCCTTGTGCTGTACTGCCAAACAGCAACAAATGATGCTCTGGATCCATTCCAGTCCGGCTTCCGCGCTGGTCATGGGACCAAGACGGCTCTGGTTGCCCTAACAGATGATCTTCGTAGACAGCTGGATCGAGGCGGGTCGGGGCTGCTGATTCTTCTAGATCTGTCAGCAGCTTTCGACATGGTCGATCATGAACTTCTGGACCACCGCCTTGCCGACGTGGGGATCCAGGGCACAGTCCTTCAATGGCTGCGCTCGTTTCTCTCTGGTCGGGGACAGAGGGTGGCGCTTGGGGGGGAATTGTCATCGCGCCACTCCTTGGTGTGTGGAGTACCTCAGGGTGCGATACTCTCCCCGATGCTTTTCAACATCTTTATGCGCCCCCTCGCCCAGCTTGTTCAGAGTTTCGGGCTGGGTTGCCATCAGTATGCCGATGACACCCAACTCTATCTGTTGATGGATGGCCATCCTGACTCGGCCCCAGACACACTGACCAGATGTTTGGAAGCTGTGGCTGGATGGTTACGTGGGAGCCGGTTGAAGCTAAATCCTTCGAAGACAGAGGTCCTGTGGCTGGGACGGGGCGATATGGGATTGGGGGGGCAACTCCCATCTCTTGCGGGGGCGCAATTAGTGCCAGCACCGTCCGTTAAGAGTTTGGGTGTAATCTTCGACACCTCCCTTTCCATGGAGGCGCAGATTGCAGCTATAACAAAGGCGGCATTTTTCCATCTCCGCCAAGCTAAGCAGTTGGCTCCTTACCTCTCTCGCCCTGACCTAGCCACTGTGATCCATGCGACGGTCACCTCCAGACTGGATTATTGTAACTCGCTCTACGTGGGGCTGCCCTTGAGACTGACCCAGAAACTCCAGCGGGTGCAGAATGCTGCAGCGAGACTCCTTACGAGGTCTTCGCTGCGAGATCACATTCACCCGGTGCTAGACCAGCTGCACTGGCTCCCGGTGGAGTACAGGATCAGGTTTAAGGTGCTGGTTTTAACCTTTAAAGCCCTATATGGCCTGGGACCCTCGTACCTACGGGACCGCCTCTCCTGGTATGCCCCACAGAGAAACTTACGGTCTTCAAATAAAAACATCTTGAAGGTCCCAGGCCACAGAGAAGTTAGGCTGGCCTCAACTAGAGCCAGGGCTTTTTCGGCTGTGGCTCCGATCTGGTGGAACACTCTGTCACAAGAGACCAGGGCCCTGCGGGACTTGACATCTTTCCGCAGGGCCTGCAAGACAGAGCTGTTCCACCAGGCCTTCGGCCAGGGCACAGCCTGACTCCCTCCCTCGGCAATCTTCGCGGAGCTCTGGCCCAATGGTTGCCAGTGGCTTGAATTAATTAATTTTATAATGAATGATTTTAGAGTGTTGTTTATCCTATACTTTTGTATTGTTTTATTGTTTTTAGCCGCCCTGAGCCCGGCTTCGGCTGGGGAGGGCGGGATATAAATAAAATTTATTATTTATTATTATTATTATTAATTAAGCATAGGAGCAGCCAACCTTCACTGGCAGAATTCAGTAATTACTGGTCCCTGTTGGCAATCAGGTGACTTGAAATTTTGCATCCTGGTTTGTTGTTCATCACCATGATTGGAGACACTGTCAGATAGGTGGAGGACTCTGTGTCTCTTGAACAGAGAGAACTTAAAGGACAATTTGCTTGAAACTTATTAGTTTAGGGTAAAGGCAAGCAAGTGACATGATAGAAGTTTATAAAATGATGCATGGCATGGAGGAAGTGGACTGGAAAGTTATTCTCCCTCTCTCATAACACTATAACTCAGGGACACCAAATGAAGCTGAGTATTGGAAGCCGCAGGACACATAAAACGAAGTGCTTCTTTATGTATCACGTAGCTAAACTGTGGAACTCATTCCTACATGAGACAGCGGTGGCCACCCACTTGGATGGCTTTAAAAGGGAATTGGGCAGGTTCGTGGAGGAAAGGACTGTCAATGGCTACTAGCCATGATGGCTGTGCTCAGATGGCAGCAATGCTTTTGGATGCCAGTTACTGGAAACGACACGGAGGGAGAGGGCTCTTGCGCTAGAACCCTGCTTGTGCGCTTGCTGGAAGAGGCACCTGGGTGGCCACTGTGAGAACAGGATGCTGACCTGAAGGGAACATTGACCTGATCCCACAGGCTCTTGTTATGTTTTTGTAGTTTAGAGTTGCTGTGTTGCGCTGTGAGTCCATTGGGGGGCACTCTCAGTCTGCTGCTTCTAACTCTCAGGCCCTTGTTTTCTCTGTGATATAGTTTTGTCTAGCTTTTACATCCATCAGAAGGCTGCTGCAGGAAAGATAGGGTCGTTCTAGTAGGCACAGAAGTTGGCTTGAAAGGCAGGCCTTTTCCGCTGCAGGAGTCAAGAGGGCGATTGGAACGGAGCAACACCTGCAGTTGCAAATATAATCTTTAAGACAGGAAAGCTCTGTCCAGGAGAGAGCAGAATAATTTGGGTTTCAGTCTTAATTTGGTGTGTTTGTATTTAAAGTAAACCATGCTCACAAGATATAACCATGCAGTTTTCAATCTTGGCCAAAATTAAATCCGGTATGGGGGGAAACTAGATGTTGCTAAACTACAAGTCCCATCATCCCTGGCCATTGGCCTTGCTAGCTGGGGCTGATGGGAGCCAAATAGTCTTTTGTCAAACATGGATGGAATTCACGGTGCATACAATTTTCTTTCTAGATTCTATTATTTATTTATTTTTAACTGTTTCTTTTTATGATAAGTCTCAAAGCAACTCATACATTAAAGAAAAAATGCTGCTTGTGTAGCAAGAATTGGAACCAATGATACCAATACTAAAAAGGACTAGTTTGTAGCAAACTCTTTCCTTCTCACAACACAAGGGGATCACCAAACCTCCCAGTTAAAATAGATGCAAAGACCATAGCAGTATTATCACTCCAGTTCCTGGGAGAATAGGAATGTCTTCACTTTGTGCTGAAAGATGTCTGTGTTTGTGCCCAGCAAACTTCCCTGGGGAGAGCATTCCACAAATAAGGGGCTGCCACTAAAAAGGCCCATTCACTTTCTCTTGGAAGAATCAAAGAATTGTAGAGATGGAAGGGACCCCAAGGCTCATCTAGTCCAACCCCCTGCAGTGCCTTGAAGTTCGCGGGGTGAACTTCTTGGCCAGTTACTCACTCTTAGCCTAACCTACCTCACATAGTTGCTATGAGGATAAAATGGGGAGAAGTATGTAAGTCACCTTGAGCTCCTTGGAGGAAAAGTGGGATATAAATGCAATAAGTAAGTAAGGGCATCTGATGGTTTTGAGGTCCCTGACAAAGCAGTGCATGAGGGACTGCTGTCCTGAGCCATGTTTGGACCTGGAGATGAATTGACAGCCAGCATAGCTGGCCCAGAATTGGTACTGTATGTTTGAATCATCTGGTGTCTGTTGATAATCTGTCTGCAGAATTCTACACTAGCCATGGTTTTTGAACTGTCTCTAAAGTCAGCCCAGCATATAACACATTGCTACAATGCCACCTGGGCTTATGAGAGTACAGATCACTAAAGCCAGGATATCTCCACCCAGATATAGACACCAGCTGTAGTTGGTAGAAGGCACCCTTACTGTTGTGCCTGCTGTGGTGACAGTAATGGACCTATGAGTACTCCCAAGCGGCTAACTTTAATCCTTCGTGGGGAGTGTGGTCACATCTATATTTCATATACATCAGGTTTTTCATCCCCTTCCACATTACTTATTCACATAGCCAGCATCCCAATACATCTCTTATTGCTGAACTCGCAATTGTTAAACCAGGGGTGGGAAAAGATCCTGCTGGAAGGCAAGATCCAGAAGTGACCCACCCTCCACAGGTCACTTGGACAGGTGAGTAGTGCTGGCCACCTGTTAATCATTTGACATATTATTATTTCTTAGCATTTCTATATTTAATCCAAAGGAAGATTCTTCCATGAACTTTGCTACACTGATAAGCCCAAGAAAGGTGAATGCGGTTACCCCAAAATGGCCTGGCAGGATCAGGCCTGAGGACCACTGCACTAAATAGACGTTAGAACTGAAACATAAGGAAACTAAGAATGGTGAAGGGCAAAACCACCTTTTTGCTACTTGCAAATCTTATCTGTATTTTTTAGCCAAAGAACCAGAGAAAAGCATTGGTTGGTTGTTTTGTCCACTGGTAGATGGCATTAGGGATTCAAGGTATGAGGAACAGAATATGACAACAGCTGAACAGTGTCAAGCTAAATACAATATGATCGCATCTTTCAACAACACACTGCTGGAGGCAGGCTGGTTGAAATTGCACAAATAAAATCCAAGCAAGGTGGAGAGCCTAGAAGCTCTTTTTGCACTAAGTCCACTTGGGGTTACCCAGGATGGAAAAAGCTTTTAAGCTCCCCACCTTGCTTGCTGGGCAAGGCCCACTCAGCACACCTGTTCTGGGATGCTCTTGCAAGATCTCACAGGGCCATATGAGTTCCCGCAAGATCTTGCGCAAACATCCTAAGCCTTCCAGAGCCAGCGCCTTGCCCTCCAAGCAAGGCAGAGAGCTTAAAAGCACTTTTCATGCCAGGTGTGCTAGGGTTTCCTGGTGGTCAAGGAGCTTTTAAGCTCTCCGCCTTGCTTGCTGGGTGAGGCCCACATGGCACACGGGTTCTGGGAGTAAGGGGTTCAGACTGAATCATTGGGCAGCTGCACACTTGTGGCACAGGCTTGCTTGAATAAACAGAATTCTACACACTTAAAAGCACTGGAGAAACATTTGTAAGTGTATTATTACGTTGCAAACAAAATGGAAAATTAGACTGGGCCATATGCTGTAGCATGAACTGGAGCGTTCCAGGCTACAGGGTGGGGTTGCCTGATCCAGGCCTCATTGCTAATTTACCCTTGCAGAGCAGGAGATTCCATTCCATTCCGGGTTCCCCTGCCCCCCAGCATTGCACAGAACACAGGCCTTGTGCTGGTTTCCCAGGCCACGCCCACGTGGCAGCCAGTTCCCAACCGCTTTCAGGCTAACCAGATCGCCTCCTCCTTGCTCAGAGCTCGCTACAGTCAGGATACTGCAGCCTTGACAGGATGTGATTCAGCATCCTGTTTTTAAGTATCTGATAGAGTCAGCAGCTTCTGCCTCCACTTCTCCTTGCTGACTTCAGCTGCAAGACAACAAGGGATCACAGCCCGTGGGATGGCACAGCATGGCTATTGTCTTCAGGCCTAGCCCCCCCCCCCCCGCAGGCTGCTAAAGCCTCCATTCACTCTACTTTAAGCACATTCACTCAAAGCCCTGTAATTGTGACTGACCTATAAACTGTGACCCGAGTCATGGACTCCACACTATGCAGCCCACATTTCCCATAATGTGTTCAGCTTCCTAGATTCAGCCTAGAAATGGAGGCAGTAGTTTGCCTGGAATGCTAGCACGTATTTGTTTGGTGCTTGTGTGGTAGTCTTGAAGGCCGTATTGTGGCTCCTCCTCCTCTTTTTCTCAGCTGTAGCGCTAAGCTGCGTAAATGTGGCTGGCCCTGATTGTGTGGTGCACAGTGGATGGCATCAGATAGCCCCAGGGATAGGAAACCAGGTAGCGAGAAGCGGGGTTTGCACATACTTTCCCCCAATCCCTGCATGGGAAGATCGCCTGGCCTTTCTCTGGATACACTGTTGTGCCCAGATTACTTGAATTTACCAGAGTCTTTCTCTTATAAGACTCATTAGAGCTAAATCCGTCTTCCTGAATGTTTGATGGAGTAGTGACTTGTCTCCATCTAGTGAAAACATGTCACTGTCTTGTACCAAGTGAGTTCCAACTGCTCCGACTCACCCCTTAGCCTCAGAGGCCATTGTTGGCCTTGTTGCCTAGTGGGCAAAGACCAAAGGGGCCACACCAAGGAGGAGGGCAGGATATGCCACCAGAATAACCCTGTTGCGATAGGGACACATCATGTCATTTCTGTTCCTCTTGAATGAATGTGATTTTTAAAATTGCAAGCATGTTTTGTAAATGGCTTTGAGAGCCCTTTGAGACTGTAAAATGGAGTATAAGGCCCTTCTTTGTGTGCCTCCTCTCTGAGAGGTAGGGAGGGTGGCAGTACCAGAATGGGCCTTTTCTGCAGTGGTTCCCCATATGTGGAATGCTCTCATAGAATCATAGAGTTGGAAGAGACCACAAGGGCCATCGAGTCCAACCCCCTGCCAAGCAGGAAACACCATCAGAGCACTCCTGACATATGGTTGTCAAGCCTCTGCTTAAAGACCTCCAAAGAAGGAGACTCCACCACACTCCTTGGCAGCAAATTCCACTGTCGAACAGCTCTTACTGTCAGGAAGTTCTTCCTAATGTTTAGGTGGAATCTTCTTTCTTGTAGTTTGGATCCATTGCTCTGTGTCCGCTTCTCTGGAGCAGCAGAAAACAACCTTTCTCCCTCCTCTATGTGACATCCTTTTATATATTTGAACATGGCTATCATATCACCCCTTAACCTCCTCTTCTCCAGGCTAAACATGCCCAGCTCCTTTAGCTGTTCCTCATAAGGCATCGTTTCCAGGCCTTTGACCATTTTGGTTGCCCTCCTCTGGACACGTTCCAGTTTGTCAGTGTCCTTCTTGAACTGTGGTGCCCAGAACTGGACACAGTACTCCAGGTGAGGTCTGACCAGAGCAGAATACAGTGGCACTATTACTTCCCTTGATCTAGATGCTATACTCCTATTGATGCAGCCCAGAATTGCATTGGCTTTTTTAGCTGCCGCGTCACACTGTTGGCTCATGTCAAGTTTGTGGTCAACCAAGACTCCTAGATCCTTTTCACATGTACTGCTCATGTGCAGTGAACCAGGTGGAAGATAACTCTACCACTACTCTGGAGAAAGGCTCGGGGGGGGGGTAACCAGATGAAGTTATTACTCATAATCTTGTAGATTTTGTGAAGAAGGGCACTGATAAGAGCTTGCAGGCTGTTGGAGGTGATACTACAAATGTTAACGCTGGCTGTTGGGTAGAGGTCAAGCTTGGTCATAAGCTGATCTGGTTGGTTTGTGCCGTCCACACCAATGAGTTACCCCTGCGACAGCTTGATTACAGCAGTCAATGGGAAGACCTTGTCTATCAGCAAGTGGACAGTTAACATTCAAAATGCTAGACTCTGCTTCAGAACTTGAAATTGATCCTTCATTCACCAAACTCTCAACTGAAGAGCCTATTGCTTCACTGAGTGACAGTGTTATAAAGGATATATCTACTGATCAAGCACTGTGCAAATGCTAAGCATGATCTGAATGTTCATGTTCTGTTGTGCACCCTCTTTTTGGAGTGCTTGTTCTCCTGGGGCGGTTCCATTTGCCCTCAGCAAGGCATAACCAGAAGACATTCCTTGTGGATTGTGCCTACGCTACTTAAGCCTGTTTGCTTGCTTGCATTCAAATGGCCATCCTTGAAAATGGGTCCTTTGTGTTTGTATCTAAGCCTGCTGCATGATGGGAGATGAGAGATTAAGCTCGACTCCCCCCAAGGTGGGCCTGGGACGCTGCACAGTGTGGCTTTTCTCCTTGTGTGGAACCCTCTCCTGTGGTGTGTGTGTCTTGCAGCTGACAGAAATGTGCAGATTGCAGTCATGATGAAGCAAATCCGTGTCACCATGGCAGAGTTGGCTGGCATTGCTGGCAGTTTGTTCCTGCTGGGAAATCTGCCTTTGTGGGCTCCCTGATTGATTTCCTCCTTCCTTGCCCTGAAAGAGCTTTTGCATCTGGCACCGTGAATGGCCTGCAGTCTCTGAAAATACTGCTTGGAATTCTTGGGTAGTGAACACAGCCTACGCCCTCTTGCTCAAACAATGCCCTGCTCAGAAGATAACTTTTGTTGGCAGAGCGCTGCAAGCATTTGGAGCAAAACTTGCCAGCCGCTCTCGCTCTTCCTGCCCTTGTATCTGAAAGGCAGTGGAGGCCACATCAGATGTTACCTCCAGAAAGGGTGCTCACCCTCCTGGCCAAAGTGTCATTGTGCTCCATCCTGTAACTGTCTTTGCTCCTTGTTTCAAACATCCCCAAGGAGGCATCAAGAGGCTGTTGGTTCTTCCCACAGAAATTTGACAGCAGCTGCCGTTGGTCAGGGGTAACCAGTGGCAAATTGATGGGTGGAATTGTGCTTCCTTTAAAAGAGGCTATGATGAGAATTCTCTGTGGGGCAGCCTGCCTTTGACACGACACATTCTTAATAAAACTATACTCATTTTGGTATAATCCAGCATTTAATGTTGATCATTTAATTCAAACTCTTGAACTGTGTCAGACTACACAAAAAGCAACAAATTTTAGAGCTTGCTAAGCAGCATAAGACTAGGTCAGCCAGATCAGACCAAAGGGGCCTCCCTTGTGCTTGATCTGAAAGCTGCAGTTAGAGCATAATGCGGCAGCATGACTGCTGACAGGAGTGAGACCCCGTCAGCATAGAACATCTGTGCTCAGCAGTGGTTGCTGATTTGCTACCAAGTCCAATGCATTTTTATTAGTATATAAAGCTCTCAACAACTTGGAGCCAGTTTACCTGCAAGATCCCTTGACCCAATATGGCCACCTGACAGCTTCAGTCTGTGGAACTGGCATAAGACCCCTTCCACATTTGTAGGAAACTGATCTTTTAGTGCGGCAGCACTCACACCTCAGGCAGGCGTATTCACTGTATTCTTTTCATCACCTGCTAAAAGCATTTTTGTTTATTATTTTATTATTTATTAAATTTGTATACTGCCCTTCAGCCAAAGATCAATAGGTCTTCCTAGCTCAGCCTTTGTTTCTAGTGAGGGCAAGCAGATGCCTCTGGAGAGCTCACATCCAGATCAGGGTGAGGGCAGCAGCTCTTCCTTGAGTTCCATGTACCACACATGACTGATGGTCATTGATAGACCGGTCACTCATTCATTCATTGGTTCAATCTGCTTGTAAAGCATCTGTTCCAGAGACTATCAAACATGCAGAATGGATATGTTGATAATTAGTTCACCATATCTTTGCTGAATGGGTGGCATCTCTCTGAATGACAATGCAAAAATCAGCAGCAAGCTTGGGATCCCACAGCAGTTTCTTTGGCAAGCTTAAAGGTGTCACAGCCAAATGTGAGCTCTGGCAATTCAATCCTGGTGTCTTAATTTCCTCTTGCAATTCCCATTAGATGTGGCCTTCCTTGCTTCCTGCTTCCCAGCTATTAGGGAGCTACTTCATGCGTCCTGGACTGGTAGCTTCTCTCCAAAGAAAGTGGAGAGGAAGGTGTTTCTAGAAAAAATGGACAGACTTTAAGAAAGAGAGCCAGTGACAGCTTCAGGATTTCTGACAAGACCAAGGCACAAGTTGTCCAGTTCTTTAGCCCCTCTCTACAAGTTAGGCTGCCTTAATGGGCACAGTCCTGTAAGTTGCCACCATATTTAAGCTCTTTGCCTTGCATGTGTTTAATTTGTGAATTTTCAGCTGGCTGGCTGCCAAGTGTGTAAAGCTGTGATTACACGAGTTAAATGTGTGCAAGTTGTGAGTTGAAGGGCTCTTGCCAAGATGGTGGATAAAAATGGTTTTCTGTTGCTCCAGAAGGTAAAACAAGAAAAAGGATTTAGGTCAGGCATAGGCAAACTCGGCCCTCCAGATGTTTTGGGACTACAACTCCCATCATCCCTAGCTAACAGGACCAGTAATCAGGGGTGATGGGAATTGTAGTCTCAAAACATCTGGAGGGCCAAGTTTGCCTATCCCTGATTTAGGTTAAACTTATTTATTTAATTTCTTAAACACATTAGTCACCTTTTTTGCCAATGTACCCCAAAGCAAGTTACAGCAATCTAGTCATCCATCAATAAAACCACCATAAAACATAGAACAAATCAAAAGTACATTCTTATTTTTAAAATGCAGGATTAAAATACCCCACCCACTAAAGGAGCCCACAGATAATCAAAATCCAAAAACTTTGTTTCTGCCTTGTGCCTAAAGATGAGGAGAGCATTTTTCCACAGGCAAGGAGCCACCAGTGAAAAGGCCCACTCTTGTGTTGCCACCCTCTGGAGCCCCTGTGGAGGGGGGCCCACAGAGAAGGGCCTCCAGTGATGATCACAGGGTCTGGGTCAGATTATAGGTTCAACGTCCTGCTTGACGGTGGAGCAGACTGTGTTGGAAGGGGATGAACCCTCCTTGGTTAGAGATTTCTAAGCAGAGGCCGGATTGTCTCCTCTTTTCAAGGATCCTATAGCAACAGATCTCCTGCATTAGCAGGAGGAAGTTGGACCTTTGAGACTCTATCCAGCTGTACAATTCTAAACTGACTCTCCTTCCTTGGAGGTTTTTAAGCAGGGGTTGAATGACCACCTGCCATGGATGTTTTAGCTGAGATTCCTGCATTGTAGGGGGTTGGATTAGATGACCCTTGGGGTCCCTTCCAACTCTGCAATTCTATGATTCTATAAAATTGACATAACAAGGCTGTTGTTTTCCATACAAAAGCCTAATTGTTTGCTTAAAAACAGCCTTATGTTCACCTATTTGCTACTGAAATGGTGCCCAGCAAGGAAGTATGCGAGGTGAAATCTTAACATAATGAGGCTGTTTCACTCTATACGCAGTGCAGAACTGGGGTTTGGGGGGGGGGATTTTACTTACTCATCTGTCAGTGTGACACTTCTTAATCTACTGAGGTTCAAATGAATTTGGAGTTCTTTTGGAGCCCAGCTGTTGGACTGTACTTTTCTTCTGATAACAAGAGGTGCTGCTGCTGTTTTACAGAGCCTGAGAAGAAGAAAAGCCTGTAGGAGCTTAATGATTTGATGAGCTTCAGCTGGTTTTCTCCCCCCTCCGTTGCCCTTTCTTTTGAAAGGCCCTCTTTCATCAGGATATGTTAGGGCAAGTGCTTTCTGAGCCAGGATATGGTGGGGGGAGCACAGTGTTCCGTAAAAGGCACCCCTTCCTGGGTAGCATCAACAGACTTGGAGAGTCTTCTCTCCTTCACTCAACAGTTGGTGGCCGTTTTCTCCTCTTCTCTTTTGTCTTGCCAAAAAAATAATAAAATTGAGTAGCGAGAGGATGTTGGTTATGAACCTTTCAGATTTTGCTGACTTCTGCCTGTCTTTTCGACCAGTGCAATGCTTCTGCTGCTCAAGGAAACCCCGTCCAAAATAGTATGTATGGAACGTTAACCCCCCCCCCCATTCCCCTCTATGGCTTTGCTTACTTGAGGGTTCTAGGTTCTGTTTAGGTTTCTTCTCCTTGAGTGAAATCTTCTGTGTCGTTGTGTTTATTTCAGATCTGATGTTTTGGTAACAAAAAGCAAAGATGTAAGGTTTCTTTTTGTGTGTTGTTTGCAAAATTGCTAACATATAATTGCTAACACTTGCATTTTAAGGGAGCTGTATAGAAGCAAGCCTGATTTAAGTTGGTTGGGGGTTCATCATTGCTTATGCTGTCTTGGGGCAACAGCCAGAGAATTACTTTGCAGGCAACTAGTGTGAGCGGAATGTGGTTTGTGTGTGTGTTTGGGATGGGTGCTCAACACAGATGCTCGTGTGGTCCTTGAAAAGATGTTCATTTCCTCCTAAAAACAGTCATTGCAATACAGATTTGCTGGATTGCCCGATATTGCCATATTTGAGGGCAACTTTGATTATGTTTATGTCTGTGGCAGTGAAAATGCCATGTCATTTGCTTGTGAGACAGCTGCTGAAATCCGGGAAGCACGCCTATTTTATTTTACATTTTTCGCTATCAACAAGCTTTTTGAAACATCTTGAGCGCCTTTGCTTTGTCCAGTGGTGACCGCATGGCCGCAGAATCAAGGCATCGTCTGTGGACTTCGCTTTCATTAGGCCTAGCTGTAGAATGATCTCATCAATTCTTGATAAAGCTGCTTGGAGTTTGCGGGCAGTTGGCAATTTCTCTCTCCTCTTTATCATAAACAGGAATTGTGTATTGCTGAGCTTAGAATGGCAGGAAATGTTAGGAGAGATTGTCTGTCGGGATTTGTGGCTAATGGCAGAGAGCACTCTTCATCGCTTGGCTTTTCTGACTTCAGACTTTTTTTTATTTAAAAAACTGCCATTGTGCACCAACCTATCTCCTTATGTGCTGTCCAATTGTTTTCCACATTTTTTTTTCATTGTTGGCCTGTCAATGAGCTCATATTGGTGGGAGGTTGTTAGTTTCTGAGGCTGATCTTGAAGAATGAATTATAAATTTGGGGTGGGGGGGGGAACCTAAGTTCTTCCGGAATAAAAAAGATTGTGTGCTTAATTTTATTTTTATTTTTATTGTGTTGCAAGTGTTGTGTCTGCTGAAAAGCCCTCTTTTCTCATAAATCCCAGCTGTTTCCATTGAGGCTTCATTAGGGAAGTTCCCAGTCAATTAGAAATCTGTTTTTTTAAGCGGGAAGGAGTTGAATGTCCCTTGTATATTTGAAGGACCCCAGTTCAGTTCCTGGCATTTCCAACTTAAAAGATCTCAAAGTTGGGTAAACCCTTGTCAGAATAACACATTAGAAAAGGGTTTCCCAAACTTGTGTCTCCAGCTGTTTTTGAACTACAGTTCCCATAATCTCTGGTCTTGCCAGCTGCGGATGTCCAAAAACAGTTGGAGGCCCAAGTTTGGGAAATCCTGAATTAGAGGAACCTTCCCCAAAGCAGCTGGAGGTGTTTGAGAAAGGCTGCACTAGAGAGCTGCAACTAAGCACAGCAAGCCAGTCTAGGTTAGGCAGACCTCCCTTTTTTCTTGCGATAGGACCATTCTTTTACAGCCTTTTAAAATGCAGAATCTCTCACACATGTGCAGTTTTGGCCAGCCAAGTCTGGCGAAATGAATGAGAAATGCACAACAGAACCAGCCTGCCCTTGCCGGCGTCCCAGTTTCTCTCAGTCACAAAGTTTGGGTTCCCCAAGCTTTATTTTTGTTCTTCCCTTTCATCCCATAATTTTTTTCAAAATGTGCAGTTGGAAGATGGCATGAAAAGGGGGTGGTAGTTTCCTCTCTAAATCCCAAAGAATCATCTGCAGTTGAAGTTTTTAAAGAACAGCTTGAAACTGCGTGCTAAGAAACAGATACAGTGGTACCTCAGGTTAAGTACTTAATTCATTCCAGAGGTCCATACTTAACCTGAAACTGTTCTTAACCTGAAGCACCACTTTAGCTAATGGGGCCTCCTGCCGCCGCGCCGCCAGAGCACGATTTCTGGTTCTTAGCGTGAAGCAAAGTGCTTAACCTGAAGCACTATTTCTGGGTTAGTGGAGTTTGTAACCTGAAGCGTATGTAACCTGAGGTACCACTGTACATTAAAAGTTCATACAGACAACTGTTCTCACAACCTGGATTTTTATAACCAAGTGTTGTTGAGTCACTGAATTGGAGGGTCACATCCTCCCCTACAAAAACAGCTCCTGGAGCAGCCAAATGTGAAACCCAGTTGGAAAGTTACATAGAAGGCCAGCACCTGCAGCCCTGCTGCCTTCAAAGTCCTCTGCCCGCAGCAAAGCATCACCAGCCCATTAGGACAGCCAGCCGTTTAAAGCCTGGGACTTTGCTGCTGACTCTCTGGTCTAACAAGGGCTCAAGTGTTTTGAAGAACACAAGGCATAATCCTTTCGTCATGGTGATTGTCTTGAGATTTCCAGGAACACTGGAAGCGCATGACACTCACTTTTTCCTCAAGGGGAGAGGAACTTTTTTGAGGGAAACAGATAAAAATATTTCCAATGTTTACTTGACTATTGGTATGTCATTTACTTGCTTTGTAGCCTTTGACTTGAGAAATGAATATATGAAATAAATGTACCTTCAGCTTGTTACATAACTTATAGAAAGAAAATGGGAAAATGAAATAATCTTGGTTTATTCTCTCCCTGAGTATCCCCAAACAGGGCACAAATGAAATAATTATGCCATATTTCTAATGCAAGAATTGGAATGGGCCTTTATTGTGAAGTCTGTAAATGATTTTCATTTTAATTCTGACAGTGTTTTACAAACCGGTGGGATTGGAGTGTTGGGACTGCCCCCCAGGCCAGTTTAGGTGGAGAACACGTGTGTTGCATGGATTTCACCCTTGCTAGCATTACTGAGATAATCCAGACTTGCTATTTACCCTCATAGCCCTTCCTGTTGCACCCCCCTCCCCGAGCCTGATCTCCTGCATCTGTTTGTCTTCCAGCTTGAGTGAGAGTTTTTTTATGGTGAAAGGTGCTGCCCTATTCCTCCAGCAAGGAAACAGCCCTCAAGGTCCGCGGAGTCTTACTCACCTTCACAAACATGCTGGTAAGCTTTGTCACAGCAAAACGTTTTTTTCTTGGGCAGTCCTCATGACTTGGGCATGATAACCTAGGAAAAATAAACGTGGGGGGGGGGATGCTAACTTAAGGCAGTGGTTTTCTGTAGACTTATATGTTAAAAATGTTTCTCTCTGGGAGCCAGGGAAGGAGTGCTGGGTCCTGTTAGGGGCAAACAGCCTGTAGGACAGGGCACCACATGGTCGGTCCTGTGTGGCTGGGAGCTGAGACTTGTATTTCTCCAGATGTCAGCAGTTTCACAGATCCCACAGTGTATCTTACTGAGCTTGCACCATCAAATCGTTAAGCTGGGACTTGTATTCTTGGCTATAGGCATCCATTTGCCTTCCTCATACACACTAAAAGACCTCGTCTGACTCAGTGCAAAATGCAAAATGGACCATGATGCAAATCTTAGGTCTGAGTTACAAGATTATGGTGTGAGTGATCATGCTTTGGGCCTGCCAAAGGGTCCAGAGACTATTCTGGGTGACGTATCTTGTTTGTTTCACTTGGAAGCAGGGAAACCAGCAACTGACCTGAGGCCAAACTATTGGAACAGCTGGGTCATTTAGCCACCTAGAGTGAGCAGCATTTGGCAGCAAGTGAATTGTGGTTAGAGAGTAGACTTTACCTGTTGTAATCACACGCTGAGATACGCTTGTAGAGTAAGAAAATAACAAAAGTTGTTTATTATAGGAAGTAAATAACTTGCAGAGGAAGTTATTTCTATTTCTATTTCTTCCTAGTTCTAACCTAACATGCTATTCTGGAAATGACAAAGGCAATCATGCTTGCTGCTTTTCTCTCAGAGTGTAGTTCCAAGGTGACTCCTCAGCTTGAGGTCTGAGAGAGAAGTGTCAGGAGCAGGAGGAAGGTGTAAAGCAGGATGCATCCTATCAGTCTAAAGTTAAACAACAAGGAGGTAAAGAAGTAAGCCAATAGGTTAAAGCAGTGGTTTTCGGCCCGTTTGCCATGGCACCCTGGCGTGCCTCGAATGATAGTCAGGGGTGCCTCAGGCAACACTGGTCTCCGTCCCCCTTTCCTTCCCTCTCTCCTCTGATGCCCTCTTGCATCTCTGCCTCCCAAAGGCTTGCACAGCTGTTTGTTGCACCAGCCCTAGCTACAAGCTCCATGGGCAAAAGGTGCCTCTGGGGCTGGCCAGGGGGTGCTGGTTGTCAGGAGTTGAGGCGGCCTCTGAGTAAGCAAGCAAGCGGGCCAGGAAGCCTAGCCAGGCAGTCCGCCAGCTGTTGGGAATGGACAGACAGGTCCCAGGCCCCTGTGGGGCAGTGTGAGGAGGCCCCTCTCTTTGGGGCAGGGGGGGGGCAGCTCAGAGACCAGGGGACTCCTAAGGAGAGGAGAGGAATACTCCACAAAGGAGGGTGTTCCCAAAAGGGTGAGAGGCTGCCAGCTCTGGAGGAAGGGGTTACATAACTGGGCTCCTGAGCCCCATAGGGGTGCCACCGAAACAATGTAGTTGGTAAAGGGAGCTGTGGACTCAAAAAGGTTGGAAACCTCTGGGTTAAAGGTACAGGGATAGTCTGGGAATGTGGAGGTCCCTCACTTTTCCTGTCTTTACTCCATGAAAACCACTCTTCTGCAAGTTGAGTTGTACCCAAATGTCCAACACAAACCAACTCAGTGGTGGAACAGGGCAAGCATCCACCATGGAAAAGGATTCAGGCAGTTGGGCTGGAAAAACGCCCCTTGGAGAGCAGCCGCTTCTCAGAGCAGTTGACGTGGTGTACAGTTGACCAAAGCTAAACAGAGCAGTGGTTTGCAGGGGCGGATCTAATATGAAGCTAACGAAGCTATGTTCTGCCATCTCTTAAACTCTCTGAGGCAGACTGGGGAAGTCTAAAGGAATAGGAAGCAAAACCAACGTAGTTTTATGCATACCATTCTTGAACCATGTGGACTTGACGTAGAATATCACACAGTTCAAAGCATCAGGCTAATCCATATCTACTTGTGGATCTGCAGGTGATTTGCCCCAACATCTTCAGGTGATGATCAACCTCCTTCGCTGTGAGGACAGGATCAAATTGGTAAGAGGCCTTGCTCATTCCGCACCCCCATGTGTCTGGACCACAATCTCTGTGCGGTGCTTGATAAAGGACTCGTGAGAGAGTATGGCAGATCTGCAGATGGTGCTTAAAATTTAGGATGGTGAAGGCAGCATTTGAAGAAGAGCAGCCCTTGGAATCATTTTACTGGCACAGTAATCCAGCTTGAGCCACAAGCCAGCTCAAAGATGAGTTCAGTTTCTCCCACTGAAATCCAAGGGTGCTGCCTTGTTTGAATTGTGCTTTGAGCATCTGCACTGGCTTCCTACTGTCTCTTGGGCTGCTTCCTAAAAGGCCCCAAGGAGCCTATTTCAGAGCAGGAGTGGGGAAGGTGTAGCCCTCCAGCCCCAGCCAGTATGGCCAGTGGTTAGGAATGATGGGAGTTGTAGTCCAGCAGCAGTCGGTGGGCCACCACAGGTCTTCCACTGCTCCTTTAGAGAACATTTCCTCACTTCGTTAACAGAGCAGGGCAAAAGTGTCAACCACTTGGTGGGGTGCAAATCCATCTAAGTCACCCTCCCTTTTATCTCCTCAGAAACATACTTAGGTAAGCCAATACAGAGCTTGTGAAAAATCTGAGACATTAACTTGAAGAGGAACACCTGTAACTTTAATAGAACAGAATATGGGCTCTCAGAGGCTGGTGTGAAGGAAGTGGTCACTGAGAACTGTCTTGCTGGTTTTTAGGCTGTTCGTCTGGAAAGTGTCTGGACAGACCGGGTGAGGTACATGGTGGTTGTCTATAGCACCGGACGCCAAGACACGGAGGAGAATATCCTGCTGGGAGTAGACTTTTCAAGCAAGGAGAGGTGAGTGCAGGTTTGAAAAAAAATGCCACCAGCCTGTTGTTTTCTGTGGGGGTCAGCAATCATCCAAAAGAATTGCAGTAGAAGCCACACACGTAAACATAGCCTTATTTTAATGCAAAGGCTTAGGGTGTCAAAGACACTTGAGTTGACAATAAAATATAAAAGATGTTCAGGTGTCATGTGTAGGGGCAAATTCTGGATACCTACTCCCACCCACAGCAAGAACACTCACCAGAAATCTGTGGCTGTTTGCTAAGGTGTCCTTCTCTAGAACACCAGCCCGGGATGTTTGTGTGGGAATTGAAAGGCATCTTGAAGATGTTGAACAATTGTGAGAGGCCCGGAGTTTTGGACTTGAACCACAGCCCCTAGTCTGCCAGCCAGTCACTTTTCTCTTCTTAACCTGCTTCACAAGGGAAAATAAAATGGAGGCATTGTGGCAGGAGAGAGGACCATATATGCCACCCTGACAGAATAAAAATGTAATTAACAAATGCATGAAATCTGGCCGTTGTTTTGTTGAGGTCCACATGTGTTTGAAGCCTGTCAAACATTGTCATTTCTCTTTCTTGGTAGCAAAAGCTGCACCATCGGGATGGTTCTGCGTCTGTGGAGTGACACAAAGATCCATCTAGATGGTGATGGGTAAGAAACAAGAGCATTTTGGCAGCTGGCAAAATGAAGGCGATGTTAAGCAGAGCAGGTCTGCTGGGAAAGGCCACTTCATTAAACTCCGAGTTGTTTGTATAGATATATTTTAGCTACTGTTAAGGGTGTGTCTTTTTGGTACGCGACCAAACCCTCAACTTCTTATTGAATATTGAAGCTCTGTAGTTAGCAATACAACATTATATAAACTTTATGAGAGCTTTGGTTATAAAGCAGTTTAAGAATGAATAGTATTACTAACAGCAACTTGTGATGCATAGCCCTAAGAGTGAATGATTTATTCTTCATAATAGTAATAACCGCAGCGACAATAGCTTGTGATGCATGGCCTCAGGAGCATAGAGTGATTTCTTCTCTCTGTTGGTCTCCTTGCTAGTGGGTTCAGCGTCAGCACTGCAGGAAGGATGCATATCTTCAAGCCCGTTTCAGTTCAAGCAATGTGGTGAGTAACCTTTTTCTTTTTCTTCAGCAGTTCACTCTTCTCATTCCCTTCTAGACAACAAAATGTAGCCTTTCACCTGCACTCCAGAGTGCCCCTGCCTGGCGAACAGTCCCTGCCTTCCACCCCCCAGAACAACTCAATCACTGAATTGCTGCAGTTGCTGGAGGGGGAGGGGAGTCCTAGAA
Source organism: Podarcis pityusensis (assembly GCF_964106645.2). Lineage (NCBI taxonomy): Eukaryota > Metazoa > Chordata > Lepidosauria > Squamata > Lacertidae > Podarcis > Podarcis pityusensis. The sequence continues at coordinate 1,888,527 of NC_138038.1, forward strand.
GGCTAGGCCAACTCTTGACCATAAATTATGATATAACTTAGCTCCTCTCTCTTTAGAAAAAGCACCAGAGGGAAACTAGATGGTTGAGATGAATAAATTGGAGCCATTCTTCCTTGTCCATCAAATCTGCCAGGCTGCAAACCCACCCTTACATTTTAGGTTTCTAAAGACAGGCTTTAGAATTTCTGTCCCATGGGAGAGTCTCAACACTCTTGGTGTCTTGCTGAACCAGAGCATGAAGTTGGACTGGTAAATGATTTAGGAAGGCTAATAATGTGAGGAACGGGAGTACCCAGCATGAAGAAAAAGGTATATAAATTGTGCAGAAGCTTTGCAGTTGTAGAACACCAAGAAATGAAATCCATCCTTAAAACCTTTTCATAGAACTTCGCAGCTTCACCTTTCCCTAGAACCCTCTCCTTCACTCAGTCTTTTACAAAGCCTTAGTAGGATACAACCTAGGGCAGAGGAGGGATCTCAAGTTATACCAACCCTAATGATGAAGAACATAGGAAGCCCACTTTCTCAGGTCTGCATAGCCCTGCATTGCCTCTTCTGGCTGGCAGTGGCTCTCCTGGGTCTCAGGCAAAGAAGAGTCTTCCACAGCCCTTCCTGGAAAGTCCAGAGATTGAACCCAGCTCCTTCTGCCTGCAAGGGAGGCCCTTTCTAGCTTCTGTGCCTCCCCATCTCTTCTTTTCACCTCTGCTCATGCATGTGTCCCTGGCTGCTTGCTAATGTATAATTGCCATGGGGGAGCAGAAGCCGTGATCTATGATGACTTGAGAACAGTTTTCACACTTTCAGGTTATTGAGTGATAACTGCAGCTGTCCTGTGAACGACTTGCTGTTTGACCCCACATGTTAATATCCTACACCCAGTCAAGTGTTTTGCCTGAGGCCAAGTGGAACAGAGCCATCTTTAGCCATCTGTTATCTTGTCACCTAACAAGCTTCCCCGTGCTCACAGGGGACTTTTGCACATTGGCTTACTTTCTGTTGTGCTTCCAGTCCAGCTCAGCGTGGCCTGTGCCTGTATTGCTCACATGCAAAAAGAGTGCCCAGAGGAGGCCTGGAGAGGGCACCCTCCCCCTTAGAATATTAAGGGCTGGCACAGGTGTGGGCCCAGCCACCAGTGGATTATGGTCTTGCCCTGCACTTAATCACTTTTGCATGTTACCAAGGCCCAGTTTATAGACACAAACTATGTGGTGGTCCTGCTTGAAATGCCGGGGTGTGGAAACTGCTCTGTGGTGAAAGACTGGTGGGAAGGGCCTCCTGAAATTTCAGCCACACCCGTGCAAACAGCAGGGGGTGGGGCCAGGCATGGCAGCCATGTGGATGGTGTTTCTGGGAAGCACCTGAAGCAGTAGTTCTTGCACAGGGATCCCCATGAATGCCTCCTTGGGTTCCATGGTGCGACAGAGGAGAGAAATGCAATCAACAAATAACTCACTGTTCCTGCTACTTGGCCTCTGTCGTCCTGTGCCAGTGACAGGGATGGCGCAACTCCTGTACCTTTATGAGATGGGAGAAAATTCAAAGTGTGAAACTTCTTCCATAATTACATCCCACTTCTGGGAAAGCATCACCTAATGCTCTGCTTCAGGTGCCTTAAACTGTTCCTCTTGCATCTTAATTCAGTAAAACCAGTTATCATGGATTCTGATTTCAAACCCATCTTTTTTTTGTTTCTTTTCGTTTTTGGTATTCTAGTTGTATTTATCATATGCTTGTAAACTGCATTGAGACTTATGCGAAGGTAATTAGAGGATTTGACAAATTCATGGAGGAGATTAAGGATATCATTGGCTGTTAGCCAGGATTGCTATGCTCTGCGCACCACAGTTGGAGGCAGTAAATGCTTCTGAATATTAGTTGCTGGAAACTGCAGGAAGAAAGAGTGCTGTTGTGCTTGGGTCCTTCTTGTGGGTTTCCATGGGAATCTGGCTGGCCACTGTGAGAACAGGGTGCTGGACTAGTTGGGCTCCCTTTTGTCTGATCCGGCAGGCTCTTTTATGTTCTTAATTTATAAATTCAACAGCTCAACCATAGTGAAACTTTGTCGCTGTTAATGTTTGTTCCTCTGCAGATTATTTTATCGGTCCCTCTGCCTCCCCCCATTCCTGTGTCCTTGGCCCTTGGGCAATTTTTTCCTCTCTGGGTTTCCATGCTTGCAGGTCCGCTTTGCAGATCCTCCACAAGGCTTGTGAGGTGGCTCGGAGGCACAATTACTTCCCTGGCGGGATGGCGCTCGTCTGGGCCACGTACTATGAGAGCTGCATCGCCTCCGAGCAAAGCTGCATCAATGAGTGGAACGCCATGCAGGACTTGGAGTCCACACGCCCCGACTCGCCAGCTCTATATGTGGACACGTGAGTCCTCCCCTTTGGGTTTTGGTCTGAGGTGTTCTGACTAGAGAAATCCCACAAATAGAAGGGTTCTTATATTCATCGGGGAGAGGATATCAGTTACTGTTAGCCCCGTGAGCTATGCTCTGCCTTCACAGTCAGAATACCAGTTTCTCGAAGCCACAGAAGGGGAGAGGGCTCTTGCGCTGAGGTCCTGGTTGCAGGTTTCCCATAATGGGCATCTTGTTGGCCACTGTGAGAAGAGGAGGCTGGACTAGATGGGCCATTCGCCTGATCCAGCGGGCTCTCCTCCTCAGAGTTAAATGTGAAAACCAATCCTGGGCATAAATTGTGCTTGGTGCTCTACAGTTCTGGGGGAAATTATGTGTTCTTTCCCCTCCCCCGCCTCAAAACCAGGATGGAACCGTGGAAAGCAAGAAGGGGATGGTATATGTAGGATTTTGATAGGTACTTGGGTGTATTTGGGGAAATACTGGGATGCAGCTCTATGGAGGAACAAGATGGTGGCCAAAGGGTATTTTCACTGCTTAGCTACTGAAAGCACTACGCATCCAGTCTGCTTGACTCTTCAGTAAACACTGACTTTGTAGCCTGAGTTTAGCTTTTCTTTCACATGAGCACTAGTAACTTGATTGCTTTTGCAATGCAAGCAGAAGTTCCTGGGTTCCCAGGGAACAGCTTTTCATTGGGAGTCAGGCTCTGTGGTTCGCAGCCCCACAGATTTCTTTGCTGGGAAACTCCCATCTCCCTTTCTTGCCTTTCCAGACCAACTGAGAGGGAGCGAGCAGAACGCCACATCAAGGCCAAACTCCGAAGTATTATGATGAGCAAAGATCTGGAGAACGTAACCTCTAAAGAAGTAAGCAGAGCCTCCGGTGGCCTGTCCTGGGACTGCCTTGCTTCCTTCGCTGCCTAGCAAACAAAATCGGAGGCCCTATATTGTTGTTGTTACTACTATTGTTGCAGTGTGATGCAGTGGTAGGAATGTCTGACTAGGACCTTGGAGAGACCAGGGTTCAAATCCCCATGTAGCCATGAAGTTCTCTGGCTGACCTTGGTCCAGTCACTTCCTCTCTGTCCAACCTACCTGAGGAGGTGGAGAACCATGGACACCTCATTGTGCTTCCCCCCTCCCTAGCAGATAATTATGTTTAGATAGTTTGAACCTTGAGGATGACTCCGTGACTTACTCCCCTCCCCATGGCATTCTAACCTAGTTGTGTTGGTGATCCGTTCCCACAGCTGAGGGGCTTCCCAGGATCTTGCCCTTGGGGGGCCCTCCCTTTGGTATCAACTGCAAGGTGCCACCTCACTAGTTGAAGGGTGTTCTGCTCCAGTAGCTCTGAGAACAGATTCTGCCTAGGAGCCTGAAAGTACTTCTCTCTGTGTAGGCCCCAGACTGCTGATGGGGGTCCTGGCTGACAACCCATGACACCATAGTTGAGCATCTGCACTGACTGCCCATCTACAACAGCTTAAGTCCAGGGTACATCAGGGAGTGCCTGAACCCTGACATCCCAGTACGATCACTGGGATCATCTGCAGGAGCAACGTCACTGGTCGTTCCCCAAGGCTCATTTGACAACAAGAAGAAACTGAGTCTTTGGTGTCATTGGCCCAGCTGTGGAGAACACTAGAGATTCAGCCGGCGCTTTTCTATTCCATCAGGTCTATGCAGGCAATTAAGAATACTTATTTCCATGATAGCCAGCTGATTTCTTATTTAAATTTTTTAATTTCTCTTTTATGGTATGGTTTTTTGTACAATAGTTGTAAACTGCTTTTTATGAACAGCAGTATATACCGTATTTTTCGCCCCATAGGGCACACCGCCCCATAGGACGCACCTAGTTTTTTGGGGGAGGGAATAAAGAAAAAAAAAATTATCTCCCCCCCCCCCGGCACGGGGCTGCCGTGGGGGAAGCCCGAGCTTCCCCCGACCCCAGCCCCCAGAACAGCCCGCTATCCACAAGCCTAGGGAGCCGCACCGGTCTCCCCAGGCTTGCGGAGAGCTGCGCGAAGCCCGGGCGCACTCTTCAGCGCGCCCCAGGCTTCGGAATGCAGGCAGCTCTGCGCAACCTTTGGGAGCCCGGCACGGCTTCGCGCCGGGCTCCCTAGGGTCGGTGCGCACCGACCCCTCTCGCTCTCCAGGCTTCAGCAAAAGCCTGCATTCGCCCCATAGGATGCACACACATTTCCCCTTCATTTTTGGAGGGAAAAAGTGCGTCCTATATGGCGAAAAATACGGTAAATGCTTTTTAAATAAATAAGTAAATGTGGTACATAAGAAGCTGCTCTTGTCCATCTAGCCCAGATTCTCTCCTGAGGCCTCAGGAAGAGAAAGGGCCTTTCTTGACTCATGGTGCCTGATCCTCTTAACAGGAGGTGCCAGAGGTTGGACCCGGGGCTTCCTTCATGCTGAGCAGTGACTCCCTTCATGGCCAGTCCGTGTTCGGGTGGATTGGCCACCTTCCTCACTCTGCTACTCTCTCGCCCGTGTAGATACGGAATGAGCTGGAGAAGCACATGAGCTGCAACTTGAAGGAGTTCAAAGAGTTCATTGACAATGAGATGCTGCTAATCCTGGGGCAGATGGACAAGCCCTCTCTCATTTTTGACCATCTGTACCTGGTAAGTTGCCAAGCAGGTGAGCCCAGTCATTTGAAAGCCTTTGCCACGAACGCCTCTGTGGTGCTGCTTTTGTTGTGTGTCTTGACTCTAGTGTGGTTCTTCCAGGGTTCCGAGTGGAATGCCTCCAACCTGGAGGAGCTACGGGGCTCTGGGTGAGTACCATGTTTTCCAGCTCCTCAGTTAGCTGGTAATCCCTGGTCACTGAGGCTCTTCTTTTGAAACATCGGGGGGTTTAGGAGGGAGAATTTCATCAAGTGCGGGTTCTCCTGTTGTGGTGTGGCAGCACTGGGAGAAACTGCACGTGCTAAAATTCCTCATCCTGCGCTGCTGATTTCAGTCCCAGGAGCCTTGTCCTCTGTTGGCGGTTGGCCTAGATGACCCTTGGAAGCCATTCCAACTCTGATTCACAAGGTGGCTAAGCGAGGCTTCTAGGTCTCCAGGGAGAGTTTCAGTGCCCAGCACAGCTCTTTTTCCTAGCCCATAATAATTATAATTATAATAATAATGCAAACAAGTAAAATGGCAGAATAGCTTATGTGAAGTAAAGCGAAACTGGCAGATGTCTGCATATGTCATGAAAGATGCGGAACTTGAGGTTTTCCTGGTGCAGAATTTCTGTTGTTACAAACCAGGCAATGGCCTTGTGACAGGGAGAAAGGCTGCTGTTTTCCCTGCCCCCACCATCATGATAAAACCACAGTCTCTTATAAAACTGTTGTTACAACAGTAAACAACAAATAACTTGCCCTGATAAAATTACAGACTTTTGTCATGCCATGTAACAAAGTTTCATTTGATTACTCTGAAAGATCACACCACATTTTCACATGAGTGTTGGGTGGATTCCTGCCACAATCTGAACAATTTATGTATTCAATAAACATCTGCCATATGTTATAAAAGGAATAGTTTGTGTTTGCCCTTTGCTGCTCTGACCTGGCATGTTAGTCGTTCAGGCAATGCTATTGACCATACCAAGAATCACTGTTCAGCCCAATTCCACTTTTCCAGCATCTGGCTATCTCCATATGGGCAGCAGTCAATAGAAAGGCCAAGAGGTCATCATTTGGGTAATCTTGAGCGGGTGGGATTGTAAGTCTAAGTGGTGCCAGTGCAGGAGACATTTCAGCTGTTTTGCACAAACATTGTCTTGATCTGTTCCTATGTTTGCAGTGTTGACTACATCTTAAACGTCACAAGGGAGATTGACAATTTTTTCCCTGGCTTGTTTGCATACCACAACATCAGGGTCTATGATGAAGAGACCACCGACCTCCTTGCCCACTGGAATGAGGCCTACCATTTCATCAACAAAGCCAAGTAAGCTGATGCACAGAAGGGACACTTTTTCCGCATGCCGTCTTCTGTCAGCGATGAGGGAAGCCCTCTTCTGGATGCTGGGAGAGCCTCACTGTGGAGCGTACAGCCCAGGGCTCTGCCTCCAAATAGAAGGGCAGCTTCACCAGCAAAGTTTACAAGAAAGGCAGGGTGGCAGCAGCAGTCATGCCCAGGCAGCTCCATGTCCCTGGTGTCCTGCTGGTGAAAATAAAGGTTCCCTTGCTATCTGTTTTCACTGATGATACTTAGCGTTCGTATGGCACAAAGGAACCTTCAATGGTCTCAGTAATCCTTCCAACAGCCTTGAAAGGCAGGTCAGCAGTCTTCCTCCTGTGTTGCACCCAGCAGAGCCAGTGTTTTCCTGGGGAGTCCCTCAGCCACTAGGCTGCACCAGCCCAGAGAGAGCCACCAACTGGCCTGTCCCCTAAATCACTGGTGTTGGAATCTTGACAAAAATTGTTTAAGCTAACTGTTTATTTATTGTATTTATGATCTGCCCTTCTCCTAAGTTGGGATTCAAGGTGGCTTACAACATTTAGAAGTATCATTATAAAATACAAAGGAAAACAAACTAGTTAAAAACCAAGTTATCAGAACACATTTAGAGCCAGCAGTTGAACTACAGTTTGCCTTGACAGCTGCCCAGCGATCAGCATTGTTTGCACCTCAGTTTCCAGAGGCCTTTTTGAGCAGGAAGCTCTCGGCCTGCCAATGGAAAGAGGGAGCCCATATGGCCTCTCAGGAGGGAATCCTTCAGTATGGGAGCAGCCACAGATCAGGTTCTCTCTCATGTCACCACCAGCCATGCCTCTGATGTGGATGGGGCTATTTGTTGTGTTCTGCATAGCGTCTTACGACCCTCTGCTTCATTCATCCTCACACTTGCCCTGCAGAGTGTGTTTGCATTATCCTTATATACAGATGTGGAGCTGAGTTGGAGAGAGATGGATCTGCCTTAACACTCTCCCTCTCCCAACCAGTACGTAAGTGGGCTGGGATATGAGTTCAGAGCTCTTACTCACTCACAGAGGCTTCATGGCCATTGCTATTATGAGCACCTGTGCTGTGCTGCCAGGCAGCCAAAGCTACTATACCCATGCCCTAAATAAATGCTTGTTTGTTGACAAATCAAAGAGGTGCTTGGAATCTTGATTCACAAAAGCTTTCAAGTGTCCCAGTTTGTGCTGCAGAACCAAGAATGGTTGTTTCCCCAGCTGCCAATCTCCCTCCCTCCCTCCCCTCTACAGGAAAAACCGCTCCAAGTGTCTAGTCCATTGCAAAATGGGTGTGAGTCGCTCTGCCTCCACCGTCATCGCGTACGCCATGAAGGAATTTGGCTGGCCCCTGGAGAAAGCATACAACTACGTCAAGCAGAAGCGCAGCATCGCCAGACCCAATGCTGGTTTCATGAGGCAGCTCCTGGAGTACGAGGGCATTCTGGATGCCAGGTAGGGCGCTGGTGCTTGGGAGGGAAAGTGGAGGGAGCAAGGCAAGCATTGGCCCCATGCTGCCACTGACCCCATTGTTCTTCTGTCTGAAATGGTGGCGCTCAGGACAGATCCACACATTCAGAAGAAGGAGGCGCTCATATGCCTCAGACTCCCTTTGCTTTACTCTTCTGCTTGACTTTATTTACATAAGGATGAAAGGTGTCTTCCTTCAGGTCATGCAGCGCAAGGTGCAGCACCTCTTCTTGTCGTGCCTTTGTCTTTTCTTAACTCTAAAATGGAACAAAACAACAGCCATACAAATTACTTTAAAAGAAAAGAAAAGGCAGGTGGTGAAGTCTTCATGGGCTGCCAGTCTGCTCTGAGCCTGACTCAAGGTTTTATTCATACATTAATTCATTCTCATTTAGGGCATTGGTACCCTGCTCACCAAAAAGGCTACCAGAGGCTTCCATCCGTTAAGACAAGACAGTCCCTGCCCCACAGGCTTGCAAACTAAAAAAAAAAATGAAAGAAATAAGAACAACATATAACACACAAGGGGAAAGGCACAGGGAGGGAAATCAAACTTAGGCACCCATTCCTAAACAGTTGTTCTTATAATGACCAGCTTGCGAATGCAGGGGGTGCCTGATGTTGTTGGACATTTCAGCAAAGTTTGGTGGACTGAGCCCTGCTGCTTGCTGTCTCTTCCACTGAGGCCGTCCTATGGAATGGCTGCCCCCAGGTGACAGCTGAGAGAGAGGAGGCCTGGTGAGGAACTTTGAGAAACACATGATTAATTTATTCTCTCTCTCTCTCTCTCTCTCTCTCTCTCTCTCTCTCTCTCTTTCTCTCTCTCTCTCTCTCCCCCCCCCCCAACCCGGCTGCCTTGCCCCATAGCAAACAGCGTCATAACAAGCTATGGAAGCAACAGCCTGAGGACAGCCTCCCCCAGAACTTGGGCAGCTCTGGTGGGCCAAGTGACTATCTGCTTGACAGTCTGGATGTTGACCTGGATGCTCCTTGCCAGCCCAGCTGTGCAGACCCCCGCACAAGCCAGGAGGCCGTGGGCTTCCACTACTGTTTCAGGCGCCTTTCTGACTCCTTGCCTGTGAACAGAGAGTCACTTTTCCAGCTGGAGGACCTGGAGAGGGACTTTCTGCTGGAGGAGGAGGAGGAGGAGGAGGAGGCAGATTTGGCAGCAACAGAGCTGCCCTTCTTGGGGTTTGTTGATGAGCCTCCAGTGGAAAAGCTGAAGAGTGTGGAGAGAGCAGAGGTCTCTGGGGAGAAAACTGTGGAGGGGAATCCTGAGGTCAGCCTCCTGAAGGCCGGAGCTGTCCCCAGGCTTGCTGTCCCAGAAGAAGGAGACCCTGCAGAGGAGAAGCTCACTGAGCGCTGGAAGCGTCACTCATCTGCGCAGGAGGAGGAGAGCCGGTGGAACTGTGAGAACCTGAACAACAACAACAGCAAGAGGAGCTGCCCGGAGGATTTTGAGGTGTGTGTTGGACTGAACTGTGGAGCTCAGTTGAGCACATCAGAGTGTTTGGTTGTGTGTATGACACACACACACACACACACACACACACACACACACGGATATTGTTGCATGCCTTGGCATTACCAAAGGCAGATCATGGTAGTTGCTCTTGTCTGGAGTCCTTCAGGAGGTCATTTCATACTTTGTTGCTGTTCACCCTCTCCCTTAGTACGCAAGTCCATGCTTCATATTGTCCCCCAAAGCAGGATCTTCAGGGATGCATCATGTGATGGAATATCCCTCCCTGAACTGTGCTTTCCTTTCTGGGGTGTAAGTAGCCCTTCTTTCCATAGGGGACACAGGCAGCCTGGGAGGGCTGGATGAGGCCCAACTATTAATATATAGCAGAAGAGAACATGTAAGCTGTCTCCGGGAAAGTTCACAGGGAGAAATAGCAGTAGGATTATGCTTTTCTTTTCTTAAAAAGAGAATAATAGAGTTGTAGAGGTGGAAGGGACCCAAGGGTCATCTAGTCCACCCCCTGCAATGCAGGAGTCACAGCTAAAGAATTCCTGACAGGTAGCCATCCAACTTCGGCTTAAATGCTTCTGGTGAAGGAAAGTCCACCACCTCCTGAGGGAGTCCGTTCCACTGCTAAAAACCTCCTTCCACCAGAAAGATCTTTCTTATGTTTAGTTGGAATCTCCTTTCTTGTAACTTGAATCTATTGGTTTGGGTCCTGCCTTCCAGAGCAGGAGAAAGCAAGCTTGCTCCATTTCCCAAGCTAAACATACCAAGCTCCTTCAACCGTTACTCATCAGGCTTGGTTTCCAGGCCCTTGGTCACCCTCCTCTGCCTACATTTCAGCTTGTCAATATGCTTATTTAAATTGTGGCCTCCAAAACAACACCATATTCCAGGTGGTGTCTGACATAAGGCAGAATAGAAGGGGACTATGACTTCCCTTGATCTGGACACTCTGTTGAGAAAAGGATTGAATATTCCTATTCCCTTCTTATTTTGACGCCTCCTCTGAAGTGAGAGCAACAGAGCTCACCACCCCTTCCTACTTTTGTGTTCTCCACATATTAGGAATTGAGCAGAACCAATCTGGGCGAATAAGTCTCATGAACTCAGCAGCCAGCAACCCCTGGGACACTTGAGAGTTTTGCAGCTCACCTAGAATCATAGAATCATAGAATCATAGAGTTGGAAGAGACCACAAGGGCCATCGAGTCCAACCCCCTGCCAAGCAGGAAACACCATCAGAGCACTCCTGACATATGGTTGTCAAGCCTCTGCTTAAAGACCTCCAAAGAAGGAGACTCCACCACACTCCTTGGCAGCAAATTCCACTGTCGAACAGCTCTTACTGTCAGGAAGTTCTTCCTAATGTTTAGGTGGAATCTTCTTTCTTGTAGTTTGGATCCATTGCTCCGTGTCCGCTTCTCTGGAGCAGCAGAAAACAACCTTTCTCCCTCCTCTATGTGACATCCTTTTATATATTTGAACATGGCTATCATATCACCCCTTAACCTCCTCTTCTCCAGGCTAAACATGCCCAGCTCCCTTAGCCGTTCCTCATAAGGCATCGTTTCCAGGCCTTTGACCATTTTGGTTGCCCTCCTCTGGACACGTTCCAGTTTGTCAGTGTCCTTCTTGAACTGTGGTGCCCAGAACTGGACACAGTACTCCAGGTGAGGTCTGACCAGAGCAGAATACAGTGGCACTATTACTTCCCTTGATCTAGATGCTATACTCCTATTGATGCAGCCCAGAATTGCATTGGCTTTTTTAGCTGCCGCGTCACACTGTTGGCTCATGTCAAGTTTGTGGTCAACCAAGACTCCTAGATCCTTTTCACATGTACTGCTCTCAAGCCAGGTGACACAACCTGACACAGTTGACTTACGCACTGAGCCTCTTCCTCAAACAAACCAGTTATGCTATATTCCCAAGATGCAGCCTGTGGATGGAAAACATCACAGCTTGTCAGAGTGGGAGGGTATGAGAAGGAAGGTCACTTGCATCCATCCTTACTCAGAATGCAGCAGGTAAAGCAGCACATTAATGGTACATAGAACTATACAAGAACATAAAAAGAGCCTGATGGGTCAGGCCAGTGGCCTATCTAGTCCAGCATCCTGTTCTCACAGTGGCCAACGAGATTCCTGTGGGAAACCAGAGAGCAGGATTTGAGCACAAGAGCAGTCTCCTCTGACATGGTTTCCAGCGACTGGTATGCAGAAGCAGAGCAGAGCCGTCCTGGTTGGGAGCCATTGATATCCCTCTCCTCCATGAATGTATTTACAGTGGTACCTCGGGTTGAGAACTTAATTCATTCTGGAGGTCCGTTCTTAACCTGAAACGGTTCTTGACCTGAAGACCACTTTAGCTAATGGGGCCTCCCGCTGCCGCCACGCGATTTCTGTTCTCATCCTGAAGCAAAGTTCTTAACTCGAGGTACTATGTCTGGGTTAGCGGAGTCTGTAACCTGAAGCGTCTGTAACCTGAGGTACCACTGTAATCCTCTTTTAAAGCAACCCAAGTTGGTGGCCATCTCTCCCTCCGGGGGGAGGAGTTCAGCTATGCGCTTTGAGTGACTGCTTCCCTCAAGCAGCTAGAGACTTCCCCAGCCGGCCTTCTCAGTCAGAAGCATCCTGCCTGGCCCCTCAAGCTCACCCCTTTTTCCCTTGCCCAAGCCAGGTGCAGGAGGAGGCCAGCAGCTGAGGAAATCTCCCACAATGCTGACAAAGGCTGCTATTTCTGTGATGGCTGCGTCAATGAGGCAGCCCTCTGTGGCTTTGTCTGGCGGGAAGGAGGAAATCCTGACTCACAGGGAGGAAGCTGGGTGCTCTGACACTGAGTGGCGTGTGCCAGCCAAGAGGTCCCTTGGACCGTTGTCATCCGTTATTTTTAAAAGATGAAGTTTCTCTTCATTTCTGCAGCTCCTTCTAGCACACTTAAAAACCAGAGAGGGACAGTAGGGAATTCGTTGTATTTTTGCCATCAGGGCAGAACTGAAAAATAGCCGCTTGCTGAGGTGGAGCTTGTGCTATGAACCTGGTTTTCCTGAGTCATCCTCTCCCCAGAGGACCCCCAGTAGTGGTGCTGTGTCACCAAGGTTCCCCCGGCTTCTGAGCGGGGTTGGATGCATTAAACCAAGCCCTCAGACCATGGGAAAATGGTGTTTATAATTCCCTCCTAACTTCCATAGCCCCTCTAATTTTTGCTAAGTGGTTTACATCTTCAGTTGCATTTGCCTCCCAGGAAGGTCTGCTGGCATCATTCCTGCTGCATTAAGGGGGTCTAAGAGAGCCTGGCAGACCAGGTCTATCTCATGATTCCAAGGCGGAGATGAGGCTTGAACCCCTCTGGGCCACCACACTCCAGCTCCCAAGAAACTCTCCTCCCGCCCACAGCAGCTCCTTGTGAATTTGGCTTCCCTGGGTCTGGAAGTTTCACTTTGAAATGCAGAAAGGGGCAGAAGTCCTGTAAGTTCCCCCACCTCAGTGGACCCACCCACCTGCCATCATCAGACGTTATAGTGACATATGGGGATAATTGACAGGTGGGTTGTCGTGCCCACCTGCCAGAGTTGGCCCTTGGGGCCCAAGCAGAATTGAACTCCCTGCATATCAACTGATGGGCAGGGGCTTCAGTCCCTTTCCATACCCTTCACTTGGTCTGCCCCCATGCCTGACATCATGTGTTGTGGGCATGGCTTCAGGAAAGCAGCCTGGTGGCTTACAGGCCGAGGGTCTCTCATTCCTGGCAAAGTGTGTCCATGCACTTGGGGCTCCTAGATGGAAATGTAGTGGGGGATCTTTTCTCAGTGGCTGGCTTGCCACCCAGTTTTGTCCTTAACGGAAGAACAGCCCCACTGAATCTAGCCAGGGTCCCCAAGGACAGCTCCACGGTGCCCTTTCAGGAGACTGGGCTGCCAAGCACAGGCCGCCTCTAGCCTAGTCTGTTTCCGAGAGCAGCCAGCCAGGTAGCCATAAGAAGTGTGAGCCACAGCCCTCCCTTGTTCTGATTCTGACTACACATTAGGAAGAACATTCTGAGTGTAAGAGCTGTTGGACAATGGAATGGTCTCCCTCTGAAGGCGGTGGACCCTCCTTTGTTGGAGGCTTTTAAGCAGAGGTTGGATGGCAATCCGTCAGGAATTCTTTAGGTGTGATTCTGGCATTGTAGGGGGTTGGACTAGAAGACCCTTGTGGTCCCTTCTAACTCTATAGTTCTGTGATTCCACCCCCACCTCCCAAGCACCTGGTAATTCAGAGACACAGTGCCTTAGGACACAAAAGGTTCCAATTACCTAGTAAGTAAAAGGGAAAGGGTAAAGGACCCCTGGACGGTTAAGTCCAGTCAAAGGTGACTATGGGGTGCTGCGCTCATCTCACTTTCAGGCTGAAGGAGCCAGCGTTTGTCCACAGACAGCTTTCTGGGTCATGTGGCCAGCATGACTAAACTGCTTCTGGCACAACAAACACTGTGACGGAAGCCAGAGCGCATTGAAATGCCTTTCCGCTGCAGCCGTACCTATTTATCTACTTGCACTGGTGTGCTTTTGAACTGCTAGGTTGGCAGGAGCTGGGACAAAGCAATGGGAGCTCACTCCGTCGCAGGGATTTAAACCATCAACCTTCTGATTGGCAAGCCCAAGAGGCTCAGTAGTTTAGACCATAGTGCCACCCACGTTTCCTAACCAGTTGGGCAAAGTCTTTTAAAAATTATTTTTAATACAAGTATTTATAAAAAGTGCAGACAACGTGTAGCATCATAACAGACTTTTGTCTGGTGCAGGAAAGTGGTGAGGAAGACTGCTTCTTCTAAAGCAGTCCAAAACCAACATTTGTGTTTTTCCCTTAGAACTTCTGTGGATTTGATGGACTGATTAAAGCTCTTATACTTGATTGGCTAAGCTCTAGCCCTGATGTGCTGGCAGACCTGCTAAACAGCCACTGATAGACCTTCATTCACAATTCATAATTTTATTTCTGTGCCACTATTCTGTGCTCAAAGTGGCTTACAACCAAGAAAATAGGAACACATCTCACAACCAGTCATCACAAGAACAATTTCATAATAGCATAATAGAACAACAATGTATCAGGAAATATAACAAAAGCACAATATAACAAAAGCACTGTAAATATAACACAGTTGCACTAACCACATTACATCTCCTGGCAAGAGCAAAAACAACAAGGGAGCTTGACAGTTTTACTTTGGTCCCAGAAACACCCCTCCAATTACCTTATTTATTGCATTGCTCTCCCACCTTTTTCTCCACAGAGCTCAAGGTGGCGCACATGGTTTTCCCTCTCCTTGTTTAATCCCACCCCCACCCCCACCCCCACCCCCACCCCCGCCAAGGTGACAGGCTGTGACTAGCCCAGGCTCCCTTGGTGAGTTCATGGCCAAGTGGAGGTTGGAACTCTCCCAGGTCCTAGTCCGGCACACAAACCACTGTTATTACTATTGCTATACTACACTGGCTCAGTCCCTCTCCTGCAGCATCAACTGGGAGGCTTCCAGGGCAAGGAGTGGGGCAGCTGGAAGTGCCCCTACCATGATGATGTGCCCAGGTCTATGGAATGGTAGAGCTGGAAATAACCCCAAGGGCCATCTAGTTCAACCCCCCGCAATGCAGGGATTGCAGGTTCTGCTTTCCCATTTTTGTTTCATGCCTGGCACCTCTTAACCTGGCCTCTTTTGTCCCCTTCAGCACGATGCCATCTTTGGGATCCTCAGCAAAGTGAAGCCTTCCTACAAGTCTTGCGCCGACTGCGTGTATGCCAGTGCTGGTGCCTCAGCCGACACTTTTGGGGAACCATGTGAGCCCCTGCACCTGGCCTCCCGCTCCCGCACTTCCACGGTCTGCACACAGCCGCCGTTCCTCCTGCACAGGACACCCGCGTTTTTGGAGCAGGCATTCTGTGAGTCTCCCCCAAAAGAAATCCACACTGCAAAAAGCATCAGCTTGCCTCCTCTACTAGCGGGGAGTGACTTGCAGAGCGCTGATCCCAGCAAACCTGCAGCCGGCTGGCCCTGTAGTGCTTCCGAGAAGCCCACAGACGGCCCTAGGGCTCCAACTGGCCTGAGAAACTCTCTCTGCGAGAGGAGTCCCGTCCTCAGCGATGGAATGAAAGAGGATTCCTTGCCAAAAAGGGACGCCCGGCAGACCAAGGACCTGAAGTACTTGCTCTTCAGCAAGGATTTGGAGAAGCCGACCACCAATAGCTACCTGATGCAGCACCAGGAGTCGCTCCTGCAGCTCCAGAAAGCGGGCTTGGTCCGGAAGCACACGAAGGAGCTGGAGCGCCTCAAGAGCCTGCCAGCGCCTGAAGCAGCTGCTCATGGGAGGGAGTGCCCCGGGGGCCCGGCGGACGGCAGCATTCCGGAAGAAACGCAGGAGCTGGAGGTGGCCCAGCAGGAGCAGCAGCCTCTTCCCATACTCAGGGGTATGAAAAATGACACTGAGAAGCTGCAGAAAAGCCCCCTGGTAGGCGGGGCGTCTCAGAAGACCTCCACGCCTGTCCTGTGCCGGACGGTGGACCACACAAGCAGCTTCACAAAGGACTTTCTCAAGACCGTCTGCTACACACCGTCGTCGTCCCGGAGCTCCAACCTGACGCGGAGCTCCAGCAGTGACAGCATCCACAGCGTGCGAGGAAAGCCTGGCTTGGTGAAGCAGCGGACCCAGGAGATTGAGACCAGGCTGCGGCTGGCTGGCCTGACGGTCTCCTCCCCGCTGAAGCGCTCCAACTCCCTGGCCAAGCTGGGCAGCCTCAACCTGTCCTCAGAGGACTTGGCGAGCGAGACGGACCTGTCCGCCCTGACGGACTCCAGGGAGACCAAGTCAAGCGAGTCCTCGGTGGTGCGCTGCCAGCCTGCCCTGAAGGCCACTGGAGAGCAAGCCACCTTGCCGCCGGCAGAAGCCGCTCTGGCAAAGTTGAAGGGCAGGCTGTGGATGGGGGAGAGTTGACACATATTTATGACCTTTGTTAAAAAGAACTTGTTCCTTTTATAGTTGTCTTTACTAAATGCAGTTTTATCATTTTGCAAAAAGATGATAAAGTTCTCTGCCCTCCCCCCAGTCCCTTCCCGTGTGATGCCACAAGTAGTGTGGGGAAAGGGGGAGACTTGACAGGACTAGCAACCCAGTGGAAAAGGCGCTCGCAGCCTTCCGGCTCAGAAGGCGATGGTGGCATGTGTGACCTGGGCCTCTGCTTTCCTCAAGGGGGGGTGTGTGCAGAGGGGCATATCCTCTTCCCCTCCCATGCTGAAGAAGCAACAACTCTTTCTTGCAAGGTTTCCCTGGCGGCTCAATTTGAGCACAATTTCCTAGTTCAAAGAGGCACTTGAGGTAAGAGCCTGAGAGGGAAACACCAAACATGCTACCTCCATTCTTCACGTATTTATACATGGGATTTTTCTTTTAAAAAACACACAAAAATCAATCTTGTTCCGAAATTGATGGTTCTCCTTTTGAAGAGTTACAGTTCAGTCACTGTTGTTAACACCACTGCACAGATCCCCATTCCTGCCGACCTTGAGTTTATGTGCCCCGAGTGACGGTCTTTCTGGTCTGACTTTACTCGCCTGGCTGAAGGAATGTTGAGTTTCTCCTGGGATGTGGGATGATCATCCTGTGGCTCCTTGCCTTCTGCTGTCGTGGCTTTGCTAAGACAATTCCATCAATGCTGTTTGGGATGGCAACCTGGAGCCCCTGTTAAAAACAGCAGTAGCTGAATTCTGAGTTGTCAACCTTTTGAGTTTGGAGCTTATCATAAAGCTATTGTGGCACAAGAAGGGGGAGCCTGCCCCCCCAGATGTTGCCCTGCTCCTGCTGCCACCCCTGAAGAGGGTTGTAGTCCAGCAACATCTGGGGCCCACCGGGCCCATAACCCCGATGTCCTAAGGTTGCTGATCACACATGGAATAAAGGATTGGGTGGCAGTGGTTTGTTTGTTTTTCTACTGTTGACCTATGTTTGGAAATTGGGGAGAGTTTCTGTGGAATCGGGGTCTTTTTCGCTTTTGTCTTAATATTTTTGTAAAAATGAACTGTGTGCTTTGCTCAACTTGCAGCAGTCAGAAGGAAGCTGCATTTTGCCTCAGGAACAGATGGTGCTCCCTGCCAAGCTCCAGAGCTGTTTGTGGACTGGGGCAGCATCATCCTTTGTTTTATTGCCTGGGTGCCACGGGGGGGGGGGGGAGAAAAAAGACTTCTTCTTGACGCTTTCCCCAGAGGTGCGTCTCACCAGTCACACAGGGGGTCAAAGGTTACTTGAATCTTGGTCTGCTGTTGCTGCTGGTCTTGCTGACCGAGGCCAGAGTGTCTTGGGGCTCAAGATTTGATTTCTGAGCTGTGCTGATTTCTGAGCACCACAAGGGAGAGGACTTGTGCAATAAGACCAGATGTGTGTGTGGGGGGGGTCCTCTCTGCAATATTCATTGTAATTCAAAGGTCCAGGAGGGATTGTTCTTGGAGCACCCTCCCCTGTACGCACACCAGGGTTCTCCAGACTTAGTTGGAACCTTCTGGGATGGAGTGCCAAGAGCAGAGGAGAGGAACCCATCCTTCCCCTGGGAACCCTCACTTGGAGCCTTCCCCACACTGTTGTGGTCACAGGCCAGAGGTGAGTCTGGTGCAGGTCTTGGAGAACTTCTGAGGCCTCACACAGAGGCTCTCAAGCCAAGGGGAGGGGAGGACTCTTGGCATTTCACTCTTCCTAAACACAGGTCTTGGGCCAGACAGAATATGGTCCATCCCAATCGCCAATCCAGGGCCAAAGAGAGGATTGCCTCATGTCCCAGTTGATGAGCAAGTGCTACTGAGAACCCAGAGTAGGGCTTGCCGCTTGCTGCTCTCCACATTTCTTTAGGGCTGGCAAATATTTAGGATAGTCAGTGGGGTCATTCCTTGCGGCCCTTGTGACAGTTGTGGAAGCCAACATGCCAGCTCTTACCTTTTGAAGTCCACAGCAGAGCTTCCACGTGCATTGTGGGTATCTCCTACTCAGGTCATTGGGGCATCTTCCTTTGCCTGTTGACATGGTACAGATTTCTGCATTGCAGGGGGTTGGACTAGATGACCCATGGGTTCCCTTCCAGCTCTACAATTCCATGATTCTGTTGCTGGCTTAGGGACACCTCAGAAAGAGATTCTTCTCCAGGTCTCCTTGTCAATCAAGCCTGCAAGCGAAATGGTCAGCACCATTTTCTGTACTCTAGCCTCTGGTGTAAGTGAAGCTTTGTGGTGGAAACTGAGCAGGCACAAATGGCAAGTCAGACAAGGTGCCAACTGTTGGAACCCTTTCTCTGCAAATGCTGTAAGTCGGAAGCCTTGCTCTTTGCTTGGAAGTATAAGCTTGGAACAGAAAGCTGTTTTGTGTGTATTCTGATTATAAGTATTGTTCCACGTGGCTTTTCCTATCCAGGTACAAAACAGATTTGCACAGGCCAGATGCCCAGCATTCACCCTTACCATGTTGGACCTGTTCCTCTGGAGCCCTTTGACCAGTGTTTCAGGGAGGAAGCCACAGGACTGCTTTGGAGGCCAAATTTGAATTTCAGAATCTTTTCATGAGCTGTACTCAACATATTAACTAGCAGTCCTCCCAATTCTCAAAAACCTGTGGGTGTGTCTCCTCCCGATACAGAGGTCCTTGCTTCTGGTTGCGTCTGGGTGGCCAGCAGGTTCCATGCGGAGTGAATCTGTTGATTCATTAATTTTAGGGCTGGGCTGTTGATTTGTGCAACACTACTTTATGCCGACCATGTCAAAGTACTGTAGAAGACCTTTTCAGGGTTCAAGACTCTTGTAGTGTGTAGCATGAAATGCATTTTGTGTTTAGTGTTCCTTTTTCATTTTTGTCCACTGCTGAAAGTCATTTCATTGCCACACTTGCTTCTTGCAGAAGTCGCCACCCATGGGATTATTCAGCTTTGTCACCTGGCTTTTCTACCCAGTGTACTGTGTGACATCTGGTATCAAAAGGCGACTGCTACCCTCTTTCTTCTCCCCTCACTCACGTCCCAACTGGCCAATCCCCAAAAGCAGCCTGCCCCCATTTCTCTACAGCCCCAATCAGCTGTGAGTCAAGAGGGCAGCAGCTGCAGAAGGAGAGCAGAACACCAACTGACCTCTCATACCCGTGCCCTGACCCCGGTTGGCTCACCGGCCACATACTTATTTGGATGAATTGCTGAGCCACCTTTGAACCATTTTTCCACAGTGATGTAGCCACAGACCAGGGCCCACAGCCTTTCTCAAGAACCAACAGATTTGCCGGTCATTGCTGGGGCAACTGTGCATTCCCTGTGCAGCTGGTGTTGCTCCTGGTGGAGCCTTTCTGGTTGCTTAGCTTCCTCCCTCCTTTAATGTATGATGCATTTTGGCAACAGCAGGTGCTGGGAACCACCCTGTCATTCTAATGCTTATTTGCAATATAGAACATTAAACTTGCAGCAATATACATTCTTGGAAGCCCTTAAGGCTGCCCAGTGGAGAATAAGAGCACAGCACAGCTTACCAATACACTTTTTAAACCAAACCTTAGCAGCCTTGCTGAAGAGTTCTATTTTGACTCATGAAAGGGGCTGCTGTCTCCTCCTCCTGTCCTGTTTATCCTCTTATTTCCAGGGAGTTAATTGTTAAGAATTTAGTTCATGGCCGAAATAGTTCTTTATTGCATATGGAAGACTGCAATATTTGATTTTACCCTGGAAAAGTTCAACTGGGGGTACAACCTTGCTTAGTATATCTCAGGTTGACATTGTCCTTTAAAAAAAAAAAACACCTGCAAAGGTCTTTAAGCCAATAGCAAGCATCTAGCCCACAGCATACCATTTCAAAGATTATTATTTTTTAAATCCGCAGGAGGTTGCTAGCTTATTTAGATGCATGGCATGGTAGCTGATGGTACTTCTTTTACTTTCTTTTTAAATTGAGTGCCTTGTGGATAGTTTACAAATACTGTGTATTTATGTGAAGTTCTTACTCTTATTTGTCTTGGTACCTCTGATGTTCATGGTGCCCACAGAGCTCCGTCTATAATACTTTTAGTTGACATCATGCTTACATACCTGAAGTTACTTTTGTCATTTGGAATGGCTCGTTGACGTCCCATTTGCTACTTGAGAAATTGTCGACAGTGGTTTTGAGTTTTTAGAAAGAAAAAGCTCTTATACAAAGACCCTCTTTCCACACACACTGCACACTTGTTGGATTAATCTATGCAGCGCCAAAGGCAGGCAGGGACCCCACAAGGCATCTCAAAGACGGAAGGAATTTGTCCTCTCCACCAGGTGGATCTCCTGGAGCCTGTGCTCCCTGCCAACATATGTCCCAGCCTAAAATCTGAAATGCACAAATGGAGACCTTTTAGTTCCTCCAGCTTATGCTCTTCCTGAACATTTTAAATGAGATGGCCCCATTTTGATTCTTGTTTATTCTTCTGTTTTGCAGTCCAAGTCAGCTTATCGTTTGTGTTGCCAATGTACATTCATGGGCTCATTGAAGCATAAATTGGAAGTCCATAGATGGAGCTGCTTCTTTGTAAAATCTTGGCTGGTCCAGATATTGACAGGCCCAGTTAGCACCCCACACTTGGTGCTCTACACCCACCACCAGACGTGGTAAAGGAGAGCAGAGCAAATGAAAGTGGGGTTTATGTTTTGAAGGGCAAAGAATGGCCATTACTAATAGAAAGGCACTTGCTCCATGACACTTCATAAGTTGCATCCAAGAGCTAAGCTCACTCCCAAAACCTCAACTGTCCACTGTTAGCAAAGCCCATCACCATCTGAACTGGCCTTATCAATGTGTGAAATAATTCAAGCTGACAAATATGTTCCTGGTACAATGTACATTTTTTTTATTCTAGGGTTGTTGTTTTTTATTTAAAAAAACCAAACCCACCTATGTACACTGTGTTGTGTGTGAGAGAATGTATGTATGTATGTATGTATGACTACATTCACAGTAGGGGACGCAATATGCACTTTTTTTTACTTGTTAGTAAAAGTGTACTGTATTATGTGCTTCTCATGAGGAAACAAATAATAAAAAAATTCTTTACAAACTGCCTGCTTGCAGTCCTTGGAATGAAAATTCCCCTCTGCACTGTCTGCTTTGAAAGCATGTTTTGCGAAAATGGGCACTGCAGATTAGCAGCCCAGCCAAGGAGCCTACAACAAAAGGTTACCGTACCAGCCCACATGCAGCCATACTGGCAGCATGAAAAGAAAACCATAGAAAAGAACTGGGCCAAAATTAACAAAATGAATTTCAGTAGGGTTCTACACTTAGGCAGGAAGAACCAGCTGCATAAATATAAGATGCAGTACATCTGGTTTGTCAGTAGTACATGTGAAAAGAATCTAGGGATCTTAGTAGGCTGCAAGCTTAACTTGAGTCTACAGTGTGATACAGCAACAACAAAAAAAGTTAGGTTATTCTAGGCTGCATCCGCAGAAGTCTAGTGTCCAGATCAAGGGAAGTCATATTCCCACTCCGTTCTGCCTTGGCCAAATCACACCTGGAACACTGTGTCCAGTTCTGGGTGCCACAATTTAAGGAGGATATTGACAAGCTAGAACGTGTGCAGAGGAGGATGACCAAGTTGATAAAGTATCAAGTGTCATATCACCTATCAGTCTCTCTCCTCTTTTCCAAGCTGTACATACCCAGCTCTTTCAACCATTTCTCATAAGGCTTGGGGTCCAGCCTCTTGATCATCTTGGTTGCTTCCTCTGCAGTTAGTTAAAATCTAATTATAGTGGAGAATCAAAGTTAGAGGGGACCCTGAGGATCATCCAGTCCAACCCCCCACAATGCAGGAATATGCAGCTGTCCAGACAGGGATTGAACTTGCAACCTTGGCGTTATCAGCACCAAGCTCTAACCAACTGGGTTTCTACATTCATTTTTGCCTGATCTCAGGGAGAGGGCAATTTTAATAGTGATTTCATGTGTCTGCCTCATTTGCACTGTTTATGACCTGAGAGCGGCGGCCACATCAACAGCTGGTGCCCCAAAGGGGTCCAGTTCTGATGCAACCTCCTCCCGCTTTTGAAGCCACTCCAGCCACAACAATGGAACTAAAAGGGAATGCATTGCGCTTGCATAGAACCTGTTGTGTTACTTTCACATAACACCAGCGTACTTTAACGTGTGTGGAACCCCATTTGAAAGTGTGTCTAGCCAGAATAAACAACTGCCATCTTGACTCTTTAGCTGTAAATCATGGGATTAAAAAACCTACTTGTAACAATTTCGGGATGAGTCAGCTTTGTTTCCATCTCTCAGGGAGTCTGCCCTGTAAGAGCCCTACCAAATTTTGCCTTTAAAGGCGACCAGCCAGCCTTTGTCTCCAGGGCCTGGGTGAGGTTTTTTGGAACGCCTGAAATTGTCCTCATGCTGGAAGGAAAGAAACTCTCAGTGTTTATCTTAGCCAAGGATTGCCCTGTGCTTTACCAGTCTCTTACTGACCATTTAAAAGTCATCAGCTGAAATGAGGAATGCTTTTAATTACCGTTTGGAGTCGACATGTTTCTGGGCTTTGGCCAGCTGCACAGGCTGCTCTTTGCTGTTGTTCCACAGAGCAAGTAGCCCCCTTTGGTGTGTGTTGACCTTCGCCTAGCGGGGTGAAGACCTGGGGGTGGAGAGAAGCAGAGCAGAAGGTCAGTGCAGGCTCTGCAAGCACAAAATCCCAGGTTTGATCCCTGCTGACATCGGCTGTTAATGTAAGAACCTGAGAAGAGCCCGCTGGATGAGGCCAGTGGCCCACCTAGTCCAGCATCCTGTTTCCACCAGATCCCTATTGTGGAAAACCAGCAAGCAGCACCCGAGCCCAAGAGCCCTCTTCCCTCCTACGGTTTCCAGCAACTCGCATTCAGAAGCATCAATGCCTCCCAACTGGAGGCGAAGCAGAGCCATCGTGGCAAGTAGCCATTGGTGGCCTCTACCAATACTGTAAAAGCCATCCAGGCTGGTGGCCATCACTGCCTCCTGGGGGAGCCATGCCCCGTAGCTTAACGGCAGGAAGAAAACTTCATTTATCTGTCCTGAATCTTCCAATTTTCAGCTTCATTTGATATACATGAGTTCTAGTGTTATGGGGGGAGGGATTATCTGTCCACCTTCTCCATGCCAGGCAAAAATCATGTCGCCTCCCACTCACCATTTCTCTAAACTAAAAAGTCCCAAACGAAAGGAAGCCTTCATGAGTCTTTCATTTAAAAAAACAAAACCAAAACAGATTTCTAAATAAACCTTGATTCAAGGGTTCTTCTGTAATCCCCAGAAATAGTCGATGCAGAAGCTAGTCGAACTTTTGCATCATTGAAGGCATTTTTTCTTTTGTTTTGTTTTGCACTGGGGAGCAAAAACACCGTTCTCACCAGCCATTGTTAGTCAGCATCATAAAACCTAGGATATTCCATGTATCCAACTGCTGGCAAGTTTTATTCTGTGTGTGTGTGCAACAGATTGAGAGTTTATATCCTGTTATGAAGGTTTCCATGGCAAAGCCAGGCAACAATCAGCAGCCAAATATGTTTTAGTTGACTGGGCAGAGAGGGACTTTTTCCCTCTCCTCCTCTTGTTCTTGAACTGATCAAGGGAGAATTAGCCCACAAACTCTTGTTGGGGTCTTGCACTACTTGGGCTCCAGCTGATGCAGAAGTATTGCTGACACTTCTGGGGGTGTCCCAGTGCCCTCCCCAAGCAGCAGCAAGTGCAGCAACACCATCCTGTTAACACCCCCCCTGCAGGGATGGCCAGCTGGTGCCTCCTGGAACCATTTAAAATTCACTTATTGATCTATAATATACATAGCAATGCAATTCAGCAATAATCTTAGAGTGCTTTTTAACAATGAAATACAGTAATAAAATAATTTGAAAGCAATGAAACATGCAAGAAAAAAACCTGACACATTATCAGCATCCCTCAGTCCTTAAAGGGCTCTGGACAGGAAACAGGCAGAATGCCACAAGGTATTACCCGCCTCCCCTCAGAAAGCTGCCTTAGACATTTTGATTTATTGTCATGGTTTTATTTTCTTTCTTTTTTAAAAAGACTGTTGTGTCATTTATTATATACATTTCATGTGAGGATGTGAGGGCGATCTGGCTGCGACATCTGTCACCCCATTGATCGCCAGGGTTGATTTGGCTGATCTGGCTGGCTAGACGGGTGTCTCCTTCCTCCATCACCGCTCCATGTGCGTCCCTCCCGAAGCTGCGCGCTCGGTGGAAGAGGACGACCATCCCAGATAGAAGGAGTGTACCGTTCTTCGGTCAAGGGTATACGATAGCTGCGCTCCCCTGCTAGAACCTCCAAACAAGCTCATAGGCTGCCTTATTCATTGTTCCATAGGCTGCTGCTTCTTCCTCTTCAGACTTTCTGTTCTACATATTGCTGAAGTGCGAAACCCATTTGGCCGTGGGGGTTTGGTCCTCTACCATCAGTCATGTTTGCTTCAGTCCCTGTGCCAAGGCCCCATAAATATTTGTCATTCTTCCTGATAATGGCTTGCCCAATATCTTTCCAAAATGTATTAGCATAACACGCCTTTTTCCTTCTCAAGACGTTCTTATGTGCACTTTGCTGGGCTAAGAAACTCCTAATTTGATCACCAGATTTGTCTGTCCTTAAAAGATCTAGCTGATTTTGCTTTCTGCACTCTGCGTCAAACCAAGACAGTATTGGAAATTTTGTATTTTACCAAATAGGGCCTGCTACAAACTAAGAGAGGCTCATACAACAAAAATATAATATTTAGAATATATTGGACCCCATTACATTTGTTTTAAAAAGGGCTATCTAAGGTATCTAACTGTTGGAGATGCAATAGGGATAATGCTTCTCTAAAACATATGTTTTTTCTTTGTCCTATATTGAAAGATTTTTGGCAGAAGGTAACTGAAACTATCAACAGAACTGTATGGAATAAGCTTACATTTACAGAGTAAAATATCCTTTTGAATTATATACCCAGTACATGGAACCTTACAAAAGGACACTATGAATGGACTCTCCGTGCCCTTAACTAAACCAAAAAGACGTATTGATGAATTTGAAAAATAAAAATGTGGCGGCTCCCTTCTACGATTGGATTGAAGACGTATACAAACTTGCAACATATGAACATATGGGCAATCTAGCCAGAAGATATTTGTATTTTGATGAGTTTTGCCCTCTTCCTGCCCCCTGTTCCTTCATTTTCCTCCTCTCTAAGCTCTTTGATGGCTGAAGAACAGCCTTTAATTTCCTAGTTCTAATCTGCTGGAAGGAAGTGATAGCGCTGGGTACCCTCACCTTATCTGATGTTAGACATTGTTTGAAGAAAGTGAGGCACTGGGAGAGGGGGCTCATGAGTAATCTGTAGGCAGTCAGGCAAGCCACACAGGTTAGCTATCTATAAATCGGATGATGTTGGGCATAGTTTTGGGAGAAGCGCCGGCTCCCTCGGCCAGTAAAGAGAGATGAGCGCCGCAACCCCAGAGTCGGTCATGACTGGACCTAATGGTCAGGGGTCCCTTTACCTTTACATGCACAAACTGATGGCCAGAGGGTCGTGCAAAAACTGAAGACTGCCTGGGGGTGTCACTTTGCCACTTCTTGAGGGCTTCCCAGTGGCAGATAGAAGTGCTTGCTTGGTAATGGATATAATGCTTGCTGTTTAGAATAAAATCTTTAAAATCTTCTCACTCACTCGTGTTTGTATTGCCTCTGAATCTCATTTTAAAAGAACCACCTTCCATTTGGCAAGGCAACAACTTTCATATAAACACAGGTATTTTCGGTACAGAGATTCTGAGAGAGCAGAAAAGACTTTTTATGTATGCTGGGCCAGAATACTACTGGCCCAGAGATGGAAAGAAGGTAAAGTTCCAACCAGAGGAATGGTTGATGAAGGTGATGGACTACGCTGAAACGGCAAAATTGACCGGGAAAATCAGAGACCAGGATAAGAAGAAGTTTAGGAAGGAATGGGAAAAATTTATAGTCTATCTAAGAGAACATTATAAACAAAAACTTTGGCAGGATTAGAGTAATACTTGTAAAAGACAAAATATAATGGAAAAAGTTAATAATAGATACTGTACTGGCCTGAATATAAGCCTCACTTTCCCCAAAAATTCCGACTGTGAAAAGTTAAAGTGCATCTTAAATTCACAACCTTACAAAGATTGGCTTTTACAATAGCGCTGCTAAAACAGACCTATGGTAAAACAGAACGGGTGTGAGTGCCTGCAGAATTTTAAGGGTATTTTAAGGGCTTATATTCAGGTATTGTCTTTTCTCCCCCCTCCCCCCAAATTTTAAAGGTGCGGCTTATATTTGAGTGTGGCTTATATTTGGGCCAATACGGTATAACAAATTGGGGGGGGGGGGGATAAGCTGAGAGAAAAGGGATTGACAATGAAACCAGAGAAGTGGGGGGGGGGGAGTCAAGGGATTCTGAGAATCCTAAATGTGAAGGTGAATGATATGTTTAAATTGAAATTTGTCATGTAAAACAATAAAAATATTTTATAAAAAAAAGAAGATGCTAAGGCCCTTGACCAAGGAACTGGTTGAGCTGGGTTAGCAAGATTCCTTGTTTATTGATTCTAGTTTCATATTCACAGGACCATAGGTTTGGAAGAGAACCAGGGGTGTCATCCAGACTGACTCCACCGCCAACGCCATAGCAATACTCTGCTTTAGGGTTTGGAGTCATCTCCAAACTGCTTTAGCTAAGCAAGTGAAGGCTTTAGGAAGGTGCGAAAGAAGAGTCTCGCCCCTCCTTAGACCCCCCCCAAAGCACCTCCAAATATTGCGGTGAGGCATTTTTCATTCCAAGCTGACTAAAGTGCTGAGCAGGAGCTGGGGAGGCACTGAGGCGCATTGCTGCAAGACCCTGCTTGTCATCGCCATCACGTCCCATGAAGAGGGAAGGGGGGGGTCCTCTGCTTGCTGGGCCCAGCCCAGATGCAGACCTGGGGGCCAGAGAACCAGCCTGGCTTCCCCAAACAGCAGCAGCCTGACCCCCTGCCAAGACTCTTGTGTTTCTGCTCTGTCCCTGCAAGGGAGTCTTGGAAGCCTCATACCTAGCAAGCCATAAAAGGCAAGGAGTGGAGGGAGGCCTGGGGGGGGGGGTCTGGACAGCAGCCATTGCACACAGCCCTGCCCCCTCGTGGGCTGAAGGTGTCGAGCACCGAACCAGCTGATCTTTGGAGCTTTAACAACAACAACAACAACAACACTCTCCTTTGGGGGAGATTTAAAGGACTTTATTATCAGCAGAGCCTTGCTCCAAAGGGATGACACTGCAGGAAAGGCTTTGCAAATGCTCAGCATTTTTCCTCGTAAGTGTGGCATCCATGAGGAATCTTATTTCCAAGGCTGCTGCCAGGCTGTTTGATTATCTCCTGTACACTTTTGATGGCACAGCCATTTGCTTAGCAGTAACACATCTCTGCAACACAGTTCCCGGCTCAATCTCCCTCCTTGCCTGAAAAATGCCTTCTCCCCCCTCCTCCTGATCACTGGAAGCCAGAGTAAGGTGCAATCTTACACTGCCTATGTGACACACCATCTAAGGAAGGAGTGTCTGCGTAAAAGGGGATTGGGACAAGGGAGGTCATCTTTAAAAATCAAACAAACCAGAACTACCTAGCCGGAAGGGCGCCCATGTGTGGGCTCCTCTGCTTTTCAGTCTTTCCAAAAAGCCACGGGCAGAGGGCCAGTTTCAGATGTGTAGAGATCTAACCATCTTACCATAAATGACTGCAAAGGGAGGGCTGTGAATCGTCATCCTGAGGTTGGTCTCAAAAGACAAATCACTGGGAATCGCTGGAAAAGCTTCTTGCAACCTGCTCTCGGGAAGGAGAAAGGCATTTGCTAGAATGTAATGCAGCCTTTCAAGAAAGAAGTTTGCAGCTTGGAATCCACTGGACTTTTGGATGTGTCTTTTGCTCAGGTGGGGGAAAAAAATCCATGTTGTGCATTTTCTTTTAGTATATTTGTGTGTCCTGTTCTGGTAGAGAAACGCATGCTGTGACTCTCCAAGGGGTGACCCGCCCTGGATGTTGTTAATGTTGATAATAGAGCTTCTGATGATCCACAGAGAGATGTTTCCAAGCTACTGTCCCCCTTCGCCCCACCAAAAATAGAAGGGAAGCTGATGCGGAGGATTCTGAACTGAATGACATTTGGGGAACCGACGTTGTTGGGGTCTTGTCTGCACAGGCATTGCCCCAGGCAATCCAGGGGGTGTGCTGCTTGCCATGGAAGCCCCTGCGTGGCAGCACTCGGGGTATTCACTCGACAGCAAGAGCATCACAAAAAGGAAAGAGGCTCCCCACACCAGGGAAACGTCAAAGGTGAAATGTGATGGCTTTGTTTTGGCAACGGATGAGCAAATGGTGTGTGAGGGGACCAGGCCCAGGGATGGAGTCTGTGGAGTTCATGTCTCCACAAGACACCTGCAGATGAAGAGAGCCACAGGTGAGGCAGCTTCCAGGGGGCAGCTGGCAGGGGAGCCCCTCCTCTCTGCGCCACACATGGCCATGCAGGCGCATGGGAAGGGCCTGGAAAGTCCAGCCTCTATGCAGGTGCTCCAGAGGCAGCACTCAGAAGACGCAGAAGGCAGGAAGACCACGGCTCTCTGGTATAGGCTAGAGGAAAGCAAGCACAGCATCATGACCCAAGAGGGCGAAACCCACCCATTTGACTTTCCAGAATCTGAAAGGAAAAGGGAAATGACAGCGTGCAGTTGGCCACTGGTTCAAATAAATAACTTTGGCAGTCAAGGAAGTTTAGGAAGGGAGGCTGTGAGGGCAGATATGACTAGCACTTTCCAGGGGGTGTTGAGGAGGCAGCTGACACGCTCAGATTCAGAGAGCAGCGCTGAGAACCGGCAAGTGAATAAGCTGATGCTGAACTCCCCTGGCGAGGAAACCAAGGCTGGCTTCCTGAGTTCCCTGGATTCTCCAGAGGAGCCAAGAAATGGAGAGATGGAAGGCCCTCCGCTACAAAACCATGGGGGAACCGGAGGCCCACTGATTGCTCTTCCCAATGGGCAAAGTGGAGACCACATGCAGATGGCAAGCTGCGCCTCTTGGCCTGAGAGAGCAGCAATCAGCTGCAGTCATGTTACCCTGACTGGTGTAGAAGAGGCGGCAAGGGAGGTTCGTGGGAGCGATAAGGGAGCCAAGGGCCTTGAGGTAAAGTTGCTGGCAGCTTCAAACCTTGCTTTGGTTTGGGGGGAGGCTGAAAGACATCCCAGGGAGAGGAGCCAGCCCTGCAAGAGTGGGGAAGACCTTGGGGCCTGCAATGAACTGGGCTTTGAGTCAAACAGCCAAGCAGGTGGCTTGCCAAGCCCTGGGGAAGAGGCAGAAGCAGCAGAGAACCTCAAGCCCACGGCAGCCACGGCAGTCATGGTGGTGACCCTGCAAAACCCCTCTCACAGGACCAGCGAAAGTGGCAGAAGCAAAACGACTGGAGGAAAGCCTCCAGAAAATGGGGAATGTTGTTGGCTGCAGGAACAAAGGAAGACTAAACAAGAGGATGAAAAAGCCCTCAGAGTGGCAGACATGAAGAAGACGTTTGAGAAGCGGAAGCCGGCAGGGGAGAAGGCTGCCCCACCTGCTCGGAAAGGTGAGACAGGGGTACTGTGACTGGGGCAGGATTGCCTATGTTTGCAGTGGCTAAGGAGGAGCATTTTTAAAAACTCTTGACCGCCATCTTGGTCTCAGAGCACAAGAACATGGAACAGGTAAGAGAGCATCTTATATTCAGATCGGCAGGTGTTCAAAGATTGCTGAAGTGGCACAGAGTTCTGCTTCAGAATGGATGTCCAGCAGCAGGAAGGAATAAATTAGTGTGTTGGGTCGGGAGAGAGAGAGGTTGTTTGTGTGCTTTGCCTGTGAAGTTGACCAGGAAAGAAAGCTGGGATCACTGATGTGAGTTAAATATCAAGGAAGGGAGAAAATAAATCAAATAAACCAGCAATACCAGAGTACTGCTTAAACCTGCAAAGGACTGGGAATTTCACAGGGCTGTGAAATTTTAGCACCTGGACTCGATGGCCTTTTGCCCTCCCCCATATTAGATCGGAGTATGTATTTCTTGGCTAACTGCAAGGGGGGGGGGTTCTTGCTCACTCTGCTGAACTGAGCCCAAGACTTTAGTCGTAAAACTCTGGCCTGATGACACCTGCCCTGCAGGCGGACAAGACCTCTGGCCCACTTTTCTACTATGTCTGGTGGACTCAGCAAGTGAGGCATTTTTATTTGTTTCAGCTGAGCAGCTGACTGCAAAGCTGCACCAAGTCCTTTTAGTCCCATGGCGTGACTCTTGAGTGCAGCTTCGACATAAGCATGTTGTGGGATGGACGGTCCTCCTCAGGCCAGCACATTTTTGTAGCATCCATGTAACTTAGCTGAGCTCAGTGGCAGAGCACCTGCTTTCCTGCAGAAGGTCCCTGGCTCCCCCCCCCATGGCACCTCCAGGGAGGGTGGGAGAGATCCCTGTTCCCCAAGAGCCCCTGCCAGCCAGTGCAGACAGTTCTGAGCTCAATGGACCAGTGGCCGGACTCAGCAGAAGGCAGCTTTCTGTATTTCTATAAAATGCCAGCCCATGTCCCTGCCTTCTGCATTTACCCTTTCCACAGAAAATCTGTTTAAAAAATCCATTGCTGACAGCCTGTTTGCAATACTAAGCCCCTGTGAAGGGATGGACTGCCTGCTTTCAACTAGAATTTCCCCAATGTGGTATTTATATAGCATCACACAGTTTGTAGCTGGGATGCTACAGATGTTCTATTATTCTGAGCATTTGATACTTGGGTTCTCATATGCAGAACTGGGTGCCCCCCCCCCTTCAGTTGCCTTGGTGATGAGAGGAGACAGCACATAGTGGTCTTGGGCAAAATTAGCAAAGGAATTTGCTGCCGCGCAGAGACATACCTCGGCTCCCTTGTGCCCCTGGAAAGGAGCTGCCTCAGAGCCCCTCCCTCTCTGCTGAGGCACCCAGAGCAGCAGGGGAGCCCCCCAGGGAGTGCGCAGGTGGGTGGACGGGCCCTAGGCACTCCAAGCTAGAGAGCGGATGCACGGTTTTTGTGCCCTCCTGGGCCTGCGCCCCTGGCAGGGGGCAACATAGCCAGCCCCCTAGGTATGCCCCTGCTGCCAGGAGAAATTGGTCTGACCCTGAAGGGCTCAGGTCAGAGGAATGGCCTTAAGGAAACTTTCTCCCAGTGTCAGGATGTGCCTGCACCCGTGTAACTGCTGATAACCAGTGTCCTGTGCCCACACCTTAAATCAGCCTTCCCCAATTTTGTGCCCTCCAGAGGCTTTGGACTACAGCTCTGTCAGCCCTGCCCATTGGCCACACTGGCTGGGGCAGATGGGAGCTGGGAATTCTAGGGCTCTTCTTAGGGTCTAATGACCCACAGCCCCTGCCTACGTGGACCAGCAGCTCCTCTGCAGTTTGAGACAGGAGTCTTTCCCTGGGTGTAGCCAGGATTTTTGTTAGTGGGAGCAGGCCTTTTGTTGGGGGGAGGAGAACCTCAGTTGGCTATGTATTTTTTTTTAATTTTTATTGATAGGGATAGCTGCCCCCCCCGGCTATGCCCATGAGTCTTTCCCCAAATCTACCAGACAACACCAGAGATTGAAGCCAGGACTTTGAACCCCTGCCACTGAGCTGTAGCCATTGAGCTGGCTGCTGGCTCTCCTCCGTGTTGGTGGTGGGGTGAGCTGGGGTGCCTGGGAGGGGGCAGAGTCAATGGATGTTGCATCCCTGGGAAATCCTCTTTCATCCTTTGTAATCCTCTGTTGCTGCCCTCTTGCAATGATAGGCATTTCATTGGTACATAAATGGCTAATATTCATGAATCACATGTGATTTTCCTACACCACCACCTCTTTTTAAAAGCTAGATCTCAGCCCTGATAGTACTCCAGTTCTATAGCTCCCCTTAATGGTCAAAAGCTGAATGCAACAGCAAGTCACACTACTGTAAATATGATTCTTGCTATCGATTTCCCTAACCCAATCTCCCTAGACATAGGAGAGGAAGGTACTGAAGGCCAGGGTCAGTGTCCGCCTGAAAGAGATAACGACTCCAGCAAATATAAGCCAATTTTGGGGGGGATTTTGCTTATTTTAAATCTAATTTTGAAACGTTATATAGGCACTACTGTAGTCCAAGACCTCGTAAGTGGCTCCCAGAATTAACACAATTAAAGGTAGTTGCCATGCAGATGACAGGCCCCCAAATGGAACTGCTGCGGGGGTTCTTCACAACTCCAAACCAGAGAGCCTTGAACAAGGGCTGAAGAGGTTTTTGCTTTGCAGTCAGATCAGCTGCAGTATACAGGAGGCCTATGAACTGCTGATCTTACTGAACCCCCTGACCGTGGTCCTCCTCTCGCGGCTCAGAAGGGAGGAAGTCCAAGGCAAGCCCTGCCCGGCTGCAGAAAGGGCAAGCCCAGGGATGGAGCAGCTCCAAAGGCCAAAGGCAGCTTAGGAAGACTTAGGGATTTTGGAGTGGCAATGTACACGATGCCATCCCCTTTACCAATTTTTTTTAAAAAAATAATAATCTAAGAGTCTCTTTTAATTTTACCCCAACCCATCTTTCCAAAAGCACTGCTCTTTGCTGAATAACTACACATACTGTGCAGGACTAGAGCGCTAAAGGTCTTTACAAAAAACACAACCCCACAATATTTGAAATAGATTAAAACGTATCTACTGCTTAGAAATATTCATTTATGAACCATATTCCTGTGCCAGCCCCTCGCTCGAAGGGGCCCATACACGAGTCTGACTCGGACACGTGAGAATGGGGAGTTGCGTGTGCGAGCGCCGGGGGGGGGAGCGAGCGGGGAGGCGCGTGCCCGCGCCCGGCGCCTCTCCTCGCTTCCTCTCGCGCCGCGCCAGCCCCGCCCTTCTTCTTTCCAGCGAGAGACGCTGGTTGGACGCCTTCCGTCCCGCGCTGGGCGGCGATTGGCTGCCTCGCCTCTCCCCTCCGCGAGGGCGGGACATGAGGTTGGCTGAGGCGACGCGAGAGGGCGGGGCGGCGCAGGGCGCGGCGGGGCGTGGTCGGGGGCGGGGCGTGGGGGCGGTCCCGCCCCCTGGCGGCCGGTCTTCGCGCGTGTCCGTCAGTCAGTCGGAGTCGGGCCAGGAGGAAGGAGGCGCGCGGGCGGCGGCGGCGGCGGCGGCGGGCGAGGTAAGGGGAGGCGGACGCGTGTCCCTCGGGGGGGGGGGTCCTCGCTTCTTGGGGCCCGGCCACGCGCGTCGCTCTTCGGGGGCCCCTTCCGAGAGGTCCGGGGGGGGGACCAGGCCCCCCGGGAAGGTCGGCGGGGCTGGCCCTTCCCCTCCCCCGCCCCCCAGGTTGCCCTCCTGCCTCCCAAGGAAACGTCCATGACTTTCTGTCTTCCTGCAGATTCAAGCGCCTGTAGGGAGTCAACAAAACAATGCATTTTTGTTTGCGCTTAAAGAACAGCAGATTATTGGTATGGCATATGTGGGTCTCATGGGGGAGGCTAAAAAAAAAAAAAGACATTTGCATCTTCCTCATTAAAAAAAATGCTGCATGTCTGATACACAAAATATGCTTTTATAAATCTGTAACTGCAGGTGAGAGCATGCCAGGTTTGAAATTGGAGAAGGGAAGTGGAGGTTTGTAATTGTCAGGTGGTCCGAGTGGTTATGTTCAAATAATTTCCATCTTTTGACTCAAAGGGCTCTTGAAGCAGCTTATGTAAGCCGCAGTGAGATGCCATTTAAAAGAGCGGGGGGGGGGGAAGAGCCTGGGCTTCTTTGGAAACAGAGGTGTCTTGAGGGTGTCGGGTTTAGTGGGATGTGGGGGCTGCCGATGTGGGGTTAGGATGAGAGGCCTGGGGGTTGTGTGAGCGGTCATGGTGAGACCGAGGATGGGCGAGAAGGGAAGGCATGTGGGGTGACTGGGGAGGAAGAGCTGCAAGGGATGAACTGAGGAGGACAGAAAGGTTTGTTCATGTGAGAGACGACTCAAGGTGCTAAGTCCAGGCAGCCCAGGAAGCTGATAAACGGTGGTGGGAAGCTGTCCAGTTTGGGGAGGGAGGTGTTTTGTGGGGGGGGGGGGCGGGTTGTCAGCAGGGTGTAGTTGAGACTTGGGTGCTGGTGACGGAGGAGGGACTTGGGTGTGTTGCTTTATGGCAGCAGATAATTGAGGAGGGAGGGGAGGGTTAGGTCATGGGGAGAGCCAGTTGCTGGTTAGGGCAGGCTGCTCCCCAAGCTGCAGGCAGGTGTTTGGTGCTCTGTTGCAAATTGTGGGGAGGTCAGGGGAACAAGAAGGATGTCCATGTATAAGGGGCTGCCGGTGTTTGGGGTGGGGTATGTCTCCCTGTGATGGTTGAGGGAGAGCAGCGCAGCAGCAGTGCTTAAAAAGGAATTCTCAAGGAAATCTGCTTTTCTGTTTGGGGAAATTGTGCATGTACAATTTTTACAGCTGAATACTGGGAAATCATGGGTTAAATGAAGTGTAAAGAGAAATTTTAGGAACTCTGAAGAGGGTTTCATAATGGCTGTCTTCTGTAGATAGGATTCCTTCTAAAGGAGGAAGCTGTCACATACTGCTCGGCAACCCTGGAGAGAGGCTTTCAGTCAGATAAAAGTCTCCTTCAAATACCTCACAGAAGAATACAGCAGTATATTCTGTATGTGGGGGAAGTGTTTTTAGAAGATAGCAGTAAATGCCTTCAGTTGGCATGGGATACCTCTTGCAGGGCTGGACTAGGCAGCTGAGTCTGCTGCTCAAAGAATGGACATCTTTTGCCGAGAAGAAGCCTGTCGAGGTGCAAACTGTAATTCTTCCTCAGTATTGCACATTTTATGACTAAGAATAATGTGAGCACTTCTGTGTGGGATGGAATGCAGTTCTTTTGTTCTTTAGATTGTTGACTATTTTTGAGGAGGGGGAAATATTAGTCAGTTGCATACAATGTGTGTGGCATGCAGTGGACATGATGTCTAAGAAGAAGGGGGAAGGGTAGATGACTGTGCCTGCCATGCATGCTAGGGCTGTAAGTCCAGTGGAGTTCAGCAGGTCATAATTCATAGAATCAGAATTGCAGCATTGGAAGGGACACCAAGGAACCTCAACTAGATCATACATGACAGGTGGCCATCTACCTCTGCTTGTAAACCTCCAAGGAAGGAAAGTCCACCACCTCTCGTGGGAGTCTTTTCCACTACTGAACAGCTCTTACTGTCAGTCAAAATAGCCTTTCATGTAACTTGAATCAATTGGTTTGGGTCCTACCCTCTGGAGCAGGAGAAAACAAGCTTGCTCCATGTGACAGCCCTTTCAATATTTGAAGATGTCTATCATATCTGTTCTCAGTCTCTTCTTCTTCAGGCTAAGCATTCCCAACTCCCTCAGCTGTTCCTAAGGCTTGGTTTCCAGACACTTGATCATCTTGGTCACCCTCCTCTGCACACGTTCCAGCTTGTCAATATCCTTCTTAAATTGTGGCACCCAGAACGGGGCACAATATTCTGGGTGTGGTCTAACCATAGAATGGTACTATGATTTCCCTTGATGGGAACATTCTGTTGATGTAGCCTAGAATAGCATTAGCTTTTTTTGCTGCCGCATAACGCTGTTGACTCATGTTCAACTTGTGGTCTGCTAAGACCCCTAGATCTTTTTCACATGTACTGCTAGTAAGCCAGATGTTCCCCATTTTATATTTGTGCAGCAGGTTCTTCCTGCTTAAGTGTAGAACCTTACAGTTGTCCCTATTGAAATGCCGCTCTCTCCTTGCCTTGCTTATCATGTTCACCATGTTGGGCATTACTCTCCTTTTGGGTGAAGACAGAGGTAAAGTAGCTGTTGAGCATTTCTGCCTCTGTCTCACAGAAGCATTTCTTTGTCTTCAGACAAAGTAATCATGGGATTGTATTGTAAATTTACATAACTCTTAATTATTTGCATATTTTGGTTCTGCCTTTCTCTCCATGCCCTGTTTCCTTCTGTCAAAATGTCATTTGTAGGATCCTCAGGGTAGGGAGGGACGCGGGTGGTGCTGTGGGTTAAACCACAGAGCCTAGGACTTGCCGATCAGAAGGTCGTCGGTTCAAATCCCCACGGCGGGGTGAGCTCCTGTTGCTCGGTCCCAGCTCCTGCCAACCTAGCAGTTCGAAAGCACGTCAAAGTGCAAGTAGATAAATAGGTGTTTCCTGCTCGGCAGGGGGTTGGACTCGATGGCCCTTGTGGTCTCTTCCAACTCTATGATTCTATGATTCTAGGTACCGCTCCGGTGGGAAGGTAAACAGCATTTCCGTGCGCTGCTCTGGTTCGCCAGAAGCGGCTTAGTCATGCTGGCCACATGACCCAGAAGCTGTACGGGGGCTCCCTCGGCCAATAAAGTGAGGTGAGCACCGCAACCCCAGAGTCGGTCACGACTGGACCTAATGGTCAGGGGTCCCTTTACCTTTACCAGGGTAGGGACCTGCTTTTATGTTGTTCTTACCTTATTCACATGTTAATGGTAAGCCATAGACAATGGCCTACCATGAAGGACAACTTTGGCTTCTTTACTTTTCCTCGCTGGCATACAGGAGAGTCAGTTTCTACCTCAGAGTTATATCTGAAGCAGGGATTGTGGATTGTTTTGCTCCAATGAAATCTCAGTCTGTAGCTAAGGTTTGTTCATTGCTTACTGATTGCTATTTTTTATTACATTATTTATTTATACTTATTGTAAGTCATACTTTTAATGAGAAATAAGCTCAGAACGACGTACAATGTAATACAAAAATTAAAACCAAATAAAAACAAAAACTTATACATATATAGATATATATAACAGTCAAATACATCCCACCCACTAAAGGAGGCCACAATATCTAAAACTCTCCTGAGCTAAAGGTCAAAAGTCCATTTAAAAAGAATCATTTTTGCCTGGCACCTAAACGTAGCCAATGATGGCACCAGGCAAGCCTCCCTGGGGAGAGCATTCCAAAAGTGGGGAGCCACCACTGAAAAGGCCCATTTTCATGTTGCCACCATCTGCACCTCCCTCTGAGAGGGCGCACAGAGAAAGACCTCAGATGGTGAGTGCAGGGAGAGGTGGTCCTCGAGTTATTGCAGTCCTAAACTGCATAAGGCTTTAGAGGTCAGAACTAGCACTTTAAATTGACCCCTGAAGCAAATTGGTAGCCATTGCAGTCATGCCAGAATTGCTTTTATATGCTCAGACCATCTTGTACTGGTCAGCAATTTGTCCACCGAGGTTTGCACCAGCTGTAATTTCTGAATTGTCCTCAAAGGGGGCGGCATGCATACATGGTTCTCTCCCCCCTTTTTTTAATCTGACCCTAATCCAACACTCTTGATCACTATATACCACTCTGACTCAGGTGTAACACTACAGCTGGGATCCTAGCTTGTTTCTTCTGTGCGGGAAGTGGGAGAAACAAAGTGGTCAGTAAGCCGTTAACTATGGTTTGCCTTGGCATGGAAAATGGGCCTCTGTAAGACGCGACTTTCATTGAAAGTGGAGTAATTCTTAATTCTTAGAAGCTTTTCTTACGATTTGTGAAATGCTATATGAATTTTCTAACTCACAAAATGTAAACTAATTACCTTTCTCAAGCATATGCATCATTGTACTAATGTATAAGAAAATGATGAAGAAATCAGCTGCAAGCTGACTAGACACAGAAATAAAACTGACTAGCCTAGTAGGTCATCATAAAGTTGAGCTGCTCTGCATGTACAATAGAGCATGTTTGCTCTGTGTGCCTATTTTTTCTCTGATTGGTTCAGAGATGGTATGGTAACCATATCCTCATCTGCTTGCAAGGGCCTTCCCACGCGGAGGGTCTCTTCATCTGTGACCCACATGATTCCTTTGCACAACGCATGTATGTTTCCCTCTCTATCCATGTGGTAGATGCCAGACTTTCATGCTTTGCTTACTCCCCTTTTTGAAAACATTTCTTTTTGTGTATAAAACAAGGTAATTTACAACCAGGATCTAAAATATATTAAAACCTAAAACAACTGAAACGTTTATAAAACCACAGCTTAAAAACATAGGCTAAAAACATTTTACATTTTGCAACGCTCAGTGAGTTCATTAAAGTGCAAGCCCTGGAACTCCAAAGAGGAGGTGGGGGGGGTATTGCAGGCTCACTTTGGGGTGTGGTAATGCCCATGCAGTGCCGCCCCCTCCCATTTTCCCTGGGCTGCTGTCTCC
This sequence comes from Podarcis pityusensis, assembly GCF_964106645.2. Classification (NCBI taxonomy): domain Eukaryota; kingdom Metazoa; phylum Chordata; class Lepidosauria; order Squamata; family Lacertidae; genus Podarcis; species Podarcis pityusensis. The sequence goes on from NC_138038.1 coordinate 1,927,035, forward strand.
ACTTGGGTTGGCTGCAAATTCCTGAACAATCTGCTCCCTCTGGGTGTGCAATAAATGGGTTGAGGAAGAACTTGTAAGCAGAGTGCAAAGGTGGTCAGAAGCTGAGGTGAGATTGAGTGTGGCACATGGGACTCCCGAGTCTCTGGCTTAAGGGAGCTGTAATGATAAGTTGACTGAGGGTAGACCCGTGGAGGAAAGCAGGGTGGTGGTCTAGGGTATGCTGGAGGTGGGGAACAAAACAAATTGGGGCAATATAGCTTATCGTTTTATGTAAAAAAGGTTGCTATATATAACTTGCTGATGTTATTTTGTTACTTCATGTTTTTCAAAGGCTGTGTTTGCAGAGGTAAAAGATCAAAGTGCAAAAATCCCCAAATACACACCTGACTGCATGTGTTTTTGTGTCTTGCTACATAATCGTAAATTTTTAATGGATGGCTGTAGACTTTGAGTGGGAGAACTGCAATCCATATTGGTGCTTCCCCATACATACTGTGTTGGGATTGCTCTGTCTTCTGATGAACTGCCTTTTCAAACATCATTGGATTTTTCGAGTTAAATCTTCATGCTTATTGCATCTGTCACAGTTGGGCTGCATCCAAGCACGAGGCAGGGAGTGGATGTAGCTGCAATGAAATGTAAGGCCAGGGAAATTAATATTGCATCATAGTGATATAGACTAGAAGCGAGGGAGAAACTAATGGTGCTTAATAACTGCATATTTATTGCATGCATGTTAAAATTGGACATTTTTAATAATCACATAATTGAAGGAATCATTTGAGCATTACACGACAATTTGGCTCACTAAAAGTGCCTGGGGCTTTGTTTTAAAACACATTTTAAAAATTATCTTACACTTCTATTGACTTAAAAAAAGGACCAGTTTAACTTTTGATTTGCTTTGAAAACTGAGCTGTGCACTTTTTCTAACAGAAGCTGCATTGCATTGCTGCAGCTTTTGCCAACACAATGTCCAGACATTTTGGACTACAGCTCCCATCATTCCCAATCCCGCACCAGCTGGGGGTGATGGGAATTGTAGTCTGAGGCATCTGGAGAACACTCATTGGCAAAGGCTGGGTTGCCATGTTGCAGATGCTGCCATCTAGGGAGGTCTTACCCAGTATTCCAAGCACCATTCTAGAGTGCTCCCTTAGTGCACAACAGAAATGTATACCAGCAGATAATCCTGGGCTGGGACCTATAGTTGTAAAGAAGGTGGGATAATTTTTTGACTGGGCTCCTTTGCAGAACTGCAGTTCTTGTGGTTCTTTGAGAACCATGACAATTCAGTAGTTTGCATTTGTGATATGCTTACCTGCATAGTGTAACAATGGTTTTGAGACCTGTGTTGTTTACATAGGTGGGCGGTAGATGGTAGGGTTGTCCTGCAACCTGTATCTGAGTTTAGTGTGAGATCTCTTGTTCAGTACACTTCTCTTTTACCTGTGGCTTTCAGAATAAGCCATTATTGAGTCAAAGTAAAAATCCTGCTTAACAAGGTATGTCTGATTCAGAGCGAAAGCAAGGTAGCATACAGGGGAAAAGTAGAGGTGTGAGGAGGGAAATGCAGTTCTTTGTGTGCTGGATAAACAACATTGTGGGATTGTTAGGTGGGAAGAATACTCCTGTACTTGAGGACTGCTTCAAAAAGTGCTAAGCTTGAGCTCTATGAGATCAATATTTTTGTCAGGATGAAGGGCTGCAAAAGAGGACTAAGAAGATCTTCATTATTCTTTGCATTGCAACAGATTTTAAAAGTAGTAAATCTTACGGAGGATGGAAAATTTGTTGGCATTAAGACTTGAAACGGTGTTCTGATATTTGCAGCTTCCTACCTATGTTTAACGAACTATAAAGCCTGCTTGTCTAATATATGTGATAACATACACTGGGAGTGTGCACTGTATTTGCAGGGAGTTGTTGCAGTGAATTTTTAGGAAACCTTCATTCTGGGGGGGCAGAGACTGCATCTGGTCAGAGTGTGGCGAGAGCATCTTCCAGCTGGCCCTTGGTGTCCTTTGATTAAGGAGCCATGGGTATTTGATTTGACAGTGAGCTTAATCTCTACTAATGTAATTAGTTTTCCCTTTCTTCACTGATGCAAACCTTCCTCCCCTGCAATAATTCCATTTAAAAAGCAGAAGCAATGAAATTAAAATAATGCTAGCACAAACCCTAAACCGATTAAAATGGAGTATAATCAGGTGTCTAAAGGAGGGATTATGAGTCCTTGGATGGACTCCTCTGGCATTTGAGAAGAGTTAAGTTGCATGGAAATTCTCTTCCAAAAAGCATCATGCCATGCAGACAGCACTTGTGAACACCAGGACTAATATTTTGGAAGAAACAAACAGGTTCTTCTATCTATTATTGATCCTGAGTTATAGCAACCAGTCTGATACTGAGCATGAGATGACTTCCACCACTGCAAATCTCCTAATCCCACCATTCATGTACCAGCACCATTAATTGGCAGGTAATGTCCTGAACTTGCAAAAAACTGAACATGAATCATGTACATGTCTCTAACATTGATCAGTTGCACATATATAGTAGATGTAATTAAAGCTGGAAATTATCCAGAGATAAGTGGTTCACAGCACAGAGAGCACTCTGTCCCAAGAGTGTTCACTGAGATTTGCAGGGGAGGCCCTCCTTTTTGCCCAGTGCAATGAGAGCAAGATAGGACTGTCTTTGTGGTGGACCCCATTTAATGGAAATCCCTTCCCTCAGACGTATTACTAGTGGCTTCATTCTTTGGTTTTCGGTGCCATTTAAAGATGTATCTCTTCATAGACTTTGAAACACAATCTAGATGAGCAATTGTAAAATTGTGCAGACTTGTCCTTTGAAATTGGCCTTTGAAAGGTGGTGGATGTTGCAAGTGTTCTGACTTCAGTCTCTCAAACAATTCCCTCACTTTGTGGGGGTTTCAGCAAGAAACGGGGGTTGATTTCTTTGAAGCCTGGTTGAGAAACTTTCTGAATATTCAGTACTATAATATCTTTATGTTATCTGTGCATGTTGGGATTTTTTACCTGGCTGGGAATGTCACATTTTGCTTATTGAAACATGAATCTTGGTTCTTGACAAATCCATCATCATTAACTGATGCAAGAATTGAGTCCTAAATTCCTCCAGATGATTCCAGCTTCATTGCAGGAGTATGTGAGGTAGTTTTGTCCTCAGTTTGTATAGAACAACACAGTGTATAGTGGATGCTCGGGTTGCGAACGTGATCCATGCGGGATGCACATTCGCAACCCGCAATGTTCGCAACCCGCGTCTGCGCAGACGCGGGTTGCGATTTGGCGCTTCTGCGCATGCGCGACTGCTGAAACCCAGAAGTAACCCATTCCGGTACTTCTGGGTTTCGGAGGTCTGCTACCTGAAAAAATGCAACCTGAAGCGGCTGTAACCCGAGGTATGACTCTGCTTAATGATCCTGATAGAAAGCGATTCCCTGCATTAAAAAGTCACGTGACAAGTTGTCATCTTATATTGGGAATCTTTTTCTTATGTGCAGAACCACCTCAACTACTGTCTTGAAATAACATGTGGCTGAGCATCCGTAATTACAGCAAATGTCCTTTGAGTCATGTTCCCCCCTCTGACTTTGCATCTTGTAAATGGGCTTATTCTTACACTAATGTTGAGTTGTGTGGACAACAGATACTTCTAGATTAAGATAGTGCTCTTCAGTAGCTCAAAACAGTGCCTCTGGGATGAAAAGGGATTAATCTTGAAGATAAAGAACATCTGTACAAGAGAGAGGAAGTGTTGATCTTGAAAGCATTTGTTAAAACAGATGTTAGAGAGGCTATAATTGGTACCACAAGTGAGGGATTTGAAGTAAAATTATAAGATTGAAATATCTAGAAGTCAGTTCTTGGTTCCCCACTGCAGGTTGCACTGTAGGGCAGAAGAGTGATGCTCCTGTTAGAAATTATGTTCCAGTTTGCAGTGGCAATATTGGTGAAGTTAATATTGTGGGGCTTTGCACAGTTAACAATTTGAAGCGATTTACTGACTTTGTGCAACAATTCAATGTATTCTCTTTTCATTGAATTGCTGCCACAGGGGTGGGGGATAACTATCATAGAGCATGTGCAAATGCCCCAGCTTCTGTCCCTTGGATCCTCCCTTAAGGCAGTAGATGACGGCCTTCCAGAACTTCAGTAATCAGCTGAGCTACTGGGATCGATGGACCAATAGTCTGATCAGGAATAAGGAAGATCCCCATGTTCCTAATGTGTGGAACCTGCGGTAATCCAGATATTGGAGTCCAACTCCCACCAGCCCCACACAGCATGAGCAGGGATGATGGAAGCAGCAGTCGAGCAACATCTTAATGGCCAAAGGTGCCTCACTCCCATTGCAACTGCTCAGTAAGGGATCATTCCAGATTCCTTGCTGGGGAGCAGTGGGGCTGAACAGAGCACAGAGCTACCACTGTACCCCAAACCCCAATGGTTGACCAGGATAAAAAATGTGTGGGGGGGTATTTAAAAAAAAATTTGGTGAACCAGCTTCAGGCTAGTTCAGCAAAGACACCTGGATCAGGCCCCTATCTGTCTGTTGAATTGGCTTAGGCTCGTTCTCTGCTTCTGCCCCATTTCTGGGCCTTACACCGTCTACTCTTGGGAGAAACACTGCCAGCAGCTGCCTGTCAATCGCCTGTGCAGTTGGCGAGTGCATTGGGGCCCTGTGTGGCAGCAGACCCTCCTCTCTCCAGCCTGCCCAGAGCAGTGTGGGAGTGGTGGGCTTTCTCTGCCCTTTGCATTTCATAGTCTCTGAATTTTAAGGCACATCCTTCTTTTGAGCAAGTCTTCAGTGGACTGGGTGAGAGTTTATGGAGCTGAATTTTTTCTGAGCCATGTTTAGCAGTTAAGAACTGCTGCGCTGCTTTAAGGTGGCCTCCAGTTGCTCTGTTATCACTTTGCTCTTAGTGAACCTCACTTTACAAGGCCTGGAAAAATTCAGCCACTTATGGAAAGACTCCCTCACACTTAGAAATGCTTGTTTGTATCCAGAGTGTGCTTCTCTTTCCATGTTCAACTCTGGCATCAGAATACGCAGCTAGCTGCTCCCCTCTCCTTGGGGACTTGTTCTCATTCAGTAGCAGTAGGAACTGATGTTGATTACCGTATTTTTCGCTCTATAACACGCACCCGACCATAACACGCACATAGTTTTTAGAGGAGGAAAACAATAAAAAAAATATTCTAAACGAAACAGCGGATATATGATTTTTGTGGTTCATGCTGTGGCCACAGACATGTGATCTGACGGTGAGTTTGGGGTAGCCCAATGCAAAAATCCTGAGGATCCATGTGGATCCATGCTTTGTAACCACATTTTTGCACCACTGCGGCCCCAGGCAACAGTGGGTGCATGATTTTTTTGGTGCAAGCTGTAGCCATGGACATGCTATTTGATCTGATGGTGAATTTGGAGTGACCCAGTACAAAAATCCTGAGGATCCATGTGGATCTGTGCTTTGTAACCACGTTTTAAGTGGGGAGGGAAGGAAAAGCACTCAAGGGACAAGGGACACACGTGGGGTGGGTGGAGAAGGATGCTGTTAATAATGCAGAAGAGGGGTTTAAGGGGAGAAGGAACACGCGTGGGGTGTGTGGAGACGGATACTGCTAATAATGAAGAAGAGGAGTATAAGGGGAGAAGGCTCCTCTCCAGTCCCGCTTTGCTCCTTTAAAGCAAGGAGGCTCTCTGTCCCTCTCTCCTCCCCACTCAGCGGCTCTTCTCCCGCTTTGCTGTTTCAAAGCAAGCCACGGAGGAGGGAAGGAAGGGGAACCATGGATCCTCTGCTCACGACTGCAGCAGATCCCCCCCGCCACCCATAGGCATTCGCTCCATAACACGCACAGACATTTCCCCTTACTTTCTAGGAGGAAAAAAGTGAGTGTTATGGTGCAAAAAATACGGTAAGTTTTGGTATCCATATATGGGGGTGGGGCAGTATGTTTACTGAAATGTGTTGCTTTTGAAGAAAGGCTATTTACCAACTTACATCTGCTAATGACTAATGTGGAAATGATGAAATGTTAACACTTTGCCTTAACAGACTGGATTTGCAAGGGCAGAAAATAGTCTTCCATACCTGCTGTCTTCTGAAATGTTTCTAATGAATCTCATGAACAAATAGGGTAGTCAATCCTTCCCCAACCTGGTGCCCTCCAGATGTTTGGACTCCAGCTGGGACTGGTGGCAATTGTATTCCAGAACATCTGGAGGGCATAAGGTTGGGGAAGGCTGGGAAGCAATAAAATACTATGTTGTGGTGGTTTAAAAATAAATTTGGCTTGCGAATGATAATAATAATAATAATAATAATAATAATAATAAAGTGGCTTGTGAAATGGCATTGAAATAGCTAAGAAAAGCCAGTGAGAAACTGAAATGGATGTTTCTGCCTTATTAATCTTGTTGCACTGGTAAAGAAAATTAGGTTACCTCAAAAGGAAAACATGCAGAAAAGGCTTATCATTTGCATACCTATCTCCTGCCTTGAATTATGGGAATATCCCCCCCCCCCCGGCAGGATTGTGATTGGGTCGTGTGTGGGCTGCTTGGGCTGGGTTCTGACCTGATTCTTCTCTTGAGTTCCTGCTGCAGAAAATGGGATCAGAATTCTCATCCTGAAGCTTTCTGCTTCCTGCACTGCCAGCTGCTGTTTTAAAAAATAACACGTCATTGTGTCCTTTGGGCTTCAAGTAGCCCTTTCTTTTTCTTAAGCAATCTCTGCTTCTGAATCTCAGGGCAGCCCAGACCCTCCAGACACGCTGCCCAGGCTTGCACCCTGGGGAAGTCAGTTTGGTGCTGCCAACACAGCAAAAACAGCACAGGAGTGATAAGCTCCACCTGATTGGCATAAGGTACAAGTACTACAGGCTGCCTCCATTGGTGGGAGAGATCATTGTTTCTCATGGGTCAGCTGTGCCTATCTTAAGCTAGGCAGCCCCCCAGTCAATAAGTGCTGGTGAGTTGGAGCATGGCTTTAGCCCCAGTGATTTTGATACTTCCAAGCCCCTAAGAGAACCCTTTCCACATAAACTTGTTCACTCAGGAACCCTTGCACATTGCAGACAGTTCTGTGGCACACAACTCAGTTCCGGAGTGGCTTGTTTCAGGTCTCTTACGCCTTGCCGCTCTTCTGCTTGTATTGAGATATGATTGTTTGCAGCATGGTAAGATTGGTAGTTGCAGGCAAAGGGTCCTTCAGGAAAATTTATTGAGCGCTGCTGATCTTAATCTGTGAGGCACCCTGAGTTCCCTGGAATGCAGCTTGGAAATGACTAGCTTAACCCACCCACATTTAAAGACACTCAACAGAAAAAGAAAAGTAGTGTAAAGGATCATGAAGTATAATCTTTGCACCACAGAAGACGGACCACAACTCAGTGGCAAAGCATTTACTTTGTGTGGGGAAGGTCCCAGGTCCAATCTCTGGCATTTAGGTAGACTGGGAGAGAAACCTGTCTTAAAATCCTGGCAAGAGCTGTTCCCTTGCTCCGTGTAGACCAGGAGTCGGCAAACTATGGCCCAGGGGCCGGATGCGTCCCCCCAGGCTCATAAATCTGGCCCATGGACCCTGCCGCCTGCTCGGTCAGTCCCCGCACACTGTGGATGCCTCACCGCTCAGGGACTGACTTCCGCGACGCTGGCGTGGCTTCTGGGTGGGCGGCAACGCTGCTGCGGCTTTGGATTGGCTGCAGGAAGTTCCTGCAACCAGTCTGAAGCCTCGCCACATGCTGAGGTAAACCCAGCGCAGCCATGGAGGAAGTGGGCGGGGGGCGGGTCTGGGCCATGCCATGGGCATCGTGATGGGCGTGTCGTGGGGCTTCAGCCGGAGCCTGGCGCGCCTCCTGGCCCCACGCCTGGCGCCCGGCTCGGCGCTGCTGCTGGTGGCGTGCTCGGCTGCGCTGGAGCAGCTGGAGGGTGAGCTGTGCGCCTCCTGGCCGGCCCTTCACATTCACAGCCTGCCCGCTGACCTGGCCTCAGACGGCGGGCCGCAGTGCGTGGTGCACGCCACGTGGAAGCTCCGCGGGGACGGGCCGATGGAGCGGCTGCTGCTTGTCAACAACGCCGGTGAGCGGGCACTGCCAAGACGCGCTCCTGAGCGCGTGCAGAGTGCGTTCCTCCTCCAGGTCCGGAGGCAGCTGCAGGACCAGCTTGCAGGGCATTTATATTAATCAAAAATAGTCCGGTCCCCCAAAGGTTCTGAGGGACAGTGGACCGGCCCCCTGATGAAAAAGTTTGCTGACCCCTGGTGTAGACAGTGCTGATTGTGATAGGCCAAGGAATCTGACTCCGTATAAGGCAGTTTCCTATGTCGTTATCTTATGTTAGATTGTTTTATCCTAATAGCAAGGATTGATGTAACAGATGAACCTAGAAACTGTGTCCTTATTTTTATATTTGGAAGTGGTGTGTGGATGCTGCTGCAGCAGAACATACCAGACTTCCTTTTGGGTGAGTTTAATTTTTCTAATATTATATCACATCCTCCTCCTAACATTTTAGCCTGACAAAAAATCCAGGTGCTCCTTTTAACACACTGAATGGACAGATAACCCATAATATGGTATTAAGGGAGCAAGGTGCTTCCTTGGGAGTTCAGTGCACATCCACAGGGAATCAGGAATAAATACCCTGATGGCCAAAGTGCAATGCAGGACCTTAGAATGCAAGAAGGAAAAGGCCTGCAGGCACTGGGATGATGTGGCAAAGGAATGCTTTCCTTTGCCAAGCTGATCTGTAATTTGGATTGTCCAAATCATCATTCAAAGCGAAATACAGATTTTGAGTTTTTCGTTTATCTCTGGCCCTGTGTAAACATCTCCCTTTTCAGAGGCAAAGCAGGATTTTTGCTCCTGTAGTGGCTTTTCCTGTAAGTGTTCCCTAGCAGGATGTATTTCCTCTTGCATAAGCAGGTTGAAACTCCTCCAAGCTTCAGAAGTACATCTGCTTTCCTCTTTAGACAGTTCTTAAAAACAGGGAAATGTGCCAACTTTCAATCCATTTTTGTGACAAATGAAAACAACACTACAACCTATATGTTCAGATTAGACAGTCCTCCAAGCCATAATTTGGAGGACCAAGAGAATGCTGCAGGCCTGCATGCGCTCCCCTCTGCTCTCATGCACGGCCGCCTTCCTCCATTTCCAGGTTGCCGCGATGTCTGAATTGGGCAAACTGTGATTAGCTTTAATCTCCAAATCATGGTTTTCAAACCCACTTTAAATAATGGTATGGAGGCTATTTGAAAGAAGAGTTTGGTTAGTACAATCCAGAAGGAGTGGTTTCCATGGCACATTCCTGATCCTCCAAACCATGGTGAAATACCTGAACTCTGGGCCTCCTGCCAGCAAAAGATAAAAGAGAATTAAAGTGAGTTTCATGTGAATGTAAAACCTGCTTTGGTTGGAAAGCTGATTGTCAAGCTAGGAATGGTTAGGAATGATGGGAGTTGAAGTGGAACAGAAGGAGAGGTAAAGAACCTTTTTACTCCTTTCCTCCCACAATTACCTCTCAAGGTAGGCTGGTCGTAGGTTTCCACCACACCACCTTAGCACCTTCTACCCCCTGACAGGAGAGATTATTAGTGGTTCAAGGCAGGTATCCAGTAGGGGAGACAGAGAGAGCACCTAGCCTACCTGCCGCACTCTGGGGATAGCCAATTTTTTAAAAGAATTTTAAAAGGTAAGAGGCAGAACGTTGCATCAGGAAAACAACAATAACAAAACCTTTTAGTTCAAATGCGGGTGGTGCTGTGGTCTAAACCACAGAGCCTAGAGCTTGTTGATCAGAAGGTCGACGGTTCGAATCCCCGCGACGGGGTGAGCTCCCATTGTTTGCTCCCAGCTCCTGCCCACCTAGCAGTTCAAAAGCACGTCAAAGTGCAAATAGATAAATAGGTACCTCTCCAGCGGAAGGTAAACGGCGTTTCCGTGTGCTGCTGTGGTTCACCAGAAGCGGTTTAGTCATGCTGGGCACATGACCCAGAAGCTGTCTGCGGACGTAGGCTCCCTCGGCCTATAGAGCGAGATGAGCGTGCAACCCCAGAGTCGTCTGCGACTGGATCTAACGGTCAGGGGTACCTTTACCTTTACCTTTAGCTATTCTAATAGTTCTACTTACAAAGAGTCTTCTGATCTCCTGTTTTGGGGACCCAGGTGGGACTTTATTGACAATTGGCTGTTTCCTGACAATCACAAGCTGTGGGTCAGTTCATCAGGTCAAAGTCTGACATCCTTTGGAAGTTGAGGAGATGTCTATCACAGTGTTAACTTGCAACCAGATGTGAATTCAGGGAGGGAATTGATTTCTCAGCTAAGGCAGAATGAAGAATAAGGATTTAGGATCATTCGGTGCCTACTGTTGTGAAAGGGGATCACAACTTGTGTGGATGCTCCCTGATAAAGAATTTTGTGTCTTATTGCCCCAGCAAATGGTGCAATGAAAAGTGTTTGCTTTGTATCTCTTTTTAGTTTATGCTATATAAAATGCAGTATTTATGAACAAAAGCACTTGGAATTCCTTTCATCTTCTTACTGAATATAGTTAAGGAAACATTAGCCAGCTTGTGGACTAGTGTTGTTATTTGCCAGGGACAAAACTCCTTGTTCCAAATAGGAAGTGCCTTTACAATTTCTCCCATCTGCTTCCTCCTCTCCCTTTTCTCTCAATACCCCACCCTCTGTAGCCCATGGAACCATTGCATCTTGATAACTATGAACCAGCCTTGATGCCAGTGGCACTTGGGAAGTCAGCTGGCTCTTCACACACCCCTCCCTCTGTCATAATGGGGGAGGGCATATGTTTCGCAACATGAAAAACCTAATTAGGTTAGAAAAATTGTCTTCAGGGCTTAAAATGGAGGCAGCAAAACCCCTCTTGCTTTCAGACACTAGGTAACCTTTGTTTAATTTTTCATCTGAACTTTATTGGATGCATTTCAGGGGATCCATCATTTGTTCTTCTCATAACTGGAATCTGCATGTTTCTTCTGTCTGCTGCTCTGTACTTCTCATACACCTCCTTTGTTTTGAAAGGGAGCCAAATCAACATGACTGTGATTCAGAGCCAAGAATCGCTCCCTTGGCTATGGAAAGGAAGGCGTGGAGAGGCTGTTGAGCATGTGTGTGTGTTCATCTTGCACAGTTTCTGTTGAGCGTGCTGTGGCTTCATAACAGGAAAACCAAGGGAGAAAGGGGTGTGTAGGGGTGTGTGTGTGTGTGTGTGTGGAAAGGAAAATAGTCATTTTGTAAATTTTCTCCCCATTATTAGAAATGACACTTCCTCAGCTATTTACTAGGGGTTTTTTGGGAGGGGGGCGGGTGGAAACATGGACAGGTGGCATTTAATCAATTGAAAAATTGTAGTCTGACATATTCACATATAAGAAGTTTGTACCTACAACTAAAAAGGTCATGTATGAATGTGTGATTTTTGAAAGGTCCTTTTTGAGGTAAGATGATATAGCCTTCTTACCCAGGGCATTAGTACACCTTGGTTTTCCTATTTACTGAGGTATTAGAGATTCTGGCCAACTTTCGCTCACTTCCTCCTTGTGCAGTGACTGTAAATATAGTTTTGGTGTGCAGGTTTAGCATTGCTTGCGTGAGACAGCTTCATTTCTGACTTGCTTGTTGTAAAACATCAGATTTATATAGCTTTTGGCAAGCCTTGTGGGAGGAAATCTAACCAGTGGATGTTCTTTCAAAGCTGTTATGAAAATGTACTGGCCCAAGTACAGGTCTTGCCTTGCCTATCTTATCATGATGACAAAATGCATGCATAAATGAGTCACCACAAACCAGGCAGCCAGAGCAAGAAGGGTGTTCCTGCAAGGGCGCAGTATCTGTCAAGTGAGTGTGTAGCTGAGTGGGAAGTAGGAGAGCCATTGTGCTTTGCCATTGCAACACCACAGGGCTGGATAGCGCGGTTTCCATTTCCCATCCTTTATTCCACTGGTTGAGTAGCTTGGAGAGCATAGACTGGGATTCTTCCTAGATTTTAATTTGGGAGAGATGGCTCAAAAGTCTGTCTTTTCAGTATGACTTCTTGGTCATTCTGATTGTTCAGATAAAATATAATGGATAGAATTCTACAGGATGTGTTGCTAGTGTGTGAAAACAGTCAAGATCCAAAGATCTCCAGGCATGCATCTCCAGATGGTAGAGGTGTCAGACGCCATCCCGGCACCCAGGCATCTTCACTTGGTAGCAAGTGGCCGATATCCAGGTGCAAAATGCGCCTGACAAATTTCGAACACTGGAGGCAAGTTGCGTCCCAAGATGAATTTTTCAACATTGAGCCATGGGAGAAATGAACTAAAGACTTGTCTGTTAGTCAGCAGCAAATCTGATTGTTTTCAGCAGTGTCTATGCTTCTGACTACTAGACATGTGTGGGATTCTACTATTAGCCTCCCACATACCTTTAAATGAGAGAGTCCCAAGTACGGTAAATGATTCTGAATGAATTATAGATGTTAGTAATCATCAGCCCAAGACCATAGAAAGGATCTAATCTGAGCATATATCTACAGTGCAAAGTTCTATTGGTTTTAAACTGGTTTGACTACCATGGCTCCCTTTGTTCCTTCTCCAGAGAGTTGTGGGAATTGTGAGTGTTGAGTCACCGTGTTGAGAATTCTGCTTGTGATGTCTGGCCCCCTCCCACACAACATGCTAACATTCAGTTGGTAGTGGGAATAACTGTTATTCCTCTAAATGCCTCTTCAAAACCCACCTTTTCCAAAGAGACTTCGACAGAACCCCTTCTTTTATTGGCTTACTAATCAAATTTATATCTCACCCTCCCAAAGGCACCTAGTGTGACAAACAAGTGATAAAACAATTTTCTAAAAAAACCAAGTCCAGTTCAGATACAGGCCGAGAAAGATTTCAGTTTAAAGGTTTGTTGAAAGAGGAAGGTCTTTCAAGGGAAGGGAATTCCAAAAGGGCATTGTGTGGAACCTCCTGCTAAGGTGGTGTCTGCAAGGAGGCCCTCACTTGCAGAATGCAGTGACACCTCATATCCCACAGCAACCAAGCATAAGTAGGTGCAACTGAAATAAATGCCTGTTCTTCCCCAGTTTGTCCCCTCTCTTCACTTTCTCGCCTCCTTTACAGTATTGGTTGCTTAAAGCAGGGACATCTACTCTTCACACTTTGCAAAGCTCGGTGCATGAAGAGGAGAGGTCTGTGCTGTTAATGTGCCCATTGATTCTTTGCCTTATGACAGGATGGTCTGAACTTCAGACATGCATCCCTAAGCAGTGTTTGAAATTCGCCAGGCGCGTTTTGCAACTGGCGTTTTGCAGGCCCAATTGCCACCACATGGAGATCTCTGTATGCCAGGTTAGCAACTGACATCTCTATCTGGCCGACTCCTCCAGCCTTCTTAAGCAGGTGAGCAGAAGTGTTTATTTATTGCATTTATGTCCCACTTTTTTGTCCATGGTTCACTCCCCTTCTCAATTAACCCCTCCAGCAACCCATTGATTGAGGTAGGTTAAGAGGCTGTGGCTGGCCCAAGGTCACCCAGGGAGCTCCATGACTTGAGTGGGGATTTGAACCCTCATCTTCCAGGTCATAATCTGACACACTAACCACTACACCCCATTGGCTTCCTAGAGTATTTCTGCTGTAGTATGAGCTAAATTAAGCGGGTAAATAAGTATGGGGAAAGCAAAATGTTACTTGGAGAAGGATCTGAAATACTTTCCTTGAAGATTGAATTTGTTTTGTTCTGAATTGTTTTATTTGATGTTTTCATGTGTTGTAAACCACTTTAAGATTTTTTCTTTAAAATATAAAGTGGTATAGAAATTAAATTAATAACAACAACAACACATTTCATTGGGTGGGGGGTGAGAATGGCACTTAGACATTCAATTGTGGCTACCTAACCTTGGTTTCAGGTGCCTTTTGGCAATTAGGTTATGTATCTGAGTTTCTAACACCGTTAAGAAATACTTGACAGTGACTGAATTTGCATATTTACATAGATGGTTTGCTGTGAACATGCAGATGGTTCCCACTTTGTTGCTCCTTTCATAGGAACAACAAGCCAGGGTCCCTGGCCTAGCGTTACACTCGAACCAAGAACAAGGGTTTGTTTTGCTCCAGATAGCAACCCAAAGCTTGCTTTTGGCTTATCAGTCATGGTTTGTGATTTGTTGCTCCCGTTAGCGGAGGAGCGAGGGAGGAGCCATCTGCACACTGAAGGCAGACTCTTCACCCTGGTTTATTGTGATGGCCGGTCTGTCTTTCTGAAAACCTCCAAGGAAAGCAATTCTGAAGACTCGGTGTTTCATTACTCTTATTTAAACCATAACAAGGTGATGCCTGAGGAAGAAAATGTCAGGCACATAAACACAGATATTGAATGCAGTAGTTGGTTCCTGGTTTGCCATCGTTTCCCCCCACAAGTAGTTTTGCTGTTGATAAAAGGTTTTTTGTGTGTGTGCTAATGAGCCATCTGCTCTGCTGTTTGTAAAAGTATAAAATTCCCACTAATGTAATTTTTTAAAAAACATGTCACCACGGAGTTGCCTAAGACTCTTGGATTAAGATAGATGGAATCTTTCACCTTTGGATCACTGTCTTGAACTCCATTCAGGTCACTACTAGATGTTTGTCCTTACAATTTGGCAGCTGTTTGGGCTGTGTGGAACCAGCTGGTAGCCTGTTCCCAGGTGGACCAACTGTACCTGAGACACACTCCATGATTGGCTCCTTGTTGCCAGTCTCTGCAGAAAAGGTTGGGCAGTCCTCCTCCTAGCCCTAGGACAGGGCTTTAGTAAGTTTCAGGTGCTTTGGAGAATTGCCTCCGTTGTAGTTGGCCTGGTAGCTTTAACAAGTTTTATTGTTTCAGGGTTAATGTTACAGTCTCTGTGTGTAGTATCAACACGCTGCGTATAAAGATGTCTGACTTGGAACAAAGCTAGCTATAAGGCAGAGCACCTCTCAGAAACCTGGGTGCTTCAGAAATCGTGGCTGCATTTTTAGAACACTACCAAAAATGCTGAGATTTTGCTGGAAGCTGATAGAACTCTAAAGCATTTTCTCTTGTTTATAATGCAGCGTGCACTACAGATGAGCTTTTGCAATTTAGTATTTCTATGTTTTGCTTAGTTGATTCACATTCTTAACTGTAGATGTACAGGCCATTAACTTCACTCACAAATTTACCAAAAACAGATTACCGTATTTTTCGCCCTATAGGACACACTTTTTCCCCTCCAAAAATGAAGGGGAAATGTGTGTGCGTCCTATGGGGCGAATGCAGGCTTCGCACACCTCTCCGCAAGCAGTGGGAGCCCAGCACTGGGCTCCCACTGCTTGCGGAGAGTTGCCTGCATGCTGAAGCCTGCGCTCGCTGAGCTCAGCGCGTCTAGGCTTCGCGGACCTCTCCGCAAGCAGCGGGAGTCAGCGCTGGGCTCCCACGGCTTGCAGAGAGCTGCCTGTTTGGGGGCTGGGGTCGGGGGAAGCTCGGGCTTCCCCCGCCCCAGCCCCGCGCCTGGGGGGGAAATAATTTTTTTCCCTTTATTTCCCCCCCCCCAAAAAAAACTAGGTGCGCCTTATGGGACGGTGCGTTCTATAGGGTGAAAAATACGGTATCTTTGTTTAGGTTCAATCACACAAGCAATTAAGGGTTGTTGTTTTTTTGTTTTGTTTTTAAAAAGGGGATCTGTGTGTGTCAAGAACACTTCCCTAATCCTTATTTTCAGGCAGATTTGTGTGTAATGGCCCACACCTTACGTGGGGTGGGAGGAGGCGGCATTTGATTTGATGGTTTGGTAACCAGAGGTTTCTGTCAAGGACCTTGCGCTTAAGCCCTTTTTTAGTTCTCGCTTGGAATTTTGTGAAATCCTAATCAGGGGGAAGATGTTCCCAGTAGTTTTCAGCAGGGCTGGTGCTGAGGTCATTTGACATGTCAAATAGTATGACCGGTTGTTTGTCGGTGGTCAGATATTCTATGCAGCCACAATGCCATGGCTAATCAGAGAACCTTACCTAACATTGAGTTAAAATAATTCAGTTAAATGTTTTGCTTCTATTGCATCACAATAAGTTAGCTAATTTATAATTGTAATTAGCATAAGTATCATACCTGCTGATAATTCTATTTTTATTGTTCTGATAAAGATAAAGCTTTTTATGTACTCAACCAACACTGGACAATATTTGATGAGACAATTGATCATGGTTTGTTTTGCATGGAGTTGGTTTGTTTGTTGGTCTGGTCAAATGTCCAAATGTAGTCTTAGGTGGTGACTTTGGAGAGTATCGTTTTTGGCAGCGTTCTTGATTCTCATGAGATTGTTGCCAGTCATGTTGACTAAATTGGATGTCCTCCCCCACATGCAATCATGGATATTTGTTCTTTCCTTCTTCTGAGTTTTGGCATATTTCTAGTGTTACTGCAATGTTTTTGGGAAAGGTTCCTATTCTGAAACATAATGAAGACAAAGGAAGGGTGCAAGCATCAATGTGCTTACTCCACAGTAGCCCTGTTAAGCTTGGGTGTGTACTCAGTAAATTTATATTCTGCTTGAATAGCTGAATAATAGGCTCCCAATTACAACAAACCATTCAATAAACTACAGTGAACTCAGAGAACCAAACAACAGTATTTAAACAAAATAGTTGATCTGGATTATGAGTTAGCTGGCACTGTTCCAGAGCTCAAAATTAGGTATTTGGAAGCACAGAATTGTGGAGTTGGAAGGGATCCCAAGGGTCATCCGTCCAACCTGCTGTGATGCAGGAATCTCAACACACGGTCCTCCATCCAATTTGAAACCATACCAAACCATTGCAAATTATCTTGTCAGTGGAGCAAAGGAGTTACCTCGGCTGTTCCAGGGTCCTTCCAGATGGGTGTTTATTGGTGCTCCTCATGTGTGCAAGGCGTTGTTTTTTCTCTGTCCACACAATGTCAAAATTTCAGTATGTATATTTTCCCTACTTAATCCAGAAAGGGATAATCTGATGTATTTTTATTTTTTAAAAAATGTTGCCAACAACCCAATTGCGATATTAAACCTTCATCTGGAAGCACCCTAACTGGAGGAATCAGAGAAACAGTAACCCATGCTGAATTTTCTTCTTCTGCAGAAACAATGAGACGAGTGGTACGACAGAGCAAGTTTCGGCACGTCTTTGGTCAAGCAGTGAAAAACGACCAGTGTTACGATGACATTAGAGTTTCTCGGGTGACGTGGGACAGTTCTTTTTGTGCAGTAAATCCCAACTTCGTTGCAATAATAATAGAGGCTAGCGGTGGCGGTGCATTCCTGGTTCTTCCTCTACACAAGGTAAGTGGTATTTTAAACAATAGTTTAAACGTGGTCCTGTAGCTTACTCTGCCCAATTATTACAATATTTTATTTTTCCTTCAGAATACGAAAAGTCCAGTAGATAGAAACATAGGTCACGTGACTGCTAGAATTTGGTGTTGTTGGCAACGCATTCATTATAGTCATTTTGTATCTTAACAAGCACCAGTCTAATTCAGGAGAAGAACAAGTAGCTTGCTAGCTTAGAGGCCTCTCTCTCTCTCCAAACTAACAGCTCCCATCCTTGGCACATTGTATTTGAAATTGCTTTAATTCTTTTTTTAAATAGAAATGTGAAGACATACAAAATGGAAAAACTGCTTCCACAGTTATAAAGCGAACGTGTGTGTAGGAGTGGGACCCTGCTAGCAGGCTCCACCTACTGACTTATTGCAAGTTCAGATGGTTGAGTGAACATAATAGAAACATCAGGAGCTTCCTTATACTGAGTTGGACCATTGGTTTATCTAACTTTCTTTTGTTTACACTGACAGTGTGTTGTCCAGGGTTCAGGCAGGGCTTCTCCCACTGTATGTGGAGCTGCTGGGGATTGAACACATCATCCGCCACTGAGCTGCGGTCATTTGGAATGTCCATACATAGCCTTAACTTTGCAGTCAGGGATCTTGCTTCTTGTATGTAGACTCAGAATTCAGAACCTGGGCTAAAATGAATTAGTATTTTTGTAGGGGACTAGGAGGCCAAAGGCCCTGATGGTTTATTTTGAATATTTGTGTTCTGCCTTCTGGTTGACTTATTTTCAGGGCAACTTACCACAGATTTCAAAAAAGCCCTGTCCCAGCGCAGCTGATAGTTGGATCAATGTGGCCTTTTTAGGCAGGAAAACAGTCTCCCCACAGCTGCTCATTCCCTGACCAATGGCTTGAGACTGATCTGCCCCTTGACATGATGATCTTCCTGGGAGGCAGGGAGCACAACCTCCTATGGCCCTTGTTCCTCTGAACCCAGTATGTGTGTTTGCTTCCCTTCAGTTCTGCAGTCTCAGGGTAAGTCAAGGACTGCAATAAAATGTTGCAGCATGAAGTACTATTTGGTCACTCTTTATGTTTCCTAGCAACATTCAACATTTTGTTCCCACTGAACATACTCAGTCCTCATTGGATTGTTTTTGGGTCTCTTCCGTTAGGATTTTTCCTGTAGGGTTTTTTTTTGGGGGGGGGGTTCTTTCACAAACCTTGAGGGTTCTCCCAAGCATGTTGATGTATCTCTGTTGTGCATGGACGTTGTTGCTTTGGTTGCAGACCCTTGCAGACTGAAAATTTGAAACAGAAGGAATAGTTTATAATTCAGGGTATCTGTTAGATAAGCTAAGTACCAGAGGGTTTTCAGTATAATAAAAAACTAGCCCAGAACCTGTATGAATATTGTGAAATCCCATTCCTGTGCAGTTCTGTTAGATTTCCTTACTTGTGATAAGTGAAGCTGCCAAACAGCACTTAATATGCCTTTCTTGCAGCAAGGGCTTGCTTGCACTGCTCCTCAGAAGAGACAATAGAATTTCAAGCACCCCTAGTCTTCTTGAATTTATCTGTTCCAGTCTCAGCCGGACAGGCTTCCTTCCTTCCTCTGTGTGGATACTCTTAAAGCCACATGTGTTTTAATGTTGAAGCCCTGCTGGTCTTTAGGTGGCTGTTGCTGTCTGAAGCAGATATGGTGCCTTTCAGTGGCATTCAAAGGGTCTGTTAAGGCCATGTGAGATTTTAGGGAGCTGCTTTGTGGAGAACCTACCTCCCAACAGGCTGTTGCCTCCCAGCAGGGAGGGCCAGGCCTCCCTGTAACATTTCTTGCATGAACGGGGCTGGGGAGAGCCAGCCGTGCCAGCAGCATCCGGCAACCGTCCTGTTCTTCCAGCCTCATTCTGTAGCAACAAACAGATCAAATGCCTCTCTTTTTCTTCCTATGAAAGCTTTTGCCATATTCTTCTAGCAGGAATAATAACTATGATCAGAGTCCTGGTGTAGAAGCCGCCACAATTTACTGTGTGGGTGTTTTCTTATGTGCTTTGTGGCCCTGATGCTGGCAGGGCAGACAAGTGCCTATTTCCCACTCTCATGGGGGGGGGGCAGAGAGAGAGAGAGATGGAGGAAGCCGAGCTGCCTGTTCTTTGCATCTCTCTCTCTCTCTCTCTCTGCAGCCCTGCCTCCTCCTCCTGCAGCAGCAGCAGCATTTCCACAGCTGTCAGTGCAGGGCTCGACAGTGGTTTTTACCATATATGGCCATTACAGCTCTTTGGGTTGGGAGGCAGGCTGAATAATTTCCACCCTTTGCTTTGATTGGCCACTGTGAGCCTGGAAGAAGGATGGGATAGGAGCTCTTCTGCAAAAAAGGGAGAAGCAGCTTTGAGTCAAGTGGAAAGGGCGGCTTAACTCTTTGCTGCCGGGTTTTTGTATCGCTCGTGCATGTGCCAGCGGAATTCTACCTGGCAGCTTCTCTCTCTCTCGATTTCTGAGTGTGCAAGTGAGTGGGAGGTTTAAATAATTCTCGTACGGTTACCTGGGGAGACATACCATGTGCAGTTCTTGACAGCCCTGGCTGTAATGTGCTATGCATGGAATTAAAAAGCAGGGGGGAAACCAGTGCTGTTAAAGCACCTCTTCCCTTTACGGCAAGGAAGGGGAAGGATGTGCCAAATGCCTGGGATGGCAGAAAGTGCAGCAGTTTGGCTTCACATGATCAATAAATTGCTTTTTTATTGCAGAGTACTTGAGAAGTCTGCACTTTTATTTTTAAAAAGCAACCTTAGATTAAAAAGTGAATATGAGGAAGTAGATCTTCAAGCATTGCTCAGAGCCCCCTCTTTCCCGCAGGGAATCAGAATTCAGGTGTAGGAGGTAAAGGACCCCTGGATGGTTAAGTTCAGTCAAAGGTGACTCTGGGGTTGCGGCGCTCACCTCGCTTTTAGGCCTAGGGAGCCAGCGTTTGTCCATAGACAGCTTTCCGAGTCATGTGGCCAGCATGACTAAACCGCTTCTGGCGCAGTGGAACACCTTGACGGAAGCCAGAGCGCACGGAAACGCCATTTCCCTTCCCACTGCAGCGGTACCTATTTATCTACTTGCACTTTGACGTGCTTTCGAACTGCTAGGTTGGCAGGAGCTGGGACAGAGCAACGGGAGCTCACCCCATTGCGTGGATTCGAACCTCCAACCTTCTGATCAGCAAGCCCAAGAGGTTCAGTGGTTTAGACCACAGCACCACCCGCATGATATTTGTGGAGACTTGACACCCGTGGCTACTGTATCTAGGCACCAGCAAAAGCCAACCTGAAGTGGGATTGTGCGTGCCTGAGAGCAGCCCTGTTCTCCTGCTCCCTGCTTTCTCCTTGGCAGAGGGCAGTGAGTGGCCCTGCTGAGACCAGACATGTGGCAGTGTGAGCTGGGCTTTCAGCAGAGTAGGGGCTCTTCATCAGATGAGCCTTCTTCATTTTGGCCATGATCTTTTACAAACAAGATGAAACTTTGGGAGAGGGTGGTGCTGTGTAATTCCTTGGGAATATTTGGCAGCTTGAGTTAAAGGCTTTAACTAATTTTCCTGTTAAGCCAGATGTTGTGAATAAAACTGGGAAGTTCCTTGTGTTTTTCCTTTCAGCCACGCAGTCTTTTCTTTAAGGGACCAACTTCTTTTAGTGAGTGTGTGTAACGGCAATCATTTGGAGCTCTTGTTCGGCAATGATGCTGGAAAAGGTGTCAGAGGCAGATTGAACAGCAGAAGTACTTTATGTCTGGAGTTCTAGTTCAGAGAAATAGCAGCTGAAGTTTTTGGACCACATCACTTCAGATTGTTTAAAGATATTTCTACAGAAGATAATTTCCTTCACTAAGGATGTCAGAAGAGTGTTTAAATTTCTGTGTTGGGGGAGCTGGTTTGCATGGGGAAGCATTCAGCATGTAGGAGCTGTTATCTGCATGCTGACATGGTATGTCCTGCTTGTAGGCAGGATCTGCATGGCCGCTGTTAGAACAGCAAGCGAGAGTAGAGAGTCCCCAGCAACTGGGGTTCTGTGGCTTCTGCTGAACATCAGTGGCTGAAATCAGTTGCTGGGGAGCAACAAGTTGGCTGTTGCCTTCACATATTTTTTTGAGGGCTTCGCAGAAGCACCAGGATGGCCAGTGACAGAAGCAGTGTCCTGGACTAGTTGGGCTTTTTGGTTTGATCCAGCAGGGCTTTTCTTATGTTTAAGGCCTAATTCTCGAAGGAGCTAAACATACTTCTTGACTAAGAACAATGAAAAAGAGCCCCAGAGGACCAGAAATTCTGAAACTGACCACCCAGGTGGCTCTGAGAAGTCCACAACCAGCACATGAAGGCAGTGGCCATCCCATTGTTGCCCCCAGCAACTAATATTCAGAGAATTCAGCCTCTTTGGGGTCATGAAGCTTGTGGATACTCTTCTGGAGGAAAGTCCCTTCTGCTTCTGAAGCTGATAGCAAAAAGGTTTTCCATTATAAAAAGCTTACAAGCTGTGGCCCTGCCCCTCAGAATGGCCTGTGGGAGCTCTCTCTGCTGCTGTGCTGCTCCACTCAACAGCTGATGGGCAGAAGGCCGTTCCTGGCCGTGGGCTCATCTGTGCAGCTTCCCTGCCCTTTCTGGCGAGATTTAGGGGAGGAGGAAGGGGGTCTGCGCTGCCCCTTAGATTACCCTTGTGATCTATGCTTCTGAATAGGTAAAACAGCTGTTTAGAGGGTGCTCCCCACATGTGCATTTCGCTTATGCATGTGGGGGCTTGGAAAGTGGGGAAGTTGCCTGTATAATCTAGGGCAGATGGGCGGGACTTGGCCAGAATGGTCTGGTGGGTTCTCCACCCCCTGCTGCAAGGAATTTCATGCAGTCCTTACCACTGATTGCAAAACATGTTCCTTTAAGGGGGGAAATGGCAACTAAAAAACCTAATGATGCACTTACATCCTTTATTTCTGGCTTTTTTGTCTTTTTGTGAGAATATGGGATATTCTCTCCTCTTTGCATGAAACTTAATCTTGCTTCTCTCCTGCTGTGGTTTCTGTTGCCTCTTCTCAAAAGCTAGCATTTTCACAGGAACAGTGTGCAAACCATTGCATGTGCAGGATAAAAGCCCCCACCATATGTTGCACCCATGCTTGGTCTTTCCTGCCCTTCAATGTTCCTTCTGGGCATTCGGTTGTGTCATCTCTGAGGGATATGGTGTTTCATCTTACTGCACAACTGAGAAATCAAGAAACCTGCAGTTGCCGGGGAATATGCCTATAGTTTGCATCTGTATAATCTGCATGAAACCTTGGGCCCTTCCCCTCAACCTTTCCTGGTCCTAATTCCTCCAGGAAGATCCCTTTTTGAACTTACTTGCATGTGCTGACACCAGAAGCCTTCGCAGGCATCCCTTGAGGCTCTTCCAGTGGCTGGGGTGGGGGGGGGGGAGTGCTAACAGAAGTACATTACTACTGTTTTCTTCTGTTGAGGGATTATCAGCACTTTCACTCATAAAACTTGCCTATGAAAATGTTGGTTTTAGTTTGAAACTTGGCGTGCAAATCTGAAGCTTGGGAGCAAAAACCCTCCTCATTTTTGGAAGCTGCACTATTTGTTTTTCTGGGGAAAGACCAGAATTAAGAAATGGCATCTCTTGCTTGCTCCACACAGCTGAACCTCTGCCAGCCAAATATGTCATTCCTGTCCTGAGAGCAGTGAGGAAGAAACTGCAAGTGTTGGGTTACTGTAGAAGTTAAGGTCTGTGGACTTTGTGGCATGGAGTGAGGCTGTGACTAATAGGGCAGGCCAGCAGCCAGTAAACGGGCAAGCCACCAACCTAGGATTATCACGTTTCTTGTTCTTTGCCTTCTCTTTTATGCTCACAAGGAATTTGATGTGGAAGTGAAGCCTTCAAAATTCAGCCCCAGCATCTACTAAGTAGACAGTTTTGTGGCACAAGTTAATTTATCAGAAATGAGTAGCATCCCATTCTTTTGTGATTTCTCTAAATTCAGCTCCTCCTCCTCATGTTAATATATACTTAATATATATTTGACTGAGGGCCTGTGTAGTGTAACTACAGAGGCAGTGTAACTAACAGAGCAGGGTGGTCCAACACACGGCCCGAGGGCCACATGCGGCCCTCGGTGAATTTTTTTGTGGCTCTCAGCCTCATTTGCCCGCCCCCCCATGTTGCCTTCCCAAAGCCTGGTAAGTGAGGTGCTGGCTTTGGGAAGGAGGCATGAGGATTCTGACAGGGTCCTAGAGTCCTCCTTCCTCCTTCCCAAAACCTTGTTAGTACTTTCCCAGCTTACAACACAAAAAGAAATTGTACAACGTTACTATAAAAACAGGATTTCAGCCATAGTGGCCAGTCTTGTAGATCAGGGCTTCACGGATGACAGAGAGGAGGGCATTCCTGAGGGCAGTCACAGTGGTTCAGAAGTAGTGACACAGAAAGGTATTCTGCTTCTTCTGGTTTCTAAGGAATGCAAGCTAGATACAGTAGTACCTCAGTTTACGAACTTAATCCATTCCGGAAGTCCGTTCTTAAACCGAAACCATTCTTAAACCAAGGCGTGCTTTCCCTGATGAGGCCTCCCGCCACCGGTGCCCTTCCACCATTCTTAGACCGAGGTAAAGTTCACAAACCAGGACACTACTTCCAGTTTAGTGGAGTTCGTAAACTGAATTGTCCATAAACAGGACTGTTCTTAAACTGAGGTACCACTGTACTCTTCTAGATTTTGCCATTCTCCTCCCCTCCCAATACAGTAGGAGCAACAAACTGCTGTTCAGTACTTGAAATGCGGTAGCTGTGCCAAGTACTCAGTTTCTTCCTCTGGCAAGCAAGTTGGCAGTTTTGTTCTGTCTGTATCTGTCACAGCTAATTTTGTGGTGAATTTCTGCGCATTGCCATAGATCTTTCCAGGGCAGATTTTCCGTAGAAACTACTGCATTTTCAGGGCCCTTTGTTTTTGGACCTAGCACTTCTCTGTGTTCCGTTGTAAGCACATGGCACTGAGCAATGAAGTCATTTGGCTGCTTGGTTCGTAGTCTTCCCAGTGGGTTGAGATACCAGCCCTATTACTACCTCTTAGCTATTTGTATATTTGAAAAACTATTTGAGTCGCACAGGCCTGGTGAGGCTCCTCATGCTTTCTAAAAAAAATCCTTGAGCCATAAATCATTTGAGTCCTGATAACAAATCACGTAGCTTTAAAGCTTGTCTCTTGCTGACCATGGCGGTCTCCAGCAAGAGTTTCTCCTGCACAACCTGCTTTGAGCTGAATGGAATGGGAGCAGGGAGGGGGGAGCCCACGGAGAGCCTTGTGTTACTTCCGTTTACTCCAGTAGGGCCTGTGTGCTGGAGGAGTTCCTGTTGAATTGCAGCCTGTGGTCCATGGATCAGACTAAGGTAGTTTCCTGAGAAAAACATGGCGACCCTTTGTTTCACACACCGTTTTTGTTTCTACCATTTCAAGATTTGGATCCTGCAAAGCAAGGCCCACTTTCTAAGTGTGATGGTGCTCTGCGAAATGTAGAACTACAAACTGGATATTATTGTTTACTAAATTATTATTTATTAAAGGTGTAAAAGGTGCTTTTCACAGCCAGTCCGTTGCTCTTCAAGACTTCCAACGTACTTCTTTCAAATGGAACTATCTGTCAGAACCGCCCCCGATTACTATCAGCTCAACTCCAAACAGTGCTAAGTTATGTGTCCTGGGTGGTTCTGCTCTGGGCAAGATGTTTTTGATTCCAAAACCCCATATTCACGTTTCAATCATTAATTTTTCCACCTTGTTTCCCCACTCTTACAGTCCCATAGGACTATAAAGACACAATTTATATGCACACCTTGCTTCTTACCCCCCACCCCACCCCACCCCACGTTAGCTCATGAACATCTTCAGTCTGCTACTGGAGCTGTGTAACAGGCTTAGGGGACTTTGAATGAGTTTTGCTCATCATCTGACAGCTGTTCATGTTTCAACCACTTGCTTTGCTAGAACTTTCAGTTGCTAACTGATGTTACCTGAATGTATTCTGTGAGTTTTGATGGAAGGTACAAGCTTTGTGTCCCCAGAGCAACTTAAATGGCTCTGTAGCAGGCTTTTGGTGATGGTGGTGTTACTATATTCCCCGTTTCCTTATCTTAACATGGAGAGCTTGGCCAGCTTGCTGGATGACTGATGGCCATTTGGTATGGTCTGCATCAACTCTATGGTCTTCATTTAAGTCTAGCACCTGGGTATAACCCATCTGGTGTTGGTAGATGTGGGTGCTCTATAGATGCAGCAGGTCTTGTTAAATGATGAGAGGTGGGACTGAGGTTTTGAACCTTGAGGTGGGAGTGAGTTGCTGCCAGGCCATAGGAGAAACTGTTTCTCTATGAAGGAGAGAGCTTCGTTTGCGTTTCAAACCCATTCTTTGTGATCCAGTTTTCTTCCCCCCTCTGCTCCATTCTTTAGCATACACAAAGCGGAATGTGCAAGTTGGTGCCACTTCCTTATTTCCAGCTGGGGCGATAACAGACATTCCTGAGGAAGTGACTTTCTACATTCAGTTATCTAAGAAGTATATTTCTGTGATTAGCTGCCTCTTTCTATGAGAAAGACAGGGTTAGTCATGGTGGAAGACTGCACCAGTTTTCCTGCCCATCCTATCAGGACTTTTACACAGAAATCTATTTTGGCCTGTGTGACTTCATTAAATGGTCTTATTTGGCAAACTTTAAGCCCTCTGGAAGGGTTTGTGTGAAAAGCTAGCTTATTTATTTTATTTATCAGCTAAATTTCCATACTGCTCTTCATCCAAGGATCACAGGGTGGTTTACAATATAAAAAGACAAAAGTATATAACATAGTAACAAACAAATACCCCCCCCCCCAAAATAGCCCATAGATTGTGTAAATAGCCAAAGGCCTGAGAGAAAAGAAACAACAAAGGTAATTGTACAGGATGACCAAAGCAGTTTCTGTGCCAAAACTCAGTGTAAAGCCCAATTGAAATGGATCTAGAATATCAGTTTCCTCCAAGAGCATCTGGATCTGTTCCATGACCACCCACTCAAGAACCTTTCCCCAAAAAGGGAGAATAGCAACTGGCTGGTAGTTAGTTAGATTTTCAGAATCTAGGGAAAGTTTCTTGAGTGGCTTTGCCACTGCCTCCTTCAAACAGGCAAGGACCACTCCTTTGCGTAAGGAGCAGTGACCACCTACCTTCCTGGCCCAGCCAGATATCCCTTTCCTGCTAGTTTTCATCACTCATGCGGGGCGAAGGTCCAGAGCACGTGGCCACTCCAGCTGATCCAGGCACCTTTTCCGCATCCTCAGGCCTTACCAGCTGAAACTCATCCAACACAACAGGACTAGACTGTGCCTGGACACCCCTCGAGATTCATCTGCTTTAACAGTGGATTCAAGATCCCTGCAGATGCAAGCAATTTTGTAGTCAAAATGCTTTGCAAAAGAAGTCAGTTAAGGGTTGTTTTAAGCATAATATCCCATACATCTACAGTGGTACCTTGGGTTACATACGCTTCAGGTTACATACGCTTCAGGTTACAGACTCCACTAACCCAGAAATAATACCTCGGGTTAAGAACTTTGCTTCAGGATGAGAACAGAAATCGTGTTCCAGCGGCGCGGCGGCAGCAGGAGGCCCCATTAGCTAAAGTGGTGCTTCAGGTTAACAGTTTCAGGTTGAGAACAGACCTCCGGAACGAATTAAGTACTTTTTTTTAAAATATAATTTTTATTAACCGACCAATCAAATCAAATCACATCACATAAATTCCGAATTACAAAGCCGAATTTTAAATTTTTGTTGAGGGGACCCATATTTCAAGTTTCAAAGGGGGATTCTGATCATCTTCTTGCTACTGCGTTCATATCCAAATCAGTCCAAATAAAGTTCATAATTCTATCCAGTCTTATCTTGCTGTTTCCACATCTCATCTTATTCGTACATTTTTTCTTTTTCCTTTATGCTCTCTTCTGATAATCTCCTTAAGCAGATAAACACCAATTATATCCTGTGTGGATTTTTCCGTTCGACCAATCCTCATATCGTGATGGTTTCCATATATCATCACTTTCATAAATAACATCACTCTTTCCATCATTAATCTCAGGGTATGTCGTTCTTAAGTCCCTCTGAGGAGTCTCACCCACAGTATAAAAACAGCTCTTTCCTCCTCCCAGACTCAAGTCCTCCGACAGAGCTTACCAATATGGTGACGGCATTGTTAACTGCGTCATTCCAGAGCTCTTAAACTTTCCACGCTTTTCTTAAAACATGCTTTGGTTAGAAACTTTATCTCCACACAGTCGTAAATCCACAGCTTAAGTCATTAAAGTGGCATTTCTGACTTGTGGGGGGGGGATCTTGTTTAATCACATAGAGGAAAGAAAGAAAAGTCCCCCCCCCCCCATCCAGTCCCTTTGCCATACCGAGTCTTGGCTGTCTTCTCAAAATTGATGCTTGTTCTTCCGACTCGTCTTGCTTATCAGAGAACTCTTCAGTTAGCAGTCTTTACTCCCCCTCCTTCCTTCAAATATGTGCATTCGCTTCTTCCTAATTGTTCCTTTTGAAGTTCTTGCAGCTAGCGGCACGGATCAGAGACAGCGTCCAGGAGCGCCGAAATCCACAGGAGGGCATTCTGCCTAGTGCCCCCATCCCCTCAAATTCAGGGGTGGTATAGGGCACAGCGGGCAAGGGCAGCCCCCCCCCACAATCCGGGGGGGGGGTAGGGAGGCTATTTACTCCCATCACAGCCTCCTAATTACCCCCTGTGGGTCGGAGAGGTGTTATTGTCAGCCATCTTCCGATGCGCCCCTAGTGGCCCCCCGGAACGAATTAAGTACTTAACCCGAGGTACCACTGTAATTGCTAGGAATTGTTCTGTGCTACAGCTGCTCATTTGTTTTTATCTTAGTTTTATCAACATCCATAATGATTGCTCTAAAGTGACCAGCCTACTTTTAGGCACTTAATTTTTTTTAAGTGCCAGTGTGGTGTAGAGAGCCAGTGTGGTGTAGTGGTTAAGAGCGGTAGTCTCGTAATCTGGGGAACCGGGTTCGTGTCTCCACTCCTCCACCTGCAGCTGCTGGGTGACCTTGGGCCAGTCACGCTTCTCTGAAGTCTCTCAGCCCCACTCACCTCACAGAGTGTTTGTTGTGGGGGAGGAAGGGAAAGGAGAATGGTAGCCGCTTTGAGACTCCTTAAAGGGAGTGAAAGGCGGGATATCAAATCCAAACTCTTCTTCTTCTTCTTCTTTGTGGCATTTAACATTAAAAACAAAACAAAACACTGTCATGATGCATATTGCAGAAAGTAGTACTAACATACTGTACATGTTCGCCCTAGTGAGGAACCAGGATTGTATTTTGGGATCTCTCCCACCCAATGAGCAGGTTTGCACATAACACTAAGCCATGGTTAGTGACCATAGTTTGCTCTCAAGCCATTCAAAATCAGGTTCTAATCCGGATTTCTCAATCTCTTATATGAGAGCAATTTGTAGCTAGCAGTAACTTTGTTTTGGACAACATAGTTAACCATAGTTACTGCAAATCAGGAGAAAGTATTATTATTTTTCCATGGATAGAGTAAGAAGCCTATGAATCTGCAGGGTTCAAGAATGGTTTGGTGGTTGGTGAGATGACACATAAACTGGGCAAATCAGAGGGTGATTCACATGATCCTAAAAGTAAGCTAAAATGTGAGTTGCAGTGAATTGTGCTTGTGGGTGCTCTGTTGCAGACCAAAGTCCCATTTGACTACAACTGACTCATTATTGGAAGCCTTTGTGGTGAGGAATTTAGTAGTTAATTTTCATAGCTGAAAGCCCATCTTTTCCATTCTGATGAACCTCTGTAGGTCTTAATCTGGTCTGTGACCACTGAGAGACCCTGCCAGTCTGATTGGTGAAGCTCATCAAACAAGAAAAACCCCATTTTGATTCTGAGATTGTTTACCAAGTTTTTAGTAAGTAGTCATTATATGTGAATAAAAGACTCCTGGTTACATCCCAAACTGTGACACACTTGGTGTAAGGGCCCCTGCAATTATATTTGTTTTTCTCTTAAGCGTATAAAAGGGCAGTAAGATAATAACACGAAGAGAGTGATAATTGTAGGTCTGCGTCTTAGCAAATGAATTGCCATTTTAGATAACTAAAAAAATAATAAAAAATCATACGTTCCATTCATTTCACACAAGCTGCTGAGTGAGACTGAACACTCAGCTGTTTGTCTGAATGTTTGGTGTTTGGTTTTAATCTTGTTCATACAGACGGGAGGCATTTGCAAGTTTAATATGTATGCAGCAGCTAATTTTTCCCCTCTCAGTCAAAATCCTGATTGACACATTAATACATGTCTGGATTACACAATGTTGGTTCTCTCTTAAGATAGTTCTGTATTTTTCTCTTTAAAATGTTCAAGTGTTGCCATGTTAGAGAGTTAAATTTTTCACAAGCCCCTCAACCTGTTGATTTTGTTTTCCTTAGATGTAGTACTTATCTCCCGCCGCCCAGACCATTCATCTACCACTCCATTTAGATTTTGGCATAGAGGAAATACGTTTTCCTTCCTCCCCACCTTCTTCAGTGTCTTATATGCAAACTGGCAGGCAAAAAGTTGGGAAGCAGATGTGGGGGAACTTTTTCGGGCCAGGGGCCACATTTGCTTCTGGGCAGCCTTCCAGGGGGCAGAGGCAAAGTGGGCAAAGCAACAGGGGTCAGTTTTGTGCAGTTTCTACACACACTCACACAACCCTCTCTATCCTGACAAGCAAGGGGCATGATCAGAGCACAGCGACACAAGGGTGTGGCCTAGAGGGAGTTAGGGGGACCAGATGGACACATTCAGCCCTTGCGCCTGAAGGACTCCACGCTGGTGTAGGGATGTCTTCCTCAGTAGGCTCACAGGCCTCTGAATCTTTGCCCTTTCTCCTCCTGAGTCATTTTCTTCCCCTCAGTCCTGTCCATGATGTTTCCTGTCGACAGGGGTGGAGAGCCTTGTCTTTCTGGATGGTGTTGAACTCCCAACTCCCCTCAGCCCTCAACGTTGGTGGGCTGGAGGATCACCACCCCTGCTTTAAGATAGTGTGTACATGCAGATAGAAGCTGCTGCCCAGGGGCTTGCAGGTGATAGTGTGCTGGCTTGGTCTGACACACCATTGGCCAGCAAACAGTTTGGTGGTTCCTTAAAGGTTGCAGTAGCAATTTGCTCTTTGATCAGAGGCTGTGCATATTCACCTCTCCATCTGGTCACGGGCACAAGATAGGCATTTAAGTGGGCATGCCCATGACACGTTCCTAGCTGTGAAGAAGAGATACCTCTCTATTCAGTTTCAGTGGAACTGTAAGGATTGCTTCCTGTTGCTGTGCCTCATAGTTCTTTAGGACTTGCCCCTCTCTCCTGATTTTGACAAGCAGGTTTAGGTCAGTCTGCAAGAACTAATGGCTATCGCTGTTTCTGAAACCTTATGCACAGTCAACTCTGAATTGGGGGGAAAACTCACTTCCCTGGAATTAGCAGTGCAGTAATTGGATGCATGATCCAGGGTTCAAGCAGCATAAGGAGCAAAGAGTAGCTTAGGAAACCCAGTCATAGGTGTTTGTGTCTGAAAAAGGCAGCTGTCATGGATCTGCCTACAGTTCAATAAATGGAGTGAGTTTTAAACACTTAAACAAGTGCAAATCTTTGGAGAAATACAGCTTAAAGGTTTTTCTGACATTACAGCCATGCAAACTTTGAAATAAGTTTGGAAAGTTGCCCTAGCTGCAGGGAAAAGCACCCCTGCTTGCCTCAGCTTCAGTCCTTGCCATTTCCATTCAGAGGATCTCTGGTAGCATCAGTTAATGGGAAAGGCCTCCCTCATCCCATCCTAGGGAGCTGTCAGTCAGAGTAGGCAACACTGGGATAGATGGCCAAACAGTCTGATGGAACCCCAGGAGAGCTGCCGCCAATGTTTGTCTATGTGAATTTCAGCAATTAACTTTGCCTTCAGTTAACCTATTACAGTCAAGGTGTGACTGTTAAAAAGCCTTAGCACCATACATTTCTATATTTTGTGTGTAAGAGATAATTTACTGAACATGAAGTGCTGACTTTGGGGGTGTGGAAGTTGTGACCTCCAGAAGTTTGACTGCAGTTCCCATCATTCCTGACCATTGGCCTTCTGGCTGGGACGGATGGGAGTTGTTGTTCAGCAACATTTGGAGAGAGGCAGGTCATCCATCCCTGGCTTGTTTGTATTTTGTTCCTTGTTCAGTACATTACAGCACTTTTTTCATTCTCTTCAGACAGGTAGAATTGACAAATCCTACCCCACAGTTTGTGGCCATACGGGACCTGTGCTTGACATAGACTGGTGTCCTCACAATGATCAAGTCATCGCCAGCGGCTCAGAAGACTGCACTGTCATGGTGAGTCGCTGCATTAAGCATCTCAAAAAGTTGTTTCTTGCTTTCACTTGGAAGTAGTTTTGTAGCCCTTCATTAAGTTAGCCGTATGGTAGTCATTTTAAACTGGCAGCCAGTCATCCTTGTTCCAGCTTTAAAATACAACTGCTGTGGGCTCATAGATGGTACACTGAAAGGCAGAAAATATTACTTGCATTGTCGCAGCATGCAGAACTGGAGTGAGTAACACTGAAAGGAAAATTGGCCTTCACTGCACTTGAAATGGTTCTGTGCTGAATTTTTGTTTGTCTAAAAATTGAATTAAAAAGCCACAATATCAAGATAAGTGGATTTAATTTTATATAGCACTAAGTTCATACCTGTGTGTTGCACCTCTTAATCCATCTCACTTCTGGATTTGTTTTCTATCTCATGGTGGCTTATCCTGCACCATCTCCTGTGATCTCACGTTGGAAGACGTTGACATTTAAAAAAAAGCAATTTGGGTTTGCAGAGTTCACCACTAAACAGGATTGTGTGCTAAAGGATGTTGGAACGTACTGTAAGAAACATAATTCAGAAGGCACATGAAATGTAATGAATGCCGTCTGGAGGTTCGATAGAAGTTAATTTGAGCTTCTTGACAGAGAGAGATATTTGCCTCTAACCCAAGTTGCTTGGAGAAACTTGTTTGGCATTGGAGGAGAGTGATTTTTTTTTTACAGAGCAGTTTGGAGTTTGGTGACAACTGATTTTTTAATGAGTATAGGGGGGAAATGTCCAAAGCAGGGATCTTCTCCCTCCGTGCACCCCCCCCCCCCGCATTCATTTTACCAGTTGAGAGACAAGAGGAATCATGGGAAGTTTGAGTGTCTGTGGCCATTTGCTGTCTGCTTACTGGGGAGAACTGTGAAGACCCTCGTTTGCTGTCATCTACCGCTGCCTCAGAATGGTAAAGCCATTTGTTCATTAGGGACCTAAAGTATCTGAGGCTGTGTAGATACATAACTTGAGCAATGAGCTAGAAAATGGCATCTCTATCCTATTTTGTATTTAGGTATAGCCTTATCTTCAGGACTGACCCCAGGGAAAACCGGTTCTTCCTGTTGGATAGCTCAAGTTGACTCTAGTGATATCACTTGCCTTTCCCTTCTCAGGACTGTTTAAAAAAAAAAAAATGTTATGAGTTGATATGGTTTCTAACAAAATGTATGTTCAATTGAATGCCTTAAGAAGGTGTTTTTTTTATTTTTAAGTGTCTTGAGGCTGGATCTCTCCTTCCTAATCAGGATTAAGCCCACATTTCAAACCTACCACTTAGCACAGCTTCAGCACCTGGTGACATGTTACTCCAGGGTGAGGAGCCTTTGACAGGTGGCAGGAAAGCCAGCCTATCCACGTCCCTTGCACAGTGCTTCCCACACGCCTGACAGCCAGCTAGTTGTCGAGCACCACAGCTCCAGGGGGTTTGCCAGCCCAGTGCTTGGCAGCCCTGAACTTAGGGCTTGCAAAGCTTTCTGCAGGGCTGGGCAGGGCAATTGAGTTCCCCACATATGGCATCGGGTGTGGAGCAGTTGGGCATGGTTTGAGGGGATTAACCTCACAGGCCAATTTGGGACCCCTTCCAGGCAGTGTTTGAAATCCCCTGGCTGCCATGTTCCACTTGCGACCAAGTGAAGATGTCTTGTTGCCAGGTTTGGTGACTGGCATCTTCACGATCCGGCTGACGCCTTGCAAGTTGGCTGGGGAGGAAGGAGCATGTGGCTCCATTAAGGGGCTTTGGTGGGGAGAGGAAGAGGCAGCATCTACGTGCTGCAGAAGAATCCCGGAGAGGAGAGGAGGAGGAGGAGGAGGAGGAGGAGGAGGAGAGAAATTGGGCAGCGTGCACATGCTGGGGTGCAGCCTTCAGCTACTACAGCCTGCCGTCATTGCCGAGAGGGGAGAGAGAGAGAGAGAGAGAGAGAGAGAGAGAGAGAGAGAGAGCAGTAGCAGCAAAGCAGAAGTCCAGTCTGTCTCCTGCTAAGGGAACAGTGGCAGGAGCGGCAGGAGCAAGCAGCTTAACTGCCCTGCCTGGCGCTCATACCTGCCTCTCGTTCTATTTCCACCTATTCATTGTCCTCCTCCTGTTTTGTTCTTGTGTTTCTCTCTCATCTCAAGTGTATGGTTGGGATAAATGATAACAGTAGATAGTTATATTAATATTATAATTGCCTTTTCTCTCTGGTCAAGTTGGAGGGGGTGGGATAAATTTCATACCCTTTTGGCCGTAAGCTTAATGTCCATGCCTCTCCCTGGCTTGGAACAGTGTCATGTGATTTGGCCCGACTTGTTGATTCCAGGTAGAGCCCTGAGACAAGAAAGCTGTATTAAGATGCAGTGTGGGGAAACTAACTTTTAAAAAATGACTTTTTATACTGATTTTAAGGTATCTGTTTTGTTTTTGGATTAAAATATTGTAAGTCACTTTCAGTTCCCATGGCAAAAAAGTAACAACAGTCATACCCTGGAAGTTCCAAAAGAGCTACAAGGAGAAATTAAACATTGGGAGGAATTTCACAGAGTTTAAGATTATTAGAATTTTATGTGGGAGATGGAAGGGGAACTAGGGAGAATGATCCAGAGGAGTGGTTTCCAAACTTCCCACCCACAGTTCACTTGAAAACTGCTGAGCATCTGGGTGGATTACTTAACGGTTTTTCTACCTGTGCCTTGCAATCTTATGGAATTCAAACTGTAATACAATTAATACAAATCATTAGAAACAAAAGAAGCAATAGACATACAATTAAAATCAATGTGAATATTTATTGTGATGGATGTGCCGCTAATTCCAGCTTGAAATGGGCCTACTGGCCGTTCATTCCCCATCCCTACATTACATGCAGTTGGGAATTTCTTTCCCTGTTTTATTTTAAACTGAAAAGCAGCCTTGGGGACTGCAATTAAGGGGGGTGGAGGAAAAATAGGTTACTGAGCTATTTGCTCAAAATCATCCTCTCCCAGATGTTTTTTCACCTTATGGAGGAGGATATGGGGAACCAAAGGAAAGTATGGTAAATGTGCGTGGGGATAGTGATCTTGGGCTGACACGCAGCACCAAGAGCGAAGATTAATAGCTTTTCTGCTATTAATAGTACCTTTCTAGGCTGCTTTTCAGTTTTTGAGATAACAGCTCCAAACTAAGAAATTGACACAATCACGTGGCTGAGGCCCTGCTCCATGTCCTCAGAGGCGATCACTTTTGAAGTCCCATAATTCCTCAGAGATTCTCCAAGCAGCTTCGCTTTGCTCATTTTGCCACCAGAGCAAAATATTTTTACGTTTTTAAAAGGTCTTCCTAAACACCCTGATGGCAGTCAGTCTCTGATTGAGTTTCCCTTTTACCCTCTTCTTACATGGGGACCCCCACAGACTCCCATCCAGGTCCATTCAGACCCATGTCTGCTTAGCTTCAGCAGAGAGAGAAGACTTGCATGTGTTTTTTTTAAAATAATATGTGTTTTTTCACAATGCAGAGAGGTGAGCAGTCCAGCCCTTTTGGCTTCTTTCTTGCTTAACTTCTAGAGGGGTTTGCTGTAAAATGCTGCCATGAGGCCGCCTAGTCTGAATGCTCACTTTGAAGAATGATTTTTCTCATGCCAGGAAATAAGGAACTGCTTAAATGTGGATTCTTCAGAACCTTTTGAATGTTGGTAATGTACTGCAGGTTTTGTCTTCCTCAGCTGGAGAATGTTGGATTATATTAGGGTTTTGTGGAGGATGCCAAATGGCTCTTCTCAAATGGGAGGAATTAATTTCAGCCTGAGTCATTCAGTCTGTTCTGCTGGTTTGCTGGACATCCAGGATCTTCAAAAAAGCAAAAAGTTTGAGTTGACAGTGATGCCAATCATGACCATTGGCTTGCTAAGTGAATCCTTGACGTTCCAGACAAATGCATTATGCTGATAGCTGTGGGTTTTCTCAGTAAGTCACTGGTGGCCTATAGTTCCCTTGAAGCACCTGGATGTCATGGGTGGTAGATGGGTGTGATATAAGACAGAACCCCAGCGAGACGAGAAATAATTATAACTAGATCCCGCCATGGAGGGATCTCAAAACTGAACTGGTAAACTCATTATGGACTCTGAGACAAAGCACTCTCTTGAGGCAGTGTAAAATCCAGGAGGGAAATGGAGAAAGCAGAGCTGAGGGGGTGAGGAACTTCTAACCAGGGTTGAGTTTGAGGCCAGGCTCACTTTGGTGCAGCGCTTCTTTGTACATGTGCAGAGAACATTTCCTTTGCCACCAAATTAACTACAGGTTCTTTCTACACAGTTGGAATTGGGGACCAGCCTCCCAGATCAGAGGATGTGGCATCTCTTCAGCCCTAGAAATTCATCTTTGTAGAAATGAACAGCTGAACCCCCCCCCTTCCCAAGTGGCTGCCTTTGTCATGTTTAGGGGCTGTTTTGCCAGATGTGGGTGCTTTAGTTTGTTCCTTGTGGACATTCATGTGGCAAATTGGTTTGGGAAAGGAAGAATACGAAAACATTGGAGCGATTCTATTCTAGAATTCTATCTTGGCATAGAATTCTAGAGTTGGAAGGGATCCCCAAGGGTCATCTATTCCAACCTTCTGTAATCTAAACTAAGCATCCATGACAGATAGCCACCCGACTTCTGCTTAAAAATCCACCACCTTCCAAGGGAGTCCATTCCACTATGGAACAGCTCTTACAGTCACAAAGTTCGTCCTGGTGTTTAGTCGGAATCACTTTCCTTGTAACTTGAAGCTATTGGTCCTACCCTCCATCCTCCATGTGACAGCCCATCAGATATTTGAAGGTGGCCATCATATCTCCTCTCAGTCTCTTCTTCTCCACGTGAAACATAGCCAGTTCTCTCAACCATTCCTCATAAGGCTTGGTTTCCAGACCCCTAGCATCTTGGTTGCCCTCACCTGCACACATTGCAGCTTGTCAATATCCTTCTTAAATTGTGGTGCCCAGAACAGGTGTGGTCTGAGCATGGCAGAATAGAGTGGTACTACGACTTCCCTTCATTGGAACAATGTACTTTTCTTGATATAGCCTAGAATAGTATTAGCTTTTTTTGCTGC
Source organism: Podarcis pityusensis (assembly GCF_964106645.2). NCBI lineage: Eukaryota > Metazoa > Chordata > Lepidosauria > Squamata > Lacertidae > Podarcis > Podarcis pityusensis. The sequence continues at coordinate 1,963,895 of NC_138038.1, forward strand.
TGCATCACACTGTTGACTCATGTTCAGCTTGTGGTCTACTAAGACCCCAGAACCTTTTCACATGTACTACTGGCAAGCCAGGTGTCCCCCATCTTATATTTGTGCAGCTACTTCTTCCTGCCTTAGTGTAGATCCTTACATTTGTCCCTATTGAAATTCATTTTGTTAGTTTGGGCCCAGTTCTCCAATTTGTTACAGTCATCTTGAATTCTGAGTGACCTTGGCTATGCCTCCCAGTTTGGTGTCATCTACAAATTTGATGAGCATCCCCTGAATACTTTCGTCCAAGTCATTTATAAAGACATTGAACAACAAGGGGCCCAGGACGGAACCCTGCAGAACCCCACTTGTCACTTTTTTCCTGGGTGATGAGGAACCATTAGTGAGCGCTCTTTGTAATTAATAAATGTTGCACACTGCCTTGAGGCCTCTTGTAGCTGAACAGTAGTATTTTATTCTTCTATAGATAAACAACCAACAACTTAGCAATTAGAGACATCACTGAAGACTACCCAACCTCCCTATAGACAGATCATAACAACTTGCTCAATAACCTCTGCATAGACTTTCTGCAAGCAAATTGGGATGAATATTCCAGAAACCGACTGTCTGAAGGAATCCTGTGAAGCTCTGCTGTTTTTTGAGGGCAGCTGTCAACAAAAATGGTTGTCAGAGGTGTCACTTGTTGGAATGAATGCATCTGACATCATGTAAATTCTTGGCACCTAGACTTCTAGTGTCAGCCAAATCTAGGAATGCTTTTGTGGTCAGAATGTTTATGAATTATGGAAAAATGAGGCCAGTGTAAAACTAGGTATGTTTGACCCAATCTTGGTATTGCTTTAGTTACCTTATTTTGCATGACATTGAGGGCTTAGCTGACCACATGTGTGTTTGGGTCTTCCTGGTCAAGTATGTTTTTTTTTGTAAGCATTCAAGTTGGCACATGTATTAGGTTCTCAGTTTGTGCACCTGGAGCAAAACTGGTAGTTGCTTGGGCATTTCCCATTATGTAATGTTTGGCCTCCTGAGTGTAGTCTCTCTGCAGTCAGCAGTGCCTGACTGGTTGTGAATTTACCAGAGTGCAGCATTTCAAGAGAGCTGCAACTGATAGGTCTGTAGACCAACCCTCGCAAGCAAAGAAAGAGTGGCTGTGGCCTGTGTACACCATATATACCCCAGACCATACTTTGAGCACTCCTGCAGAAAAGAATTTGGACCTGTTTGTCTTTCTCCCATGCTTCATAGACCTGACTCAGGCCTGTCTTGGCTTCTGCTGCTGTGCTGTTATCTGATCTGTCTGTTAGTCCTCCTGCTTCCCCAATTACCTGTGGAAATCTTCCAGTAGTGTACTCTCTCACACTTCAATCCAGTTAAACAGCTCCGTTCATGTTAAAGGGTTGGTGTCTCTCCTTATGTTGCAGGCCATATGGCTGCCTTGATGTCATCAAGGCAAGTGGAGGAAAGATCCGAATGAATGCAACCAAACAAACACTGGTAAGGGCTCATTATTGAGCCTACCTAGTGGCAGTGAAGGCAGCAAAGAAGGAATACTTTGCTGCCTTCATTGCATCCTCATTATGTCCTCCAGCAGAGCTTTTCCGGGTTGTACGGGGCCTTTTACAGGCTGGCCCAAAGGAAGTGATAGGACCAGTGGTAGCTCACTGTGACTTGTTTGCAAAGCATTTTGAGGATAAAATCACTTGCATCCACCAAGACCTTGACTCTGCTGTTATAGCAGATGAATCTCATGGGGTGTCCAGAGCTCAGTCTAGTCCTGTTGCGCTGGATGAGTTTCAGTTGGTAAGGCTTGAGGGGGTGGACAAGGTGCTCGGATCAGTCAGAGCGACCACTTGCGCTCTAGACCCCTGCCCCTCCTGGCTGATAAAAACCAGCAGGGAGGGAACAGCTGCCTGGGCCAGGGAGGTGATCAATGCCTCTTTACGAGAGGGGGTGGTCCCTGCCTGTTTGAAGGAGGCAGTGGTAAAACCACTCCTTAAGAAACATTCCCTGGATTCGAAAAATCTAACTACTAGTTGCTAATCTCCCTTTCTTGAGCAAGGTTCTGGAGCAAGTGGTTGCAGACCAGATCCAGGCGCTTTTGGAAGAAACTGATTTTCGGGATTCATTTCAAACAGGGTTTAGGCCCGGTTTTGGCACAGAAAGTGCTATGGTTGCCCTGTATGATGACCTCTGTCGAGAGAGAGAGAAGGGAAACACGTCCCTGTTAATTCTTCTCAACCTCTCAGCAGCTTTTGATACCATCAACCAACGCATCCTTCTGGAGCAGCTCTCCAAACTAGGGGTGGCTGGCATCGCTTTGCGGTGGTTCCAGTCCTACTTGGGTGGTTGTTCCCAGAGGGTGTGACTTGGGGAGTGCTTTTCAGCCCCGTGGAACCTTCAATGAGGGGTTCCGCAGGGCTCAATCCTATCCCCCATGTTGTTCAACATCTACATGAAACCGCTGGGTGGGGTTATCCGGAGGTTTGGAGTACGTTGTCAGCAGTATGCTGATGACACTCAGCTCTGTTTCTCCTTTACATCTGCAGTGGAAGTGCTGGACTGAATGAGAGCCAACAAAGTGAAGCTCAATCCAGATAAGACGGAGGCCCCTAGTGGGTGGTTCCCTAGATCAGATGGGTGGGAGATCACTTGTTCTTTTTTTAAAAAATAATTTTTATTGATTTTAACATATAAATTATAAAATGTACCTCAAAACTTATCACTTATACAATCTTTTTAGATTTCCATCAGCACCTCTGATGATCCACCGTTTTAACCACTTCTTATGCATTTCTTAACTTTATATTGCTTTTACATCTCTTAACAAATCATCCTTCCCATTCTCCATTTTTGCAATACTTCCAATAATATTCCTCACAAAACTTCTTGCAAACCTACAAACGTCATCTGATCTTCACAAATACTTTTCAAATAGTCCATAAATTTACTCCAGTCTTCCGTGAATTTCTAGTCCCGCCAGTTTCAAATCCTTCCTGTTAGTTTATCTAGTTCTGCATAGTCCATTAACTTCATCCTCCATTCTTCAATCGTCGGTAACTCTTCTTGCTTCGATTTTTGGTCCAAGGAGATCACTTGCTCTTGATGGGATTACCCTCCCTCTGAAGGAGCAGGTTCGTAGCTTGGGGGTCCTCCTGAATCCTTGAGACTCAGGTGGCCTCAGTGGCCCGGAGTGCCTTCCATCAGCTTCGGCTGGTGGCCCAGCTACGCCCCTATCTGGACAGGGACAGCCTAACTACTGTTCTCTATGTTCTGGTAACCTCTAGGTTAGATTACTGAAATGCGTTATAAGTCGGGCTGAAGATGGTTCGGAAACTTCAGATGGTGCATAAATTTGGTGGCCAGGTTGCTCACCAGAGGAAGACGGTTTGAGCATCTTACACCGATCCTGGTCCAACTGCACTGGCTACCAATTAGTTTCCAGGTCCAATTCAAAGTGCCTGTTTTGACCTATAAAGCCTTATAGGACCACAATACTTCAAGGACTGCCTGCTTCCATATGAACCTACCCGAACCCTGAGATCATCTTCTGAGGCCCTTCTTCATGTGCCTCCTCCTCAAGAGGTCCGGAGGGTGGCAACACGAGAACGGGCCTTCTCTGCAGTGGCTCCCTGTCTGTGGAATACTCTCTGTGTTGTTCTCCCCACATGAACAGTGACATTTCTGCACTTCTCTAAATCTCAGCTCTCCACATATTTCTCATGCTTTTCAGAAAAAGCCCCAATAAATTCAGGAAACTGATTTGGACACACCAAAACACAGTTGGCTTACTGCAAGAAACTGAGAGTACAAATAGTTTTTTTCCTTAATCTGGTTCTTAGTGTTGCAGAGTTTTAAACCCATTTCAAATTTTCAAGAACGATCATCTGCTTTAGCTGTCTGTGGCTTTTTCCAGTTCCCTAAGCTTCATGATCAGACTATTGCTTTGCTGTTTTGACTAGGCAAATTCCGCCCATTAAATTGGAACGGTTTGGGGTTCTTTTTGAATTACCTGCTTTGCTTTGAATGTTGGCTCAAACTTTTCAGTGGGCCATCATGAGAAACTCTGATGTGAGTGTTGCCTCTTCTGACCTTGGGAGGGCAATAGCCACTTGGCTTTGCTTGCTTTAGAGTCTTGGATGTGAATTCTGCTGGAGCCTGTAATAATATACAGTGGTACCTCGGGTTAAGTACTTACCGTATTTTTCGCCCTATAGGACGCACTTTTTCCCCTCCAAAAATGAAGGGGAAATGTGGGTGCATCCTATGGGGTGAATACAGGCTTTCGCTGAAGCCTGGGGAGCGAGAGGCTCTCGCTCTCCAGGCTCCAGGAAGCTCTGCGCAACCCTCCGGAGCCCGGCGCCAAGCCGCGCCGGGCTCCGGACGGTCGCGCAGAGCTGCCTGCCCTCCCGGGGTCCGTGCAGCTCTGCGCTGCGCCGGGCTCCGGAGGGTTGCGCAGAGCTGCCGGCATTAGGAAGCCTCAGCGCGCCTGGGCTTCGCACAGCTGTCCGCAAGCCTGGGGAGACCGGCGCGGCTCCCTAGGCTTGTGGATAACAGGCTCTTCTGGGGGCTGGGGTCAGGGGAAGCTCGGGCTTCCCCCGTGCCAGCCCCGTGCCTGGGGGGGGAAATAATTTTTTTCTTTATTCCCCCCCCCAAAAAAAACTAGGTGTGTCCTATAGGGCGGTGCGTCCTATGGGGCGAAAAATACAGTAATTCATTCTGGAGGTCCGTTCTTAACCTGAAACTGTTCTTAACCTGAAGCACCACTTTAGCTAACAGGGCCTCCCGCTGCTGCCACACCGCCGGAGCACGATTTCTGTTCTTAACCTGAAGCAAAGTTCTTAACCTGAAGCACTATTTCTGGGTTAGCGGAGTCTGTAACCTGAAGCGTATGTAACCCGAGGTACCACTGTATTCTCATCAGAAGCAGGCAGTATAGAGCAGGTTGTTACTTTGCTGCCATCTGCTGGTTGTTAATTCTGCTTCCTCAGCAGTTCTCCCCACTTTTGTATGTAGGTCAGCTCTGGTTCAGAAACCATGATTGGCCACTGGTGACTCATGCAGAAGATGCCCAGGGGACACTTCCTTATTAGCCTTGCCGTCCCTGAAAGCCCTGTAAAGAGGATCCTGGGGTTCAAAGGCTGCTGTGGGTGGGTGTGCTGGTGGCTGTTGGTTCAGACTTTGTCCTTCAGGCCTGTAGGAATACATGCAAGCATCTTTAGGCACCAGGCAAAAGGTTTCTCTCTAACCAGACCTTGGGCTAATTAAACATTCTATGGCCTTTAAAGGGGTGGGGTAATTGGTTTGTTTTTGTTTTTGGTTTATTACATATTTTGTGTTCTCGTTTTGTATGCTTACATCGTGAATCACCCTGTGATCTTTGGGATGGTGATGTAATAATAATAATAATAGTAATAATGATAATAATAATAATAATAATAATAATAATAATAATAATAATATATTTGGCAGATGTGGGGAGGGTTGGGGCTCTCTTTAGACCTTCTTGAGAACATGCCACCCTCCCTTGGTTGCTGATGCCTCCTGGAGCACTGAATGCCATTTGTGATAATAAAACAAATAAATTGAGTTTGGACATAAAAATTAAGTACTCCCCTTTGCCAGCTTGGCAAATCTCCAGCTAGCTATGGTTTTGTCCACTTTTTGGAAAGTGACAATATCCCAGTAACCACGGTTCCTCCCACCCCACCCTTCTTCTTTTTTCATTTTTGCAGGTCTGGCAGATCCCAGAGAATGGGCTTACGCTGCCCCTGACAGAGCCTGTGGTCATCTTGGAAGGCCATTCCAAAAGGGTGGGCATTGTGGCCTGGCACCCCACTGCGCACAATGTGCTGCTAAGTGCAGGTAGGCTCTGGAACCCTGAGGAACAAAAGGAATTGGCTTCTCCCAGCTGACTGGCCTTTAGCTCTTGCAGAGCCAGAAAAACCTCTCCCAAAGCCACGAATGGAAGTGTTCCTGTGGTTAAGAAAGGAGGCAAGGCCATACTCTGCTCACGTGACCAGTTGGGCAAGATCCGCTTCCTGGAGGGTTTGGCCTTCCTTTTCCCCCTGTGTCATGTGTCACAGCCACTTCTTTTGAAAACCTACATTACCTTTCTAGTTTTCTTGCTCTTCACCAGGTGGTTTGCTCACTCTGCTCTATTTCCTAGTAAATTTCTAATCTGCATTAAGTTTTCTTAAAGCTGCTTATACTTTTGGAGTAAGTATTCCTGTTTCCCCCCTCCCCTTTTCTTTTGACTCTAAACTAGCACCTATGAAAAGGCACAGTGCTTCCCCCCCAATTCTGTGCCAAACCTTGACTTTCAGATATGGAGTTTGGGGTGTTATTTTTAGATGCATCACTGAACTCAGTGTGCAGGGTCAGTGATATTGGGGGGGGGGGAGGATAGAAAACCCATTAATGTGCTAATTTATTGGAAAATGGTTCTCCATATCCTAAGTGCTGATAGTGTTGTTTTAATGATGTTCTTTATTGAACCAATCTAGGTTGACTTGGCCCTTTGCAAGCTAGTAATTGGTTTGCTTGATGAAGAATTCTTTGAGTCTTGAAAGCCTGCATTCTCTTATGTTGGCAAAGTTAAGGTTTCCTGTCTCTGTGTTAAATAGAGGCTTAAACTACTGACCTTCTTGTTTGAATTAAAATGTAGCTCTGCCCACAAATGCGACCGCACAAGGCAACTAACACCCAAGAGGTGAATAAAAAAGCAGTGAAATTGTCACAAAGAAATACAGCACAGCTGAAATATTAAAAGCAGAATAATATCAGTTTTTCTCTGGTGCTTGAGCAGAGAGGGGTCAGAGGACCTTCTTGGGGTAGAAAGCTCCATCGTGGTCTCCTTCCTTTTTTTTCCTGGGTGGCAAAGCTGGAGCGACCTTGAGGCTCCTTTTAGAGAGTCTGACTGTAAGGATTTTCATACCTCAGGGAAGCGGAAAACATTAACAGGTAACCCTTAAAACACGCACAGGTAACGGGCTTTTATTTCTTAATTGCCTTCCTTCAGGCTGTGATAATGTTATCATCATCTGGAACGTGGGGACAGGTGAGCCCCTCATAAATCTGGACGACATGCATCAAGACATGATTTACAACGTGAGCTGGAATCGGAATGGGAGCCTCATCTGCACAGCATCCAAGGACAAGAAGATCCGAGTGATTGACCCCAGGAAACAAGAAATTGTTGCAGTGAGTATGTGCTGTATGTAGCCCAGTATACCTGAAGGAGTGTCTCCACCCCCATTGTCCAGCCTGGAGGTCCAGCTCCGAGGCCTTCTCTGTTGGGAGCCGCCCAGAGTGTCTGGGGAAATAATAATAATAATAATAATAATAATAATAATAATAATAATAATAATAATATTTGGCAAGTGGTGGTTTGTCAAGGAAGCTGTGCTGCTTATCCTCCCCCGTGCCCCCGGCGCCTTCCCTCACTTAAAGCCAAGTTCATTGTGCACGGGAAGCTATTCATATTTCTATACTTAGGCCCTTTTCTTCCTGAAACTCAAGGCACCGTTGTGCCACTTGTGGCTTCATCAGCATTTGGAGATTGGGTTTTATGTTCTGTTGTGTACATAATGCTTATGCATTCATGCTTTGTCTGCTCATGCAGATTGGGGGTTGAAGGCTAGACATCATGAGTGGAGGGTGAATCCTTCCATTTGTAAGTACATTCATCTTTTTTTTGGTTTCAGATGCCCTCACAGCTTGCTTTGCAAGTCTCATTGGGGACGTTAGGAGATAATATCAGTGACTGTTGCTACCATTTCCCTCTCTTTCCTCTCTTGCTTCTCCTCCCCCAAACCAGGAGAAAGAGAAAGCTCATGAGGGAGCCCGACCCATGAGAGCCATCTTCCTCTCGGATGGGAACGTCTTCACCACGGGCTTCAGCCGGATGAGTGAAAGGCAGCTTGCACTCTGGAACCCTGTAAGTGCTTTAGCTGCCATCAAACATTGCCATAGAGCTCAGCAAACAACAACAACAGCAACACCCTATTCCAGGGGCAGGCAACCTAAGGACCGTGGGCTGGATGCGGCCCAATCGCCTTCTCAAATCGGCCTGCGGATGGTCCGGGAATCAGCGTGTTTTTACATGAGTAGAATGTGTGCTTCTATTTAAAATGCATCTCTGGGTTATTTGTGGGGCATAGGAATTTGTTCATTTTTTCTCCCAAAATATAGTCCTGCCCACAACATGGTCTGATGGACGGTGGACCGGCCCACGGCCGAAAAAGGTTGCTGACCCCTGCAGCCCATCCTACCAACAAACGTGTTCACTCTGCAACTCTGTCTTGATGCTTCAGATGTTCCCTTAGGAAACAAACTTTTAAGTTAGAATCCTAGCATTGTAGAGTTGGAAGGGACCTAAAGGGTTAATTTACTTACTTTTATGTAATTCTGCAACTGCCTTTTACAGCCCAGGCCCTTCGCACCTCAGGACAGAGGCAGGTGATAGGGTCTTTTTAGATAATTTGGTCAGGGCAGCTGTCTACCAGCTCCACCTGGTACGCAGGCTGGGACCCTACCTGCCTGCGGACAGTCTCACCAGAGTGGTGCATGCTCTAGTTATCTCCTGCTTGGACTACTGCAATGCACTCTATGTGGGGCTACCTTTGAAGGTGGCTCGGAAACTGCAATTAATCCAGAATGTGGCAGCTAGACTGGTGACTGGGAGTGGCCACTGGGACCACATAACACCAGCCCTGAGAGATCTGCATTGGCTCCCAGTACGTTTCCGAGCACAATTCAAAGTGTTGGTGTTGACCTTTAAAGCCCTAAACAGCCTCAGCCCAGTATACCTGAAGGAGCGTCTCCACCCCCATCATTCTGCCTGGACACTGAGGTCCAGCTCTGAGGGCCTTCTGACGGTTCCCTTACTGTGAGAAGTGAGGTTACAGGGAACCAGACAGAGGGCCTTCTCGGTGGTGGCGCCCGCCCTGTGGAACCCCCTCCCACCAGATGTCAAGGAAATAAGCAGCTATCTTATTTTTAAAAGACATCTGAAGGCAGCCCTGTTTAGGGAAGTTTTTAATATTTAATGCTGTATTGCGATTGGGAACCGCCGAGAGTGGCTGGGGAAACTCAGCCAGATGGGCGGGGTATAAATAATAAATTACTACTATTATTATTATATTATTATTAGTATATGGCTTAATCTGAAACTCTTTGCAACAAACTATATCAAACACCAAAATGCTCTGGAAGATGAGATCTGTCACATGCAAAAAGTGTGACAACTGCAGCAAATTGTAGTTCTCAGATATTGTGCATTAAATTTTATTTTGGTGTTTGCTCTCTGGGCAGCCAGCAACATCAATGTCATTCTGACTAGCAGGGTCACCAGAGTCCATGTCTTCCAAATGTAAGATGCCGTTCTTCTCTCTGCAGAAAAGCATGGAAGAGCCCATTGCCCTTCATGAAATGGACACCAGCAATGGTGTGTTGCTGCCCTTCTATGACCCAGACACCAACATCATTTACTTATGTGGAAAGGTAGGTCATGGCTGCTGTGGTGAAGAGAACGGTTGTCTGAGAAAAGCAGCCTGTTTGTGGCATTTCAGTGCTGCCTGCAAAGGTTGCCCTGGCTGCTACTCCATCTCCTTGTTCTTGCTCCCCCCCGCCCCCCGCTCTAGAGTGTGTGGATTTATGTGTGTATGTGTATAAAGAGAATGCAGAACTTCACATCATAAGCGACACATGATATATACCAAAGGAGAGAACAAACTAACTCCACTTCTTCTTAACAGTTTTCAAATCATTTGTTTGCAAGTCCCTCAGGACCACTAGTCTGTCATAGGAATTTAGATACTGTACATATTTGTTTAGTTATTTACAAATATTTATACCTTATATTTACAAATATTTATAAATATAAATCCCAGAGTGACTAACAATTAAGCAACAGAAAACAGTAATGATCACATTTAAAACGGCAAAACATAACATGAAACATTGAAACCACTCCATTCCCATACTGCTAAGATAAATCAGAGCATCTAAATAGCCAGAGCAAGAAGAGGTCTTCTTGACCCTGGGAAGACGACTCCTCTCTGTGGAATAAATTCCAAATATTAGACCTCTTTGATGGTGCCCCATCTCTGGTCACTCCTCACGTGTCAGTGGTGGCTTCCCCAGCCCAATGTTTTTAGCTGCTGATGTTATGGAATTTAGGCTGCCCTCAAGATATGGTGTGCACCACCCAGGGGTTTGCAATGGTTTCGTGGCCCCCTCTCAATCTGTGGCTTAGGCATTTTAAAAAACCACAGGGTCCCTGTTAAGTTTCACATGTGGCTTGAGAATCATTCCTTTTCTCCCCTTGGATTTTGGGGGTGAGGCGAGACTGGCGCTGCATTGCAAACCATGTTATTTTGGTGGAGTCCTGAAAGGATAATCAGAACAGTCTGCCCAGGCTGCAGGTTTGAGCTGTCCTGGACAGACACCTGTTAGACTGATAAGTTGAGAATTTTGTCAGGCAGAATTAACTGAACAATGTGCTGTAGTCGATTGTGTGTGGGGAGTGTGATTCTTGATTCTGCAGCCTTATATGTGAGGCTTTATGAAATCTTGAACATGCAGTAGGAAAAAAACACTACCTGCCCTCTTGTTTAAAAACTGCTTTGGGGCTGTATGAAGAAGCCCAAGGACTGTGGCTAATGGTGAGGCTGCAGGGGGAGAGTGAAGCTTTTCTCCTCCTTTCCTAATGCCAGCCCTCTAGTTAGCAGGTTTGGGAGAGGCAGAAGAAAGACCTGCTTTGCAAAACACCCAACTAAATTATGGAATTTTTAGATACAGTCAAGCCACGCTAACGCTTTGTTCAAAGGCATTGTGCCACTTTGTATCCCCGTTGGTGGGGAGGGGGCCGCGGTGAGGAAAGGCTCATTGCTTGTAGGCTTCTGGCTACCACTGTGGGCAGCAGCAGCAGGGTGGATGCGCAGGCCTGTGCCTTGGTCCTGCAGGTTGCTTCACGTGTCAGTAGACATAATTCACACTGGAGGCTTCATGAATGTGCCAGAGACACCAGGTACCTGAAGGGTGGGCGTGTTGTACAAGGAATGGTCTGGGAGGACACACCTCCTCACCCCCGCAAGCAGGATTCCTGGCCCGTAGTCACTTGTTTGCCCTCCCCAATTTCTTCCAGGGTGACAGCAGCATTCGCTACTTTGAGATCACAGATGAGTCGCCCTATGTGCACTACCTCAACACCTTCAGCAGCAAAGAGCCGCAGAGAGGGATGGGCTTCATGCCGAAGAGGGGCTTGGATGTGAACAAGTGCGAGATAGCAAGGTAACGAGAGGCCAGGAAGAGTGCCAGCGACCCCGACTGCAGCCCTGGGATCTCTAGCTTGGCACCCTAACATTCTGGGTCACGAGTCCACCACTTGGCGCTATACAATCTGAACTGTTTCAAAGGATGTAGGGATGGAAGATTTTGTAAAGGAAGTGATGTCTCAAGGCATGCTGGATGTCAGGGTAACTTGTCTACATCAGAAAAATAATCTGTTTAAAAGAAGAAATTGACAAATAAAGCAAGCCAGGTGGCATTCCCCTTGTCATAGCCCCAAATACTGACACTTCTAGGATCTCATCGGTCAGCAGCAAAATACTTTCCTGAAATGCATGTTGTGGCTTCCATATTTGGGAAGAAAAATCTACCCAGCCTCAGGATTTTCTTAACAATGGAAAGTCCTTTTGGTTTCAGCTGCTCTTTTGAGGTCCTTTTGAGGCCTAGAGAGGAAGAAAATTGGGCCATGCCTTAGCTTTGAGCTGAGTTGACTTTTAAAAAGGACAAGGAATCAGTGGCTGCCGGTCACACTGGCTCTATGTTCCCTCCAGCGTGGGAGGCAGTGTGCCTCTGAAGGCTAAAGGGAAGAGGGCTTGTGGCTTCCCACAGGCATCTGTCTGGTTGGTCAGACAGGATGTTGATCTTAGAGGGGCCAGACTCAAAGCCGGATGAGCGCCGCAACCCCATAATCACCTTTGACGGGACTTAACCCTGCAGGGGTCCTTTACCTTTACCTCTACCTCTACGTGTGCTTCTTTTCTTTCAAAGGTTCTTCAAACTGCATGAGCGAAAGTGCGAGCCCATTATCATGACTGTCCCTCGGAAGGTGAGTGTTTGCGTTGTTTCAGATATGTGAGCGTCTTGTAGGACTTTTCACAGCACAGTTACCGATGTGGCATCTTCCCCCACCTCCCTTTTGCAGTCTGACCTTTTCCAGGATGATCTCTATCCTGACACGGCTGGTCCAGAGGCTTCCCTGGAGGCTGAGGAGTGGTTTGATGGGAAGAATGCCGACCCCATCCTTATCTCATTGAAGCATGGATACATCCCTGGCAAAAACAGGGATCTCAAGGTGGTCAAGAAGAACATACTAGACAACAAGCTGGCAGCAAATAAGAAAAGCGATCTCATCAGTGCCCCCAAAAAAGCAGCGGACACCTCAAACACCGTGAGTAAAAAAATAACTTCTTAGCTTTCAGTGTATGGAGTCTGAAATAGACTCATTTCCCCACTTGCATTAGATTATTGAGAAATTTGGAGCAGGAATTGCCTCTCCAGGCTCGCTCAGCACGCCCTGCTGGCTTGGCCTTTCTGTGGAATGCAGGTTTACATAAGCAGGCTTCTTATATTGGGATGGGCACTTAAAAGCAGAAGCGGCCTTTGGGGCGAGACCCAGCTCCCTGCCCCTTCCCTCGTTCAGTGGAGAGCCCATTCTGGGCACAGACCAGATTCCAGGTTCAGTTAGTGGCAGAGGATGGGAAAGACCTCTGCCTGAGGCATTGGGCAGCCACTGCCAGTCAGAGCAGGCAGTCTAAGGCTAGATAGTGCAATGGTCCAGCCTGGAATATGGCAGCTTCCTTTGCTCTGTGCTGAAACCTCTGCTTCTTCTCGTGGGGTTAGATCAGTGTTCTTGCAATCCAGCCTTCTTGTCGTGTGAACAAATTGCATGTGTTGGTAGTGTTCCACTCTATTTCTACGTGGGATTTCTTCTTCCCATTATTATTCTAGTATTCACTGTTTTCCATTTCTGTCTCTCTTTCTCACTGTTGTAGCAAAACGAAGCCAAATTGGATGAAATTTTGAAAGAGCTCAAATCTCTAAAAGGCACCATCACCCACCAAGACGAGCGCATTTCCAAGTTAGAACAGCAGATGGCAAAGATTGCAGTCTGAGAGCCCAGCAGCTGGGGGACCGGGGAGGGAAGGAAGGAAGGAAGGAAGGAAGGACGGAAGCAGAACTCAAGCTGTGAGCCGACTGCAGGATGGGGGCTGGGGGGAGTCACTGCCATTTGGGGGGCGTTCATTTTCCAAAGCTGCCCCAGCACGACCACCTTGGGCACTTCCCAGTCAAGACTTTCTCCTCCCAAATTCACAAGCGCCAGCTGAAGCCAATTTGAAGCCAAACCTTTTTAGTGATTTTTTTTTTTTATTTCCTGATGTTCTTGGTGACTGTGTGGCCATTTCAAAACTGCTGCTGTTGTGACCTGTTTCCTCTCATCTGAAAGCCAACCATTCCACCTCTCCAGTGAGGAGCCAATCTGTCAGACTTCCTAGGATTCAGGACCAAAATAACGTCGTTTTTTTAAAAAAAATCCTTTTAGAAATTCCCTTTTTTAAAAAAACTTTAAAGTCATGATTTCCCCCCTTTTTATTATTTTGCAGTATTTTTGCATTTTTAATCTAAAGGAACATTGCTTTGTGTGTACATGTGCCATTCAGAGAACAAAGGAATTCTGTGTAAGCCTTTTAATCTTTGAACAGTTGAAGTGGTGGGTCCACTGCCATGTCTGAAAGATCCAACCTTGAAAATAATATCAGCTCTCTGACCTCTTACAAATGCACCCCAAACCCCTGGTATCCATTCTTCTCCCCTCCCCTCCATCCCATCACAGGGACTGAATGCTTTTTCCAGGGCTGAGTATTGAAGTCTGTGTTGCCATTATTCAAACTTACATTGTGTTTCTGATTTAATCTTAATAGTGTCAAAACCTGGCATGTCGTGGTGGTTGCTAATTTTGGGTCCATGTTTCCCTTCCAATATTTGTTCTATTTATCATCTATATATAAAGTTTTAAGAATGACAGACAACCAACCATTAAGTTGTGCAAGCAGCTGAGTTGCCCTCTGGGAATATTCTCTGCTCTTCCTTCCATCCTCTGTGTCTAGAACTTTCATAGTTGGGTCCTGCCAGGGTTTCTTCGTTCTTGCCACTAAGGTCTTCTGAAATGAATTGTGTGTGTGTGTTTTTAAGTACAGTATCTATCCTGTCCCTTGAGGATTTTCAGTCCAAATTTGATTGTCCCAGGACACCCCCTTGATCTCGGTGGTGCAGGGCAACCACTCCTTGATTGTCACAGTGCCTTGGGGGCAGACAGGGAGTCAGTCTGAGCAGCTCAGTCAATGCCTGGGAAGAGCATTGGACTGGAGGAACCAGCCCAGGTAGGGATCCTTTTGGCTCCCTGGGTCACCCGATTGATCTCTGTTAGGTTGGAAGCTGCACTTGCCACCTCCAGGCTGCCTTTAGTGAAGATGAAGCCCACAAGCTGCTCCAGTGAGCAAGTTCCAAGACATTCGCCCCTAAGAATCTGCCATAATCTCTTGCAACATCAGCTGCAGCCAAGTTCCATCGCTAGTAAACAAGAGCTGCAGGATTCTCCCCCACCCCTCAAAGGCGTTTCTTAGCATTGGCACATAAATAGCCTCTGGCTTACTTGCTCCAGGGTGGCCTCAGGCTGCTCACAAAGGGCATGAACCACAGCAGAAGAGGCCACGTCTCTCTTCATATGAGTTCCTCAGCTGTTTTTGGTTGTGAGAATCCGAAGTGGGTCTTTCTGGCTTGGATGGATGAGGTCTTCTGCCCTTTCTTCTCTCTCCTCCTGCCACCCCACAGGGAACGTGAGGCTTTTTCATACCAAACAGGCATGGTCACATACTAGGGGCACAGCTGGATGCTGCTGCCAAACACGCCCAGAGCCAGTCTGCATCCATGGCTGTGTCACCTTGATGCTTTGTGCTGCAGCACTTTAAAGCATCACTTCAAGAGGGGACTCTCTGCAGGAAAGTCCGCAGTTGGCTGTGCTGGATTTGCTTTGGCTAGTCAGGATTATTCACACTGTCCCCTTGCCCCCATGGCTTCCGAGTTTTGCAGGTGTGCTGAGATCAGCTGGCACCTGGGAAAACCCAGCATCTTGCAAAAGTGGTGTGGGCCAATGGATCCGTTTGGAAGCCTCTTTCTTTTAAAAGCTTTTGAGTACTGCATACTTTTCTTTTTCTTTATTTAAAACACACACCACACTCTCTACCCACCTGGTCTAAAGAAACTGCCTTTAGGCGTGGCGGTCCTGCACAGCTTCACCTGAGATCAAAATGTGTCTTTTCCGTCAGTAGTTGAAGATAGAATGTCTTAAGGTGGACCCCCCCCCCCAATGGCATGTTCAAACCTCTCAGAACAAGAATGTTGTGGTCTGGGGAAGATATTTCATGCCTGTGGTGGGAAATTATGCCACGTGGGACAGCGGAGTTAACTCTCGCTGCAAATGTGCTGTTGGGGCGATGGATGTGCGTTGTTGAACAGGATCAGGTGGTCAGATGTGTGTGAAAGAAGCACCAGGGCAATAGTGGCAAATACTGTGTCGGTGGGAGTCTGTAGTTGAGGCAGTTCTGAGGTAAGTGGATGTTTGGGGTGTTTTGCGCTCGGTGGCTGGTGAGGAGGTGTGAATTTTCAGAAGGAATAAGGGAACTCGCTCCCCGGCCCAAGGGTTATTACCTTATCCATCTGTAAATGTTGCTTCAGTCTTGTGTCCTGGAGACCTTTTTGTTTTTAAATTGGTGAGGAGGAGAGATGAGCTTTTTCTTTCCAAACGCCAGGTGACATCCCCTCCCAGTTTCCTACTTCCCTCTTCCCACAGCAGCGCTGGCTTTCCTGGGTGCACTTTTCTCTCCTTTTATTTCTGAAGGGAGGGGCGTGAGAAGGGCCTCCTTGGATGTGTAGCTTGTCTTTATTTAAAGGATCTGGTGATGCCTAACCAGGCTCAGAAGGAGTCAGTGCCTGCAGCTTCTTGCGAGCTGTGACATTCCCCCCACGAGACCCAGCAAAAGGTATTCAAGAGATGCGCTCTTATAGAGTGCCCAAAGTGTTCTGTCCAAATAGTTGCTTCCAATTTCAGAGATTAAAAAAAACCATTGATTACAAAAACCCAAACCGTGTTGCGTTCTGTGGTCGTCTTTTATTTTCCTCCAAAAGAGCCCAAGCATGGGCTTCACCCCACATGTCATGCTGGAAGTAGACATTATGGCTCCTGCAGGGCTAACACAGAACACCAGAAGAGCGCCACTGGAGCAGACCTCATCCATCTTCCTGTTCACCAGAAGCCTCTAGGAAGCTCACAAGCAGAACATGAGGGGAGCAGCCTTCTCTCACTCACAACCCACAGCAACTAGCATGAAGGGATAGACTTCCTCTGAACCTGAAGGTTCCATCTTTCTACCAGGCCTAAGATATTCTCCATGAATTTGTCTAGCCTAAGACAAGCTCCCTCATGCTGCCTCTTCCAGCAACATTGGACAAAGCCATTGTACTGTGTGCAGCCTTCACATTCCGGTCCCGAGCTTCTGTGGGGGTGTAGAAACTTGGAAATAAAAAGTCCACATTTTGTACTTGGAAGTTACCAGAGGTAAAGGGAGGTGGTTGCTTTCAGTTTGCAGTCGTGTGCGCTCCATAACCCTCAGCATTTGGTCCCAAATTCACAGAACCAGTCACTGGGCATTGGGAAAGGTGGTGCTTGGTTTAGAACTGGGTTGTGGAGCCTGAGACCCGCTGTGTGTGGACACGCCACATCTCCCGCCATCTCTGCCTGTGGCTCATGTGGGGAGCCTGAGAGCATTTGGAAGGCCACAGGTGGCATAGCCCTGGTTGTCAAGGTCCGTAACTCAGGCAATCAATCTTGGAATTACAGAAGTGTGGCAATTAGGGTCTCAACTGGGCCAAACATCATCGAACCCATAAAAACCTGTTGCCTCTTCTCTAGAAAACAAGCACTACAGAGCAGAACACAGCATGATTTGGCTATTGATTTGTTTAAAGAACGTTCATCTCTATCTTCCAGCAGAAAAAGTTTCACACAGCAGCTTGTGAATCACACACAAAAACCACATTCTCTCAACAGGCAAACTGCTGACCGTTTCAGAGGGAGCCACCAGTGTGGCACTGCCCTGAGAGCAAGAGATATGGGGGCTGGCCCAGGAGTGAGATCTCTCCCACCCCCCACATCTGTCGCATCATCTATTTGCATAAATAAGACAGGAAGTGGCATCAAAAGAGCTTGTGAAATAAATTCCTGTAAGTCCTACAGAAGCTGCTTCCCTGAAAAACAGTGGCTGTGGAAATGCAAGAGCAGAGGGGGATGACGCATCGTTACTGGGGAACAACGTCTTCCTCCTTGTCTATTAAACAATCAGGCCTGGTGAGTTTACTAATAATAACGTGTACTAGGGCTGGGTGATATCAGCTTTTCAATGTTGTGGTATATCACCAGCCAAACATCACGGTCTGGTGATACACCGCAATGTTGAAAAAACAAGCTGCATGGGCCTCAGCCTGCCAGGCGCTGGGTGGAATTGCTGCACCTCTCACTGCAGGAGCTGAGGCAGCTTCGCCCCATGCCAAGCGGGCTGGGAGAAGGCAGCTTGTTTGTACAGCTCAGCTGGGGTGCGGGAGGGCTCCCCATTCCCTGCAGTGCCATCCCCGGTGCTCTCCCCGCTTGCGCAGGAGCCAGTGCCAGGGATCCCTTAGCTCAGTGGTGGCAAACCTTTTAGAGATCAAGTGCCAAGACCGCAACACAAAACCCACTTATTTATTGCAAAGTGCCAACACAGCAAATTAACATGGAATTTACAGCAAAATCTTGACCCCGCAGGTTAGGGAACCGAGGGGACATTTCGTGGGGTGCTGTGAAATGGTGAGTTTTGATGAACAAACCTTGGAGGAGAAACCTTGTAAAGTTGACCTGAATAGTGAAATCGACCAGGTGGGGCTTTAGCTTGGGAAGTAGGTGTGTGATGCGTCAGCTGGAGTAGCCTCAGGTGAGGGTCAGATGCCTCATAAAGCCCAGAGTATCTGACAGGCCTTCGTCCTGGGGACCGCAGTGGGGGGTGGAGGTGGGAGCGGCTGCCCACTTTGCCAACCCCCAGCAATGGCCCTGCTGGGGCGATTGTGAAAGTGCCCACAGAGAGGGTGCCAAGTGCTCACCCTGGCATGTGGTTTGCCACCACTGCCTTAGCTGCTTGGCTGAGTGGAGTGGCAACCACACACTCAGCCGAGCGGCTTAAAGATGCAGAGGAAGGAACAAGGTGTATCGGCACCTTGCCAGCACAGCTTTTTCCTCCTGCGAGTGGGATGGCGGTTTCACTGGGCAATATATCGTTTGTGAAACCGCCACTGCTCCTGAGTCCCTCTGCTAGCAGCGCCGCTGGAAGAAGTCTACCTAAGATAAGGTATACCCAAAGAGTACCTCCATTAGAATTGTCCATTAGTCATTATGTCCATTAATTTCAGCAGGTTTCTGTGAGACAGGCTAACGTTGGGCACCACCCGATGTGCTAAAAATTTAGGTATACCAAAGCAATATTGAAATATACTCATCAAGACAATGAAAGCAAGTAGCCAGTCAAAAGTAATAAATGAATAGCAAAGAACCTACCCACATGATACTGACATAAAAACCTTTCATGAACTCCGTATAAAAGATCGAAAGTTCAATATCCCCCCTTCTCTCTCCCCATCTCTCTTCTCCTATCTCATCTTGTCTGTAACATTAGTGTCTCACATCAAATATAAGTGATCTGTAGAAAGGACTCTATGCATTGAAAGCAGAGACACTGTATGTACTTTCGTTACCCAAGAAAATCTTAGAATCATAGAATCATAGAGTTGGAAGAGACCCCAAGGGCCATCGAGTCCAACCCCCTGCCAAGCAGGAAACACCATCAGAGCACTCCTGACATATGGTTGTCAAGCCTCTGCTTAAAGACCTCCAAAGGAGGAGACTCCACCACACTCCTTGGCAGTAAATTCCACTGTCAAACAGCTCTTACTGTCAGGAAGTTCTTCCTAATGTTTAGGTGGAATCTTCTTTCTTGTAGTTTGGATCCATTGCTCCGTGTCCGCTTCTCTGGAGCAGAAGAAAACAACCTTTCTCCCTCCTCTATGTGACATCCTTTTATATATTTGAACATGGCTATCATATCACCCCTTAACCTCCTCTTCTCCAGGCTAAACATGCCCAGCTCCCTTAACCGTTCCTCATAAGGCATCGTTTCCAGGCCTTTGACCATTTTGGTTGCCCTCCTCTGGACACATTCCAGTTTGTCAGTGTCCTTCTGTGTTTTATCTTCAATAAAAACAATTTAAAACAACAACAAAAAGCAGACACAAGCAGCAATCCATGTGTGGAAGTTGCTTTTATTAAGGTGGAAAGCTATGTCCTCCTGCACAGTGAGATCTGCGGGTGTCAATTAACATCAAGTTTGCAGCAGCAATCCTGCAACTTAACGGTTGCTTATGAAACCCGGCCAAGAGAGGCTCTCTCTGGTCCAACAGAAGCCCTCTCTGCCCAGAAGTGAGTGCAGGCATTAAATGCCTTTGCCAAGCTGCCTCCCTTCAGGCGTTTTAGTTTAGAGAAGAGGCAAGTAAGAGGTGATGTGGAAAAAGTTTATAAAATGATGCCTGGCACAGAGGAAGCGGAGAGAGAAGAGTTTTTCTCCCTCTCTCATGACACTAGAACTCTGGAGCATCTGATGAAGCTGAATGCTGAAAGATTTGGGACACATAAAATGAAGTCCTTCTTCACGCGGCACAAAGGGAAACTATGGAGCTCCCCCAGGAGGCAGAGATGATCACCAATGTCTTTAAAAAAAGATTTGATGAATTCATGGTGGAGGAGAGGGCTATCGATGGCTACTAGCCAGGATGGCTTTTCTCTGCCTCCACAGTTGAGGCAGCCAGGCTTCTGAATCCCAGTTGCTGAAGCAGCAGCAGGAGACAGTTGCATTTGTGCTGCTTGCGACTTTCCCACAGGGAATCGGGCATCAGGTTGGTCACTGTGAGAACAGGATGCTGGACTGGATGGTCCACTGGCCCGATCCAGCAGGCGCTTACATTCTGGTATTCTAATAAGAGGACTGGGCCTTGCTGCACTTCAAGCCCTCATGTGGACATAACCCTGGTCTGCCACGAACCACTGCAGCACCCTGGCCAGTCGAGCAAATGACAACATATAGGGAGCTCCTTGGGTGAGACTTGTTGCACAAGTGTAGGGAGTTTCGTGGCAGCATTTCATGCAACACTACAGAAAGCCCTCATGCTTGAAGACAGAGGGCTGTATCCAATGTTAAGTCTCCTCTGAACAGACCTGTTGAAACAAAAGGGCATAAATAACTTCAGTCTGTTCATTTGAGTGGGCCTACTCTGAGGAAAAGTTAGTTGGAAACACCCTCCAACATATATATATATAAATGTCACAGCCCAAGTGAGACTGACTAATGGTCTTCCACCAGAGTTTCCAACTTTTCCAGATTTCTTACTTTGTATTGCAGGAGATAAACTGTCTTTTTGGAGCAGATATATGTCAGCTGGATCAATTTCACCTGGCTGCACATGACACCAGCCCCATGGGAAGACCTGCCTTGGGTTGCCACAAAGTAAACTCTCATTGGGCTGCCTCGTCCCTGCTGGGACGATCTCGGTCTCCTGTGGAACAGCATCAGTCAGCGACACGAGCCTCAGATACCTTCCAAGACCCGTGCACACTCTGTCATCAGAGTATGTAAAACACCTCACAGCAGAAAAGGCGCAGAGAGAGATGTGCAAGCAAAACGTACAGCATTTTATTCAGCATAGCTCAGGAACATAAGAAAACATGTCTGCTTGCCTCCGTGTCCAGCAAAGCAGCAGTAACACAAAAGCAACATACAAGGGAAGTTCCCAGCAGACTGTGATGGACGTAAACAGGCATGTGATACACAACAGTCATGCCTGACCCTTTTAAGGTGGAAGGGAACTGTATCCTAACAGTCCCTAGTAGATTTCCCTTTGAAGTTGGAAATGAGCGGAAGGGACATCACTTGGTGGTGGAACAATCACAGGCCAATTTTTATATTAAAACAAATAAGTAAATGTAAATGAGTCCTGAATTCTCCCCTTCCTCCCTTTCTCTCGGGGAGGCAAACGCAGAAGGTTCTTAAAGAAAAGCCCGGCATCTGGAGGCCTGGTCTTCTTCAGGGTCCCCAGGCAGAGCAAATGTAGGGCCCATAGCCCCACCTCCCGCTGTTGCACACTGCCCCCCCCCCCCCGCCAAAGAAGAGGAAGCGGCATCATGTGTGTTCTCCAAAACCACCACAACTCTTCCGATTTCGCCTCTCTTTCTCATACTGCCTCACGGAAGGTTTCCTGTTTTGCCCCGCAGCAGGTAAGACAAATGGATGTGTGCGCATGGAATTGGGCGGTTGCTTCTCTCTTTTTTGGAGCCTGAAGCCACAGACATTTGCCAGGTTCAGTCCCTTTCGCACCCGGTGCGTGTCCTGTCTGTGCAACTGCCGTCTCCCCTGGCTCTGTGGTCTAAGGAAGCTGCCTCCCTCTCTTCACTGGGCTGTTCTGCATTCGGGGTATGTATATTTTGGGGTGGGGTAATGAAGTTGCATTTGGGGGTCACAAGAAAGAGGGTGGCCCAAAGCTGAACTGCGGAGCAGCTCGTTTTGAGGAAATGTCCAAACCCAGAGGGACCAGGAAGTGCCTCACTCAGAGATTCAGCCTCTGGGCTGACAGTAACTCATATGGTCTACTCTTTGACTTTCCCCTGGACAATGCTTGCTCTTAAAGATTAACAAAGATTAACAAAACAGAAGAAAATCCCACTGGCAGAGTTTGAGTGCATTTCAACAGTAGACTGACAGAAAGTAAAATTAAGCGCTTGAAACACTTTATCTAGATTTGTATAATAGGGTGAAATGAAATAAAAGTAGCATAGAATAAAATAAAATGGGCAGCAACATCTTCAAACTTATAGACTTGTCATAAACTCCAAAGAGGAGAATTACAGAATGTCTCTGAGGTCAGTTGCTGGCGAGTTTTGCTTGCTGCAACAACTTGGCCACACTGAAGGTTATAGATGCATTTTGACTTGAAAGCAGTAAAATGACATCAAAAGCATCTGATTCTCCTGGCATATTTGATAAAATGGGTTCAATGAAGATTATGTATAGATTTCAGTAAAAAGAGCTGTACAAGAGGACACAAGTCGCCAGTTTGACCTCTCCCGTGTCGTTGCGGGGGCGCTTGAGTTCATGGTAGGGGATTTCTAAGTAAACCCAATTTAAATGCACGGAGCAGAATTTATTCACATTCATACTTGTCTGTCTGCTTCTTCCCCTCCTCCGCCATCCTTGTCGATTTAAGATTGCAGGGGGTCCCTGAGGGCAGGCAGGCAGGCTCCTCACGCATCTTCATGCAGGAGGAGTGCGATACGATAATCTTTACTGAAAAAATCTACATCAGACATTCACTGTACATTGGACATAAGTAATTTATTTCCCAATCTGGCCTCCCTTAACCTTAAAAAACCATCAACAACCACCACCCAGCAACCATTTCACTTTAGGGCTGGGCTCAGTTGCAAGAGAAAAATACGTAAGCATTTGTGGTTTGCTTGCTGCCCTTCCTGAAAGCGCTTTAGTGTGTATTAATTGACACAGGAAATGGGCAAGAGACTGCTCTGCTTCGAGGCATGCACAAACTTTCATTCCTGCTTTGGGCATCCCAGCTAATTCAGGTGCTACAAAGCCTCATGGCAGCAACTCATGATGTGCTTGCATTTAAGCTTGTGTTGCAGAGTGGCTGCAGCCCATGCGCTGGCAAACTCGAGGCTGGATTGCTACAATGTGCTCTATGTGGTGCTGCCCTTGGGGCCGGTGCAGAAGGCCCAGCGGGTGCAGATTGCAGTGGCCAGACTGCAGGTGGGGGCACCTGGCCTGCAACGCGTGATGCCACGCTGAGAAGAGTTTGCATGGGCGACACGATGGAAACATATTAATTGTCTGAAGCGAAATGATTAAGAGAATTGAAAAATGCCCCCCACTTATGCTGTTCTCTCCAGAGAGCCTTGCCTGACCCTGAATCTACGGCTGGTTGGCACTGGGCACCAGGGGCCATTTCATTTCCTTAATTTTAACCCTTTCAGTCCTTTAATAATGTTAGGATTGATGCTTGCTCTTCCCCTCGGCTCTTGTGAGTCGGCTGCCATGTATTGATATCAGATCTTTTCCCCCCACCTCTACTTTCTCCCAGGATAGGGCAGAAGGGTGGGTTATTAAATGTTACAAACAAATTAAAAAATAGCCAAGACAGACAATGCTGTGCCTGAGCCTTTAGAAGAGGGGCGAAGACCCCTCAATAACAGCCCCAAATGGCACCCCTGTTGCCCCCAATACTTAACCAAGAGTCTCTTGTGGCAGCCATTTTGAGGTGTAAGGTGGAGGGAGGTGGGGGGTTTGAGACTTGTGGACAAATATTAATATGTGTATTTGGCTCCCTTTCTCCACACACCCCAGGTAAAATGGGTCCCTTCTGGCTCTCCCTCTGGATGGTTCTCTGGAGTCTCCTCACAGCTGGCAGTTTCAGGCTCACAACCTTAAGACTCCTTATCCAAGATGGCGCTGCTGTTGAGGATGTGGAGTCTTACAACCTCCCTGCCAACGCAGGCTCTCAGTTCGCTTCCCCAGGACAGTGGGTGTGGAAGAGAGCAGGAGATGATGGCCAGGAATCCCCTCAGTTACCTTGCGGAAAGGATGGTAGCTGTAAGAACCCTCCTGCGGCCACCGCAGAACAAGCCAGGAAAAGTCTCACAGTCGCAGAGGCTGCAGCAGAGAGTTCTACATCTCTTGGGGACAATTACAATGGTGCCACTGCTGAAGTGCCTACTAATGCCACAACAACTCTAGATACCTTTGGGAAAGTATCCACAGAAGTTGGCACCACCAAAGAAGTAACCCATTTACGTACCACAAAGAGCTCTCGTGCTCCAGTGCCCCGTGTCCGCCGCCTTGCTCCCACAGTGGGCAAAACTGTATCACAATCTATGCCTACTGAGACAGAAAAGGTTGCTACTGCCCTCCAAGAAACAATGATGGTTTTAGGGGTCCCTGAGAAACTGTTGGTTGGAGCAACAAGCTCTCAGTCCATGGTGGCCAGTTCAGATGTTTCCACAGCGAAGTTGAGGCAAGCTGTTGGCACAACCAAGCCTTCCTTCATAGCAAAGGGAAAGGTGAAATTTCCTCACTCAACTGAGAAGCCAAGCCCCACCACCGATTGGCCATTGTTGGATGATGTGACAAGCTCTCAGTCCATGGTGGCCAGTTCAGATGTTTCCACAGCGAAGTTGAGGCAAGCCGTTGGCACAACCAAGCCTTCCTTCACAGCAAAGGGAAAGGTGAAATTTCCTCACTCAACTGAGAAGCCAAGCCCCACCACAGATTGGCCATTGTTGGATGATGTGACAAGCTCTCAGTCCATGGTGGCCAGTTCAGATGTTTCCACAGCGAAGTTGAGGCAAGCTGTTGGCACAACCAAGCCTTCCTTCATAGCAAAGGGAAAGGTGAAATTTCCTCACTCGACTGAGAAGCCAAGCCCCACCACCGATTGGCCATTGTTGGATGATGTGACAAGTTCTCAGTCCATGGTGGCCAGTTCAGACGTTTCCACAGCGAAGTTGAGGCAAGCCGTTGGCACAACCAAACCTTCCTTCATAGTAAAGGTTGCTATCTCAGCCACCATCACCACCACCAAGGAGAAGCCCCGCTCAGTGACATCTCTCAGTGGCACCACCATCTTGGTAGGGAAGTGTTTACTGTGGATCTTCATCCTGGCCCTCATTGCCGGCATTTTCATAGTGGCCACTGGTGTCCTTGCGACCATGCTCTGCCGCCAGAAACGGGCCTACAAAATGAATGAGCGCAACCACACAGAGATGGTGTGCATCTCATCCCTGCTAGCTGCTGAAGAAGCAGAGGAGGCCGGAGGGAGGCACCCCAGGGTGAAAAGGGTAAAGATGCATGGGGAGAATGGATCAGAGGCGGATATGGACAACTTGACTCTGAACAGCTTCTTGCCGGAGCATTAATATGGTTCTCTGGTTCTTTCTAGAAACTCCTCACGTTCACCAGAGTTGTGTTTTACAATGCGAAGCACTTTCATGCCAGATCTACTCCATCCAGAACTATCTTTAAAATATATGTTGTCCTACACTCATGACACATCTCTCAGTGGCGAGCAATTCAACAGGTGAAGCACTTAGCAAAGTCTAGTTTCCTTTGAAGGAGACCACTGTCCGGAATTTCCCTGACACATCAGGGATTCGTCCGTAGAAAGTAGCGGAATTTTTAAAAATTGGTTGGCAACCCATATGGAAGTGGGGTTGGCAATATGAAGATGCTCATTTTCACTTTTTGTAACATGGCAGCCCTAATTTACAACGATGTGGTGGCACGGATTTCGCACTCACACAGAAAACCAAGGCCCCTTCTCTCACAGCAGATCTCCAGGGAGACTGCCAGTCGCCTAGCAGAGCCCAAAACATGACTTTTTATTTCTCTGACTCAAAACTGCCAGTTACCTTTAAACAGGTGAGAAAGTTCTGTCCCCCTCCTCTAATTTACACTTTTCTCTTCAGAAGATGATCCTGTATCCAGAAACAACAGGGCCAGCCCCAGACGTTATCTTGCCTGAGAGAAAAGAGCTGCTGCCAACCTCCTTATTGCCCAAACAGCAGCAAGATGAGCAGAGAATTTAATCTTTGTCTCACCTGGAGGCCACATCCTCTGCCACACCTGAAAGGAGCTAGTTGGGGCAGGAGGGCAGGCTGTGGGGCACACTGTGTCCCCACCAACATCTCTCACTGTCTGAGGCAGCTGCTTCACCTGGCCCAAAGAAGCCATGAACGAATTATTGACTTCCCCCGGCAACCTATCACTTGCAGTTTACCTAAGAAAAGGATGTGCCAGGCAGGATAAGGCCAGGAGGCTTCTGACCCACCACCTGTCTAAGTCATGCACTTTGAACAAGTACTATTTTCTTTTGTTTCAGGTCTGCTAGTCATAGGGCAGGGGGGGGGGGTAAAGGATGCTGGGCTCCCACTGCTGACCATTTGATTCAGTCACCCATCTGATATATGAAGATTTCTGCAGACATTTACCCCACCCCCAACTTTCATGTCTACATTTTTTAAACCATAATGCTACAAACACACAATTTGTTTTTTACTAAACCAAAAATGTTAGGATTATCAACAAGCACAAATAATGTGGGATTGCAGACAAGGAAAATACTGTTTGCACTTGGAAAAGATTTGAAGCAGTTTCCAATCAGCGCATGTCCTGCAGGAGCAATCCTGTAAGTTTTCATTTAACAAAAGTGTGTCTTCTGCAAACCTCTCTGACTGCTGTATGACATTCTTAGGGACAGTCTAATCCTGGGGCACCCAAGCCAAGCACCCATTACGCACAGCTGAAATCAGATGTTTATCCCCCTGGGGAGGGCTGCTCCCTCCATGTGATTCACCCACCGCAGGCTGAAATGTGAGTGAGCTCTAACTCTGCCGATAAACAGCAGCATGCCAAAGGATTGTGCTAAGAAGCACTATTTTGCAGAGAGGGGATCAAGCAGAGAGAATTTGCCAGCCATGCCAGACAATGGATTTTGCTCTCCCTCTTGCCCTTACTGGTGAGAAGGAGCCAAGGCCCCCTTGGCTCCCCACAGATGGACTACTTTGATCTTGTGAAGTTTCAGCTGTAAATCTGGGAGTGAAACATACAGGAAGGCAAAGATAGTGTCACATTAATGAAATCTAGAGAAAGCTAAGTCAGTTTATTTCCTGTGGTGTTTTTGGTGTGTTTACAACCTAGTATTTCTTTGGACTTCTTGAATGAATTTTGAATGTGTTTGGGGTCTGGATGTGGGTCCTAAAGATAATGTGTATTTCAAATGATGAAATATATTGAAATACAGAAGTGGCTCTAAGTTCATGCATAAGACTTTTTGGTTTTTTGGCATTCTCAATATTGGGGGTTCCTTTCCTTTCTAAGTTCACATTTCCTGAGGCATGCTTTAGAAATGCCTGCAGATGAGAGATCCAAAATTAGAAAATACATCCTTTAATAAAATGCAGTCAAGATGCACTGTCTGTCTGGCCAAATATATTGTTACAAAAGTCAGGTGCTTGCCCCTCTCTCTGCCAAGCCGTGTCGAGAGCCCAGGGGTCCCAGGCACCGCCACAGGGACTGTGTCCCTTTGGAAAATAGAAAAGGCGGCGACTATCTGGCTTTAAGAAATATGATTTATTCACCTATCTACACCTTCAGTCTGCATGGAGAGAGTCCAGATCTTACGACATGGTCGTTGCAAGAGGCAGCAACGTAGGCAACCTGCAGCTAGCACCCTCCAAAGATGGATCTCAGCCCTTTTCTCTCCTCCTTCTTCCAAGAAACCCCTTGCCCTCTGTCCATACCCCAGGGCAGGAAGAAAGAAGTTCTCTTGCACGGAATGGCTCTCTATGGTTCCCTTAATGGCCCTGGCTTGGGCAGGCTACCCAGGAATTCTGCTGCAATTTATATTTCTCCCTTCCCATCCCTAATTATCGCAATCCTAGAATTCATTAATTTCTAGGGTTTGGGGTACCCCCCCCAAAAAACCTATACCACATATATATACAATCTGGACCCTATTCTGGAGTTCATGGGTGTCAAAGACCGCAGTGTGCTAGAACGGGGTAGGCAACCTAAGGCCCGGGGGCCGGATGCAGCCCAATCGCCTTCTAAATCCGGCCCATGGATGGTCTGGGAATCAGTGTGTTTTTACATGAGTAGAATGTGTGCTTTTATTTATAATGCATCTCTGGTTTATTTGTGGGGCATAGGAATTCATTCATTCCCCCCCCCCAAAAAAAATATAGTCCAGCCCACCACATGGTCTGAGGGATGGTGGACCGGCCCAGGGCTGAAAAAGGTTGCTGACCCCTGTGCTAGAAACTAAAATCTGTTAAAAAAACAAAAACGAACCCCCCCCCCCCCCATTGCTCAGGAGTTAAAGATACAAGTCTAGAGAATCCTAGTTTTCAGCTCCACCACAGTGGGATTTCACTCTACCTTAGCAGGGGACTTTTTAAGGGCCACAGGAAGCTGGAAACCTTGATTAAATCCCAACTTTGGGGAGGGAATAAAAAAGAAAAGAAAAAGAAAAGAAAAGAAAAGATTAATATATAGTTCCACACAGAAGAGACAAAACTAGTGGGGTATTCAGCTTAGAATTAGAAAAAGTAGACTTAGCTATCTGGTTGAACCCAGTTCAGGACGCAACGGAAAAAACAACTTTCAGTTCTGTTTAAAACCAGTGAAAGAGGACTTTAGTATTTAAAAACTAGAGTATACCTTACAGTTTAAAATGGAAGGTAACGGAAAAAACCCAGATCAAGGGTGGTGTAGGCGTCATTTAACATTGTTAAGTGTGGTTTATGAATTACAGTCAACAAGCTTCAGTCCAAGTTTCAGCTTTCAGTTCAGTATAAAGCCAGTCAAAAGCTAGTTTCCTTTTTAAAATAAAACCCCCACAGGGAGTTCATCCCTACTTAATCACCTCTCTTGACTGATTCCCTAACAAATCTCTTGGGGGTCCTCCTGGATCCTTGAGACTCAGGTGGCCTCAGTGGCCCGGAGTGCCTTCCATCAGCTTTGGCTGGTGGCCCAGCTACGCCCCTATCTGGACAGGGACAGCCTAACTACTGTTCTCTATGTTCTGGTAACCTCAAGGTTAGATTACTGAAATGCGTTATAAGTAGGGCTTCCTCTGAAGATGGTTCGGAAACTTCAGATGGTGCATAAATTTGGTGGCCAGGTTGCTCACCAGAGGAAGATGGTTTGAGCACATTACACCAATCCTGGTCCAACTGCACTGGCTACCAATTAGTTTCCAGGCCCAATTCAAAGTGCTGGTTTTGACCTATAAAGCCTTGAGCGGCTCAGGACCACAATACCTCCAGGACCGCTTCTTTCCATATGAGATCATAATCTGTGCTCACTCCCTGTGAGGTCAGGAGGGCAACAACACGAGAGTGGGCCTTTTCTGTGGTGGCTCCCCATTTGGAACGCTTGCCCCAGAGGTGTTCACCTGGTGCCTTCATTATACATCTTTAGGCAGCCAGCAAAAACATTCCTCTTTAACCAGACCTTTGGGTGATTGACATCCGATGCACTTTTAAAGGTGGTGTGGAAGGGGGGATTATTGGGACGTTTTTGTTTTTATGTGTTTTGTATTTTTTATATTGTAATTTTACATTGTGAACCCTTAGGAGAAGGGGGGGCAATGAACCAACAAAAATAAGGCACCTGTTTACTTGATCCTGACACAAAAGCTTTATACTACTTTATACAAAGCTTTATACTTTATACATTACTGCAATGTTGTTTGCATTTGTCTGTGTGAGGAACATCCAAGTGACCTCCCCGGGGTGCAAACCTGGGCAGTGTGTCGGGGGGGGGGGCTGCCCAGACTACAATACGCCCCCCCCCCCCGGCCTCACCAAAGGAAAGCACAGCCCGACATTTGGCACCAGCTTGGCCACATGAGTTGCCAGTAGGAGGCAAACCAGGCACCCTCTGCCTTAGAGTCTCCACCCTGGAGCCTTTTCTTCTCCTGAAGATATCCTGCCAGGCGGTGAAGGTTTAGGATCAGAGTTTTCCTTCTCCTAGATGGGCTCCTTTCCCAGGCGGACGAGCCCCATCTGCCCCTCACTTCCCTCTATGGCAGGGGCAGAAACCGCTTTCTCGACCGTTGGACCCACTCTTGGTCTCCTCTGCTCAATCCGCCAGAGGGAAGTCCCTAACTCCCCGAGGGTTTGAGACCCATCAGCTCCTCCTCCCTCTCCCACATATCGATTCTGGGCTCTTCCTGCCAAGATCAAAAGTGACGGGGTTGGTGGGACAGCGGCAAAGTCCCATGGCAGTCAGGTGTCAGGCCTGTGTGGAGGGGAGGCTCAGGGTGGCTGAACAAAGCGAAGCTAGTCTGGGGCCAAGTGAGAGGCCAGGCATCTCTTCCAGGCCTGGGCTTTCTGTTCTCTCTTCAAGAGTGGAGATGGAGCGGAAGGGGAACCAGGAGCTGTGTAGCAGAAATGAAAGTGTGTTGGTGGCGTCAAAGTGGGAGCAAGGCTGTCTCTGCGTCACGGTGGGGTCAGGAGGCCAAGGGGGCCTTGGCCATCTCTCTCTCACCCCCTCTCTGATACTCCTCTGAAGAGTCATGGCTCCCCCAAATGACTCTGGGAGCTGTCCTGTGTACTGAGTCTAGGAGCCAACTGGTTGCAGCTCCTGGGAGTTGTAGTCCAAGGCACCTGGAGGGCACCAGGCTGGCGATGACGGATTTAAAGCAGACTCGATCATCTTTAATCATATGTCATTAAATGTAATAATTCTTTAGTTTTTTCAGTTTGTGCATTAAAACAATACATGTATTTGGTACGTATTTCTGATGTTGCTGTGCTTGCTGAACAAAGATTTAAAATGTTTTTGGGGAAAAGAGCCCTTCCAGATCAGAACATAGGTTTGGCACCTGTCTTCCTGTTGCAGCTACCCAGGTATCTCTGCTAATCCCTCAAGCAGAACAGGAAAGCCACCAAGGCTTCTGTTGCTGCTGCTCTCCCACAAATGGTACTCACAGGTAGACTTCCTCTGGAGCTGGAGGTTTCACTCAGCAATGGTGATTATTAACAGTGTTGATAATCCTCTCTGAAAATGAAGGAGGGCTTAGTGTGCATCAATGCCTTTCAAAGCAGACATTCAGTAAGATGCTAAAAACTCTCATTGGCTTCTCGGGATTGGCAGGTTTTATTCAAACAGATCCTTGCTGATAGGTGTGCGCACATTTTTATCATGGCTGCTTCCTTTTCTGTAGAAGAGGATCTTGGCTGCAACAGCCAAAGAGGGTCTTGCGTCTTTTTCTGGTAGTTTGCAAGAGAAGTGAGATGAGTCATAGCCAAGACTCCCTTGTATCTGATGTGACGTTGGAGAGGGGGAAAAGGTTTCTCAGAATGACACAGGAAAGCCTCAGAGGCTTGTGGCTGAGTAGCCACCACGGCCCTGATCCTACATTTACCAAAGCCCCAACCCTTCAGCAATCAGCAGTATCGCCCCCGCCCCCTGGCAATGCTTGCATTAGAAGAGGGACTTTCAGAGTATGTTTTTTTTAAAGGCAACAACATCTTTCATCTCCAAGGTACACAGGGTTTGCATGCACACACCCAAGACCTCAGTGCTGAATACATTCTGCAATCTGAATGAATCATAACACCAGTGAATTTGCAATTATCAGCTAGTACTTCACGTTCTTTTTGGAGGTTTCAGGTTTGGAAGACAGATGCCTACTCTCCAGTAGCAGAGTTAAGCACAATGGCAATCGCGACCAAGCACATTAAAACTTAGATCTACATCTCACACTTCCGGGGACAGCGCCAGCGGCTAATGGCGGAGTTCCTCTAAGCGGAGGAACTAGCTCCGCGAAAACTGGGTCGCCCGCCACGGCGAAGGCGGGGACCCGTCAGAAATCTCAGGTGGAAGAAGCCTGGGAACGTGGGGGTTCGGCAGGGCACCTGGAGCGCCCCCCTACTCGTGGGGAATCCTTTCTAAGGGCTCCGGAGCGAAGTGGGGTGAGCGGCGCGGTGCTGCGAACTGAATGCTACTTTCACGGAGTGAAGCCGCACAGCCATTGCCGGGGAGTGCTGACCTTTTTCCTGTGGACATTTGGATCTAAAGTAACTACCTGTGAGTAAAGTGAAGGAATTGGACTTTTAACAAACTGAATTTGGCTACAAACGGGGGAGGCGCAAAACAGGAAGCCCACCTTCCTTTCTTTGTAAATAGTGGGAAGCAAGGAGTTTTAAACTAAAGCCTGAAAGATTGCTTTTGACATCTAAATCTTCAGTATAAAACTAGCGAACCCCCCCCCCCTTGGCTGCAGGGGAAAAGGGGGGGATTTCTGGACATTATTTCCCTGCAGAAAAAGAGGGTAAAAGTTAACGTTTCACCGTTCGGAACCTGGGAACGGCAGCCATTAAAATTGCTGCATTGTGGAGCTCCGCATTGACTGCGAATAGACCATCTAACTGTCAGTGAGTGAAACATTGTTTCAATTATTTTCTCTTGGCTTAAAAGTTTCAACTATGTTTCTGAACTAAAGTTTGATATTAAACATACTGGCATAAGTTGTTAGAGTAACTTTAAAGAGAAAAATAAAAAGAAAAGGATACTTTGGACTAATATAAGATAAACAACAACTACTTCCCTCTAGAGGAGGACTTTGAAACTGTTATAAGGAGTGGAATTTTCCAGTTTTAAAGACAAAACCCTGGGAATTGTACCTGACCTTGAGAGCCTTGAGTGTTATGGCAGATGGGAAGGAAAAAATAGACTCATTACAGGAAAAGACAACTAGATCCGGCAGGACCTTTCGGAGAGCCTCTACATCTGGCCCCTCTGTTCCCTCTGCAGCTGTGTCAATGTATACTAAATCAAAAGGAGGAATGCCCTCGGAAGAAGATTGGGCTCTTGTCTTAAGCAAAATTAACAATTCTTTGGAACAAATGAATAAAAAATTGGACCAAAATTCACAAAAATTGGACCAAAATACACAAAGTATAAAAAGTTTGGAACAAAAAGTTAATTCTAATACAGAAGCTATTGAGACACTAGTTAAGGAATCTAACTCAACTAGACAGACTGCAGAGGAAGCTAAGGAAAAGATTGCTACGGTGGAAGCGAAAGTAGCACAATTGGAAACAGAGGTCCCGGATGTGTGGAAACAAGTACATGACCAGAAGCAGATGCTTTCTATGTTCCAGCTCAAGGAGAAACAGACAAATCTGAGAATTCGGGGAGTACCTGAACTAGAAAAAGACTCCTTGATAAACTTTCTCACAGAGGAATTTGTAGCCTTTTGGAATCGGGACCTACAAAAAGAGGAGTTTAAAATTGTGAGAGCCTTCAGACTGGGAAGAGGAGGGAAGAAGGAGAAGAACAGAATAAGAGACTGCTTGATTACACTCAGATCGAAGGAAGAGAGGGATAAAATTTTGAGTTGGCATTACGAGGAGGCCTTGACAATACACAAATTTAGAGTGGAGATATTTAAAGATATTCCCAAATATCTTTTAGATTTGAGATTTAATTTTAGAGATTTGGTTGAACTGCTGAGAAGGAACAGAATCAACTTTCGGTGGGAATTTCCTCAAGGCCTATCTTTTAGCTTTAAAGGAAGAAAAATAAAGATAAGATCATTAGAGGATAAAACAAATAATAATAATAATAATAATAATTCATTATTTATACCCCGCCCATCTGGCTGGGCTTCCCCGGCCACTCTGGGCGGCTTCCAAAAGAATATTAAAATACTATAATACATCAAACATTAAAAGCTTCCTGAAACAGGGCTGCCTTCAGATGTCTTCTAAAAGCCTGGTAGTTGTTGTTCTCTTTGACATCTGGTGGGAGGGTGTTCCACAGGGAAGGCGCCACTACCGAGAAGGCCCTCTGCCTGGTTCCCTGTAACTTGGCTTCTCGCAGTGAGGGAACCGCCAGAAGGCCCTCGGTGCTGGACCTCAGTGTCCGGGTAGAACGATGGGGGTGGAGACGCTCCTTCAGATATACTGGACCAAGGCCGTTTAGGGCTTTAAAGGTCAGCACCAACACTTTGAATTGTGCTCGGAAACGTACTGGGAGCCAATGTAGGTCTTTCAAGACCGGTGTTATGTGGTCTCTGCGGCCGCTCCCAGTCACCAGTCTAGCTGCCGCGTTCTGGATTAGTTGTAGTTTCCGGGTCTTGCACAACTACGAAGAAGATCTACAGAAGGGAATCAGAAAAGAGCCAACATCACCGGAAAGAGGGTCACCAGACAGAGGATTGGAGCAAAGAGTACGGAAGAGAGCATCATCAAAAAAAGATACTTTGGAAATCTTGGACATTTCATCATTGTCTTTTGGATTGGACCCCCCCGATAAGGAGCTAACATTACCACCAACAGAAGAGGAACAAGATCTGGGGGCAGTTGGGGGAGTACCAAAGTAGCCACAGGATGACGCTGCAGGCCCTGAGTTGGAATGTCCATGGCCTCAACATTTTGGAGAAAAGGCGACGAGTGTTTCATTTATTGAAAAAAAGAGCAATTGGACTTAATTTGCTTACAAGAAATGCATGTGACAAGATTACACAGGAAATTATTAAGCAACAAGAAATTAGGTCAAGAATTTATTTCATCAGATAAAGTTAAAAAAAGAGGAGTGGTTCTCTATGCAAAGGAGAACCTATCACCGAAATTTATCTTCAAAGATGAACAAGGAAGACTGGTAGCAATTGAAATCCAATTACAAGGAGATAGGTATTTGGTGATAGGTATCTATGCACCAAATGAAGGGAAATCAGAATTCTTCAAAAAGTTACATGAAATCTTGATGGACTATATGGATTACAATATGATTTTGATGGGAGACATGAACGGTGTCGTATCTACGAATATGGATAAGGCACAAAGCCAAACAATCACCAAGGATGGAAGACTACCAAAAACATTTTTTGACATGACTGATAATTTGGACTTAATTGACGTTTGGAGAATGAAGAATCCTCTGGGAAGAGAGGGAACTTTCTTCTTGGAGGCAAAAATGACATGGACAAGAATCGACCAAATCTGGGTAACTAGAGGACTGGTTCCAAAGATCAGCAAGGCTGAAATTTGCCCAAAGACCAGCTCTGACCATAATGCGGTGAAGATGGAAATGAAATTGATGCCAACTGGATCCTTCAGATGGAGGATGAATGACTCTTTGTTCAGGAATGATGAATTCATTAAAAAGGCCCAAAAAACTTTGAAAGATTATTTCGAGATAAATATGAACACTTCAGTGGAAAAAAGAGTAATCTGGGACGCAAGTAAAGCCGTAATGAGAGGTTTTTTGATACAACAGAATGTAATTAGGAAGAAAAGGCAAAATGAGAAAAAAGATAAAATTTTGGAAAAAATAAAGGAAGGAGAGAAGAAATTGAGGGCGAAACCAAAGTCCCAGGAGATCTTAAAAGAAATAAAGCTTTATGAAGTACAATATATGAATTTGATGAACCAGGAAATAGAATGGAAGATTAAACAGATAAGACAAAAGACATTTGAATCAACAAATAAGTGTGGGAAACTGCTGGCTTGGCAATTGAAAAAAAGACAAAAACTAAATACTATTACGAATCTGGAAGTGGAAGGAAAGAATATACAGAATCCAGTTGAAATTAGAAGGTGCTTCCAGAGGTATTTCAAACAATTATATACACAAGAAAAGCAGAATGAAATGGAGATTGATAAATTCCTGGAAATAAATGGACTACAAAAAAATTCTCAAGAAAATAAATTAATGCTTGATTACAAAATAACGGATCAGGAAGTAGAAGGGGCCATTCAGAATATGCAATTAGGTAAATCTCCAGGGCCGGATGGACTGACTTCTAGATACTACAGAACTTTAAAAGAATGGTTAATACAACCATTAAAGGAAGTCTGTAATGAAATATTAGAAGGGAAAAGGGCATCTGAGTCGTGAAAAGAAGCATATATTACACTTATACCAAAATCAGAGTCCGAAAAGACGCAACTCAAAAACTACCGTCCCATATCACTGCTTAATGTGGATTACAAAATTTTTGCAGATATTTTGGCTAAAAGACTAAAAAAGGTGTTAGCAGAAGAAATCCATAAAGACCAAGCGGGCTTTCTTCCGGGCAGGCATTTGTCTGATAATATGAGGAATATAATTAATATTTTAGAAAATTTACAAGTGAAGATTAATACAAAAGCAGTTTTGATTTTTGTGGACACGGAGAAAGCCTTTGACAAATTTCTTGGAGTTTTATGAAGAAGAATTTATCGGGGATGGGGGTTGGCAAAAGTTTTGGAAATGGTATAGGTGCAATTTATTCAGAACAAAGGGCCAAATTAATTGTGAATAACGTAGTCACAGAAGAATTTAAGATTGAGAAAGGAACACGACAGGGCTGCCCA
Source organism: Podarcis pityusensis (assembly GCF_964106645.2). Classification (NCBI taxonomy): domain Eukaryota; kingdom Metazoa; phylum Chordata; class Lepidosauria; order Squamata; family Lacertidae; genus Podarcis; species Podarcis pityusensis. Next base: position 2,000,028 of record NC_138038.1, read on the forward strand.
ATCTCTCCATTGCTTTTTATTTCGGTCCTGGAGGTTCTGTTAAATATGATTAGAAGGGACCAATTGGTTAAAGGTATACACGTGGGAGCTAAACAGTACAAACTGAAAGCATTTGCAGATGACTTAGTACTGACTTTACAGGAGCCAGAATCAAGCACGAAAAGAGTACTAGAATTGATTCAAGAATTTGGCCAGGTAGCAGGTTTTAAGTTGAATAAGATGAAAACTAAAGTCCTGGAGAAAAATCTGAACGTGATTGAGAGAGAGAAGTTTCAGAGAGAGACAGGTCTGACATTGGTTAAGAAAGTGAAATATTTAGGGGTTAATATGACTGCTAAGAATGTGAATTTATTTAAGGATAACTATGAAAAATGTTGGACTGAAGTGAAAAAAGATTTAGAAATATGGTCAAATTTGAAGTTATCGTTGCTAGGCCGAATTGCTGTGATAAAAATGAATGTATTGCCAAGAATGTTATTTCTGTTCCAATCACTGCAAATTTTGGACAAAATGGACTGTTTCTAGAAGTGGCAGAGAGATATTTCCAGATTTGTCTGGCAAGGCAAGAAGCCCCGTATAAAATATAAGATTTTAACTGATGCTAAAGAAAGAGGTGGATTTGCCCTGCCAGACTTAAAACTTTACTATGAATCAGCCGCTTTTTGCTGGCTGAGAGAATGGATGCTTCTTGAAAATACGGATGTTTGGGATTTGGAAGGTTTCAATAATGTATTTGGTTGGCATGCATATTTGTGGTATGATAAGGTCAAAGCACACAAAGCGTTCAAAAACCATATTGTAAGAAAAGCACTGTTTAATGTCTGGATAAGATATAAGGATTTGTTAGAAAATAAAACCCCAAGATGGCTGTCACCTATGGAGGCAAAGGCCCAGAAAAAACTCAATATGGAGGCCAAATGGCCGAAGTATTGGGAAATCTTGGAACAAGAGGGTGACAGATTAAAATTACAGAGCTTTGAAAAATTAAAAAACAGAGTGCGAGATTGGCTCCATTATTATCAAATAATGGAGGCATATAATCAGGACAAAAAATTAGGTTTTCAAGTGGAAAAATCAAAGCTGGATACAGAATTGTTAGACCCTAAAGTGAAGAATTTGTCAAGAATGTATAACTTGCTATTGAAATGGAATACTCAGGATGAAATGGTGAAATCTGCTATGATTAAATGGGCACAGGATGTTGGACATAATATTATGATAGCTGACTGGGAACAGTTATGGACCACTGGTATGAAGTTTACGGCATGCAATGCCTTAAAAGAGAATTAATGATCAGAAGATAGAATGGAAAATTAAACAAATGAGACAAAAGACATTCGAGTCGGCTAATAAATGCGGGAAACTGTTGGCTTGGCAAATGAAAAAAAGACAAAAATTAAATACAGTTACAAATTTAGAAGTGGAAGGAAGGAATATACAGAACCCAGCTGAGATTAGAAATTGTTTCCAGAGGTACTTTAAACAACTATATACACAAGGGCCATTGAAAGAAACTGATGTAGATAGATTTTTGAAAACAAATGGATTACAAAAAACCTCTCAAGAAAATAAATTAATGTTGAACTACAAAATAACTGAACAGGAGATAGAAGGTGCCATTCAAAACATGCAATTGGGTAAATCTCCAGGACCGGATGGACTGACTTCTAGATATTACAGATCCTTGAAAGAATGGCTAGTACAACCTTTGAAAGAGGTCTGTAATGAAATAATGGAGGGGAAAAGGGCACCAGAGTCGTGGAAAGAAGCTTATATTACACTTGTACCGAAAACAGAGACTGAAAAGACGCAGCTTAAGAACTACCGTCCCATATCATTACTTAATGTGGATTACAAAATTTTTGCAGACATTTTGGCTAAGAGACTGAAAAAAGTGTTGTTGGAAGAGATTCATAAAGACCAAGCGGGCTTTCTCCCGGGTAGACATTTGTCAGATAACATGAGGAACATAATTGACATTTTGGAGAAACTAGAAGTGAATATAAACACTAAAGCAGTTTTGATATTTGTGGACGCGGAGAAAGCCTTTGACAATATTTCTTGGAGTTTTATGAAGAAGAACCTACAGGGTATGGGGGTAGGCCAAGGCTTTGAAAACGGTATAAGTGCAATCTATTCAGAACAAAAAGCTAAATTAATTGTAAATAATGTGGTGACGGAAGAATTTAAGATTGAAAAAGGGACACGACAAGGTTGCCCAATCTCCCCACTGCTTTTTATCTCGGTCCTGGAGGTTTTGCTGAACATGATTAGAAGGGATCAGATGGTTAAAGGTATACAGGTTGGAGCCAAACAGTACAAATTGAGAGCATTTGCAGATGATTTAGTATTGACGTTACAGGAGCCAGAATCTAGTACCAAAAGGGTTTTAGAATTGATTCAAGAATTTGGTCAAGTCGCAGGATTTAAATTGAATAAGGTAAAAACTAAGGTTTTAGAGAAAAATCTAACATCAATAGAGAGAGAGAGGTTTCAGAATGAGACAGGTTTAACAGTGGTTAAGAAAGTTAAATATTTGGGGATTAACTTGACAGCAAAAAATGGGAACTTATTTAAAGATAACTATGAAAAATGTTGGGCTGAAGTGAAAAAAGACTTAGAAATTTGGTCAAACTTGAAGCTTTCACTGCTGGGTCGTATTGCTGCCGTAAAAATGAATGTATTGCCTAGAATGTTGTTTTTGTTTCAAACATTGCAAATTGTGGACAAAATGGACTGTTTCAAGAGGTGGCAGAGAGATATTTCTAGATTTGTCTGGCAGGGCAAGAAGCCCAGAATAAAATTTAAAATACTAACAGATGCAAAGGATAGAGGTGGATTTGCCCTGCCAGACCTTAAACTTTACTATGAATCAGCAGCTTTCTGCTGGTTGAAAGAATGGCTGCTTCTTGAAAACACTGACATTTTGGATTTAGAAGGTTTTAACAACGTATTTGGATGGCATGCATATCTGTGGTATGACAAGGTCAAAGCACATAAAGCATTTAAAAACCATATTGTCAGGAAAGCACTGTTTAATGTTTGGATAAGATACAAGGATTTATTGGAAAACAAAACTCCAAGGTGGCTGTCACCAATGGAAGCGAAAGCCTTGAAAAAGCTTAATATGGAGGTCAAATGTCCGAAATATTGGGAAATTTTGGAACAAGATGGAGACAGATTGAAATTGCAGAGTTTTGAAAAACTAAAAAACAAAGTGCGAGACTGGCTTCATTACTATCAGATAATGGAGGCATACAATTTGGATAAGAAAATTGGCTTCCAGGTGGAAAAATCAAAATTAGAAACAGAACTGTTAGAACCCAAAACTAAGAATTTGTCAAGAATGTATAACTTGCTGCTGAAATGGAATACTCAGGATGAAACGGTGAAATCGGCTATGATTAAATGGGCACAAGATGTTGGACATAACATTATGTTCGCTGACTGGGAACAGTTATGGACCACAGGTATGAAGTTTACGGCATGTAATGCCTTAAGAGAGAATATTATGAAAATGATATACAGGTGGTACATAACCCCAGTCAAGCTTGCAAAAATCTACCATTTGCCTGATAATAAATGTTGGAAATGTAAAGAAACTGAAGGTGCATTTTTTCACCTTTGGTGGACGTGCCCAAAGATTAAGGCTTTCTGGGAGATGATATATAATGAATTAAAAAAGGTATTTAAATATACCTTCTTGAAGAAACCAGAGGCCTTTCTCCTGGGCATAGTCGGCCAATCGGTGTTAAAAAAGGACAGAACTTTCTTTATGTATGCTACAACAGCAGCAAGAATACTCATCGCAAAGTATTGGAAGACACAAGAGCTACCCACACTGGAGGAATGGCAGATGAAAATGATGGACTACATGGAATTGGCGGAAATGACTGGCAGACTCCGTGACCAGGGAGAAGAGTCGGTGGAAGAAGATTGGAAGAAATTTAAAGATTATTTACAGAAATATTCTAAAATTAATGAATGTTTGAAAGATGCTGGAAAGAAGTTATATGACTTTAGTAGAAATATTATAAAGAATCAAGTATGAATAGATTGATATTGGGTAAAGAGGTAAATTTAAGTCTAAAATTGTGTTAAGTTAAATCATGGAACTAAATTTGTGAAAGAGGGAAAGGACTTGCTGGAATATTTAATTGAACTAGAATACAAAAAAGGTGTGAGGAAGTCGAGGAAATAAGCAAATGAAAGATAAGGATATGAAAACATGTGGTTCTTTTGTATGTTTGTTTGTTCTCTTTTGGGTTTTTCTTTAAATGCTTTTGTTTTCTTTATTTTTTCTTTTTGTATTGTCGATGTTTTGTACTACTGTATTTATTTTTGTTTTTGAGGCTTTGTAATTGTTTATTGCTTATATTTTTCTTTTGTTTTTCTTCTGTTTTTTTGCAATGTCTAAACTTCAATAAATACTTTATAAAAAAAAAAACTTAGATCTACATCTGCCCTCCTCCAACTTTAAACAAATGTTTCCCATGAAAATGCTTAGGCTAGAATAAATCACAGACATTTAGCTCTGCAAATGTCTAAATTTTACTCCCAGAGTGTCTGAAGTTCAGTAAACAAGTCTCCATGCTTGGCAATAAAACAATAAAAAAAACCAAGGAAGTAACTTCGTTTCCTTGTAAAAAAGATCATGCAGTCGTTAGGTTAGCAAAGATGCAAGCTGTAAAACCTCATTTTAGAAGATTCTGTTCACTTGCAGGGAGCCATGACTGCCTGGCTCCTTCTTTCCTTGTTCCAGGAAGTAGGAAGAGAAAAAAAGAATGAGAGGGAATAGATTTTTCTGAATAGATTTTTCATCCATGATCTATGAAATCTCTTTCAGTCTCCAGATTATTAAGAATATGAACAGCAGTTTCACCTTTCTTTGTTTGAATCATTTGAAAATCTGAAATATTGTCCAAGACAACTGATACTGCTATATCATTCTGTCCATTCCATTTCTCTTTTGCTGCTGTGGCTTCTCAGCTCCTTCCTCTTATGTAAGGAAAAATGTGTTTATTTGAAATAATCTTGCTTCTAATCTTCTCCACTGGACCCTGTCGTCCTCTGTAAGAATGGACAGCTTAAGGTTTGCCTCAGCAATGAAATTCTCACTAGCCAGCTCAAAAAATCCAAAGCTGGAAAAACTCTCAAAATTCGGAAATTGAGAAAAATCTGCCAAATTCAAATGTACTTCAAACTTAAACTTCAGAATGAAAATCTTCACTGCCCAACCACTGTTCTGCTGTGGGGTTGATGTGGCGTGGGGGCGGGGATCCCTTCACAAATGGAGACGTCATCATGTGCTTGCCAGGTGGTGCAACACCACCGCCTGGTGGCCAAAAACTCAAAACGCAGGATCTAACCCTTTAAACAAAGTAAGAACACAGAAGTCTGTAATGCAAGAAAATAAAGATATTGTTTATTTACATAAAGCTGCAGGCTCGATTCAAGCACAAAATAGCAGTGAAATATTCAGGCCAAATATACTTCTAGATTACAAAACAGGTGGTTTAGCTCAAAGATGGAGCCTGTGCTTGGGGGAGAACAGCCCCTGCAGCCTCTCCCTACAGCTGCATGGCAAGAAAGAGAAAGCTCTGAGGACCTTTTCCCTGAGAGGGATGTGGATTTCAGAACTAAGATTTGAGTTCAGGACTCGGACTCTGCCTCTTATCAAGAGATCTCGTCCAGCTGCATATTCTGTACATTCACTTGGCCTTAGCTTTGGGAGCTGATATCTCTTTACACTTTCAGTTGTTGATTTATTCCAAGTGCTGCAATTCAAACCAGATGTTCTCTGTTTAAGGAGGAGACCAAACTAAGCTTCCATTTACAGGGCAGACATGGAGTGAAGCAGTGGCGTAGCGTGGGTTGTCAGCACCCGGGGCAAGGCAAGTAATTTGCGCCCCCTAACCCGTGGATTTGCGCCCCCTAACCAGTGGATTTGCGCCCCCTAACCCTAACCCCCAGATGCGCCCGGTGCGGCCGGCCTCCCCTGCACTCCCCACACTACGCCACTGGAGTGAAGATTTTGAAAAGGCACCAGAAGAAGGTATGAAGCTTCTGTTCTTCCATCTTGGGTACTGGCATCCACAGAAGTCTAGTGTCCAGATCAAGGGAAGTAAAAGTCCCACTCTAGTCTGCCTTTGTCAGACCACACTTGGAATACTGTGTCCCGTTCTGGGCACCACAATTTAAGAAGGACGTTGACAAGCTTGAAAAGTGTGCAGAAGAGGGCAACTAAGATGATCAAGGATCTGGAAACCAAGCTTTATGAGGAACGGTTGAAGGAGCTGGGGATGTTTCTCCTACAAAAGATGAAACTAAGAGGAATATGACAGCCATCTTCAAAAGTCTGAAGGGCTATTAGGTGGAAGATAGAGCAAGTTAGAGCTTGCAGGGCAGCAGTTGAAGAAGGAGCAAAAAGAGTTTTCTTGTGTGTGTGTGTGTGTGTGTGTGTGTGTGTGTGTTTCTTTGTGGCTGATTAGCTGCTCTCCCTGTGCAAAGGTCAGAGGGGGCAGGGTTTCTGTTGAGGCAGGTGATTAGCTGTGGGAGGAGCTTATCAGAGCTTGCAGGGCAGTGGCACGCGCCTGGCGGCGTGCGCAGTTTGATCCATCTTTTAGATTTAGGGGAGCTAGTCTCAAACATTTGTTGGGGGAGACCTAGGTTTTTTTGTGGGGGGAGTTATTTGTCCTGTCTTCATGCTTTTTATGATGGAGGACCGCTGTAGCCACCCCCAACGACACGTTCTCAAGATGGAGGGGGAGGGAACAGCTGCAGTCGCCTGCAGTTCCTGCGCAATGTTTGCCATCTTGCCAAAGGTTGCAGGCAGCTTTACCTGCAGCAATTGCATGTTGATTGCCCTCTTAAAAGACAAAGTCCAGCAACTGGAGGAACGTGTAGCTACGCTCCAAAGAATTAGAGAGCTGGAGCTCTTCTTGGAAGCAACAGAGCACACCGTCTCCACCAAGGAGGAGACAGGGGACTCACCTGAGAAGGAGGCTAGTTCACCAACACAGGAGCCAGATATATGGAGAAACGTGACTCAAAGAAGTAGGAGGCCCAGGGTTCGCTCTGATTGTTTAGAAATACACAATCGCTTTGAGGTCCTCTCCCCTAGCATGGAAGACGAAGAGCAGACTCCATTTGAGGATCTCTCCCTCATTACAGTCGATCAGGTATATGAAGACGAGCAGCAAAGTCAGTCCTCAGGGAATGTGCAGGCGACCTTGGAACGGACAGCTCACGGAAGAACCCCGACCAAACCTAAGAGGAGGCGTGTAGTGGTGATAGGGGATTTCCTACTGAGGGGAACAGAAGCAGTGATCTGTGGGCCTGACAAGATGTCTCAGGAAGTGTGCTGTCTCCCCGGGGCTAAGATCCAAGATGTAACTGAACGACTGCAAGGAATCATAAAACCCACTGACAAATACCCCTTCCTCTTGGTTCATGTGGGAACCAATGACACTGCAAGCAATAGCCTCCAGAAGATCAAAAGAGACTACGAGGCTCTGGGCAGGAAATTGAAGCAATTAAATGCACAAATTGTCATCTCATCTGTCCTCCCAGTTGAACGACGTGGCCCAGGGAGAGAGGGAAAAATAGTGGAAGTGAACAGCTGGCTTCGCAAATGGTGTAAACAGGAACGGTTTGGATTCTTAGATCACGGACTGCAGTTTCTTGAAGATGGACTTCTGGCAAGCGATGGGCTGCACCTCACAACGGTTGGGAGAAATGTTTTTGCCAAAAAACTCAGAAACCTCATCAGGAGGGCTTTAAACTGACTAATGTGGGGGAGGGAGACCGTGCTCCTGAAGGTAGGAGTCTATCAATTGATGAAGATGATCATCCAAATGTCATAGACCAAATGGAGCAAACAGCACGCAGACCTAGTGGTGGGAGGAAAAAATCCTTAAATAAGAGACACGGGGGGATGATTAATGGACTTCAATGTCTGTACACTAATGCGCAAAGCATGGGAAATAAACAAGATGAGCTTGAGCTCTTGGTACAGCAAACTAAATATGACATAATAGGCATCACTGAAACCTGGTGGGATAAGTCCCACGATTGGAATGTAATAATGGGGGGATACAATCTATTTCAGAGAAACAGACCAGACAAGAAAGGAGGAGGAGTGGCGTTATATGTCAGGGATGTGTATACCTGTGAAGAGATCCAAGATTTAGAACCTCAAAGCCAAAGTGAGAGCATTTGGGTCAAAATCAAGGGAGAGAAGAATAACAGTGACCTCATTGTGGGAGTTTACTATAGATCCCCAAGCCAAACGGAGACATAGATGATGCCTTCCTGGAACAGATGGCCAAGCATGCAAAAGGAAGGGAGATAGTAGTAATGGGGGACTTCAATTACCCGGATATTTGTTGGATGTCAAACTCAGCCAAGAGCATAAGGTCAAACAGATTCCTCACTGGCCTTGCAGACAACTTCATTGTCCAGAAAGTGGGAGAAGCAACAAGAGGAACAGCCATTTTAGATCTGGTCCTAACCAATGTTGATGACCTGGTTAGTGGGGTAGAAGTGGAAGGATCATTAGGCGCGAGTGATCATGCTCTTCTGAAGTTTACTATACAGCGGAAAGGAGCAGCCAAGCATACTAGGACTCAATTTCTTGACTTTAAGAAAGCCGACTTCATAAAACTTAGGGAAGTGCTGGGTGAGATCCCATGGACAGTAATACTAAAAGGAAAGGGAGTTCATGATGGCTGGGAGTTTGTTAAGAGGGAGATACTAAAAGCACAACGTCAGGCAATACCAATGAGACGGAAACATGGAAGGTGCCTAAAGAAGCCAGGGTGGCTATCTAAAGAACTTTTAACTGAGTTAAGATTAAAAAAGGATGTGTACAAAAAAATGGAAAAGGGGGGAAACCACCAAAGAGGAATTCAAACAAATAGCCAGCACGTGTAGACACAAAGTCAGAAAAGCTAAAGCACAGAATGAACTCAGGCTTGCTAGAGAGGTTAAAAGCAACAAAAAAGGCTTTTATGGGTATGTTCGTAGCAAAAGGAAGAACAAAGAAACAGTGGGGTCACTCAGAGGAGAGGATGGTGAAATGCAAACAGGGGACACAGAAAGGGCTGAACTCCTCAATGCCTTCTTTGCCTCAGTCTTCTCCGATAAAGAAAACAATGCCCGACCTGAAGAATTTGGAGCAAATGATTCAGCAGAGGAAACACAGCCCAGAATAACTAAGGAGATAGTACAAGAATACTTGGCTAGTCTAGATGTATTCAAGTTTCCAGGGCCAGATGAACTGCATCCAAGAGTATTAAAAGAACTGGCAGATGTGATCTCAGAACCACTGGCAGTCATCTTTGAGAATTCCTGGAGAACAGGCGAAGTCCCGGCAGACTGGAGGAGGGCAAATGTTGTCCCTATTTTCAAAAAGGGGAAAAGAGAGGACCCAAATAATTACCGCCCAGTCAGTCTGACATCAATACCAGGGAAGATTCTGGAGCAGATTGTTAGGTGGTGGGTTGACATAGCAGCCGGCACAGCGATTTCTTCAAGTAGCTCTTTATTATGGTAAGCTGGAATAGAACTAACTGCGAACAGCTCAGCCGGCCTGTATTTATAGGCAGCCGGCTGTCAACATTGTAACCACAACAGCCCAGAGTTCCCGCCTAAAATAACTGCCGCGGACCTGAGTGAAAACTATCTACAGACCTGAGTGAAAACTATATACAGTATCCCCCTGTTGGCCCAGGGTGAAACTACACTATATAACACCCCTCCCCACCGAGATAAGGCGTTAGTTACAATCGTAATGGTTTCCTTATATACAGCACTACGCGTAATGGTTCAATTAAGCACAAAAGCATATCGGTTACATTTCCCATACTTAGACCAACAGTGATACCTGTCCAACAACATAGTCCTTTAAATAAGTTGGGCGCTTGGAAACTCTGCCAGACCACCGGGGACTGGTAGCCAAGTCCGGAGGGCCACACAGTTCTCGCTGAGGCTGTGGTGCGACCCTAGGTGGCGTTGGAACCAACTCCCCTGGATCCGCTGCTGTGGGTGGAGCCTCCGCAAGTGGAGTGGTCTGAGTCTGTTCTGAAACGGCTTGGTTCGGCTCCACGCTGGCAGTTTGTGAGGGAGGTGTAGGTGGGGCCTCGCCATCTGTACGTGTCTCTTCTGGAGCCGCAAGCGCAGTTGGGGGCACCTCGGTAGTGTCCAAGTCCCCAACCCTGCGCCTAAGCTGGTCTATGTGCCGTCGCCACAAGCGTCCGTCTTCGAGTGCCACCTGGTACGAGCGAGGTCCAGTGACTCCCACTACTGTGGCTGGCACCCAAGGGATGTCCCCCACATAGTTCCGGGCAAAGACCTGGTTTCCTGGGACAAATGACCGTGGTGCGTTGGCACAGCCTGGGGGTTCAGCCACGGCAAAGTCTGGGTGTAGCCGGTCGAGCGGTGACCTGAGGCGGCGGCCCATAAGCAGTTCAGCAGGACTCCTCCCTGTGGCCGCATGAGGGGTGATGTGTTGCACGAACAAGTATTCGGCGACCCGCTCATGCCAGTCTCCCCGGTCCAGGCGCGCCAGTGCCTCTTTTGTCGAGCGCACCATTCTTTCCGCTTGCCCGTTGCTGGATGGATGAAAAGGTGCCGTTAGGGCATGGCGGATGCCCAGTCCCAAAAGATACCGCTCAAACGTGCCTGACGTGAACTGCGGTCCGTTGTCAGAGACAAGGACATCAGGACACCCATGCGTTGCAAACAGGCCTCGCAGCACCCGGATGACAGCTTCGGTAGTGGTGGAGGGCCTGCTGGATAGCGCGGATCTTGGATGTGGTTGGATGAAGACCGGAGGAATCGATAAGATAGCCCAGGAACTCTACCTGTGGAACGGCGATCTGGCACTTCTCCCTCTTTACCTTGAGCCCGGCCTCCTGGAACCTGGTCAGCACGGCACGGAGGCGCTCGAACAGCTGCTGGTGTGAGTCTGCAGACACCAAGACGTCATCAAAATATGGTACCACGCCCGGAAGCCCTTGCAGGAGACGCTCCATAAGGCTTTGGAATATGCCAGGAGCCACACTCACCCCGAACTGCAACCGGCGGCAACGGAAAGCCCCCCGGTGGGTGACGATCGTCTGGGCTTCAGCAGTGGCATCATCGACTGGCAGTTGTTGATAGGCTTGGGCAAGGTCCAGCTTAGCGAAGACCTTACCCTCACCCAGGGAATGCAGCAGGTGTTGGACAACAGGAACCGGATAAGCGTGCTGCTGAAGTGCCTTGTTGATCGTGCACTTGTAGTCAGCGCAGATTCTCACCGACCCATCTGGCTTGACAGGCGTGACGATGGGGGTTTCCCACTTTGCGTGGTCAACCGGCTCCAAAACTCCTTGGGCGATCAGTTTGTCCAGTTGTTCATCCACCTTAGCCTTGAGAGCAAAGGGAACCCGGCGTGGCTTTAGCTTGATGGGGGCGACTTGTGGATCAAGGCTAAAGGAGATGGGCGTACCTGTATATTGGCCCAAGGTGCCGTCAAAAACCTCGGCAAAGTCTTTGACCAGACCCTCAGTCTCTGCGTTAGAGATGCAGTTGATGCCGGTGACTTCCAGGCCGAGGGCATCAAACCAGTCTAGCCCTAGGAGGCTTGGCCGCTGACCTTCGACCACCACCAACCGGAGCAGGCCCGAAAAATCCTTGAAGGCGATCCGGAACCGGCCAACGCCTACCACGGGAATGTCGTTTCCCTGGTAGTCTCTCAGGTGTACGCGGTGAGAGTCGAGTTGCCTTTTGGACACTCTGGGTACCAGTCTTTTGATGGTGCTCCATGACACGATGGACAGGGCAGACCCGGTGTCGATCTCCATGTCACATGGAGCTCCTTCAATGAGCACCGTGACGTTCAGCTTGCGTCGCGTAGGCGAGTCGGTTTGGCCAATCGTGGTTCCAGACGGGCAGCGGCAGTTGGTGAGAGCGAAACAACTTTCCTTGGCAGACTGGAGTGAAGACTTGGACTTGCGAATCGATGAAGGGGGGGTGTCAGACGGAGCCGATCGGCAGACCTTAGCGATGTGGCCCCTTCTGGAACACTTCCTACAGATGGCGTCTCTGAATCGACACTTGGCACGGGAATGGTTGCCTCCGCAGCCAGCACATTCCGGTTGGCCCTTGGACTTCTGTTGGAACTTCCTGCGCTCCCGCTTTGTCTGGTGCACGTCATCGTCTTCACTGGAGGATGCCTCCTCACTGCTGGCCTTTTCATGATGCACCGGAACTGGCTCCCTAGCAAGACGCGGGCTGCTGGACTTGCGGATCTCCTGGGCGGAGCGTTCAGCAGCTTCTGAGGCCACAGCCTCCTCAATGGCTTTCTGTAGCGTGAGGTCTGGCTTGGCTAGGAGGCGCCGTTGCAGATGGATGTCCCGGACCCCGCAGACGATTCGATCCATCAGGGCATCGTCTAAGTCTCGGAACTCACAGTGCATTGCAGCCTGTCGCAGGGCGGTGGTGTAGTTGTTGATTGACTCCCCCTCTGCCTGGTTCCGGTGGTAGAACGCATGGCGGGCAGCAATCTTGGACGGCTTTGGTGCGTAGTGGTTGCGGAGCTTCTCTTGGATCGTGTCCCATGGTGTTGCCTGGACTGCTTCAGGCGCAACCAACGCTCGGGCCGTCTCAAACACCTCAGGCCCACAGAGGCTGAGGAATAGGCCCCGCTTCCGCTCCTGTGATACTTCTGTCAGCTCGTTGGCTTGGAGGTAGCAGTCGAACCGAGCGAGGTAGGAGTCCCATGATTCAGAGGCTGGCGCAAACGGCGGTAGAGGCACAAGTGAAGCCATGATTCCGATGCCGGCGTGAAGGGCGATGGATGGAACACAGTGCTCTAGCCAGAACAGTCAGCTCTGAATTGGTTCTGCCCAGTGATTTCGCTCAGTGATTTCGCTCTGTGATTCAGCTCAGTGATTCAGCTCAGTTCAGAGGCTGGCCGCATCTGGCTGTGCTCTGATGTCCATCAATCCCACCTTCGTCGCCAGTGTTAGGTGGTGGGTTGACATAGCAGCCGGCACAGCGATTTCTTCAAGTAGCTCTTTATTATGGTAAGCTGGAATAGAACTAACTGCGAACAGCTCAGCCGGCCTGTATTTATAGGCAGCCGGCTGTCAACATTGTAACCACAACAGCCCAGAGTTCCCGCCTAAAATAACTGCCGCGGACCTGAGTGAAAACTATCTACAGACCTGAGTGAAAACTATATACAGTATCCCCCTGTTGGCCCAGGGTGAAACTACACTATATAACACAGATCATTAAGCAAACAGTCTGTGAGTACCTAGAAAGGAATGCTGTGATCACCAATAGTCAGCATGGATTTCTGAAAAATAAGTCATGTCAGACTAACCTGATCTCGTTTTTTGACAGAATTACAAGCCTGGTAGATGAAGGGAACGCAGTGGATGTAGCCTACCTTGATTTCAGCAAGGCATTTGACAAGGTGCCCCATGATATTCTTGTAAAGAAGCTGGTAAAATGCGGTCTTGACTATGCTACCACTCAGTGGATTTGTAACTGGCTGACTGACCGAACCCAAAGGGTGCTCATCAATGGTTCCTCTTCATCCTGGAGAAGAGTGACTAGTGGGGTGCCACAGGGTTCTGTCTTGGGCCCGGTCTTATTCAACATCTTTATCAACGACTTGGATGATGGACTCAAGGGCATCCTGATCAAATTTGCAGATGACACCAAACTGGGAGGGGTGGCTAACACCCCAGAGGACAGGATCACACTTCAAAACGACCTTGACAGATTAGAGAACTGGGCCAAAACAAACAAGATGAATTTTAACAGGGAGAAATGTAAAGTATAGCACTTGGGCAAAAAAAATGAGAGGCACAAATACAAGATGGGTGACACCTGGCTTGAGAGCAGTACATGTGAAAAGGATCTAGGAGTCTTGGTTGACCACAAACTTGACATGAGCCAACAGTGTGACGCGGCAGCTAAAAAAGCCAATGCAATTCTGGGCTGCATCAATAGGAGTATAGCATCTAGATCAAGGGAAGTAATAGTGCCACTGTATTCTGCTCTGGTCAGACCTCACCTGGAGTACTGTGTCCAGTTCTGGGCACCACAGTTCAAGAAGGACACTGACAAACTGGAACGTGTCCAGAGGAGGGCAACCAGAATGGTCAAAGGCCTGGAAACGATGCCTTATGAGGAACGGCTAAGGGAGCTGGGCATGTTTAGCCTGGAGAAGAGGAGGTTAAGGGGTGATATGATAGCCATGTTCAAATATATAAAAGGATGTCACATAGAGGAGGGAGAAAGGTTGTTTTCTTCTGCTCCAGAGAAGCGGACACGGAGCAATGGATCCAAACTACAAGAAAGAAGATTCCACCTAAACATTAGGAAGAACTTCCTGACAGTAAGAGCTGTTTGACAGTGGAATTTGCTGCCAAGGAGTGTGGCGGAGTCTCCTTCTTTGGAGGTCTTTAAGCAGAGGCTTGACAACCATATGTCAGGAGTGCTCTGATGGTGTTTCCTGCTTGGCAGGGGGTTGGACTCGATGGCTCTTGTGGTCTCTTCCAACTCTATGATTCTATGATTCTAAGTTTTTTTTTCTCCTGCTCCCGAGAATAGGACTCAAACTAATGGTCTCAAGTTATAAGAAAGGAGATGCCAACTAAACATCCAGAAAAACTTTAGCTGAGATTCCTGTCTTGCAGGGGGTTGGACTAGATGACCCTCGGCGGTCCCTTCCAACTCTAAGATTCTATGATTTCATGTAATAAACCGCTTGCTTTATTTCCTGGTGTGTGTAACTACTGTATGGGACATGATTATGGGTAAAAATGTCTTCATAATGGAAGCACGTTTGACTCCAACCAAAGATCCTAAACTGCTTGGGAATGTGTGTAGAGATATGTGGGAGTGCTCAGCACACATGTAGGTTCAAACGCACACCTCATGGCAAGGCCATTGGTGCGTCTGGACCTCAGCGTTATCTTCTCTGAGAGAGTCTCCAAGGGCTCTGGCAGAGACAGGCAGTTCCCATCCTCTGCTGCCAAAGACACTTTGAAAAGAGAAGCCTGTGGGGACTGAACCAGGAAGACTTCTGCCTGCAAAATGAGTGTCCCCACCCCCCAGCCTGGCTCCCATTTGCCTTGCTGCATCTGTCTTGCTGAAAGGCCAGCTACTTCTGGCTCCTCCTTGCCTCAGAATATTTCTGTTCCAGCGGCTCATTGCAATAACTCTGTCGTCAGCAATACCTGAGCTTGCTCCCCCCTCCAGGCCCCTTTCCTTTGGCGTCATGTCTTTTACACTGCAAGGTGGAAGTCAGGAACTGCCTTATCATTGACATTTGTAAGCTACTCTGGGAGCAGTTTGGGGCTAAAGAGCGTGATAAAAACAATTTAGGAACCTCCTTTACCGGGAGCGGGCCATCTCACTCCGTATTGTCTCCCCTGACCGCCAGCACTTTTGGAGGCCAGTAATTGAACCTCAGACCTGTGTACGAAGCAGGCACTCTGCACGCGCTTAGCAAAAGACCCCCCCAAAACCAGTTCTCTTTTACTTGCATTGAGAGATGCCCCATTGTATTTTATAAACCCCAGTCAGGAGTCCAACATTTGATTGAGTTGGCTGTGTGAAAGTTACTGCTTCATGAAACCTGCCCTGACCTTTGCAGCTTCCTGCTCTTGTGTTATGACTGCCGTCCTCTCTCCCACCAGATCCCCCCCACCCCAAACTTTGCAAATCAAGGTGGGCAGAGAGGTTGCCATGCCAACCAGTTCCTGCCAGTGTTAAATGTTGCGTTTAGAGTTTGAAGGTGCTGTTGGCTCTAGAGGAGGTCCTCTGAAATATGTTTTGGGGTGTGGCTTTAGCCCCCAGAGCAATTGCCCCTCAGAAGCCAAATAGCCAGTTAAACTATGGAACTCCCTCCCACAGGAGCAGTGATGGCCACCAATGTGGATGGCTGCAAAAGACAATTGGACAAATGAGTGGAGAAGTCTACCAGTGGCTCCTGCCATGGTGGCTCTGCTCTGCCTCCACCGTCAGAGGCAGGAGATGCTTCTGAATCCCACTTGCTGGAAGCCACAGCAGAGGAGAGGGCTCTTGTGCTGGAATCCTGCTTGCTGGTTTTGCACAGGAATCTGGTTGGCCAGTAGGAGAATAGGATGCAGGATGGGACCGGCCCTTGGCCTGATCCTGCAGGCTCTTCTGATGTTACACATAATTGACTCTCCCCTTGCTTTTGAGAGAGGAAGGTTTAAATCAGGCACTCAGATTAGCTGAATTTCATCCAGGGGCTGTAAGAATCTGGACCGTGGACCAGAGCAGAGCCATTGTTGGAGGCAGGAGTGCTTCTGAATGGCAGCTGCTGAAAATTGCAGGTGGGCAGAGCAGGGGGCTGGACGAGAAGAGGCTCTTCTGTTTTGCTGTGGCCTTTGGAGCCGTTCTGTGTTTGTGCATTCTTCCTCTGTTTTGAATATTTTCCGCCTGAGGTTCATGCTCTCTCCCGCCATCCCCCTGGTGAATGTAAACGTCAAGCAAAGAAATGAATCAGCATCTGCTCAGCTTTTGCGGCCAGAAGCATTCCGCTCATTAGGTGGGGAGCTCTGGGGCACAGCGACTCTGCTGATTGCAGGATCTGCCCATCTTTGCCTCATTTTTTTTGCCAATTGAGAATCAAAGTGGAGAAACTTCAGACATTAGCTGTGGTGGCTTTGCCTCCTGGTAGCTGGGGGTGGGGGGTGGGAGCTTTAAAGCCAAGAGGCCTGGTCCACACATGTGGGCTTGATAGTTTGTGGGTGGCAGGCCACTCCGCTTCTCTCCATTTGTTTTTGTGTTTTGACCTGTGCTCAGTTGCAACAGCAGAGAGACTTAAACCTGCCACAATGTAGAAAGTACTATTGGATCTCAGAGGTGCAGCAAGCTGCTTGGTCCATGGTGAAAGCACTTTGCACATGCTCAGAGGGAATATTTTATTGAGATTTGTTTTAAAAAATCAGAGCAGTTTACAACAATTATACATGAAACAGCACAATAAAAACCCTGTAAAAATATTTTAAAAATCAGGAATCAGCAAACTATTGTGGAAATTTGATTCTTAATTGCCTTCATAAGCCTGGCAGAATAGAAGTTTTTTGCAGGCATGTACAAGTTAAAACGGAAGGTGCCTGCTGAATCTCTAGTGCCAGAGAGTTCCTCAGGACTGCTGGGGTGATAACATTACGGGCTCAGTTTCTTGTAGTTGTCAAACAAGCCTCGCCAGCTCCCAACCCGCAGTGCTCCTGCAGATGATTTCTGTGGTCGAGTTGGGATGTAAGGAATCAGGCAGTCCCTGAAGTGCCCAAAGTTGTTTGGGCTTTGAAAACTGAGACAAGGACCTTTAACCCGGCTCAAGAGCAGATGGGCAGCCAGTGCAGATGTTTGGATAATGGTATCAAATATTGCCGGCCAGCTGCCCCCTTCAGCAGTGTGGCTGCTGCATTCTGCAGCTGGAGCTCCCAAGCCAGGCCCAAGGGGAGCCCCACAGAGAGCGCAAGGGAGCAATCCAGCCTTGAGGTTTCAAGCCCATGGGCCACAGTCGTCATGCTGCGGCAAGTGTTTGGGTGCATCTGCGGCGGCGGCGGGGGGGGGGGCTCTGAACTTCATATACTGTTCTTTCTGTGCCAACCTGTGCCAATTTCCCTTCAGTCTAAGATTCTTAGTTACCTTTTCTCTAAACTGAGAAATCTCAAACACTCCTTTTCGTCATAGGAAAGTCGTTCTGCCCACTTGATCGATTGCTTAGATCCATCCATAGCTGTCAAGCGTCCCTTATTTGGCGGGACAGTCCCTTATCCCAGCACCATGTCCCGCTGCTGTCCCTTATTGATGATGTCCCTTAAATAAGCTACTGAAGGTAATGGGGCCCTTTCTATGTCCAGCTGTCCTTTGTCAACAACAAATTGTTGCTGTTTTTTTGTGTTGAATATATGCTATATGGTAATTTATGGACCTAATAGGTATCTAAAGCCATTTGCATGCAAAAAAATATGTATTTTATCAAAGTAATTGTTGGTCCCTTATTTTGGCTGCTGATCCCTTATTTTCGAGGCTGCTGGTCCCTTATTTTCAAATCTGTAAGTTGACAGCTGTGGATCCATCTAACGTATAGATATTGCCACTGATTTATGTTCCCCATTATGTCAACAATTGCATTATTTAAGGAGTGCCTGGCTTTAGGCTCTTGCATCTGCATTTCCCTTTCTGCAAACATGAGAGGTTTGTGGCTCTGTAATGACCACCCCTGCTGGCGACGGCTGTTCTGGGGGACAGAAATACACCCTCCAGCGCCAACCAGGCTTTTTTTGAAGGCCTACGTGTTTCCACAATTAAAACATCCAACGCCAAAACGCACACATCACAGGCATTCTTGCTGCTTTGGAGCCAGAGGGTTGTGTCTCTGGCTCTCTGCGTCTCTTTTTAGACTCCCAACTGAAATAGCAGATGCTCTAAGTTTTCCACCATCCAACAAGATGCAAAAACTCTGTTTCCATAGATAGATACAGAGGGAGGGAGCAGAAAGTGGCTTTGTGGAAACTGGATTTTTTAAAAAATTGTCCACAAAGTTTCTTTTTACAGACTGTGGTTCTTTTTTCATGTTAATGTGGAGGGTGGGGTGCTTGGCTGGAGTAGTGCTCTGCTTACAAGGCAGAACAGCCAAACAACGACCTTTTCTCATCCCCTGGTTGGGCATACTGACTTTTTCATTTTAAAGCGTCAGCTCAAATTCTGTTGCCTGTATAATTTCTGCATATTTGACCAAAGCTTTTCTGCAGTTTAACTCTGGAACTCCCTGCCACAGGAGGCAGTGATGGCTGCCGACTTGGATGTCTTTAAAAGAGGATGGGACAAATGAATAGAGGAAGAGAGGACCCTTGATGGCTACTAGTCAGGATGGCTGGGCGCTGCCTACACAGGAGGAGGAAGCAAACACTTCTGAATCCCAGTTGCTGGAAGCCACAGGAGAGCTGCTCTTGTGCTTGAATCCTGCTTCTGGGTTTCCCATTGGGGAATGTGGGTGGTTCCTGTGAGAACAGGATGCTGGACCAGATGGGCCCTTGGCCTGATCCTGCAGGCGATTATTTTGATCAAATGACTAGAGACGAATGGACTGCCGCCTCTGATATGTTCCTGCCTGGACCTTGAGATTGGAAGGCTTTCCTATGTGCCTCCACCAAGGTCACATTCATACCATACATTTAAAGGGCCATGCTACTACTCTGAACAGTCATGGCTTCCCCCAAAGGATTCTGGGAGCAGCAGTCAGATGGGCCGGGTACAAATAATAAAATTATTAATAAAGGGTGATGAGAGGTTGAATTCCCAGAGTGGTTTAACAATCAATCCCTCGTCACCGAGACCCCTTGGAAATGTAGCTCTTGGAGAGGAAGGGGGTCTTCGCTTAGCACCCTTAACAAACTACAGTTCCCATAATTCTTTGAAGGAAGCCATGGCGATTTCAAGTGGTATCTCAGTGCTTTAAATGTGTCATGTGAAGAGGATAAAATGGAATTCCACCCAAACACCCGCTGCATGTCACCCTACCGGAGGCTTTCTAAAAGGATAAAATGTATTGGGGAAATAGCTGCATAAAGTTTTCTGCTACTTGGCTTGGCCACTCTATCCCCCACCCCACCTCGCCTGCCTCTATATTTTCATCCCTCCCCAGTGCCCATAATAATGCCAACAGCCAGTCTGAATTTTCAAAGCAGTGGCTTCTTCGTCACACATGAACAGAGCCGATGTGATGCGCCAGGCAGGCAGCACTGCCTTGGAAAGGCTTTCTGAAAGAGCGGAGCTCATGCTTGTCCTCTTCGGGTGGGCAAGTGGGATTTTAAAAATGCCTCGTCCCTTTTGTGCAACAGCGATTAAGAGCAAGAGGGCCTGGCTGCATTTAAAGCAGGATCTTACCACTTTAAACTGAACCCGAGAATCCTGGGAAATGTGGTTTGATAAGGGAGACCCTATTCCCCTCACAGAGCTTCAATTCTCCAGTGGTTTAAACATCAATCCCTTTCCCCAAGGAACTCTGGGAACTGGGGCTACACTTCCCAGCACCCTTAACAAACTACACTTGCCAGGAGTCTTTGGGGGAAGTCATGTGCTTTAAGTGGGTGTTGGATATGTGTGTTTAAATCTGTGGTGTGCATCTGCTCACAGCGGTGGCTGTGGGGCCTCTGGGAAACCCACAGTAGGGGCACGGGTAGGCATCACTGTCACCCCACCAGGCCCAACACCGGGTGAACTATGGCTCCAAACAGTCCACTTAGGTGCTGTGCCAGATAAATCACTAGTATTAGGTTACCAGTATAAGGTTACCTCGTTTCCTGGGGACAGTCCCTGGATTTACAAATCAGTCCCCCTGACAAAATCCATCTATTTAGTAGGAAGTTGAAAAGTGTTAATTGAAAAAAATCTGGTAACCTTACACTAGTAGGCATCTTAATTGAGTTGTCTATTATTATTTTTTTAAAGCTTTAAAAAGCTTTTTAAGCTAGTGGCCATAACCCCTATTACAACCTAGCAGTCTTGTTTACATCTTAGGTTAAGTTTTGAATTTCCTAGATATGCTAGATACCTGAATAGTTTGACTATCCCCAAGTATCCCCAGGCCACTTACTGGAAGTATCCTGAATGAGGATCCCTGTGTTTTAAGAATTCTAAGGTCCCAAATATAAAATAAACATTCATAAATGTACAAGGCAAACACATACATAAGTATATAAACCCCGTGTCTGAAATAGGACAGGAGAGCAACCCTGAAGCCATTTTGACTCTCCCAAATTGACCTCAAGTGTTTCTCTGCAAGGCGGAAGGAAATGGGAACGCCTCTCCATTGTCTTTTGCTTACCTGTCTTAAGGGCGTATGTGTGTATGAATAGGGTGAGTCTGTGACCTGGATCCAGGAATTAAAGTATTTACCATAATAAAAGAATGGCCGGGCTGTCCAGGTAATGTAGTCAGGTATCCATTGTCAGGTATCCTGGCAGACAGGATTTCTGCTGTAGACCACCTATTTCTGTGATGTATGTATGATGTTTTGGGGGTGGTATCTGGCTACGGGGTGGGCAATTTCAGAAGTCTGTATAAGGGCTTGTGCACCATTGTTCTGGGTTCCTCCTTGTTGCAACAGCTTTAATAAAGATCAGGCTTACTAGCTGCTTTGCTTCTCAATATTCTCTGGTTGGCCTGTTATTTTCTCCTACCAATAGGGAACCCACTTAAGGACTCTATCCGGGCTCCAGAATACCCCACAAGGGAAAGGGAGCAGGTTTTTTCTATATCACCTGTGTCCCTGTGGAGATGAAGTAGCCAAAACTGAGTGTCACCTCTTTGTTGAATGTAGTCTTCACAATAAAAAAATCCTTCCAGTAGCACCTTTAAGACCAACTAAGTTAGTTCTTGGTATGAGCTTTCGTGTGCAAGCACACTTCTTCAGATACACTGGGTGCTTGCACACGAAAGCTCATACCAAGAACTAACTTAGTTGGTCTTAAAGGTGCTACTGGAAGGATTTTTTTATTTTGACTATGGCAGACCAACACGGCTACCTATCTGTAACTGTAGTCTTCACAGAAAAGGATGTAACAGGCAGTGGCAGAGGAAGCCGCTCGGTCGCCTGGGACGGGGCGAGAGTGGGGCGCACCGTGGGGCCTCTGGAGTCTGCCTGCCTCCTCCCACTCAGCCGCCCTACAGCTGGGGGGAGGCAGCAGGCGGACCATTTGGACAGTGTGGAGCCTGTGTGCGCCCAAGCCACCCTGTCTCTCCCAGGCTTGTGTGGCTTAGGCGCGCTGCAGGCCCCGCGGTGAGTGCTGCCCAGCATTGTCACCCCCCTCAATGGTGACACCCGGGGCGGCCCACCCCCACCGCACCCCCTTCCTCCGCCCCTGGTAACAGGCTACTTTGTGCAATTAGGAGGAAACACTGGAACAGTACTTGGAAATGTTTCTTGGCTGGCATGGGGGGTGGGGGTGGACTAGAGGACCCTTTGGGTACCTTCCAACTCTGCAAAACGAGGATTCTATTATTAATAACAGAGTTAGTGACCAAATTCCTCTTCTCTGCTCCACAGTCTCATTTTAATTGCAATTGTCATATCACGGTTTTAAAAACCCTTTTTATCACATTGTGTTTTAAATGGCCATGTTTAACAAGGTCTGCGGCCGGGAATTTCGTTGTTTTAAATACACGTTGGCAGACAAAGGACTTCCTCTTGAATCCCTTGCTGGGGGGTGTCTGAGGGAAATGTGGCCCCTCCCATCCACGCAGACCCTCTGTACATGACCCTCCCCGTTTTCCCCTTCCTCTCTCACCCTGCAAGCCCCCGTCCATCCGTCCGTCTGTCCTGCTGCCCCCCCCCCCCGTTGTTTAAAAATCAGAGGAGAAAAATCTGTGGTTTGGCCTCCTATAAACAATGTTGTGCATCTGCAGCAGCTGTTTCACTTAGAGTTCAGGGGAGCCTGGATCTTTCCTGCAGAAACAGTCTTTGGGGGTTGGGGAGGTTTCCAATGGGGATGGGGTGGGTTGCCACTTCCCAGTTGTATATTTGCACAAAAGCTCAACACAGAGTTCTGCCAGGTAACTTTAAAAGAAAAGAACCAAAGTCTGCAGCCCCGCAATAATCTCTGGCCTCTGCCCCACATCTTGCATCTCAGTAGGGGGTGGGGAGGGGTTTGGCAATCTCAGACATTTTGGTGGGGCTCACCTGAAGAGGTGTGTCTTATTTTAATTTCTGGGGCTGAGGTTTCTCAGCTCCCTAGGGAAGTTCTGGCACATTACAGAGAGGTTTCTCTCTGGCACTTGGGTGGGGGCCAGGGGCTGCGTGCCAGATTCCCCCTCCCCCAGGAGAAACAATTCTCAGGCAAGTGGTGCAAAGTCAGAAACTGGACTGCCAAAGTGTGGCTTTCCTAAACTGACCGTTATTTGTTAAATTGTGCTGCAATTTCAGGTATGCCTGTTTGAGGGGGACAGAGGAACCACACATTGTATATTATGTTAGGCAAATTTAGACCCAGGCTTAGGTATTAGTTATACAGATCTGTTGTCGAAATACTAATCTTGAATTTGGAAGGGGACAGACTTTTGAACCCACACAAATCAGCCTTACTTCCCCACTTTCAAGAGTCAAAGGGTTGAGAGGGTTGACATGTGGACCAGCATCTTGCTCCTGGTTGCTAGTTCAAACCCACTGTAAACAAAATCCAGTTGTTTCCAGCTGTGTGGCTGCTCCCAGTCCCCTTGCCAGCATTTGCTCCCTATCACAGAACTGCAGAGTTGGAAGCGACCCAAAAGCTCATCTACTCCTGTCCACAACATGCTGCCTCTGTCACTTGCATCCCGTACGTTTGAAGTTCATTCAATGCACATTTCAAGCACAGGACTTCCCCCCAAGGGGGGGGGCTAACGGGGCTAGGAATTGTAGCTCTGTACCCAGGATTTTGTGGGCGGGGGGAGTCATGTGTTTTAAATGTGCATTGGATGTAATTTAATTGTAGCGTGCGCATCTCTGGGTGGCCTGGGGGGATGTTTTCTCATGGCTTCTTTTCCCATCTTCTCTCGCTTTTTTCCTCTTTGAGGAGAGACTGTAGCTCTTGGAGAAACAAGACCTTTCTGAGGTGTTAATGCCATGAACTCCTCCATTGTAGGCTCGGGTTGTATATATGTGTAAATAAGCTGTATATCCTAAAGACACCCCAGTCTCCGCTGTGCCTCCTTCCCAAAAGGACGAGCCCTGAGTCAGTGCCTGGGAACAAAATGTGGATCTTGCTTTCCCATTCAGGAGGTCAAGCTTATGTATCTTTTCCTCCCCACTCTTTTATATTTATAACAGCCCTGTGAGGTAGGGTATCTTAAGTTAGTGGAGGTACCTAAGCCAGAACGCATCAACAGATTGCAAGGAGTGAGGGCAGGAGGCAGGCGCTCAGTCCATGTACAGCTACACCCCAGGAAATCCTGTTGGCATCTCTGCTTATCCTCCTTTTGACCACAGGCCCTGAATGAGGTTTCCCTACTGAGATCTGTGCGGTGCTTTCAGCACAGCTTCTTGCAAAACTTGCATTTTAGTTTGCTTGTTTTTAAGGAGCAAGCTTCTGGTCCTCACGGTTAAAAAAGACCAGGCTTGAAATGAGTGCCTGCAGGGCATGAGTAAGAAAGACCTTTAGAGACTCCAGGCACGAGGAAAGATGATGATGCTCCTCCTCCTATATGCAATTCAAATCAAAGTAACATTATATTTTTTTAGCTGACACAAAACTTATACCATGTGCAACACATGACAGGATTTGATTCCTTTGCATTATTCTGATCTATGTTAGTGGGATGCTCCACTCTCCCCGGTTTAGTGGGAGATAATAAAAAGAGAACAGAAAAATTAGGAAAAAGTGTGGTGAGCACAGTGCAAGGAAGTCTAACAAAGTTCTGATTTTTCTGAGGATGGTGACTTCAGTGCCTTTTTTGAAATGTTAAATTATAGTTAAAAATATGTGTGTTTGTTTGTGTGCCCCTGCTTTGCTGGTGCTCTAAGAATGCCCTTAGCCTCCCTGTTGGGTGATCTAGAAGTCTGCCAATGTCTAGGTGAGGGTGTGTGCCGTGTTCAACCCATCATCCTTCACCAGCCTGGGGACCTCCAGCTCTCATCGGCCCCTGCCAACACACCAGCTTGGCAAAGTCTGGCATAACCATTGGCCTCTCCTTGTGGGTTGTTTATAAGGGCAGAGCTGCACTATGCGCTGAAAGCACATCCAGCACACGTGGCTCCCCCCC
Source organism: Podarcis pityusensis (assembly GCF_964106645.2). Taxonomy (NCBI): domain Eukaryota; kingdom Metazoa; phylum Chordata; class Lepidosauria; order Squamata; family Lacertidae; genus Podarcis; species Podarcis pityusensis. The sequence continues at coordinate 2,024,811 of NC_138038.1, forward strand.
CCCCCAGGCTGGGTGCTGCCGTCTCTGCAGGGCTACCATTTGCAGCCCCCTTGGCTTTAACGGTGTGTTGGGTGTGCTGAAGCACATGCTATGGAGTCAGGTGGACTGGGAGGAGCAGACTGAAGAGAAAGGACATAGATTCCTAAATCCACTTTTTCTTTTAAGCACTGTAAAGCTTCTGGCTTATATGTTATGGGAGCATCAGAGTGCTTGGCTTGAGAGGTCCCTTCCCCTGCGTGCAGGCAAAGGCAGTCTCCATAAATCTCTGCAGCAAGTCAGGAATTGGCCGAGGAGTCTGGATGCAGACTTGCTGACCCAGCGAAAAACCTCCTTGGCCAACCAAATTAGAAGCAGCACCAGGCCGAGAGGTTTCGCGTGGGCTTTTTTATTTATTTATTTTTTTGTCAAATTGCAGGTTGGTTTGAAGTGTTCCCACAAAGCTGCAGCACACCCCACAAGAGCTAAATGACAGAGCGGCAGTCAGGCCAAGGAGGCTGTGCAAGAAGACCTGGGCAAGGCTAGGGGGCAGCGGCAGGACGTGGCCAAGGAAGGCAGGAGCTCTGCCGGCTCAGTTTTCGGGCTAGAGGAGTGGAAATAAGGCACAGCTCTGAAAGTGCGATAGAGCAGGGGCTTGCCAGCTTCTGTTTACAGACCAGCCCTTATTCTAGCACCTGGCAGAATCATGGAATTGTAGCCTTGCAAAGGACCCCTTGGGGTCATCTAATCCAACCCCCTGCAATGCAGGAATCACAGCTAAAGACGCCCTGACAAGGCGGCCACCCAACCTGGGCTTAAAAATCTTTAAGGCTTTAAAGAAGGTAATTGATTATAAAAATTAATTAAGGATAAAAATATTTATATACCACTATAAAAAAACATTGCAGTAGTACGTAAAACCATGCAATAAAAACAATATAAAAAAAATTAAAAGCAGAAATCAGCTTACTATTGTGAAAAGATATGGCCTACGTAAGCCTGGCAGAACAGAAAAGTTTTCAGGAGTTGTGTAAATGTTGGCACCAATGTTGCCTGTGAATCTCTAGTGGCAGAGTGTTCCCCAGGACAGTGCCACTGACACCAAAGGCTCAGTTTCTTATTGTTGTCAGATGAGCCTCGCCAACTTGGGGAACGACCGGTGACACTCCTGCAGATGATCCCAGTGATCACGCTGGGGTGTCAGGGTTCAGGCACTCCCTGATGTATCCTGGACCTACGGTAAGTTGTTTGAGACTTTGTGAATTAGTGCAAGGACCTTGAACCTGGCCCAGCAGCCAGTGCAGATGCTCAACTACAGAGTTGTGCCACTTCTTAAGGCCCATTCAAACTTCCTTTTGCACCGTGCTTTCTTTTTCTTTTCCCCAAAGATTTCTATTAAAGTTTCACATTACAATAAAATAGTATCTAGAACAAATAAAATCAAAAAGACAAGAAAGAGGAGAGAGAGAAGAACAAGAAAAGAAAGGAAAGAGAAAAAGAATAGGTGGGGGGCATAGTAATGATCATAATGAAACATAAAACTTTAAAGTTCTAAGTGGCTTTCCCCCCTTTTTCCCTGGGAAAACCTGCTCTTTAATGCTGAATCGGAACAGACAGCAATTTGCAAAAGACTCGAATTGCTGTTTGTTGCACTTCAGCTTTAAAGAGTGAGTTTTCTCAGGGAAAGCTCTGGGGTGGAAAGAACGCTCAGACACAGAGCTTTAAAGCCAGACGTGTGCCTGGAAAGCGCTGAGCAAAAAGGTAAGCGTGGACTAAATGAAAAAGTCCCAGGGAGACAGGGGAGTTGCTCCACCACCTTTATCATTTTGGCTGTCCTTTTCTGAACCTTCTCCAACTGCACATGATCCGTCTTGAGCTGAGGCCACCATAATGCAAGGAGGGGAGCAGAGAAAGCCTGCCAGGCTTTCAGCTTCATGGAAGCAGACATATGGGAAGACGGAGACACAGGGACTGATGTGTGGTGGCCCCATGAGGCCTAGGGAGTGCCTTGCAGCTCCTGCATGGAACAGGGGTTTGGACCAGAGGACCTCCTGGCACAGTCTCCCTCTGCTGCTGGACACATTCAGGAGGAGAAACAGAGGGCACACTTGATAGCAACATCCTCCCACTTGCTGTCCTTCCCCAGCAGACAAGATGGCGAAGTAGGGGACGGGGGGCTGGCTCACTCAAGGGGGGCTTTGAGGGTCGCAGGGGAAAGGCGGGCGAGGGGGGGAGGACCCAGCAGAACAGGGGTTTTCGGGGGGGTCCCTCAGAAGGTGGTGGACCCTCCTTCCTTCCCTGGAGGGTTTTGAGAAGCAGAGGCCAGGCGGCCACCTGTCAGGGATTCCTCAGCTGTCACTCCTGCATCACAGGAGGATGGACTCGAGGACCCTTGGAGGGCCCCTTACGCTCTGCAGCTCCGCGATTCTCTAGAAATTGATCTGTGAATTTCCAAATGACCCACATTTATGCCCTCCAGATGTGGCCCTCCAGAGTACAGTGTTTTTTGTAGTTCTGCAAAGTTTGGGATTCTCCAAAGCCAGCTGCTGCCATCTCCCCCCTCCCCCCAATATGCAGGGGGCTATTTAGGTTTAGGTTTCCTCTCCCACCTCCCTGGCTTCTGCCCTCCTTTCCCCCCAGTTAAGCCCAAACTGGCCCTCCAGTCATCTTGGTCCACACACTCCTGCGCTTCCCTGGAAGGGCTTTCTGTTGGCCACACTCCATTTTCCTTCTGAAGAACAAAATGACTAAACATCACTGCCCGCCTCTGCCTCCCTCTTCCCATCCTCATTTTCTTTCTGTTTCTCACGGGAAATGCAATATTTGGGTTATCTTAAGTGACATGACGCAGCAATATATTTATGAGGCTGATAAGGAATTTTGGACCTTTTAAAAAAGAAGAAGAAAAAGAAGAAGCCCTTAACCCTTGCTTGGCTCCTTCCACACAATCTCTTCCTCTCTCTAAGGAACTCAGAGAAAAACTTCAGGTTCCTGGATTTTTTTTGGGGGGGGGGGAAGGAATGAAGTGATGCTTCTTTCAGGAACCCTTAATAGTTTATTGCAATCATCACGGAGTGGAGCTGTTCATTGCAGGATAAACAAAGAGTCTTATGGCACCTTAAAGTCTAACAAATTTATTATAGCATAAAGTTTTGTGGCGTCCCTCTCACTTCATCAGACATGTGAAATCTTGTCCTGAGTTGCAAGTATATGGTTGGTGGGTTATAAATATGAAGGTCAGAAGGAAATTTAATGTGGGAAAGTGCAGGCACAGTGATAATAAGTACCTAATTAACAGAGGCAACCCACAAAATAGTTGTTGATAACAGGGACATCCCCAGCATTGGTAAGTCAAGTAGCATACAAAATGTGCTAAAATCCTTTGTTTTGGTTCATTCCATGTTATGTACTGAGTTGAATAGGATCCAAACTGCAGCAGTCTGATTGCTCCTAGAACAATGCAGCAGTATGATTGGTTGGCAGGAACCACCCAATCATGCTCCAGATAGAAGTGAATCCACATCCTGATTGGCTTACAGTAAAATTCCGGAAGTAGCCAATCATGTGCAGCCCATTGTGTAAATAATGTATATAAAGCAGATACTTTGAGGGGACTTTGATTCATTCCTCCTCACCGCTATGAGCTGAATAAAGAGCATGAAATCACTTTGCGACTCTGAGTATATTTCACTGGCGACGAAGGTGGGATCCCGCTGAGCTGACTGCCACACACAGCACCGCAGCACCGCCACCTGCCGCACCGCTGCCTCGCACCCTGTATCCAGGCTTCAGCTCCGGGACACAAGGAACTCAGAATGGCAACCGACAGCAGCTTCTTGCCGTTCAACCCAGAATCTGGAGACTGGGAAGCGTATGCCTCCCATTTCACCTTCCTCCTAGAAGCCAAAGGGGTCACCGACGAAGAAGACGCCAAGAAGAGGGCAATATTCTTCAGCGTCTGCGTAGAGGAGTTACAGATAGGTAGCCGTGTTGGTCTGCCATAGTCAAAACAAAAAAATTCCTTCCAGTAGCACCTTAAAGACCAACTAAGTTAGTTCTTGGTATGAGCTTTCGTGTGCAAGCACACTTCTTCAGATACACTGAAACAGAAGTTGCCAGACCCTTCTATATAGTGAGAAGGTGGGGAGGGGTATTACTCAGAAGGGTGGTGGGAATGGGTGATTGGCAGATAGCTGAGATGAGCCTGTTGACGACTCTTAACGACTGCAATAGGTCTTACAGGAAAAAGCAAGGGGTGAGAAGGTGAGAAATGGCTTTGTCATGTATAATGAGATAAGAATCCAATGTCTTTGTTCAGGCCAGGTCTCTCCATGGTTTTAAGTTTGGTAATGAGTTGTAATTCAGCAGCTTCTCTTTCCAGTCTATTTCTGAAATTCCTTTGTAGTAAAACAGCTACTTTGAGATCTTGTATTGAATGTCCTGGGAGATTGAAGTGTTCTCCTACTGGTTTCTCTGTCTTGTGATTCTTGATGTCAGATTTGTGTCCGTTTATTCTTTGGCGTAAGGTTTGGCCTGTTTGTCCAATATAGAGAGCTGAAGGACACTGTTGGCATTTGATGGCATACACAATGTTAGACGATGAGCAATTAAACAGTCCCGAGATGGTATGTGTGATGTTGTTGGGGCCAGTAATGGTGTTGTCCGGGTGTATGTGACAGCATAGTTGGCATCTGGGTTTATTGCAGGCTCTGGTGCCAGTGTCCGTGTTAGGTCTGGTTGTAGTATTATTGTGGGTTAGGAGTTGTTTAAGATTGGGTGGCTGTCTGTAGGCAATGAAAGGTCTTCCTCCCAGAGTAGAGGAGACTTTTGAAATCGCCCGGGCTCTCCTTGTGCCTGAAGACGTCGCTACTGTTCCATACAAAACAATAATGGAACAGCTGAAGGGGCACTTTTCGCCGCAGCCCTCAGTGGTGGCTCGTCGAAATGCCTTCCACGCAAAGCGGCAAGCCCCTGGGGAAACCATAACTGGGTTTGTGACCTCTCTCCGCCAAGCCGCCCGGTTCTGCAACTTCTCAGAGCTGGAGAACATGCTTCGTGACCGCCTCGTCGGTGGCCTGAAGGATGAGAAGCTGCAACGACACCTCTATGCTAAGAAGGACCTAACGTTCCAGGCCGCTCTAGAGGAGGCCCTGGCAACGGAAGCTGCCGAGAGGTCGACGCAAGAGGCACGGCCGAGCCTGCCGTCCCAACCGAGGGTCCACCATGAAGACCTCAGCGATGACTCAGGATCTAACAGGAAGGAGGTGCACCAAGTACAGCAGCGCACTCAAGCAGCGCACAGACCACAGCTGCCTCGACGAGAAGGAGGGAACTGAGCAAGCTGCGGGGAAAGTCACGAGAGGAGGACCTGCCGTTTCCGCAACGCAGAGTGCAGGCAGTGCAGAAAATCGGGACACATCGCCCAGGTGTGCCGGGCTCGGCCCACCCGACGCCAGGCATCAGATGACCAATCCAAGAGCCCCAGGTCCCGGGGCCCAGCGCACCAAGGCAACTCGACGGAGCTCACAGACTTCCAGGTATACCAGTTGCCCCACCCCAACGTAGAGAAAATTTATGTAGAGGTACAGATAGAGGGGGCCCCATGCCGCATGGAGCTTGACACGGATTCAACTCTATCCATAATCTCAGCAAGAACCTTAAGGAAACTGTGTCCTACTGGGGGTCCCAAACTCAGGCCGGCCCCATTCACCCTCCGGGACTTCCAGAAATGTAAAGTCCCCACAATGGGGGTGGGGACCTTCAGGGTGCAATACCGAGGGCGGACGCGGCAACTGGACTTGCTTGTGGTCAAGGGCCCCTACATTAGCTTACTGGGATTGGCATGGTTTGGACCACTGGGGCTAGCCGTCACCGGGGTGAACCACACTACCTTACAAGTGGACGTGGACGCCATATGCAAGGAATTTCCGGGGGTTTTCGATGGGAAATTGGGACAGTATACGGCCCCCCCCCCATTGCTCTACAGCTTGACCCCGCAGTACGACCGGTCAGGCTCAAGGCCCGCCGGGTCCCGTTCGCCCTGAAACCCCGTATAGATGAGGAATTGGACGGGCTCGTGGAGCAAGGAGTGCTGGAGCCGGTGCCTAATGCCCCCTGGGAAACCCCAATCGTCACACCCGTCAAGCCTAATGGTTCGGTCCGCATCTGCGCAGACTACAAATGTACCATAAACAAGGCCCTCACGGCCCATGCATATCCAGTGCCAGTGGTCAGCCATGTCCTTGCCACCCTGGCTGGGTCGAAAATTTTTGGCAAGCTGGACTTGGCCCAAGCATATTGACAGCTGCCAGTAGATGAGGCCACAGCAGAGGCACAGACGATTGTGATGCACAGAGGAGCGTTCAGGGTAAAGCAGCTGCAATTCGGTGTCAGTGTGGCACCAGGCATATTCCAGAATCTAATGGACTCTCTCCTTAAAGGGATTCCTGGCGTCACTCCCTTCTTTGATGATGTGTTGATTGCCGGGCCCACACCAGAGGAGTTTGAGGACCGCCTCCGCACCGTTCTGCACCGTTTCCAGACGGCGGGCCTCAAGGTGAAGCGGGAAAAATGTCTACTAGGAGTGCCTCAGGTGGACTTTCTGGGATTTATGGTGGACGCAGAAGGGGTCCACCCGACTGGGGACAAGGTACGGGCCATTTGTGATGCCCCAGCGCCCAAGAGCAAGACTGAACTTCAGGCCTTCTTGGGACTATTGAACTTTTACCATTCCTTCCTTCCCCACAAGGCGGCGGTAGCGGAGCCCCTACACAGACTCCTGGACAAGCGGGCCCCTTGGGTGTGGGGCCAGCGCCAGGAGGCTGCATTCCAGGCAGTCAAGGACTTGCTTGTCTCAAACTCGGTCTTGGCACACTTCGACGAGAGGCTGCCGGTGGTGCTAGCATGCGACGCCTCGCCCTATGGCATTGGCGCTGTCCTGGGACACCAACTCCCGGATGGAAGAGAGGTACCGGTAGCATACTTTTCCCAGACACTCAACGCAACCGAGCGGAACTACTCGCAAATCGACAAGGAGGGTCTGGCAATCGTGAAGGGAGTAGAAAAATTCCATGATTTCTTGTACGGGCGACCCTTCACCGTGGTGACTGACCACAAACCATTGCTTGGCTTGTTTGCCCCCGGAAAGCAGACCCCCCAAGTGCTGTCTCCTCGTGTCCTCAGGTGGTCAATTTTGCTTGCCAGCTACCAGTATGCACTGATTCACCACCCTGGGAAGGCGATGGGCCATGCGGACGCCCTCAGCAGGCTACCACTACCGGAAACAGGCCCCGACCCAGCACCTGCACAAGAGGTTATGAGCCTGGAGCTGCTTCCCAATTGCCCCATTCAGGCACAAGAAGTTGCACACCATTCCAAGAAAGATAGGGTCATCTCCTGGGTCCTGGACTGGGTGTGGAGGGGATGGCCCAGCAGCAGCCCCGGGCCAGAATTCACCGGCTACACAACCCGCAAACATGAACTGTCGGCCCACAAGGGGTGCCTGTTATGGGGAAGCAGGGTCGTTGTTCCCCAGCCCCTCTGCAAAAGGGTCCTCACAGCCCTGCACGAGACACACCCAGGGGTAGTAAGAATGAAGGCCCTTGCCAGGAGTTCTGTGTGGTGGCCGGGGATTGACGGAGAGATAGAGGCCTGGGTCAAACACTGCCAGGCCTGCCAAGAATCCCGCCCAGATCCCCCAAGGGCCCCAGTCCAGTCCTGGGAGTCCGCCCGAACACCATGGTCACACCTGCATGTGGACTTCGCTGGCCCCTTTCAGGGGAAAACATTCTTCATAGTGGTGGACTCCTACACCAAATGGCTGGAAGTTGCACTGGTACCATCCACTTCTACGTCCGCAGCCATCCGGGTACTACGCAGGCTGTTTGCAACCCACGGGCTCCCTGACACTCTTGTCTCAGACAACGGGACTGCATTTACATCAGGAGAATTCCAAACCTTCACAGTGCAGAACGCCATCCGCCACATCCGTTCGGCGCCATTCCACCCTGCCACCAATGGCCAAGCAGAACGCATGGTGCGGACCACCAAGGACACCCTCCGCCGCATGACGCAAGGGGATTGGGAGTACCGCCTTGCCACATTCCTTCTAGCACAGCACAGCACCCCCAGCTCAACGACTGGCCGGAGCCCTGCTGAACTACTAATGGGTCGGCGCCTTGCAATCAGATTGGACCGCCTTCACCCCGATAGAGCTCAGGATGAGGTAGTGGTGGGGGAAGGCAGGAACCCCCAGACCTTTGAGGCCCAGGACCCAGTGTACGCGAAGAATTTTGGGGCAGGCCCAGCATGGGTACCCGCCACAGTCACCAGGGTCACTGGCCCCGTGTCATACGAGGTGCTAACGGATGGGGGGCAATGCTGGCGCCGCCACTGCGACCAGATACGGCGACAATTCCTGGGAGAAAACCAGGAGGACAGGTCAGAGGAGTCCCAAGGGAACAGTGGGGCAGTGAGGCCCATAGAGCAGGAGGGGCCAGCAGGAGAGGCAGAATTAGTAAATACAGAGAGGACCCACGAGGCCGAAAGGACACCGGAACCAGAACCACGACTGAGCGAGCCGGTTGCGCCAGACCAAACAGCCCCATCACAGCCAGCATCCTTGGAACACGAGCCAGAACCTGAACCCCGGACCAGGGAACACCCCAGGCCGCAACGCACACGTAGGCCGCCGGCGTACCTTGAGGACTATGAATGCGACCTCCCGGGCAGGACTGGAACTTAGAGGGGAGGGGTGTTATGTACTGAGTTGAATAGGATCCAAACTGCAGCAGTCTGATTGGTCCTAGAACAATAGGATCCAAAAGGCAGCAGTCTGATTGGTCCTAGAACAATGCAGCAGTATGATTGGTTGGCAGGAACCACCCAATCATGCTCCAGATAGAAGTGAATCCACATCCTGTTTGGCTTACAGTAGAATTCCGGAATTAGCCAATCATGTGCAGCCCATTGTGTAAATAATGTATATAAAGCAGATACTTTGAGGGGACTCCCATTCCTCCTCACCACTATGAGCTGAATAAAGAGCATGAAATCACTTTGCGACTCTGAGTATATTTCATTCCACAAGTGATAGAACTGAATCCCTGGATATATTGTAACTCATCTTTCTCAGTTCCTAACATTGCATCTGATCCCTGTTATAGAAGTGTGGCCAATGAAAGGAGGATTGGAAAAGGAAGCTGTTAAGAACACGAGAAGAGCCAGCAGATCCAGCCCAGCAGCATCTTCCTCTAGGGCACTCTCCCGCAGGAGCTGAGCCCGAGAGCAACACTCTCCAGCAAGTGGGATTCAGAAGCCTTGCTGCCTCGGCTGTAGAAGGAGAGCACAGCCATTTTGACTAGTAGCCTTATCCTCTGTGATCCCCCCTCCGCCCCGTCCTCTAAAAGAGCCATCCCAGTTGATGGCCATCGCTGTCTCTTGTGGGAGTGAGTTCCACAGTGTAACTATGTGCTACACGAAAAAGCCCTTCCTCTTCTCTGTCCTGAATCTGACAGCATTCAAGCTTTATGGGATGTCCCCGGGTTCTGAGAGAGGAAGAAAGACTTTTCTCTGTCGTCTTTCTCCATGCACGCGTCATTTTATCATGTCACCTCTGGGAAGAATGTTCTCTGGGGAGATGATTTTAATCCCACCAACCATCACCCCCCACTTCCTAACTCCTCAGCTGCTTGCCTTGATAAACAAACATCCCCTCTGGCCCTGGCTTTGCTGGGAACTTTCCCCTTGGAGGGATGCGCAGACGGAGCAAAACTTTATCCACCCTCTTTCCCTCTCCTTCCCTCCCAGCTTGGAGGGCGGCTGCCTGCAGGAGAAAGGGGGAGGGAAAGGAGAGCCGCATGTGGGGGGCTGCCCTCCCCTTCCTTCCCTCCCTCCCTCCCTCCCTGTCCCCACATGAAACCAGACTTAATGCAAAAAAGCTGGCCAGGCACAGAAGCGGCCAAGCTCGGAGGAGGAAGGGGCTGCGCTCAGCAGCAGAGCAGGCAGCCAGGGGGCCAGCAGAAGACGGCAAAGTTTCCTCTCCCGTGAGTAAATGCCCGCAACTCCCCCCCCCCCGCCCTAAACCTTGGGGGCCCATCGCCACCCCACCTTTTCTCAACTCCCGCTGACTTCTGGCAGATACAACTGCTGCTAAGCCTTTTGGGGCGGGCAGGATGGGGCCCCACAAAAGCCTCGCCTGCTTGGGAACGGGGTGGCTCAAGGGGGACGCAGCAACTCCCCTGTAAGAAAAGGGTGCCGTCTTGGGAGCTTTTAGTTTGGAGAAAAGGCGAAGAAGATGCAATAGAAGTTCATAAAAGTGTATGTAGCCTGGACAAAGCAGACAGCGGGAAAATTCCTCCCTCTCTCAGAACACTAGAATTTGGGGGCAGCCCAGGAAGCTGGATGCTGGAAGCTTCAGGACAGATGAAAGGAATCTATGCAGCTCAGAGTTAAGCCATGGAACTTTCTGCCACAGGAGGCAGGGCGTCCGCCAGCCGGGATGTCTTTAAAAGAGGACCGAATAAGTTCACGGGGGAGGAGAGGCCAATGCTGGCTGCTGGCCAGACAACTCTGCTCTGCCTCCACAATTGGAAGCAGCAATGCTTCTGAATGCCAGAAGGGAGACAGGGCTCTTGTGCTTGGATCCTGCTTGCAGGTTTCCCATGGAGGCATCTGGTAGGGCACAGTGAGAACAGGAGGCTGGGCTAGATGGGCCCCACTTGGCCTGATCCAGCAGCCAGGCTCTTCTGATCTTCCTGTGAAGAGGCAGAAGGACCCGGTAATCAATTCTGTCCTAGATGAACCCGTTTTGCTTCTGCCTTGCGCACTGAAGAAGATGAGGCTGCTACTCCCTAGGAAAACTCAAAATTTAGGGGCAGCTCCCTGGGAAATTCTCCTGCACTGTTGAAATGAACTTTGTGTGTGTGCCTATGCAGGAGAACTTCCCAGAGGTCTGTGCCCCAAGACCCCGGCTATGAAGCAGAGATTCCTCAAGACAACCTGGGGTTTGTGCTTTCCTTGGGATTTGTGGCACACATGGGGGTTTGTGGTCATGCAGTGGCGGGGTTGCAGGGGGAAGAAACATGCAGAGCATTCTGCACATGCTCAGAGGTGTTAATCATCATTATTATTTCTTGTATTTATAACCCACATTTTCCTCCAAGAAGCTCAAGGTAGCATATATAGTTCTCCCTCTCCTCATTTATCAACAACCCTGTGAGGTAGGTGGGGTTGAGGGGCAGTGGCTGGCACCCAAGGTCACCCAGGGAGCTTCATGGCTGAGTGGGGGATTTGAACCCTAGTCTCCCAGGTCCTAGTAATCCAGCCCTCTAACTGCTACACCACACTGGCTCTTCATATGTCCTGGGGTCTGCTCTCAGCGCTGAAAATGGGTAATGGGGGAGGGGGGGCTGAGCTGAAGCCCACCTTCCTTAGCTACCTCTTTGGTCTCCACGCCAATAACATCCATGCAACAAGAATGGAGGGAAATCACAGCTCCTCCTCCTCCTGCCATGGTTCCCTGCCCTGTTGCCAGCAAGTTAGATTCAGGCTCAGATGTGTGCAGCCTGGCTCTGCCAATCCTTCCCCGCCCTGCGGAGTCCTGTGGCAAAATCAGAACATGGGCGTCATCAGGCAGGCTTTGCACGTAAGCCTCACTCCAAATCCACCTGACCTTCTAGGTATTTTGTTCAGGGGTTACCAACCGACTATCGGGAGGGTGCTGAGGGCACTAGTCCCAGGTGGCCTGCCATGGGGTGTGTGGCATAATGCAGATCTAGAGAGGCATAGGAGCACAGGAAGTGGCCTTCTACTGCCACCCCCGGCCACCGACAGCCTTGGGCTTGCCATGGAACGCCAGCCGTGTCCTGCGGGGGCTGATTGTAGCGTTCACATAATGTTGATTTCACAGAATCACAGAGTATAGAGTTGGAAGGGACCCTATGGGTCATCTAGCACTGGTCCCATTTGTAGTCAGGTGAAGGACAGGCCCAGCCACCATTGCAACCCAGGAGTCTCTTGAGTTGGTGGTGCCAGTGGAGCAGCGTGTGACCTCAGATTTCTCCTGTGGTGGTTTGTTTTGCTTCTTTAGAGGATTTTATATCTGTACAAAGACCACATTGTTGTTGTCATCCATCTGTCTCAGAAGACAAGGGGAGAGGGCACCTTTGGGGGTGAAGTCAAACCGCTGGGAGGCTGCAGCACCCGCTGTGGCTTGTAGAGATCCATATGGGAGAGACGTGTTTTGTTGCAGCTGGGGCAGATGAGGGCATGCGGTTGTGCTGCTGCAGATGCACCACTGCGTTTTCTCTCTCTGAGCTCCAGCACCCATTGAAGCAGGCGGACTGGGGCGGGTCAGCACTTATTGACTGGGGCGGCCCAGCTTAAGGCAGGCCCAGCTGACCAGTGAGAGACAGTGATCTCTCCCACCGATGGAAGCAACCTGTAGTCCTTGTTTTTCCTGTGTTAGCAGCACCAAAGTGACTTCCCCAGGATGCAGGCCTGGGCAGTGTGTCTGGAGGGTCTGGGCTGCCCAGACAACAAGACCCCCCTCTTGGACTTGCTGATGGGGTCCAAAGGAAAGCAGAGCAATACATTTGGCACCAGCTTGGCCAAAGGAGCTGCCGGCAGGAGGCGTACAAGGTACCATCCACAGTGGCTTCAAATATGAACATAAAGATGAAAAAAACCACCACACCACAGACAAATATAAAGCAGAAGAATCTGAAACTACAAAACAGAAGCAAATAAAGCAGTTAATTAGCTATTCATTGCTATTTAATGTGTCATTTTAATTAACTTGTGCATTACTTACTCTGCACCATCTTAATATTTCTGAATTAAAGGCAATATATAAATATTTTGGAATCATAGGCAGTATATATTTTATTGATGTTAATGTGGGGTGGTTTGCTTTTTAATGTTACTGCCTTTTAAATTATTATTATTATTATTATTAAATTTATATGTTTGAATTGTTAAAGGAGTAGCACAGATTTTGGTGCAATCAAATCAACACTATTATTTGGTAGATCAGCTGCTTTAAGATTGTGGGATGCCTTTGAAGAATAACAACCTGATGAAAACAAAATTGAATTAAAAGCTTGCATTATGCAGCTGGCTATCTGAGAAGGTTTGTGCTCAGAGTCCAGAGGAAGGTCTTGTCTGCTGATTTAATTGCCAGTTGATTTGCTCCAGCTCAGAAGAGATGGGGCAGTTCTCAGATTACACAGCTTTTAAAACTAGAGGGGATTTAGGGGATATTTTATGCATCTAGGGAGGAGGAGGAAGAAAGGAGGCAGAGGGATGGGGGAGACTGTGTGCATTTAGAGTTTGAAGAATTTCAGACCCTCCAAATGACCCTGTTTTCCAGGGAAAGCCCCAGATTTACAGAAGCCATTCCCATTTCTGATTTGAGCCCAGAATGTCACGCTTTTCCTTAGGACATTCCTATTTTCATTGGAGAAATGTTGGAGGGTATGGAGTTATCCAACCCCTGAGCCGTCTGAAGGCAATCCTGTATAGGGAAGGGTTTTTTCTTTAGAATCATAGAATCATAGAGTTGGAAGAGACCACAAGGGCCATCGAGTCCAACCCCCTGCCAAGCAGGAAACACCATCAGAGCACTCCTGACATATGGTTGTCAAGCCTCTGCTTAAAGACCTCCAAAGAAGGAGACTCCACCACACTCCTTGGCAGCAAATTCCACTGTCGAACAGCTCTTACTGTCAGGAAGTTCTTCCTAATGTTTAGGTGGAATCTTCTTTCTTGTAGTTTGGATCCATTGCTCCGTGTCCGCTTCTCTGGAGCAGCAGAAAACAACCTTTCTCCCTCCTCTATGTGACATCCTTTTATATATTTGAACATGGCTATCATATCACCCCTTAACCTCCTCTTCTCCAGGCTAAACATGCCCAGCTCCCTTAGCCGTTCCTCATAAGGCATCGTTTCCAGGCCTTTGACCATTTTGGTTGCCCTCCTCTGGACACGTTCCAGTTTGTCAGTGTCCTTCTTGAACTGTGGTGCCCAGAACTGGACACAGTACTCCAGGTGAGGTCTGACCAGAGCAGAATACAGTGGCACTATTACTTCCCTTGATCTAGATACTATACTCCTATTGATGCAGCCCATATTTGAACATGGCTATCATATCACCCCTTAACCTCCTCTTCTCCAGGCTAAACATGCCCAGCTCCCAGCTCTTTAATGTTTTATCATGTTTTTATGTATGTTGGAAGCTTTCCAGAGTGGCTGGGGCAACCCAGTCAGATGTGTGGGGTATAAATAGGAAAGAAACCATGGTGGAATGGGGCGTTCCTATTTCCATCACAGAAATGTTGGAGGGTATGGAATTTGGCCTGTCACTGGGATCTGGAGAGAGGCTGCAGGCCTTGCACAGATATGGCTGATCCATTTGATGGGATCCTGCTGCCCCTGGTTCTCAAGGGAGGGTGCAAGAACTCTCCTTCCTTGGAGGTATCCAAGCAGAGGTTGGATGGTCATCTGTCATGGATGCTTTAGCAGGGGACTGGGCTAGAGGACCCCCTTTTCCCTGTATTTCTGGCAAGCACAAAAGTTCTGGATTCCTGCTGAAGTGTTGCAAGGATGGAGCTCAAATTGGGTTTCATGGTGGGGAGGATATTGACAGCTTAGCCTCGATAGATCCACAGAGCTTCCATGCCCAAAGGCAGTCTACCTCTGAATGCCAAGGGCTGTAGAGAAACAATTATAGAGGGCCCTTGTGTCAGTGCCCTGCCTGGATTTTGTGGATCAGGGGCTAAATTGCTCCTAAGGAGAGAAGAGCCGATGAAGGGGTCAGGGAGAGATGATAAAGGAGAAGTTCTTTTCTTGAAGTATCATCTGGGTGGAATGTTCCTTTCCAGTGGAAGTGAGAAGCCTAGATATCTGTTGCAAAGGAAACATCCCCATATACGGATTTCAAAAGTCTTTGTAATTTGCATTGGATGAAACATCCTTGGAGAGACTGGTGAGTCAGATGGAGCTGTGAGCCAGATGGAAACTCCTTGTTCAGAGGCAAGGCAGCTTGGAAGGCCAGATTCTGAGGACATACAACAGCGGGTGTCTACCACCTTCATGCCCGGCTGGTGAGCTTCTCGGACACATCTGGGCTGGTCTCCATTGGACTAGATGAGCTCTGGGCTGGATCAGCTGCAGGGCTCTTTTGAGGCTACACATTACCAGATGATTCATGCAGAGACCTCTGGCTGTTCCAGATGCTGAGGCTGCACACTGGGTTTCAGTTAGCAGTTTTGCAGGAAGTTAATGTCTCCAGACTTGGCAAAGGTTCTGGGCACGTTGCATTTGAGTCAAGGGGAAACTGCTTGCATCAGGCACAGCCCCTTTCAGCAGGAACATCTGGACTCTGAATATGTTGCTTAGAAAAAGGAGCAGAGGAGAAGAAAATTCTGGAGGAGCATGTTAGCTTCCAAACATGTGCAGAGTGACACCTCCTGACTGCCAGGCTGGCACTTGGGATTTGGGGTGCAGCAGTGAGGGCAGACGGCAGAGCTCCAGAGAAGTCAGAGAAGGGGGGGAGGAAGCCCTCTTTGTTTTCCACATTAAAAACTGGGTGTGTGTCACTGGAGAGTCAGAACAGAAACAGCAGCATTTAAACATCTGTCTAGATCTACTGACAGATCCAACAGCTGGTGAAGTAAACCTTGAGTTGGATCAGCCGGGGCTGCATGCCTGAGTCTGCGCTCTTTGGTCTGTGTAACAGTTTCCATTGCAAACCTCAAATCTCAGGAATTTACCTACCAACCACAGTGGTGTGCTCAGGCCAGGATCTGATCAGGCTCAGGAGCTCAGAGATTTATTAGAACTCCTAAACCAGTAAGCTCCCAACTCTGCATGTTGAGAAATAAATGAATTTAGACCATCCAAACATCTCTGTCGGCCCAAAGCCCACCCATCTCACTGTATGCTCCCCTCCTGACAAGGGGGCTCTTCTGATCTCCTTCTGCCTCGGACTCTTGACTGGGTGACGTTAGGATTGTTCAGTCACTCCTGACTGTACGGACAGACCAGAAATAGCCTCCTTCAGAGGAGGCTGCCTGCCTGAGCCGCTCTTCTGGGCTGACACATACAGAGTTGGCTTCTGCAGAGCTATGAGTCACTGTCGTATCCCTGGTCTTAATCCACCTAGCCCAGTCTTGTCTACTCTGACTGGCAGCTCCTCTCCACCACCTGCTCCCTGAGATGCTGCCGGGAGATGAACCTGAGACCTTCCGCATGTGCAGCAGGTCTTCTGCCATCGAGCTATGACCTCTCAATGGAACAGTGACTCGTCCCAAGTCATAGGCGGTGGGCAAGTCGTCTGAGGGCAACTCTCTTGGAGAAAACTTAGCCTTTCACACCAGAAGGAAACCTTTTCCATTTTAATTCAGAAAAAAGAGTTTGCCTTGATTTTCTGTAACTTTGGGAAAGGTCACTTCATTAGCGAAAATGAGGGGAGGGAAAACTATTTTGCATCTCATTTTGGGGGGAGGGTTGCAGGGGGACCACCACTATCCCAGGCGGTGGAGAGTGACTTTTAAATTTGGCTTTGGGGGAGGCAGTGGATCAAATGAGAAGAAAGGAGCTTCCGACTAAATATTAGGAAGAACTTCCTGAGGGTAAGAGCGGAATGAACTGCCTCGGAAGGTGATGGGCTCCCTTCATTGGAGGCTTATAAGTAGAGTAGGATAGCTGTCAGGGATTATTTTGCTGCAATTTTCGCATTGCAGAGGGTTGGGCTAGATGTCCCTTGGGGTCCCTTCCAACTCTGCAGTTCTACAATTCCATTAGCCAACAAGAGTGAGAGGAGTGGGGAAGAAATAACATACCTTGTCCATGAACTGTGTATGTATGGAAGAAACCCTACCTCTAGCTGGGCCTGAAACTTCACTGAATGTGTCGATTTCGTGGGATTTCATTGGCTATTTTTGCTTATGCCCACATCTCAGTTTGAGGTAGGGATTTACCAGAGCTTAACCCCAGAACTAGTTGTCGAATATGTGAAGTCATTAGGACAGATGAGAGGCCTACTGAGCATGTGCAAAGAGGCTCACCATTAACTTTAGCAAGCCCCCCATCCCCATGGAAGAAGTTCCTCCAGGTCTAAGAATGGGACTTAGCTCATTTGCGCATGCTACACATCTAAGAATAACCATTCCTTTGTGTTTGTTTGTTTGTTGTTTTTTCCAAAGAACTAGCCACATCCAACCACTGACATGGCCGTCCTGATGGACATCTGCCTGCTTGTTATGCTGATGGTGCCCTTGTGCGCCTCAAGATCCATACACAAAGCAGGGCTTGAAGACAACGGTGGCAGCGGAGAGAGCGAGGGGGCATCCTCCATCCCACCCCCTGCAAGCGTGACACTAGGTGCAAACCCCACCTTGAATGACCTCATTGTGAATGGGACTTCAACATCCCTCAACATATTGGATGGGATTGTGGACTTCTTCCAGAAGTACATGCTCTTGATCATTGTGGTCGGCTCCTTGGTCTTCCTCTTCCTTTTCATTGTGTGTGCCGCCGTCATCGTCCGGCAGAAACACAAGGCTTCGGCCTACTATCCATCATCTTTTCCAAAGAAGAAGTACGTGGACCAGAACGACAAGTCAGGAGGGGCCAAGGCCTTCAGCGAAGTGCCAGAGAAGCTGTCTGATGCCGACCAGGAAGAGCCCGTTGACTCCACCAAGCAGCTGCAGGCGGATATTTTAGCTGCTGCACAGAACCTCAAATCCCCAGCCAAGGCTGTCACGATGAACGGGGAGAGTGCCAAAATGGAGGACAGGGCAACCAATGTCAAGGAGGAAGGGACAAAGATGATGGAAGAGGCTGAGAAGGAAGAGAAAGCCACTCCAGAAGAACAGGATGGCCCAGCAGAGGAGGCTGAGACTCCAGCCCTGCCAAACTCGGTAGATGCGGAAATCAATGGTGAAGATGTGAAGGATCAACAGGTGGAAGAAGAAACTCACCCAGCATCTCCAGAAGAGCCCAAGGAATCACCAGGGACTGATAATTCCACAGGACAAATCTCAGAAAGTGAGGCAGATGAGCCGGGGGCTTCACCCCCTGATAGTACTTGCACCTCAGGAGACTAGGACACAGGGACTCCATTGCTTGGCTTTCCACCCTTTGGCTATCGTGTTGAAAAGCTGATCATACTGAACCTGTGATGGACTTTACTTTTACTCTGTGGGCAACACCAGGCCCTTCAGTAGATGACGTTTCCCACCTCCATTTTAGAGATGCCCCATTAGAAGTAGCATACTGAGGTTTGCCTTAACAGTCTCTTCGTTGAATGACTTAGCCACTCTCCTCTGACACAAGTACAAGGTGTTATTTAGTTGGTGAGGATGACTGGAGGAGATCCACCACTGAGCGCTGACTGAGATCCAAATATAGGACTGAAACCACTGTTGGGTTTAAACCTATTTTGAAACGTTTTTGTGAATAGATATGGTAGAACCTGTGGTTCAGGCCCAGTTCTGGATGAGGTTTTTTTTAGCAGTCCCCAATAATAGTAGCTGCCTACCCAATCCCCACTTTCCAGGTGAGTGCCTGGCTGCTCCATATTCTATACTCTCCCTGGGATCAGTAACCCATTCTGGTTTTCTGCCAAAGCTGAATTTACACAGTGCTGATTGGCTGGCCTTTTGGGTAATCATGAAGCCAATCGCTCCTTTTGAAGCAAGGCTGTGCAACATGCCCATTGGCCAGCCTTTGGGTCAATTACAAAGCCACCGCACCCGCCTTTTTTGGAAGTAGGACTTAGCACAGGACTTAGAACTGATTGGCCAGCCTTTCGTGTCAATCACAAAGCCACCTCACTCTTACTTGGAGCCTTTTTTCAGGTGCTGAACAAATTGTTGATAAAAGAACAATGCATGATGCTTAAAAATGTGGCTGGCAAAATTACAATCTGGATTCAATCTGAAGCTGAGTATATGTGCCCTTTGAGGAGCGAAGGTGCATGGGTGGAAGCAGAGCTCACCTCTTAGAAAAAATCTCTGCCGCTGTTTACAAGTAGGTCCACCTGTGGCCTGACAATCTTTGTTAGAGGTTCTCGGTCCAAGATTCAGTCCTGAAATTTCAGGGCAGCTCTGGTCCCCAGATCTCTCCTGGATATTTTTTCGTGATGTTAGGTTTTAAATTTAACTCCCATCCACGTGACACAGAAACCTCAGTTGGACTTGATAATGGATGCCACTTCTGACACCAGCCAGGGAGACACCAACTTTGACACCACAGATGCCTTTGTGGTCAATTTCAGTGCTCAAACAATCCTGCAGAAGATCCTTGCTCAAGAGAATGGGCTCGGATCTGGGATGTGCCCAGCTGATTGACTGGCATGCTTAAAGTTTCACAAACATCCAGGCATTTATATTATTACAAGAATTTTGGGGTGGAGAGGACATCAATCATGTGTGAGAGAAGCACACCAGAACTGGCCTTTCACGCCACTTGAACCCTGAAGCATTTGTATCATCAGCAAAGGATCTTAAGATAATTTTGAATTTATAATATCTGTGGAAACAGCAAATATTTGGGAAACTCAAAAAATCTGCCTAAAATGCCAGTAATGTTGGCTGGACATTTTTACTCTTTCTACCAGCTCTGACAGGGTTCAGGGGAGGTAAACTAATTTGTTTTAAAACTCACTTTTGTACTTTTGTGAAGGACTTTTGAGTGGCTTTATTGGTTCCATTTGGGATTCTGAGACGTTTTCTTCTCTGGCCCGCTCAGGAAAGAGAGGAATACTTTTAGCAAACGTTACAGCTGGACCAAGAAACTCTTTATCTTTATATGTGACAAGCCTTGAAGAATTTGAGCGAGGGTTTTATTGGGGGAACACCATTTTCGCCAAGCTTCTTCACAAAGGTTCTGATAATATTTATGACTGTGGCCATTCCTCAGAACACAAGATAATAGGGAAGCCCTCTCTGAAGTCAACAAAAGCCAACAAAAAAACATGGATGGTTATGCTCTCTTTAAGAACAGGGATTTGTCAATCCAGGCTGCTGGGCTGTGGCTGTGTGCCATGGAGGGGCTTGGGGAACTAGGTGGGGATCATGGAATTGTAAAGTTGGAAGGGACCCCCAAGGGCCATCTAGTCCAACCCCCTGCAATGCATTAGTGATGTTTGCCCTGCCCGCTTTCTGGCTGGCTGCGTCCAGCCTCCATTTAAATTTCCCAATATGCTTCCAAATACAGGTGCTGGAAGCCACCAAAGAGGCCTGTGCTCTTGTGATCGTCTTCTATCACACAATACCACGCACACCATTCTCCTGGGGTGCTGTGGAGAATTAGAACCCTGGAGCCCCTTGCATTCAAACCCAGGAGGACCCAACAACCCGGGCAGGCCACCCCCTCATCCTTTCTTGTTCAACAAGCACCAGGGATTGGGTGGTTTTTAGGTGAACAGCTTCCAGGATCCCTTTGCGTGACCAGTGGGAGCAAAGGCAATATGAGGGGCCAGAGGTCCTTGGCTGATTAAGACTCTGCGGGTCAAGGGCTACAGGGCCTCAACCAGGAACCTCGGGCCTAGAGTTACCTGGGCAGAAATAATGATTTATCTGGAAGTGCCCGTTCTCTCTGATGGAAAAAGCAACTCTCCCCTTCAGTGGTTATGCCATGTTCTGAAAAACATTTTGCTTAAAACCACACAGGGCAAAAAAAGGCCAAGGCTACTTACTGCACGGAGTTTGGGGCCCTTTTGCAAAACTACTTTGGCATTAAGTGTGGAAGGGGAATGGCGACCAGTACAGGGATTCCTCAGAATGGCTTCCACCAAAGCTACTCTCTTGGACTCTTCCATGGAAAATGTTGGCAGGCTTCGCAAAACAGTATTCGGTCCCTGGGCAACCACCGCAGAATATCTGAAATCATTGCCATCTCGTCCAGAAGTCACAGCAGCTGCCCAAAGAGATTCAGAGAAATAAACAGAGGGGTTATCTCTGCATTTTTATAAACTGAAACCTAACCAATTACTTAAGAAATAACCTGAATATTAAACAAATTAATTAAGTAAAGTTGCAGACTGCAATGTATATTCCCTGCCCCTCCTTCCACACCTTCTTTAAACCTTCAGTTACCCAAGCACACAAATATACATTCCTATGCAGACCTATGTTCCATTTTTCAGTTATTTGTTTTTTTCTGTGTGCTGCTCTGTGGTAAACTGTTTTTGAAACAGAAGTTTAGAAACGTTTTCTTTTTAATCTGCTATAGGTGTGATATGTCTCTGTGTAAGAGCGTCCATTCAAGGGGAGGCGGATATCAGATTCCATTGGACGCAAACAAGCCTCCACCTCAAAGAGCTTTTCTCTTGAAGGCTGCAGGGCCAGCCCTACCATTGAGTAGAGTGAGGCACTTGGGTGTTATGGATGGGGATCAAAGTGGTGGTTATGTTCTGCATTGATTCCTTCTTTCCATGGGAGGGGCCCTTGTGGGTTTTTCTGCATTGGGTGCCAAGTTAACTTGGCCAGCCATGAACACTGAGTGCTTTGACCTGGGCAGTGGAGGGTGGGTGCCACAGCCTATTCTGCTTCAGACAGCAAAATACTTTGGGCTAGCCTTGGGGAAGTGATTAGAACGAGCGTTGCCAGGTCCAGAGCATCCCTTATGCAGAGACTTCAGGGCTGTGGTCAGTGGGCTTTATAAGACTCAGCGACTTCTCTTGTCACCTCATGAATCTTTGCACCCAAAAGACATCTCCTGGCACACCCTGTTTCCTCCTCACACTACAGCCTCTGTCCTCAGTAGGGAGTCACCCACCACCCCCACTTGTCTCTTCCGCCTCTGAGGAGCAGCAGGGATCATTCTCAACACTGCATGCTCCAAAGCCACCTCGGTGTATTCATAGGTTTGCAACTGCGGTTCTTGCTCCTCTGGCCCAGAATCAGAAAATAGATTGCTAGCAGGGTAGGAGTTTAGGGCCTCTCATCTGGACATATTTCTCCCAATCCCTGTATTTGGACCAATATAATGAATTTCCCCTTATTGCTTATTGGAGCTTATCTGGATATTATTAGGATAGGTTATAAAGGCAGGAGCCTTATGGCTTGAGTACTTCCTTCTCCTTCAACTTGCCTTCTCCAGACTGCAATTCCCTTTCTCTGAGATCATTTCCTTGGAAGGTAGCAAGTGGGTTATTTGCGTACTCATCCACAATTAGAATCATAGAATCATAGAATCATAGAGTTGGAAGAGACCACAAGGGCCATCGAGTCCAACCCCCTGCCAAGCAGGAAACACCATCAGAGCACTCCTGACATATGGTTGTCAAGCCTCTGCTTAAAGACCTCCAAAGAAGGAGACTCCACCACACTCCTTGGCAGCAAATTCCACTGTCGAACAGCTCTTACTGTCAGGAAGTTCTTCCTAATGTTTAGGTGGAATCTTCTTTCTTGTAGTTTGGATCCATTGCTCCGTGTCCGCTTCTCTGGAGCAGCAGAAAACAACCTTTCTCCCTCCTCTATGTGACATCCTTTTATATATTTGAACATGGCTATCATATCACCCCTTAACCTCCTCTTCTCCAGGCTAAACATGCCCAGCTCCCTTAGCCGTTCCTCATAAGGCATCGTTTCCAGGCCTTTGACCATTCTGGTTGCCCTCCTCTGGACACGTTCCAGTTTGTCAGTGTCCTTCTTGAACTGTGGTGCCCAGAACTGGACACAGTACTCCAGGTGAGGTCTGACCAGGGCAGAATACAGTGGCACTATTACTTCCCTTGATCTAGATGCTATACTCCTATTGATGCAGCCCAGAATTGCATTGGCTTTTTTAGCTGCCGCGTCACACTGTTGGCTCATGTCAAGTTTGTGGTCAACCAAGACTCCTAGATCCTTTTCACATGTACTGCTCTCAAGCCAGGTGTCACCCATCTTGTATTTGTGCCTCTCATTTTTTTTGCCCAAGTGCAATACTTTACATTTCTCCCTGTTAAAATTCATCTTGTTTGTTTTGGCCCAGTTCTCTAATCTGTCAAGGTCGTTTTGAAGTGTGATCCTGTCCTCTGGGGTGTTAGCCACCCCTCCCAGTTTGGTGTCATCTGCAAATTTGATCAGGATGCCCTTGAGTCCATCATCCAAGTCGTTGATAAAGATGTTGAATAAGACCGGGCCCAAGAACCCTGTGGCACCCCACTAGTCACTCTTCTCCAGGATGAAGAGGAACCATTGATGAGCACCCTTTGGGTTCGGTCAGTCAGCCAGTTACAAATCCACTGAGTGGTAGCATAGTCAAGACCGCATTTTACCAGCTTCTTTACAAGAATATCATGGGGCACCTTGTCAAATGCCTTGCTGTGGATGTGAAGAATGGAAAATGACTCCTCCAAGTCCATCTCCTCCCATCTCTTCCTCCTCTGGAGGGTGGCAGGAATCATTCTGTGCACTGTACCTTCCACAGCCACCTCGGTGTATTCTGAGGTCACCAACTGCTGTCCTAGCTCCTCTGGTCCAGAATCGGTGTCCAAGGTGAGAGCATGGAATTGTTTTTGCAGCTCCAATGATACAACATGGTTCCTGACAGTCCTACTTTGGTGTGCCACATTCCTCCAGGGGTTCATCTCCTGCAACGGGCAATCTTCCTCCTCCTTACAGGCACCTCACCTGTGTTGCTGCTCCAGCACATCCCACGCAGCTCTGTCAAGAAACTCCGCATCTTGTCTTGTAGCTGGAAATGTGGCTAGGCAGGCCTCAAGTTGTTGTACCTTCTCTTCCAACCAATGCACACTTGCTACAAGTGTACTTTTGCACGCTCTCTGGTAGGAAGACCAACATGGTGCAGCTGCTGCAGCCCCTCGCCCTCCATGTCTCTTGGAGTGTGTGTAGGGCCTCCCTTCAAACGCCCCCACTAAATGAGGGCATTCACAGGCTCCTGGCACAAGCTCCCAAAAGCTACAACCAGCTAAGTCTTAACTGAGGATGTCTCATACTCAGTGTTGTTTGAGAGGTCAAAGAAACCCCAAAAATGAATGCAGTTCTGAAAAGTTCAACCCGCCATCTTGATTCAAAATGGCATCCAATTGTTACCAACCATATACGGAAACCTGCTCCTCAGGAGCCATCAGGTAGAATTTGGTTATAACATATTACAAGGTGTCTAAATGCATAGTGCACATAAAATATTCTAAAATATACAGTTGATACAACAAAATATTTTCAATGCCATCACCAAAATTGGCAGGATCTGGCAGGGACCAGACAATTTTGCTTGGGAGGGTGAGAGCCTAATCACATTCCTTAATTGGGTGTTAGCCACCCCTAGTTTCGGGGTCAATCAAATTATATAGGTAAGAATTGGCCACAGATCTAAAGCTATGTAACACAAAATCTTTTATTTTTATTTTTTTAAAAGACAGTAAATAACTGGGAAAGCTTCAAAACCTGACCAGTTCTGGCTAAACTGAAGTCTGGTATTAGTAGATGGGGAGAAAAAACCCCATACCATTCTGTGAGAGAAGCGTTGGGAGCGATTTACGAAGATCTCTGGTCATTGGCCATTTGGGTGGTTCCCATGCACAGCTGGTCCTTCCTTTGCCACATCTTCTGCTCTGTGGCCATATAGTTTGCTTAGGAACAGGGGAAGCTGCTGTAGACCAAATCAGACCACTGGCTCACCTAACACAGTTACAGTATTCTCTCCTGGCAGCAGCTTGCCAGGATTACAGGTCAGGTTGCTCCCAGTCCCACCCAAAGATGGTGCCAGAGATGGAACCCAGGACCTTGTGGGAGCGAAGCAGATGCTCTGCCCCGGAGCCAGGCCTCTTCCCCAAAGCCCCAGGCACTTTCTGGGGTCAGCAAAATGGCGCCTCAGCTGGTGATGAAAATACTGCACAAGAAGTGCTTTCTTTTTTAAAAAAATTGATGCTGATGCAAAGTTACTTACTATTAATTAATGGGTTTTTTTTTTAATTAGCCACTGTCCCTCTCCCAAAAGGGAAACTCAAAGCGACATACAAATAATCAAAAATTCGCAATAGTTAGAACCATGGAACTCACTCCCACAGGAGCCAGTGATGATCACCAACTTGGATGGTTCTTATGACCACAATGAACCAAAATGGCTTGGCCTCCATAGCTGGAGTCAGGCCCCTCATGTGCAGGTTGAACAGAGTTTCAAACTCCCACCTTTGGCAGCAAAATTTAAAGCATAGGAATCAGGCTGTAAAATATTGTTTTGAGCAAGTCCAGCTATGAAATAAGCTGGCTCCCCCCTTCTAACCCACTTAACAAAGAATCAGGCAACAACCTGGGAAGTAAGTTTAAAAAGATTTACTCATGCATTGGTTCACAGCGATGGCAGCAGTCAAAACTATGCAGGCAACATACTTATATCTACTGTATAAGCAGCTTCAGGGATGCGGAGCAAGTGGAGGCATGTCTGCATCCAATGGTGGTCAAAGGAAGAGAGAGAGGAACTGCAAGTACTGTATGCTCCAAGGGGAAATGACATCATGCAAAGGCCTGTCTACCAGTTGTATTTCTATGGTCTCAGCAATACTGCAATGCGGCTCTGTGGACTTGGCCCCTTCTCATGCTAACTAGCAAGAATATGCCTTTGTTAAGCTGGCTGCTAATCTCCCACAAAAGCAGATAGTGGAGAGCATGCCATAAACAGGGAGACACCACTGAGATGGGATGTTATAATAGTTCCTCCATGTTCATCCACAGTGTATCTTAGAATAGCCACTGGGGAGCCATGAATGCCACTGGATATGGGCTGCTGGGAAGAAGCTAGGGCTGCTTCCTTGCTGTCCAGCTTGTGGCCTTCCGAGAGGCATCTGGGGGGCTGCGGTTGGGAAGCGGAAGGGGCCATATCCACACTCTACACAAACAGCAATATGATGCTCCTTTAGCCAGTCATGGCTTCCCCCAAAGAATTCTGGGAACTGTAGTTTGTTAAGGGTGCTGAGAGTTGTTAGGAGACCCCAGTTCTCTTCTCAGAGCTACAATTCCCAGAGCTCCCTGGGAAGATGATTTGACCGTTAAACCAAACTACAGTCCCCCTTAGTTCTCAGCAGGACCATTTGGCTCAATTTTGTGGACACGTTCCATCAGTTTCATATAGGAAGGAGCAATGGGCATATGAAGCAATGCACCTCTCAGGTTCTTTTGCTCTAATGTTGTTTATTTTCCCGGTATGATTCTTATAATGTTTTAAGCAATTATTATTGATTTTTAAACAAATAAAAGAACCATTAAACACTTATCCAGCAGTACATTTAATGCTGTTTGTTCTACCCATTGACTTTATACATAAGCTTACACATTCAGTATTCAAACCTACTACTTAACTTTACTTCTCCACTGAGAAAATTGAGTGGTTGGGATAACAAGGTCATTTTGGTCATTAACACAGTTCAAGAAAGGAGCCCACCTTTCTTGGAAGGTGTCTCTTTTTGTTATGCCTTTAATTGCCCTCCTGTGTCTGCCGAGATGCTCAGATATTGCTGTATCCCAAATATTATTTTCCCATATCTTCAGGGGTATTTCAGTCTGGTTCTTGCATTGCTGAGCTAATCTTGTTGTGGCCAGTAAGAAGCCTGCTGGTTTTCTGTCGTGCAAAATGGAGCCCCTCCGTGTCCAAAGATATTAGGGCTAAGGCAGGATTTGGAGAAAGAGGTTGGCTTGTAATTATAGATATAATGGGGTATTTGCTGCTCCAAAAGTTTTTAACATGGGGGCATTCTCACTCAACGTGAATGAATGAACCATGTTTTCCACAACCCTTTCAAGGTATGGGGGAGAGGGAGGGATTCATTTTTGCCAGCCTGACCAGTGCCATTGAAAGATGACCTTGAGCGAGGCCTCCTGTAAGCAAGCAGAGATGGTTTTCATGGGGTGGTGGGAGTCCAGATTCCTTCTCATTTGTGATCTTTGTTTGGGTGGCCTAAATCTGATCCCCATACAATCCGACGGCCTCTAGCACCCCCACTTCATGATCAAATAGGTTGCTGTATATTAGGGAAGTAGCACCCTTCAGGATTTAAACAAGGCAAGTGTGTGTAGGCCCTCTCCCCTGTGCTCCAAATGAAGAATGAGCCTGAGATACCTGACACCAGGTAATGATTTATTTTAATTCATCCTTTAAAAATAGACAAAAACTACTACAGTGGTACCTCGGAACGTGAATGGCTGTTCTTGAACGTTTTGGTTCCCAAACGCCAAAAACCAGGAAGTGCTCCAGTTTTCTAACGATCCTTGGAAAACTAATGTCCAACGCAGCTTCCGCTATGCAAAAACCTATCTGTCAGTCAATTGGAAGCTGCACTTTGAAACTCGAACGTTTCAGAAGTCGAACGGTCTTCCAGAATGGATTCTGTTCAGGTTCCGAGCTACCACTATACTTGCATTCACTTTTTTCTTTTTAGCAATCCATCTGAACACACATGCTTTTATTATGCATTTGTGGCACTCAGAGGCATAAAAGTAGAATCCTTTTTAAATTAATGTCCCCTGGTTATCTACAGGTGATTTCTACTCACCATAGGTGAACACACAAGTGGGTGCTTTCAGTCGAAATGACAGAATTCATGATCTGCCACCTTCCCTTTTAAATTGCAAATTTCTGGAACACCCCACAGAATGAAGATGACTGTTCAAAATACAGGCCATGTTTCAATATCCACTCAATGGAGATTACCTTTGCATTTGAGATCCCTGTTAAGCTTTGGACGCTTCTGCCACTGTGCAGACCAGCCACGTGTCATTGCCTGTGTGCCCTTTGTGAGATCTGCAATTCTTCTTGCTCCCTCCAGTTTCCGAAATAGTAATGGAAGGCTGGATTTCCCCCAACTCCTTTCCAGCCTCTCTTCCCCAGCGCCTGCATGTCTCAGTGCCACATCTGGAAGGGGGCGGGGAAGCTGTCATGAAATCTATTTCTCTCCTGGGATTAAAGGAGGAAATAGCCAGCATACTTGTGCAAAAAGGCAAAAGCCGAGAGGCCCTAGTGCTGGTTTTTCTGGTGCCTTGGCCGCTCTGTGGGCTATGGGAAAGCATTATCAGTGGGCCTTTTGGAGAGGCTTCTGATAAAACAGGAGAGAATGCCAGGAAGTCAAGCCTCTCGTACTCAGCCATTTTTTGAGAGGTGTTTTTCTGGCCACCTCCAGAAGGCAGGTGAAGGGCTTGAATCTTCAGACAAGAGAAGAGCACTGTTTCCCAACTTGGGAAATGCACAATTAAGCAAGACACGCAGTGCTGTTGCAAAGGTTTGCATCCAGCAAATTAAACACAATATTGCATCTTGTGCTGCTGTTTTCGGGAGGGCTATATATGTAGATGGATCAAAACAGCTGCCTGCTTTTGGGGGCTCTCCATAAGGATGTGGCTATGGAGGACATCACAGGGAGCTCCTGCACTACACCATTTGCTACACCCCTGGAGAGGAGTCCGATCGCTAGACATGAGCTGTGCTGGACACAAAAAGCAGCCTTGTTCTTTAGCTCAGCACTGGGAGGGGGCAGAGCTGCCCTGCCCTTCAGATTTTGCCCCTTTTGGGACATCTTGACATTCCAGCAAGAACCAGATGCTTTTAAAATCTAAACATTTCAGATGTGTTTTTTTAAATATATATATAAACCCCCCTTTCCTGCATTTGAGGAGCGACACACTGGCAACAGGAATAGTTTTACAGCCTGCAAGTCTGTCTTATGGTGCACAGCTGCTGTTATAAACCACGATGCTGGAGCAGCTGTAGAGACATTTCAGTTAGAAACCTGAGCTACTAATAAATTATTTGACGTGCCACAGACCTCCAATGAGAGAGCAACTGCTGCTCAGCATGAACTGGAATACTTGCAAGTCCCTTGCAAAAGTGGCAAGCATTTCTCACTCACAGAGGGATGCAAAGCAAAATTGTTGAGGGTATTTATGTACAGCATCCACTGAAGCTGAGCATTAGAAGATTCGGGATTTAAGAGGGTACTTCATGCATCAGTTATGCAACTCCCTACAGAACTCCCTCTTGCAGGAAGCAGTGATAACCACAATCTTGGCTGGCTTTAAAAGGGGACTGGATAATTTCATTGGGAGGGGGGAATGGCTACTAGCCCGGATGGCTGTGCTCTGCTTCCATGATCAGAGGAATGCTTCTGAATACCAGTTGCTGGAAAATGCAGGAGAGGGCCTGCTTGCGGGCTTCCCACTGGCTGGCCACTGTGAGAATAGGAGGCTGGACTAGATGGGCACGCACTGGCCTGGTCCAGCAGTGCTGTTCTTCATGTCTTCTGTTAATGGCGGTGATTCACACGTGAGTGGACCCACCTCACTGCTGGTGCTGGGCAGCTCTCTGAAGTGTGTAAAGCAGGGATTGTCAACCTGGTCCCTACCGCCTACTAGTGGGTGTTTCAGGATTCTAGGTGGGCAGTAGGGGGTTCTATGGCACAAGCTGAATTCTCCTTCCATCGAGTGCTGGTGAGCAGTAAGGAAATTTTACCATCAAAAAAGATGCATTAGTGGGCGGTAGGTATGAAAAGGTTGACTACCCCGGTGTAAAACAAGGGGAAGTGATTCAATCTGAAATGCTCCCCTGGGACAGGCTGGATATAGTCGGTTGGTTAAGAATATAAGGGGAGCCCTGCAGCAGCAGCAGCAGGGTCAGACATTTGGCAAAGGACAAGATGGCACCCCCATTTCATGCACAGAAGCTGGACTGGCAGCTGAATCTTGTCTGGATGCTGATGATGTCTTTGTGAGACAGCTTTGGGAGCACAGGGCAGGCTGCCCTCAGGGACTTCTTATTGCCACTCCCTATCATATGCCACCCAAGGCAACCCCTTCCACTACTAAACTCACTTCAAGAATCAGTCCAACTGAAACATGACTTTTTCTCTCCTCTCCTATCCACCACCCAGAAACTAAAAAGGGAAGTCTTCCTTAAGTACTAGTTCATTAAACCTTTTTTATTTTTCAGGTTGCTTTGGTTGTAAATCAGCCAAGGAACCTGGAAATGTAGTTCTGGCCTGTCACTATTCCTGAAGCTAAGGACTGTGTAAGAAAACTCCAACTGAGTTCTTCTGGGCAATAGCATCCCCCTGCCATTCCTCGGGGGGGGGGGGGGGATAAATGCAGATTTTGCTATGAATACACCCCTCACATTAGTGAAGGACTTTTTGCCTTTCTTACTGAGAAACTGAGCTATCTTGTCCTTCTAAGCAATGCTGTTCTCTAATGGGGCTGACTGCTTTTCAAGGCTGTTTCAAAGAGCACAGGGCTGGCATTTTCCAAAGATGATGAACAAATCTCCTAAGTGTCAGTTGCTGGGGAGCAAGAGGACTGTGGCCTACATGCCCTGCTTTTAGAAGGGCCATAAAAGCAATCGGTAGCAAAATGTCCCTGTGTATTCTCCCAAAAGGAGCGACCCTACAGGGTCCCAGCCAGCCATTCCCGCCAAGGAAGGCACCACAGTCTTCCCTCCCCCTCAGTTTGTTTTCTCTCTTCCCACTGTCACTCTGTGTTGCATCCTCCACACCCACCCACCCTTGCCACCCCAAGCAGGCTGATGCCTCTCTCTTGCTTCTCTGTGGTCTGGCTGAACACTGTTGTGTCAAATAAGGCATTTATACAAATTCCTCTTCTAAATTCAGCCTGAAATTTGCTAGGAAGGAACACACAATTCATTGAGCCAGAGCACAGCATATATTATCTCTATTTATTTCTATATAGCATACACTGTACATAAAATAAATCTGAAACTTGTGCATAAACTGTCTGATCACACAATCCTTTTCTTTAAAACCCAAACTGGGGAATAAGGATAGGAACATGGTTGTTTCTGCCTTAATCTGCTGTTGGGGTAAATCTCCTCCCTCCCGGCTAGAAGAACATGCTGCTGGCGACGGGAAGGGAGATTCTTGCTGCCTCATCTGTGGAAACAGGAGAGCAGCTTCTACCCTCTTTAGTCCCCAAAGATATCTAGAGTGTGCTCAATTTCCCTTCCTGTGGGGAGAGTTACAGGTCCCTGACTGTTCTCTTGTACCAGGCAGCTTTGCCCGAAGCGGAAATGGGGCTGCTCCTTGCAACAGCAGGCCATGCCCTAGCAAACATGTAGGCAATTGCCTCCTACACACTGAAAGCTGGAACGATTACTTATAGCAAAATTCTCACACTGAAATCACAAGAAGGTTCTTCTCTTTCCTCCCACATGTAGAAGGAAAACAGAAAAGCTGGTAGCAAAGATGATCAAGGCGACTGCCCTGAGGTGGTTCCAATGCAGCCTGACATTGTGCATGCTTCCAAAATGCACTAAGGTGATTTGTTGGCTACTTGCTGTAATTGCCCTGCTAAATTACAATTGGAATGACAAGGTTGTCGCGGGACAGGCCTCCAGGCCTTTTGACATACAGCACCTCCTTCTAGGCCACGCTTGCATTTTTTCCTG
Organism: Podarcis pityusensis; assembly: GCF_964106645.2. Lineage (NCBI taxonomy): Eukaryota > Metazoa > Chordata > Lepidosauria > Squamata > Lacertidae > Podarcis > Podarcis pityusensis. The sequence continues at coordinate 2,056,182 of NC_138038.1, forward strand.
GCTCACTGCTCTTCGGCCCCTGCTTCAACTTGTAATCTGCTAAGGCAGCCCTGATGGCATCTTCTGCCAGCACTAAGGGAGGAAGAACACAAGTGAAATATTACACTGGTTTAACAGCGGAAGTCGAATAAGCAAAATAATTTCAATCCTGAGTGCCAAGGACTCTGGGAGAAGAGCCATGCTTCTGGCTCTCTCCTGCAACTCAGCAGGCCAATTCACAACCTTGGCAGTAAACCCCACATTCACCTTGTGGTGACCTTTAGGCATTTCTAAAGTGAAGGAGAGATTTCCTATGTGCCCAGATTTCTGAGTTTTGAGGGGTGCTCTTACGCCAGTTTATGACTTAGCATGGGCATAGCACTTGTGCACAAATCAGTTCACTTGCCTTCTCAGCATTCTTTACAACAGCCCCATAAAGATAAGCCAATATTATTCTCAGTGTCTCAACCCTGACTCCCTTTTCAACAGCCTTCCACTGAGTTTAACGGCAGGAACTATAACAGGAACTTCCTGGTTCAGTCTATCACAATGCTAGCTCCAGAACCAATTTCCAGCCTCCCAAGGTTGGAGAACTTGTAGCTGTACAGATGTTGTTGGATTACAACTCTCCTTAGCACCAATCAGAGAAAGGCATATGCCCTTATATTCTAGCTCTTCACTTTCTCTAAGAACATACCAACTACATAGAAGGCATCGCTGTAAAAGAACTTCACTGACATCCACCTTTCTTGTTCATGATTGACTATTTGCATTTGGGGCCTTCTGGTGCTTCTTTCCAACAACTTGTCTGCAAAGAGTTTCAATGGTAACAAAGGACAAAAAAGGTTACTTACTGGAGCAGTGCAATTTTACTGGAGGAAGGCAGAGCTCTTTAGCAATGTCTGTGTTTTTGATCTTCAAGGCTTCATCAACCTGAAACATACAAAAATTACTACTTAGCCTTCCATTTCATACCATGGACTTAGGCACACAGGACTACTGCCTTGCACTACCAGACTTCAGGTCTATCAAGCTCAGTATTGTTTAGAATAACTGGCAGTGGTTCTTTCAGAGAAGGTATCTTCCCAGTCCTACCTGGAGAAGCTGAGGATTGAACCTAATACTTTCTGAACACAAAACAGGTGCGTAACCTACAACTTTTCCATAGCAACTGCTGCTAACTGCTCCACAGACATAATTTCATTCTCTATTGCCAGCTTACTACCCCTCTGCTGGAAGCAGTATGCTTCTGAAATTCAGCTGCTGAAACGGGTAGGAAGGGTGCTGCTGCAATCATATCCTGTCTGCAGGCTTCACAGAATCATCTGGCTGATCACTGAGAACAGGATGCTGGACTAAAAGGACTTTTGGTCTGATCCAGCTACAGGCCTCCACAACTGACTTCCACATTATTAGACTCTTAGGATGATGCATGCAAAATCTACCCTCCCTGGACTGGAAACGACTTTCTTCAAGCAGCCTAAGAGATGGTAATACAGCATGAAAGGTTTTTTTTCCAAAACAAGGCCAAGGTATATATTGACAGGCATCAGACTTACCGTCTTGCCCTTCACCCATTCAGTAGCCAAGGAACTCGAAGCGATTGCTGACCCACAGCCAAACGTCTTGAACCTGGCATCTGTTATCTTTCCATTTTCATCTACTTCAACCTGAGGACATTTTCATGAGAGTGACTAAGCATTGCATTGAAACGAAAGAGACACTTCTCTTGCTCACAATCACAGAGAATAGAGGGTGAGAGATTGGAAGAGGCTTTATTGTCTCACAGCCTTTGGTGCCTCAAGGCAGCACTAACTTACTTGCAGCTTCATGACGTCCCCACAGGCTGGTGCTCCCACAAGGCCAGTCCCAACATTCTTTGCATTCTTATCCAGGGAACCAACATTTCGTGGGTTCTCATAGTGATCAACAACCTGGAATTCAAAAGCAAAGGTTTGATGTGCATCTTCAAGGGACAAAGGTGAATCCTTGAACGAGATAATCATCCTGGACCCTTCCAACTCTGCAATTCTATGATTAGGGCTATTCACGTATCATTTAATGGAGTCGCAAAGTCTCTGACTGCCACCTACTGGAGACATTTCTTGACTGAGCCCTAGACATCAGGGGTGTCTATCTTTGGATTTTCTGCATCATCACACAGGTGACTGGACAAGGCAGCCTACAGGGACCCTTCCAATTGTTTGATTTCTGCCACTCAGTCCAGCACAACTTAAAGAGATCCCCAAGAAATGACTAAAACTTATCCCAGTCTCATAAAATATCTGTCAAGGGGAGGGGGAGTGTCTGCAATGCCCTGTGTACACAACCTTGTAGTCAAAGTGCTCCTCCACATTATGGGCAGGAGAAACAAACAGCATGGCCCTTCGAACCCAGCAGGGAATATACTGGTACACAGTATCTAGCCAATACTAACACCAGTTCTAAAAGGGACGCGGGTGGTGCTGTGGGTTAAACCACAGAGCCTAGGGCTTGCAGATCAGAAGGTCGGCGGTTCGAATCCCCGTGATGGGTTGCTCGGTCCCTGCTCCTGCCAACCTAGCAGTTCAAAAGCACATCAAAGTGCAAGTAGATAAATAGGTTCTGCTCTGGTGGCAAGGTAAAGGGCGTTTCCGTGTGCTGCTCTGGTTCGCCAGAAGCGGCTTAGTCATGCTGGCCACATGACCCAGAAGCTGTACGCCGGCTCCCTCGGCTAATAAAGCGAGATGAGCGCCACAACCCCAGAGTTGGTCACGACTGGACCTAATGGTCAGGGGTCCCTTTACCTTTAATACCAGTTCTAAGCCAGCTGTCTGCAAACCCCCACCACTGTGCGCCGTTTCCTGCCTCTCCTTCTGTGCCTCCTTTTGGTATACCACCCTTCATATGCCAGCTCTCTATGTTAGCCCTGTTCCTTCTGCATCCTTCCTCCTTCCCTCCATGAATCACACCAACTCCCACAGCTTATGATTACCGTTAATCATTCCTAGAGCACATGGATTTCACTAAGCATTGTACACAAGAGCAAGGCAGTCCCTGCCTGCAGGCTAACAGTCTAGAAGCCATGATACAAAATGGAAAAGGGATGAGAGTAAAAAAGGGCAACCTCAGTCACCAACTTCTCTATCTACCCTGCCCCACTGCGAGGCCTTTCCCCATGCCTCCCTCTGACCACCAGCTATTTGTTAAAGGTCACCACTCAATTTATTATTATTTTTTTAAAAATAAAGTGTCCTCATTATTTATACTAATTAACTCCTCCCAGGCATCTATTCTGTTTGAAGCCCACTAAACTGTCCCCTCCCCAAATCTGTGCAGGCTTCCCTTCTCACCCTCTTTCTGGTGTTCCACTCAGTTTCCAGCCACCCTTGTTGTATCAGCCCCAGGTCTACAAAGATCCCCAATCCTACCTTAGTCCCCCAAATCCTTATACATCCCCTCTCCAACCCCCCCCCCCGGTTTTCCCCCAACACCCCTTATGACCCCCATACCTGCGCAGCGTTCCCTTACACCCCCTTGTGATGTCCCCCATAATCCAGCTACCCATTTAGAATGACAGCCGCTGCCTTATGGAATCACGGAGCTGCGGAGCGGAAGGGGCCCTCCAAGGGTCCTCGAGTCTGTCCTCCTGCGATGCAGGAGCGACGGCTGAGGAACCCTGACAGGTGGCCGCCTGGCCTCTGCTTCTCAAAACCCTCCAGGGAAGGAAGGAGGGTCCGCCACCGTCTGAGGGACCCCCCCCCCGAAAACCCCTGTTCTGCTGGGTCCTCCCCCCTCGCCCGCCTTTCCCCTGCGACCCCCAAAGCCCCCCTGGAGTGAGCCAGCCCCCGTCCCCTACCTTCTCGTGGTATCCCGCGGCGAGGGGAGCCTGGGCCGGCCCAGGCCTCAGGAGAGCCGCCGCCGCCCGCTGCGCAACGCTCGCCCTCAGCGCCGCCATCTTGTCTGCTGGAGGAGGACTGCGACGCAGGAGACAAGGACGGCGCGAGATTGTGACGCCACGCCTGCAGCGCCAGGTGAGGCCACAGCGCCCTGCTGAGGGCAAAACGAAACGGGCGTCATTAGCCACGCCCTCCGGGAGGAATAAACTTAACCCGTCCGGGGAGGGAATTAACCTGTTGCTGCCTGGATGTTATTGTCATTATTGTTATTTGTCTTATTGTTATCGTTATTATTATTATTGCAAGTTTTGATTTGTTGCTTTGTCTGCAGTCCTAATTCCACTTGGGCGCGAATCCTGCTGAATTCAGTTTGATTTACTTCTCAGTAGACATTATGTACATACATACATAATTCTATTTGAATTCCATCTTTCTAGGGTTCAAACCATGCTCCATGCGGCTTACAACATGAAAAAGCACAATTCCAACGTAACAACAGTAGTCATAAATAATAAATATAACAAAAAACACATAACCAAGCATAAATCAGAGTACTGTAACATCTGAAATGAAATACAAAAGATTACAGTCAATAACTGTAACAACCCACCCACTTCCCAACAAAACCTCTTAAAGAATTCCCAAGCCCGAGGCTGTTCAGCGCCACAGCTTTTGTCAGGCCCTCACCCTCCCAGGCCTAGTGCGGGGAAAGCCGGCATCATTTGTACGCCGCTGCCGCCACCCAATGCGTTTTAGCTTTGGGGTGCAAAGGAGCTATGTTGGTGTTTTGGTTTTTTTGCTTTGTTGCCTTTTATTTATTAGAACTGTTTCTATCCCACTTTTCATGTCAGCATCACAAGGCAGGGGACACAAAAACACATTAAACGACATTGAAACTTACAGAAAAAATAGTAGTCAGGCCAAAACCGATATTTGCTGACCATAATTACTGTACTTAATTATTGAGAGCATAAATGTTTAGCAGTCATGAGAGAATGCCATCAGTGTTGGCATCCGCTTTGATTTTACAGTTTTATATGTATTTTTACACTAATTATTTTATTTATTGAATATTTTATTGGGAAGTATGCAAATAATGGGAGTAAATAAATGATTTATTATTTGAAGCAGGTGGGCGTACAAATACTTTTATTTATGGCCTGACATGACTCTGGAGAGGACCCAGCTTTTATGCGTGGCTCTTGGGCCCCCATCACCCAACCAGGGGCTCTGGAGCAAATTCAATGCAGCTTTAAGAGCAGATGCCTCCCCCCTCTCTCAGCGCCCCTGCTCTGGCAAATGGGTTGGTCTCTTTTGAAAGTTACAAAGGGAAAGCAACTTCTGATCCTCCACTCAGCGACGAAGCTCCCTCGGAGGCCACTCTACGGAAAAGACGGGATATCAGTGTCATAGCACACACACAACCCCCCCCCCCGAACACACGAGACCCAACCAAACAGGAAGGTCTCCTGCGCAAGCTCCTTTCTAGCCAACGGAACCAGAGCAGCGACGCGCTGACACACTCAACATGGCGGCCCCGGCCTGCCTTTCCCTGAGCGATGGAGAGGGTCCTTCTGTCCTTCCTTGAGGCGACTGCGGCACGCCGAGATTTTGGGAAAGCCCGACATTTATGCCCCTTCGAAAAGAACCAAATGGCGATGCCCTTCACCTGCCGGGGACGCTTCCTGTCCAGCAGCCCTTCTTAAGAGCTCTGCGGGACCGACACCCTCCGCTTTGTTTGTACCAGACGCCTTCGGAGCAGCAGCTGCCTCTATTTTTCAGTCAGGCGTCAGAGCAGGGCAGCCCCGAAGCGCGGCGGGCGAAAAGGCTGGCGGGAGGGGGCCTTTCCTCGAGTGGGAGAGAAGCGCGGGCGCGCGGCGGCGGCGGCACAAGATGGCGGCCGTTGGCGGAGCCGCTGAGGAGGAGATGCGGGCGGCGCGGGCCTCGGAAGATGAAGGCGAGAAGGAAGGCGACGGCGAAGAGGAAGAAGCGGATGGGGAGTCCGAGTCCGAGGAGTCCTCCGGGGAAGGCGAGGATGAGGACGCGGAGAAGGAGAACGAGGCCGAGATCCAGCGCCTGGAAGAGCAGGTGAGGGCCGCGCGGGGCGGGGCTGAGGCGGAGAAGGCCACGCCCCCGCCCCAAGCGAAGACGGGGCCGGGGGGGGCGAGGAGGGTCGCTTTTGGTCTCTCTCTTCCTGCGGGAGCCTGGACCCCCTCCCCTCCCCTCCCCGGGCTGTGGCGCTCTCGGGGGTGCAGCTGGCAGCACCGAGCTGCCTGACGCCGAGGCAGATCGTTTAGTTGGTTATCTTGCTGCCTTTATATCACACCTTTTCCTTCCTCGTTTATCATTGTTATAACTTACTCACTTTTATGCCACCCTTCATCCGAGGATCACAGAGCCAGAGCCGTTCGCTTCATAGAAACACAATGATATGTAACAATAACAAGCAGACACTCCCACCCCCCCACCCCAGATTCATTAATTAAAGAAAGGCCTGGGAGAGGAGGGATGTTTTTGCTCAGCACCTAAAGATACGCAACAAAGGCGCCAGGTGAGCCTCCCTGCGTAGAGTTCCACAAGCGGGGAGCCACCCCAGAAAAGGCCCATTCCCGTGTTGCCACCCTCCAGGCCTCTCGTGGAGGGGGCACGCGAAGAAGGGCCTCCGGTGATGCTTGCGGGGTCCGGGTCAGTTCACATGGGGAGAGGTGAGGTAGGTTGGGCTGAAAGTGAGTGGCTGATGCCCTGGTCTCCCCAGCTCTTAACCACTGTGCCACACTGGCTCCTGTTGGCCTAATTAACTCAGTTTAAAATGCGCAAGAAGTCTTTCCCAGCCCTGCCTGGAGGAAGCAGGGGTTGCACCTGGGACCTTCTACATGCAAACCTGGTGTTCTACTACTGTCCTCCAATGTAGGCAGATCCCCTGTGCCTCTGCACTCTGAGAGAGAGAGAGAGAGAGAGAGAGAGAGAGAGATCTCCCTGAGGTACTTTTTGAGACCATGTTTTGAGCAAACCATGCCTGACTTTTTGGGGAAGGAGGCCAGCCCTGGGTGATGACATGTACAGAGATGTAGCGGAAGCCATCATAACTAGACAGTGGTGTGCATAGATTTCAGGTTCCTGGTCTATGAGCTGGAGCTGGTGCAAACTGCAACTTAGTGTGCTGTGAAGAAATATCAGGGACTTGAGCATGACCTGAGAGAACGGATGCATAGATTCCCCCTAGAATGATTGTTTGTGGTGCCTTGTTAAGTCAAGAACACACCCAAGAAAAAAGCCCATGAGGCTTGACTGCTACCTGTTCTTCCACTAAAAGCTTACAAATAAAACTGTTTTTGTTGTCTTTAAGCTATCCATCAATGTATTTGATTACAATTGTCATCTGGATCTCATAAAATTGCTGCACCAGGAAGGAGAATTAGTCAAACTCCAAAGAGCCCGTCAGAAGATGAGTGAACTCTTTCCCCTTACAGAAGGTAGGCTGTTTTTATAGTTTGATTTGCCATAACCTTATGCTATTTATTTTATTTATCATTACATTTATTTCCCACCTTTTCTCCAGAGAGCTCAAGGGGGCATGCACACTTCTCTCCCTCTCCATTTTATCATCACAAAAACCCTGTGAAGTAGGTTAGGCTGACAGACAGTGACTGGCACAAAAGTCACAAAGTGAGCTTCATGGCTGAGCAGGGATTTGAACCCTGGTCTCCCTGGTTCTGGTTCAGCACTGGCTCCTCTACATGATGTGGTGCTGGCTATAAAAGGGAGTTAGCCTTGTCTCCTATGGATTGCCTATCAAAGGATACTAGTCATAACGGTTATGTGCTACTTCCAAGTTGAAAGGCTGTATGCCTGTTGTGCTTGTGTTCTGTTGATATGAATGTACATATTCTGTATACTGCAGAAATCTGGCTAGACTGGCTGAAGGATGAGATTCGGATGGCTTCAGAAAACTCAGAGAGAGACAAGATCTATGATCTCTTTGAGAGAGCTGTGAAAGACTACATCTGTAAGTTTTCACCTTAAAAAAATCTAATACCACAAAACATTGACATGTTCCTAAGCCAAAACAGCCTAAACAAGCCACCTAAACTGCAGGATGCTAAATTTTAAGCCAGGCAAGTGTAAACTGAAGGCTGATTGTCCGACTCTTTAACTATTCCTGGCAGTTTGGCTTGCAAAGTTCCGGGTTCCAAATATTTGCTGTTTATTTCTGTTCTGTACCATGTTGGAAAACATGGTACATGGAGAGAATAATTGGAATGGGGAGAGAATGAATTCAGGTAGCTCTAGGGGAAGAGCTGAGGGATAGACAAAAGTGAGGTCCATTTAGGCTGGTTTGTCGTCTTCTGCCTTTGCTCTCCCAGTACAGAGATAATTTAGACCCAGGATGGGGAATCTGTAGTCCTCCAGATAGTGTTGAACTGCAGTCCCCATCATCCCTGTCCATTGGCCATGCTACCTGGGGCTCATGGGAATTTGGTGTCCTACAACATCTGGAGGGCTAGGGGTTCCTGGTCTCTGGTTAACTTCCCAAGACTCCCTTACAAATGAGTACAAATGTTGACTGTTGCATTTGCTTTTATCCATGTGTATGCTTGAGCAGTGAAATCTATAAGTTCATCTTTAAAAGAATTGTTTCCACACTCTTCACATAAAATTTACTAGGGTGGCTTACACATAATTCAACAGCAAAAAATACAGTACAGAAGTCAATAATGAAAAAGAGCGGGTAGAACCCAGTTAAAACTGATCACAGTTAAAAGATCTTAAAGCTCCACTTTTGGAATAAATCGCTTGCAGACCTGAGTGGGCAGCATTCTGGTGTTTTTTTCTAGGTCCAGAAATATGGCTGGAATATGCCCAGTACTCGATTGGAGGCATTGGCCAGGAGGGAGGCATTGATAAAGTTCGTTCAATCTTTGAAAGGGCGCTAACGGCTGTTGGTCTTCACATGACGAAAGGAGCTGCCATCTGGGAGGCATATCGGGAGTTTGAAAATGCCATCCTGGAAACAGTGCAGGTAAAGGACCACTGTAGCCTATGCACTAGTAACCTTGAGGCTGATTTACCACCATGTGCTCTATGCAGGGCTCCCCTTGGGCCTGGGATGGAAGCTCCAGCTGGTGCAGAATGCTGCAGCCAGATTGCTGATGGAGCAACATTGCTCTGGCTGCCATTGAGCCAGATTCAAGGTCCTTGTATTAATTTACAAATCCCTGAACAACTTGAGTCCAGGGTATCTCTGGGATCTCCTGAAGCTTTATACAGTATCACAGTTGGATTACTACGATAGTCTGCAGGAGCGTCATTGGCCCAATCTTGTTGAACACTCTGCCAGTAGAGATTCAGGAGATGCCTTCTGTGCCAACTTTTTATGTCCAAGCTTATGCAGGGAGTTAAGAATACATAATTTGCTTTATGAGCTTAAGTTTTGAGCTTAAGTTTTTATGTGTTTCTAATCTAATATATATAACATGCTGATTTTTTTAATGGTATAGCAGTATACAAATACCTTGCTTTGCTACCCTTAATTTGTACTTGTGCGGATGGCAAATCTCCCAAGAAGGGGCTGTATTCTGTTGAGGCGAAAGGATGACTTATTGACTCTCTGGGGAAGTGGGATTTCCTGGTTCCCTGCAAACTCTTTTTGAATAATTGGCCACTAAGAAGTGCAGTGGGGTGGGGGTCAGTAGCGTTGTGAGGGGAGCCTTCATCTGGGGCGGAAGGTCTGCTTTCTGTCCCAATTCCAAGCCGGGGGTGATGGTGCAACTTAGGGGGCCCTATCAGCAGCCCTTGTTGCTTGGGACTTCATTTTGTGTATGTGCACATTTGTTTCTGATGAGGCTGGTGGGCTCCTAGAGGCCTTCCACTCCTTGCTGCATCTCGTAGCCTTGTCTGATGTTCACCAATTGTTTTCTCCCTCTCTCCTTGTGCAGCCAGCAGCCGGCAGCGTTCCATCTGCTGAGCAGCAGCAGACAGTCAGCGCACAGCTTGGAAGGATTCATGTGCTCTTTAGGCGCCAGCTGGGGATCCCACTTCTTGGTAAGAACCTGTGAGCTTTAGTGGCTCCAGTCTGGTGGAACTGCATCTGCTTGGGGTGTGTGCAGTGTGCACCCCGAGACAAATCTACTGTGATTCTGATCTGGGTGCAAAGCTCTGGGTGCCTTCTCCATTTGAACTTGTGGGGGACTGCAGGCGTTCCTTTTGGCAGCGGCAGAGAAAGGACTCCTGCCATCAATAAGGTGTATTGCCCAGAGAGCCTTTGAACACAACGTTCTCTTTTTAAAGGGATCTTGGGGATTTAAGGAGGGAATTGAAGGGGGAGGGGGGGAACAGGTAACTTTGAATGTGGCATGTGTTTTTTAAGGAAGAATAACTTTTGCTATTGGTTTCCTGTGGCAGAGAAATAAGTCTCAAGTTGGTTGCAATATAATTTTTCATCCTCATGAAAAGAAACTCTCATTTCAAATGCTGAGAGCCATGCTAAGCAGGTAGGAAATATTCTGAAATGGTTTTTGTTACTTATGCCAAGATATGGAGGCTACATATGCAGAGTATGAAGAGTGGTCTGAGGAGCCAGTCCCTGAAGCAGTGATCAGAAACTACAAGAAGGCTTTGCAGCAGATGGCTAAATGTAAACCGTACGAAGAGGCCCTGGTAAGGTGCTTCCTTGCTGGGTGGAATGGGGCTGCTCTTTACCAGCAGTGGAAATCATAGAAATGCAGAGCTGGACAGGATCCAAACCGGTCCCGTCCAACTCTACACCTCTTGCAGTGTAAACTTATTTACAGCAAACTTGTATTAGACAAAATCTCTGATGTCAGTGAAGCTCAAATACAGTGTGTGTTTTATCTGGCCTCTTATAATGAATTTCTCTCTCTCACATACAGTCACGGGAAAAGGAAAGTGCACCCTCTTTGAATTCTGTGATTTTACATATGAAGACATAGTAACAATCATCTTTTCCTTAGCAGGTCTTAAAATGAGGTAAATACAACTTCAGATGAGCAACAACACGTGACATATATCATGTCATTATTTATTTGAAGCCAAAATGGAAAAGTCATATGTGAAAAACTAAGTACACCTTAGGACTCAATAGCTTGTAGAACCACCTTTAGCAGTAATAACATGAAATTAATGTTTTCTGTAGGACTTTTCCCGTCTCTCACGTCATTGTGGAGGAATTTTGGCCCATTCTTCTTTACAATGTTGCTTCAGTTCATTGAGGTTTGCTTGCATTTGTTTATGCACAGGTCTCTTAAGATCCCGCACAGCATTTCAGTTGGGTTGAGGTCTGGACTTTGAAAGGGCCGTTGCAACACCTTGATTCTCTTCTTTTTAGTCATTCTGTTGTAGATTTCCTGGTGTGCTTGGGATCCTTGTTCTGTTGCATGACCAAGCTTCAGCTCTTGGGCAGAGGGCCACACGTTTAATTATAGAATACTTTGAAATACAGAGGAGTTCATGGTCGACTCAATGACTGCAAGGTTCCCAGGTCCTGTGGCTGCAAAACATCACCCCTCCACCACCGTGTTTGACAATTGGTATGAGGCTCTTGTGCTGGCATGCTGTGTTTGGTTTTTGCTAAACGTGGCACTGTGCATTATGGCCAAACATCTCCACTTTGGTCTCGTCTGTGCAAAGAACATTTTCTCTGAAGTCTTGAGGTTTGTTCAGATGCAACTTTTCAAATTAAAGCCATGCTGCCATGTTCTTTTTAGAGAGACGAATATTTCTCCTGGAAACAGTTCCAAACAAACCATACTTGTTCAGTTTCCCCCCCAATTGTATTGTCATGAACTTGAGATTTAACATGCTAACTGAGGCTTGTAGAGCCTGAGATGTAACTCTTGGGTTTTTCACAATTTCTCAGAGCATTGCACGGTCTAACCTTGGTTGAATTTGCTGGGATGTCCATTCCTGAGAAGATTGGCAACTGTCTTGAATGTTTTCCACTTTTGAATAATCTTTCTCACTGTAGAATGATGGACTTTACATTGGTTGAAGGTGGCCTTAGAACCCTTCCCTGTTTCATGGGCAGCAGCACTTGCTTCTCTTAGAGCATTGTGTCATCTTTCCTCCTTGGCATTGAAAACACACCTGAGTGCTCCAGACCAGCAAACAGCTAAAACTTTGGCTCTTACAGAGGTGGGCACACTTGCCGATGATCAGTTAAGCAAGGACATTTGATTAGCAGCCCCTGTCTGCTACTTAGCCTTTTAATTCCTAGGGAAGCAGTAAGGGTCTACTTAGTTTTTCAGGCATGATTTCTCCATCTTGGCTTTATTTTTGTTAAATGAATCATGACACGGTGTAATGTGTCATGTGTTGTTGTTCATCTGAGGTTGTATTTACCTAATTTTAAGACCTACTAAGGAACAAATGATTGCTATTATGTCCAGATTTGTAAAACCACAGAATTCACAGAGGGTTCACTTTCTTTTGCCCATGACTGCATTTGTTGTTTTTACTTTACTGCGGGTAGGGGAAGGACTGTGCCTGAGAGCTGGAGCATCTCTTTTGCTGGCAGAAGGTCCCAGGCTCCATCCCTGACATCTCCAGTTACAAAAGCCAGCTAGACTAGTGAAAGCCCTTCTCTTCTCTGAGACCCTGGAGAGCCGCTTCCAGCCTCCCAGTTGGGCTGGGGTGTGTGTGGTTTTTTTAACAAAGTGTTTTTACTGAAACTTTTCAACATACCATATAATAAAACAGACAAACAAATAAAACGAATCTGTTGTGTCAGAGGGAGGTCTGGCGGTGGGGGTAGATACTACAGGCAAAGGGTTTTGAGATGGGGTGAAACATCGGCTCTGGATTCATTTCAGTCCGGCTTTCGCCCTGGTCATGGAACCGAGATGGCTTTGGTCGCCCTAACAGATGATCTCCATAGACAGCTAGATAGAGGAGAGTTGTGAGTGCTGATTCTTTTATATTTGTCAGCAGCCTTCAACATGGTCTTCAACACGAACTTTTGGACCACCGCCTTGCCAATGTGGGGATTCAGGGCACGGTCCGACAATGGCTGCGCTCTCAGGTCGGGGACAGAGGGTGGTGCTAGAGGAGTTGTCGCGGCACTATCCTTTCCCCGATGCTTTTCAATATCTTTATGCGCCCCCTTGCCCAGATTGTCTGGAGTTTTGGACTGGGTTGTCATCAATATGCTGATGACACCCAGCTTTATTTGTTGATGGACAGCCGCCCTGACTCAGCCCCGGACACACTGACCAGATGCTTGGAAGCTGTGGCTGGATGGCTGCGTGGGAGCCGGTTGAAGTTAAATCCTTAGAAGACAGAGGTCCTCTGGCTGGGTTGGGACAACATGGGGTTGGGGGGGCAAACTCCCATCTCTTGCGGGGGCTCAATTAGTGCCAGTGCCTTCTGTCAAAAGTTTGGGTGTAACCTTCGACGCTTCTCTTTCTATGGAGGCGGAGGTTGCAGCCACAGTAAAGGTGGCATTTTTCCATCTCTGCCGTATTAGGTAGTTGGTCCCTTACCTTTCTCGCCCTGATCTGGCCACAGTGATCCATGCGACGGTCACCTCCAGGCTTGATTATTGTAACTCACTCTATGCGGGGCTGCCCTTGAAGCTGACCCAGAAACTCCAGCGGGTGCAGAATGCCGCAGGGTCCTTACAGGGTCCTTGCCGCGGGATCTCATTCATCCAGTGCTTTACCATCTGCACTGGCTCCCGGTGGAGTACAGGGTCAGGTTTAAGGTGCTGATTTTGACCTTTAAAGCCCTACGTGGCCTAGGACCCTCATACCTACGGGACCGCCTCTCCTGATATGCCCCACGGAGGACCTTAAGGTCCATAAATAACAACACTTTGGAGGTCCCAAGCCTCAAGGAGGTAAGATTGGTCTCAACTAGGGCCAGGGCTTTTTTGGCACTGGCCCTGACTTGGTGGAACACTCTGTCACAATAGACCAGGGCCCTGCGGCATTTTACATCTTTCTGCAGGGCCTGCAAGATCAAGCTGTTCTGCCTGGCCTTTAGCTTGGACTCACTCTGACCCCTTATATGGGATTTGGTATATAAATTTTCCCTTGGCTTTTTTGCTGGCCCATGTAGGACCAGCATGGATAGCTGGCTTGGATGAATATCTGATGTTTCCTCCCTTTATGGTCTTGATTTATGGGCTACTACTAAGCTGTATTTTAAGCCGTATTTTAATTAACTGTCCCCCCCCCCCATTACATTTTATTGTAATTTATATTCAGTGTTAGCTGCCCTGAGCCTGGCCCTGGCTGGGGTATAAATTATTATTATTATTATTATTATTATTATTATTATTATTATTATTATTATTTTACAATTTTATTATTCAAAATAATAAAAAGTGTTCACTCCAGGATGGTATCCAGCTATTTTCCAATAGAATATCCAGCTGCTCCTCATTCTGCTAGGCAATGTTTTCCTGATCTTCAACCCCAGACATCCAAAGTTAAATGGGGCTCTCCAGTCAAACTAAATGTCAAACATAGTCTTCCTCCAGTCCAGTATATCAGCTTAACAAAACAAAACAAAACAAAACCCATCCAACATTAGGAAAAATCCATAGTTATTCACTTCTTGTATATTAATTAATTCATTTCTTAGAGTGCTGATGATTTTATTTGTGTGAACTACATTTGTAATGCATTTTGCTATGAGACTTATTGGTAGAAAACACTGAACACATGTAAATAAATCATGTCCTTTCTCCACCGGCTGCTCCTATTTTATTTCTAAGCCGCCTTGAGTCCCTGTCAGGGAAAAAGGTGAGGTATAAATAAATATATGCTGCTGCTACTACTACTAATGATAATTTCATAACATCCTGAAATGGTTCCCTTCCTCCCCCCACCCCCTTTAATTTCAGCTAGTAGCTGAGACGCCAAAGCTGGCAGAATACCAAGCCTATATAGAGTTTGAGACGAAGGCCGGAGACCCGGCTCGCATTCAGCTGACCTATGAGCGTGCCCTGGCGGAGAACTGCCTTGTGCCAGACCTCTGGGCTCATTACACACAGTATCTGGTAAGGAGCCCTGAGAGAGTTTCTCTGAGCCTCCTGAGAGGCACCTTTCTAGTAGTCTAAGGCCACTAGTTTTAACCAGAGCTGTGTTGCTTGCTATAAGAAATTTAAAATGCTTCTCCAAAGAGATCCAGACCCCATGAATGTGCAGTGCAGGTTTGCATGATTGCTCTTGACTCTGTACAGTTTATTCTGATTTTGCTCATTGTGGGGAGGGGGCTTCTGAATCACAGACATCTTATTTTAGCTGCTTCTTTGGCTTAATGTGGTTTTAGCAGATGTCACCTGCTTTCAAGTGTATCTTCTCCATGTGGCCTAGAATCTTGAGCAGAGACCTTCACAAAGCAGAAGTTCAAAACAGATTGGGAAACATATGTCCTTGAGAGATTAACAAATAAACTAAGTGTGAACAGAGATGGCTTTACTCTGGTGTGGTTTAATTCAGTAACATATGCTAGTAATTTGGAAACAAACAATCCCTCCCATCAGTATTTTGTTCAATTTGGTTTATCTAAATTTAAATTTAAACATAAATTATTATCCCCTTCCACATTTATCACCAACACTTTTTATATTGTTTCATTGGTAACATAAGAGGAAAAATCACTATTACTCTCTCTCTTAATCTGAGCACAACCACAAGGGCTCCTGATTAGGCTTTTAGTTATGTGATGTTGAATGTTATGTGTTAACTCAGTTCTATCCTGTTTCCCCTTTGTTTTGGTTTAAACCAATTTGCAAATTAAACACTTACACATTAACCGCTAATAATGAACCATATGCTGTAGATATTATTGCAAATTTATGCCACTGTTTTTGTGATACACAAACGACACGAGAAGGCTGTTTATTTTATATCCTTTATTATTTCTATGATCTTTGTTTATAAAACCCAATAAAAAGTTATTCATAAAGCAGAAAGTGACACCCAGAGGCCATGTTCTGTGCGCCTGTGGAACTGAGCACACACACACACTAACTTTGGCATCGGCTTTGTCTTGCAGGACAGGCAGCTGAAAGTGAAGGAGCTGGTGCTTTCCGCCCATGAGCGAGCCGTCAGGAATTGCCCGTGGACTGTCAAGCTGTGGAACCAGTACCTCCTGGCCATGGAGAGGCATCATGTTGAGCATGAGCTGATTTCAGGTAAAGAAGCACTCAATTTAATGGAACACAGACTTACGTTGCTACCTTACACTGGGCGCTATGCAAGCAGTGACGATGGTTCACACAAGGCGTCCGTCCGTTTTGTCCTGGCTGTGGCGCTTCCTTTGGTGCTGAATGGCCCTGGCAGAAGGGCTCAGTTGGTAGAGCATCTGCTCTTCAGGGAGAAGGTCCCTGGCTGCCTCTCCAGGCAGGGCTGTCTGAAGCGCTGGAGAGCCACTGCCAGATAGAGTGGGCAACACTAGGCTCTAGATGGGCCAGTGGACTGACTCCGTCTGGCAGTTTCCTGTGACTGTAGTCAGCCCACACCCTCCCTGCCATTGGGAGAACGGAGGGCTCTGAGGGAAGTCTTAAGCTTGGTCACTCCCAAATCCAGGAGCTGAACTCCAAATTTCATCCTGCTACCAATGGGAGGATACAGTTAGAGTTAGAAGGGACCCAAAGGGTCAATCAGTTCAGCCCCCTGCAATGCAGAAATTAAAGCTAAAGAATTGACCAGGTAGGGTGGGGTGGGCAGATCACAAAAGCCCCATTCATGCCGCTTGCTTTTCTTTCTTGTGTTTAGAGAACTTTGAAAAGGCTTTGAACGCTGGCTTCATTCAAGCTACTGACTATGTGGAAATCTGGCAGGCGTACTTGGATTACCTGAGGAGAAGGGTGGATTTTACTCAAGGTAAAATTTAATACGTGTTGGAGAATCTTCTAATAGTCATTTGGGCAATTGCTGTATTTCTAGACTTAGTTCCTACAGCCAGTCAGTGAGGTAGCCATCCTGTCTCTGGTCTCTGCCACTTTAGTACAGAAACAGCACAGCAGAAAACTCTTATGAGCATTTTGGTCTCTGAATGGTGCTCTTCTTTCACTTGGTCTTTTTCAGACTCCAGTAAAGAGCTGGAAGAACTTCGGTCTGCATTTGCCCATGCAATAGAATACTTAAAGCAAGAAGTGGAAGAACGTATGTTGGGGCTTCTATTTTTAAAAAGGATAGGTATATTTTGGGGTTATGAATGCATACAGCACTGAAAGCTTCTGATGCAATTTGTGACCCCTGCTTACTTGCCCAAGTCCTTATAGACCCTCCTGGGGGCCGTACTCATCAGATGGGGCCCTCCTGATGGTTCCACCTCCCTCAGAAGTTCAAGTGGTGGTGGCCCAGGAAAGGGCCTTTTCTGTGGCAGCCCCTAAGCTGTGGCATTCCATCCTCACTGAGGTGCATCTGGTAGTTTCACTATACAGCTTCCAGAAAATGGTGAAGATAAACCTCTTTACCCTGGCTTTTGACACTTGAGATGTATGCTTTCAGGACCCACCCTATTCTTGTGAATGTAATATGTGTTAACAATTCCAAATTACCTGCCGGTGATGGGTGGCAATCAATTTTATAATAATAATACACAAGACCTTTCCTTATCAGAGCTTTATTTGCCACTTCCTATGCTGTTCCAATCTTATAGGAATCCTACTTTCCCCACAGGGTTTAGTGAGAGTGGGGATCCTTCATGCACCGTAATGCAGACCTGGGCGAGGATTGAGGTAACCTTGGCTCATTCCACCATGGTGTATGTATGGCTCTGCTTTTGGGGTTGGGGGTTGTGAGTCTAAAAGGATGTGCTATTCTTATCAGAGCTTTAAAACGCTGCCCTTTCTTTGGATGTTGGGCATCCTCTTGTTTCTCCTTGTTAGGCTCGCCTGTGTAACAACATGCAGAAGGCACGAGAACTCTGGGACAGCATCATGACCAAGGGAAATGCCAAGTATGCCAACATGTGGCTGGAGTACTACAACCTGGAACGGTAAGAGATTTGGCAGCTGCCTTCCTGGGATGCTTCAGCTCTGGCCCTGGACCTATTTTATGGCTTCCCAGGTTCCTGTTCCAGGTTCCCTACAGTTAAGAAAACAATCATTCAGATCTCATGCCAGGGTTTTCTCTTTGGCAGCCTTCCCTAATCCTCAAGATTTGTTTGTTTATATCTTTATTTCATAAAATTTGTATACTGCTTGATTGGAAAAACAAACACCCTCAAAGCAGTTTACAAAAAGATAAAGCAATAAAATCAAGGGGAAAAGTACAGCCATACTTTATAACATTCAGGGGTTAAAATACTAAAACAGATTAAAATTATTTCTACTTTCCAAGCATCTGGGTACATTTGTTTAAACAATGGTCTTAGCAGGCACCAAAAAGAGTACAATGAAGTCACCTGCTTGATATCAATATCAAGGAGTTCCAAAATGTAGTTGCTGCCACACTATAATGTTAGACTATGAGGCCAATAATTGCTGGCATTGGCTGGATCTGATACGAGTTGGAGTCCAGAAGGATCTGGAGGGAACCAGGTTGGGGAGGACCTGAATATCGTATTCCCTTTGTGTGGGGTAAAAGTACTTTTGGATTTTAAGCCATGTCCGGAGCTCTCCCAAGTGTTCTTGCACGGGTTCACTTTGTTCCCAGTGTGCCTTTCTGGCCTTTGGGCCTCTCCCAGGTTGAAAGCTTGGGTCCAACATGAGTCCACAGGCTGCAGTTAGTGAAATTATTTGGACGCCACTCATGAAGCATAAATGTGCTACAAGAACAAACAGGCTGTGCTTGATGTACATTTGCAGCTGCCAAACCCTTCTTTCCCTCCGATTCCAGGGCACATGGCGACACCCAGCACTGCAGGAAGGCCTTACACCGGGCTGTGCAATGCACAAACGACTACCCAGAGCATGTCTGTGAGGTGCTGCTTATGCTGGAGAGAATTGAAGGTCAGCTGCTTTTGTGAAGCTATTGTGTGTATTGCGTTTGTAGTGGCTAAAACCCTGATTGGCTGAACTGCTGTGGTGTCACAGAATGTTCTGAAAGCTGTTCACTAGGGAAGCAAGGGGGCTTCGGTCCTGGCTTCCTCTTTCTCTTGGTGTGATTTGTATGTTGTTTTCTTGTCAGGAGCCCTTCATTAGAAAATAAACTAGACCCTGCAGCAAAAAATGATTTTCTCCACTAGTTTTCCATGTTCTCCCTCCCAGTGGTCAATATTTTGTGCCTGCTGGGCATGCTCAATATTTATTGGCCTGTTTTCTCTCCCTGCCCCATAGTTAAATTTCTTGCTCGCTTGTGCTGAGACACACTGTGCCCCAGCTGCCAACCATATTAAAAACTTAGATTTCTCCATGGTTCCAGTTACAGATAGGTAGCCGTGTTGGTCTGCCATAGTCAAAATAAAAAAAATCCTTCCAGTAGCACCTTTAAGACCAACTAAGTTAGTTCTTGGTATGAGCTTTCGTGTGCAAGTGATCACTTCTTTCGTGATCTGAAGAAGTGTGCTTGCACACGAAAGCTCATACCAAGAACTAACTTAGTTGGTCTTAAAGGTGCTACTGGAAGGATTTTTTTTATTTAGATTTCTCCAATAATTTCTGTGGGTTGCCTTTAACTTCTGTCTCTGGTGATTCTTTAAAAATGGCTTCTCAGTGTGAACTAGGAAGTCATCTCCCAAGACAATGAGATGGTTTTTTCTCTACTGTGCTTCTTCCTTTTCTAGCCCCTGCATTCTGTTCCCCCCTCCTACAGCATTCTGTGCCATCTAGTTATTACCTGACTCTTTTGGGGTTTTTACAAACTTTCTTTAAATGATTTTTTGCTTCTCTGCAAATCTCCCCAAGTCTGTTGATGCCCTTTTCTTATGCGTGAGTGTTGCAGTTTTGGCTACATAAGCTTGAGAAGACTAAGTTTATTTAATTATTCAGGTTATTTATTTATTCAGGTTATTCAGGCATGCCTCACAAAGTGGCTCACATAAAATAATTACAACAATAAACTTCACTTTTTTAGCTGTTTACCTTCCTGCCACAGCGGTGCCTAATTATCTACTTGCACTGGTGTGCTTTTGAACTGCTAGGTGGGCAGGAGCTGGGACCGAACAAAGGGAGCTCACCCCGTCGGGATTTGAACCACCGACCTTCTGATCAGCAAGCCCAAGAGGCTCAGTGGTTTAGACCATGCGCTATCTGCGTCCCTTGGATATTGCATATTGGAAGTGTAAACCCAGTTCTGAAGGAGGCGTATGCAGAATTGGCAGATGGTTAAAAAAATAAAATCCTTCTCTTTCTCTCAGGCACTTTGGAAGACTGGGATGCAGCTGTTCAGAAGACAGAAAACCGGCTTGCTCGAGTCAATGAGCAGAGAGTTAAGGTCAGGATACATGCATCTTTTAAAATCTCCTATTGTAGCTTTTCCCAACCTGGTTCCTTCCAGGTGTTTTGGACTATGAATACAATCGGCCCCATCCTGCACCTGGTTGGGAAGTCTTCCTTATTCAAACATAGTGTTCCTTCCTTGCTTTTTAAAGACATATTTTTAATTGCAGACCCTGCAAATTAAGCAAAACTTTCACTAAACCTTGGGTGGGATGAGGTCTCCTGTGGTTCAGGTAGCGACAGCGTTTTCTGTTATTTATTCATTTTATTTTATTAATTTACAGTATATACTGGTCTTTATCCATCATTATTGTTCAGCAGCTCCTTGGATTAGTTCAGTTGGGTGGGAAGGAATCTGGATCTGAAGGCGCAAGGCCGGGGGGTTTCTCTGCTTCTTAGGGCACAGGAGTCTGTTAGGAGGCCACGGCCTCAGTTGAACTTTTTGCTCACACCGTTGCATCTGTTTGTAGGTTGCTGAGAAGGAGGCTGTCCTGGCGAAACAGGAGGCACAGCGAGCTGAGCAGCAGAAGCCATCGCGGGCAGAGAAGAAGAGGGCTGCCAAAAAGTCCAGGAAGCTGAAAACTGGAGAGAAGCGCAAGGCTGACAGTGATGCTGGCGAATGGGGGCGGGAGGAGGAGGAGGAGGAGGAAGGTACTGGCTCCACCTGTTTTTATTTATTTCACAAAATGTATGTACTGCAATGCATTTTATGTGGGGCTTCCCTCGCACTTGATCCAGAAGCTGCAGTTAGTGCCTTCCCCTATATATGTGCCGACTCAATCTCTTTGGTTGGCGGAACTGGCACTGTCAGCGGTGCCACAGAATTACCCGTTCAGCAT